>NC_139014.1:35501744-36249947 GCF_964374135.1 Grampus griseus | reverse complement strand
CAGTTTGACTCTAAAGTTTGCTTAAAGTTATAGGGAGAAACACATAAACATTTAATAAACATTAATGTTTCTCTTCTTCCCTCTCCCTTCCCCAAATAATGTCCTTCCTTTAGACCTGTTATTTCATCCTCTGACTCACCATTGTTGCAATAGTCATTCTCTCTGCATTAAGAATAATATTCTCAGACTGTCACCCAGTTTCTACTAGTTTATTATTTTAAAGCTCTCCTTTAAAAACCTCCCCACCCCATCCTACCCTCTTCTTTCCTTTTCCCTAATGCTTCTGTTATATAGCTTTCCAGTCATCCTCACTGTTTCCTCTTTTATTCTGATGTAACCAATTCCACTCCTACAAACCCAATTCATACCAAAAGGAGACAATGTGCTATAAAAGTAACGGGGAGATTGTTCTAAATTTGGGCAACAAGTTGACACAGCACACAGGTATTATTTGTACAACTATGCTACTTTGAGAAATAGCCACTGCACTACTTGCAAATCAGGATAATTATCAGCTTTAGTTCCTAAATCACCAGAGCAAAACCCTTCATAAGTAAACACAAATAGTGAACCTGAATGCTAAAGAAAAGTAAGACAAGGGGAAGACAACCTTAGGGGTGAGGTGAAAAGCAGTGGAAGGAGGGCCTCCCTGGGGTCTTTATGGAGTCAGTAAAGTACAATGGTCAATATCAGAGTCTCTGATCTCAAGTAGACACAGGTTTAAATATTACATCGACCTTGAACCAGTGCCTTAGTTTTCTTTCACAGAAGATACACATGATATTCCCACCTTACACATTCTGTTACATGGATCAAGTCATATAATGTGTCTAAAGTACTGGTCCTTAATAAACATAAAAATATTTCTTGTTATTAATATCATCTTCATCTTCATCTATAACTACCAAGTTTTCTTCCTAGAGAATTTATTTTGAGGAGACCCAGAAGAAACCATGAATTTTACTGATCATGCTGTTTCTGCAGAGGACTAGGCACTAAGAATCACCCTTGAAGAATGGGGTAACTGAAGATGCACTTTCAGCTTGCTATTGCCACCCATTTACAAATGGGAGCAAAGGTCTAATTTTGGGGAGAAGCAGAAATGGGGACTTTTTAGAAGCTGCAATTAAACTCCAGAGCTTTCATGGAAAGCATTAGTCCTGGCCTAAATATTAGTCATAGCTAATGTATAAGGACTCCCAGCATATTTTGGAGCCTGCTTAACAATAATTCTCTTTCCCATCCCCCTATTTTTTAGTACAGATTCATAGGTCTTAATTTTTGAACTAGATACTAATTTGTTCTATCAGATCTAAGTCTTGCTTAAAATCATATACATGTTTAAAATGCAAACAGAAAAAAAAAAAGCAACTTTAGCTCAATTAAGTTTTATGTCTCTTGGTACAGGAAGTGTCCCTTTGTGTGTGTTTTCCTGGGCTTCCCTCCTCTTATTTCTGATGAAAATTTGCCATAGGCTGCAGGAAAACAGGCATTTAGGAAGAGATTCAAATTCAGGAATGGACCTTCTCCCACTCCAGCTGCATGGATCTGTCCCTGAGCTCTGCCCATGCTGGGGTCTCTTCTGGCCACATGGGTCCTGAGCCTGGGCCCACCTTGGGCCCCGCCCCAAAACCCTTGGCCACGCAGGTCCTGGGCCTGAGCCCCACTCCTAAAGTCCCCTATGGCTGCACAGGCCCAAGGCCTTAGCTCCACTGCCGCCAAGGCTTACACTGGCCATGAGGGTCCAAGCAGGCCATGGGCTGCCCCCTCCAAGGCCTCCTTTGTCTGTGCCAACCCCTGCGGGTATGCCTGTGGAAGCTGGCACCCCAGCTAGCCTGCATGGGCATGTGTGCTCCAGGATAGCATCAGGAAAAAGATGCTGGTGAGAGGAATGCAAGCAGAGGTGGGGCTGACAGAGCAGGTTGGGAGGTCTGCTTATAGATCTTGGAGGGCCTACTCGGTGGGTAGGGGTTGGCTGTGGCTCAACATGGAGGCAAGGACACTGGTAGTGGAGGCGCCAGGGAATTTTTTTTCTTATTTTTATCTTTTAATTTTTTTCTGTATTTTATTTTCATTATTTTTTATTTTTAGTATTTATTTTATTTTATTTCACTTTATATTTTTGCTGTTGTGGTCCTGTTTTTGCCTTGTTGCTGTTTCATTTTTATTTTTCTAATATATTTTTTATTTTTCTAATTTTATTGTATTTTTTATTCTTTGTTATTATTCTGTTCTTTTTTTGTTTCTCTTTTTTTTTTTTTTTTTGGCCACACCATGGGGCTTGCAGGATCTTGGTTCCCAGGCCAGGGGCTGGGCCTGAGCTCCTGTGGTGAGAGCGCTGAATCCAAGTCGCTGGACTAACAGAGAACTTCAGGCCCCAGAGAATATTAATCAGTGTGAGCTCTCCCAGAGGTCCTCATCTTGACATCAACACTCAGCTCCACACAACTGCCTGCAAACCCCAGTGCTAGACAGCTCACACCAAACAACCAGCAAGACAGGAACACAGCCCCACCCATCGAAAAAAATGAGAAAACAAAAACTATATTACAGATGAAGGAGCAAGGTAAAAACCTACAAGACCAAATAAATGAAGAGGAAATAGGCAAAGACTTGAGAAAGAATTCAGACTAATGATAGGAAAGATGATCCAAAATCTTGGAAATCAAATGGAGGCACAGGTAGAGAAAATACAAGAAATGTTTAACAAGGACCTAGAAGAACTAAAAAACAAGCAAACAGTGATGAAGAACACAATAACTGAAATGAAAAATACACTAGAAGGAATCGATAGCAGAATAAATAAAACAGAAAACGAATAAGTGAGCTGGAGGATAGAATGGTGGAAATAACTGCCAAGGAGCAGAATAAAGGAAAAAGAATTAAAAGAAATGAGGACAGTATCAGAAATGTTGTCCTCTGGGACAACATTAAATGCACCAACATTCAAATTATAGGGGCCCCAGAAGAAGAAGAGAAAGAGAAAAGGTCTGAGAAAATATTTGAAGAGATTATAGTCAAAAACTTCCCTAACATGGGAAAGGAAATAGCCACCCAAGTCCAGGAAGTTCAGAGAGTCCCATACAGGATAAACCCAAGGACAAACACACCGAGGCACATATTAATCAAACTAAAAAAAAAAAAATTAAATTCAAAGAAAAAAAATATTAAAAGCAGCAAGGGAAAAGCAACAAATAACATACAAGGGAAACCCCATAAGGCTATCAGTTGATTGTTCAGCAGAAACTCTGCAGACCAGAAGGGAGTGGCAGGACATATTTAAAGTGATGAAAGGGAAAAACCTACAAACAAAATTACTCTACCCAGCAAGGAATTCATTCAGATTTAATGGAGAAATTAAAACCTTTACAGACAAGCAAAAGCTAAGAGAATTTAGCACCACCAAACCAGCTTTACAACAAATGCTAAAGGAACTTCTCCAGGCGGGAAACACAAGAGAAGAAAAAGACCTACAAAAACAAACCCAAAATAATTAAGAAAATGTTAATAGTAACATATATATTTATAATTACCTTAAATGTAAATGGATTAAATGCTCCAACCAAAAGACACAACTGGCTGAATGGATAAAAAAAAAGACATGTATATATGTTGTCTACAAGAAACCCACTTCAGACCCAGAGAAACATACAGACTGAAGGTGAGGGGATGGAAAAATATATTCCATGCAAATGGAAATCAAATGAAAGCTGAAGAAGCAATACTCATATCAGATAAAATAGACTTTAAAATGAAGAGTGTTACAAGAGACAAGGAAGGACACTACATAATGATCAAGGGATCGATCTAAGAAGAAGCTTTAACAATTATAAATATATATTAACCCAACACAGGAGCACCTCAATATATAAGGCAAATGCTAACAGCCATAAAAGAGGAGATTGACAGTAACACAATAATAGTGGGGGACTTTAACACACCACTTACACCAATGGCATGATCATCCAGACAAAAAAATTAATAAAGAAACACAAGTTTTAAATGACACAATAAACCAGATAGACTTAATTGATATCTAAAGGACATTCCTTCAAAAAGCAGAAGAATACACTTTCTTCAAAAATGCACGTGGAACATTCTCCAGGATAGATCACAGCTTGGGTTACAAATAAAGCCTCGGTAAATTTAAGAAAATTGAAACCATATCAAGCATCTTTTCTGGTCAAAACGCTATAAGATTAAAAATAAATTAAAGGAAAAAAACTGTAAAAAACACAAACACATGGAGGCTAAGCAATATGCTACTAAATAACCAGGAGATCACTGAAGAAATTGAAGAGGAAGTAAAAAAATACACAGAAATAAATGACAATGAAAACATGACAACTCAAAACCTATACAGCAAAACTTAAAACCTATGCAGCAAAAGCAATTCTAAGAGGGAAGTTTATAGCAATACAAACTTATCTCAAGAAACAAGAAAAGTTTCAGATAAACAACCTAACCTGGCACCTAAAGCAACAAGAGAAAGAAGAACAAGCAAAACCCAAAGTTAATAGAAGGAAAGAAATCATAAAATTCAGAGCAGAAATATATGAAATAGAAATGAAGAAAACAATAGCAAAGATCAATGAAACTAAAGGCTGGCTCTTTGAGAAGATAAACAAAATTGATAAATCTTTAGCTAGACTCATCAAGAAAAAAAGGGAGAGGACTCAAATCAATAAAATTAGAAATGAAAAAGGAGAAATTACAACTGACACTGCAGAAATACAAAGGATCATAAGAGAGTACTACAAGCAACTCTATGCCGATAAAATGGACAGCCTGGAAGAAATGGACAAATTAGTAGAAAAGTACAACCCTCGAAGACTGAACCAGGAAGAAATAGAAAATGTAAACAGACTAATTACAAGTAACACAATTGAAACTATGATTAAAAATCTTCCAGAAAACAAAAGTCCAGGACCAAATGGCTTCACAGGGGAATTCTATCAAACTTTTAGAGAGGAGCTAACATCCATCTTCCTGAAAATCTTCCAAAAAATTGCATAAGTAGGAACACAACCAAGTTCATTCTACAAATCCACCATCACCCTGATACCAAAACCAGAAAAAGATATCACACAAAAAAAAGAAAATCATGGGCCAATATCACTGATGAACATAGACCAAAAATCTTCAACAAAATACTAGCAAAAAGAATCCAACAACAGATTAAAAGGATCACACACCAATATCAAGTGGGATTAATCCCAGGGATGGAAGGATTCTTCAATATATGCAAATCAAACTATGTGATACACCATATAAACAAATTGAAGAATAAAAACCATATGATCACCTCAATAGATGCAGAAAAAGCTTTTGACAAAATTCAACCCCGATTTATGATAAAAACTCTCCGGAAAGTAGTCATAGAGGGAAACTATCTCAGCATAATAAAAGCCTTATACAACAAACCCACAGCAAACATCATTCTCAATGGTGAAAAACTGAAAGCATTTCCTCTAAGATCAGGAAGAAGACAGGGTTGCCCACTCTCTCCACTATTATTCAACATAGTTTTGGAAGTCCTAGCCATGGCAATCAGAGAAGAAAAAGAAATAAAAGGATTCCAAATTGGAAAAGAAGAAGTAAAACAGTCACTGTTTACAGATGACATGATACTATCATAAAAATCCTAAAGATACTACCAGAAAACTACTAGAGCTAATCAATGAATTTGGTAAAGTTGCAGGATACAAAATTAATACACAGAAATCACTTGCATTCCCATACACTAACATTGAAAGAGCAGAAAGAGAAATTAAGGAAACAGTCCCATTTACCATTGTAACAACAACAAATAAAATACCTAGGAATAAACCTAAGGAGGTAAAAGACCTGTATTCAGAAAACTATAAGATACTGATGAAAGAAATCAAAGATGACACAAACAGATGGAGAGATATATCATGTTCTTAGATTGGAAGAACAATCAAAATGAATATACTACCCAAAGCAATCTACAGATTCAATACAATCCCTGTCAAATTACCCATGGGATTTTTCACAGAATCAAAACAAAAATTTTACAATTTGTATGGAATCCCAAAACACCTTGAATAGCCAAAGCAATCTTGAGAAAGAAAAACAGAGCTGGGGGAATCAGTCTCCCTGACTTCAGACAATACTAAAAAGATACAGTAATCAGTACAGTATGGTACTGGCACAAAAACAGAAATATATATCAATGGAACACAATAGAAAGCCCAGAAATAAACCCATGTACCTATGGTCACCTAATCTATGACAAAGGAGGCAATAATATACAATGGCGAAAAGACAGTCTCTTCAAATAAATGGTGCTGGAAAAATTGGACAACTACATGTAAAAGAATGAAATTAGAACACTCCCTAACAGCCATACACAAAAATAAACTCAAAATGGATTAAAGTCCAAAATGTAAAACCAGACACTAGAAACTCTTAGAGGAAAACATAGGCAGAACACTCTGACATAAATCACCGCAAGATCTTTTTTGACCGTAATAAACTTAAAAACAAAAGTAAAAAAAATGGGACCTAATTAAACTTAAAAGTTATTGCATAGCAAAGGAAATCATAAACAAGACAAAAAGACAAACCTCAAAATGGGAGAAAATATTTGCAAATGATGCAACTGACACAGGATTAATCTCAAAATATACAAACAGCTCATGCAGCTCAATATCAAAAAAAACAAACAACTTAATCAAAAAATGGGTGGAAGACCTAAAAAGACATTTCTCCAAAGAAGATATACAGATATCCAAGAGGCACATGAAAAGATACCCAACATCTCTAATTATTAGTGAAATGCAGATCAAAACTACAATGAGGTATCACTGCACACCAGTCAGAAAGGCCATCATCAGAAAATCCAAAAACAATAAATGCTAGAGAGGGTGTGGAGAATAGCAAACCCTCTCGTACTGTTGGTGGGGATGTAAATTGATACAGCCACTATGGAGAACAGTATTCAGGTTCCTTATAAAACTAAAAATAGAGCTACCTTATGAGCCAGCAATCTCACTAGTGGGCATATACCCTGAGAAAACCTTATCTCAAAACCAGAGTTGCACCCCAATATTCATTACAACACTATTTACAATTGCCAAGACATGGAACCAACCTAAATGTTCATCAGCAGAGGAATGGATAAAGAAGATGTGGTACATATGTATAATGGAATATTACTGAGCCATAAAGAGGAACAAAATTGAGTCATTTTTAGAGACATCGATGGACCTAGAGACTGTCACACAGAGTGAAGTAAGTCAGAAAGAAAAAATAAATATAGTATATTAACGCATATATGTGAAATGTAGAAAAATGGTACAGATGAACCTATTTGAGAAGCAGAAATAGAGACACAGATGTAGAGAACAAACATATGGGCACCAAGGGGGTAAAGGGAGTGTGGGATGGATTGGGAGATTGGGATTGACATATATACACTACTATGTATAAAATAGATAACTAATGAGAACCTGCTGTATAGCACAGAGAACTCTACTCAGTGCTGTGTGGTGACCTAAATGGGAAGAAAATCCAAAAAAGAATGGATATATGTATACATATAGCTGATTTAGTTTGCTGTACAGCAGAAACCAATACAACATTGTAAAGCAATTATACTCCAAATTAAAAAAAAAAATAGAATGAGACTTGTGACTATTTCAAGGCAGAGCCTTCAGTTATAAAAAATGAATCTCTGAGTTTTTAAATAATAGCTCACATATATCAAAAATTTGCTATATATGTAGGCTCTGTAGTAAAAACTTCATATTAATTAATTTACTTCACTCCATATACTTGTGAAATAGCTATGATCATTGTCTTTATTTGACAGATGAAGAAATTTAAGAACTAGGAGGTAATCTTTCCATAATTATACAGCTACTAAGAGTCAGGACATTGAACCTAGGTAGTCTGATGTAGATAGAACATGTATACCTGACAACTATAATGTAATTCCTCTTTTGTAGAAAAGATACACACACTCTCTTCTCTTCAAGAGCTCAGAGAAATAACTTTCATCAGATAACTTGTAAAAACCAGAATGCAAATTTTCAATAACTAATAGCTAACTATGTTTATTTTTTTTCTGTTTATATTTTTAATTTAATTTTTAAATTTTTATTTATTGCTTTATGTTTTTAAATATTAAAAGGTAATTTTTCCATAGGGTACTGATTAACTTGACAAATTCAATAGAAGTGGGGAATTTCAGAGTTCTCTGTCTGGATTCAATATCTGATATAATTATTATATATAGACATATAACTGGATATGACCTTATTAAAACTGAAATTATTTCATTTCACCTCTTCCATCCCGTGAATGAGAAAACCCATGGAGTAAAGCGACACACCCAAGCACACAAGGCAAAGTGGAAATTAGCACTCTGTTCTCTCAGTCCCCAGTGCTACTCTTTTTTCTCATTCATTTTGTATATGGGTTTGGATTTTAATAAATGAAACAATAATGCACGTCTCTGATACAGATCAAGTGAACAAAATTATGACAAACCTTAATATGAAGATAATAGTTTTTATATTTCTTTGAAAGTCACATAGGGTCTGCCATATCCAGCTAAATAGAATTATGAAATGGGGCTCTGATGATCTTTTAGGCAAAGAGGAATAATGCATAGTTTATCTATGTCAATGACCCAAAATGGAAGCTTTTCTTTATTGCTAAACTACTGCCCTATGTTACAGGGAGGAAGAACCTAAAATCTCTCTCCTGTACAAGTAACACTACGGACTGTAGATGTCACTCAAAGGTAAAGTGGTGCATGTTATACATCAGTGGATCCCTGGGTAATGAGCACTGTTTTGACGTCATGCAAGTATTAACATTGCTTAATTTTAAGATAGTGAACTTAGTCGCTTCTTACCACTGTGATTTCTATTTCTGAAACAAATTTCATTGAAATCCTGTTAAAAAAATATAGTAGCAATGCTGTGGCAAGCAGAATAATGCCCTTTCCCAAATATGGCCATATACAAATATCTGGAACCTGTGAATATGTAGTAAAAGGGACTTTTCAGGTATGAATAAGGGTATGGACTTTGAGATAGGGAGGTTATTCTGGCTTATCTAGGTGGGCTCAATCTGAGCAAATAAATCCTTAAAATTGGAAGAGGAAGGCATAAAGTGAGTCAGAGGGTTATGATGGAAAAAAAAAGAGGGGACTTGCAAGCATGAAAGGGAAGGGACTCAATCCAATGTTGCAGGCTTTAACAGTTGAAGACAGAGGTCACTAATCAAGGGATGCAGGCAATTTCTAGAAGCTGGAATAACTTTCAGCTGACACTCAGCAAACACTGGGGACCTCAGTTCTAAAAACACTAGGAATTGAATTTTGCCAACAATGTGAATGACTAAGGAAACGGAATCTCTCTTAGAGTTTCCAGAAGGAGCACAGCTGCCTACATCATGATTTTAGCCTGATGAGATCAATGTCAGACTTCTGACTTACAGAACAGTAAAATAGTAAATCTGCATTGTCTTAAGCCATTAAATTTGTGGTTATTTGTTTTGGCAGAAGAGAAAACTAATACAAATCCTCATTTGAAAATCTTAATTTTCATTTACTCATTGATTTTCAGAACTAGAAGAGAACTTATTCAGACCAAATTTGCCTTCCTAACCAAGACATTTTCCTTGTTTCCCACAGTGCTAATTGCTTCTCTCCCCAACATATATTTTACAGATAGGTACCCTTCGATTAAACTGCTCTGGTTTTTATGTCACAGATAGAGCTACACTTGACGTTAACATTAGTGCTTATCTTTGTATGGAAATTAATCAAAATACTTTCTTTAAATTATAGAACAAATCTTTAAACAAACAAAATGATAACCACCAAGTAATTTCATAGACACAGATACATTCACCATTATTTACGTCAAGTTATGAGTTCAAATCTAGTAAGTTAGGATTCATTGGTTTGGCTTAAACTAGTCAGAGCCAATTAAGCATATATGTGGTCAATTTAACCCAATCCACAGGATTGAGAGAAGAGGTGGGGGTAGTTTCCCCAAAGAAATTCATAATCTTTTTACCAGAAGGAGGGGAAGTGGATGCTGGGCTGGAAAAAACAGGCATCCTAGAAAGGACAACCCTTACTATATACCACACACTAAATTTCCATACACAGAACTCACTGAATGGAGAAAACTCACGTTCAGAATTCTTCCTTAGCTGATAATGTAACTCTCTTGGTCACGTTGGGATATAGTCTCCTTGTCTTTTGATATATGTGTAAATTGTAAATTCAGCCACACCTAACTCATCCAACAGGTATAGATGGTGTAAAACTCCTCTTTGGAGAATTATTGGTAAATAATATACAGTGATCATGTAACCATGGCAATTGTTATATCCTGCAGGTCAGAAGGTAGGAATGTTGATCTCTAATAAAGGAGTAGATTTCTTGGTCAGCCAATTTGGTAGCACCAGGTTCTGTTCTCTCATTAAATTCTTCCTTTTTCATTGCCCTCTGTGGACATATTTCAAAATGGCCATTAGCCAGAATTCCTTTTCTTTGTGTAAGTTGTACCTATTTAGCAGCCTATATGACACAGTGTGAGTTCAGGGACATGGAAATTTTCTTTGTGGTTATGCAATTACAGAAATCAATTAGACAAATTTGTGTTTTTGTTTTGTTTTGTTTTCCAACACAATTCTGTTAAGTGCTTAGAAGGTTATTTTTGTCTTTTTGCTTTATTCAAACCAGGGACCTTGGTGAACTAGTCTTTGAGTCCAGAACCTGTATTTGGGATTTATGTGTGTGTGTGTGTGTGTGTGCGCGCGCGCACGCACGTGCGTGTTTGTGTGTGTGTACTGGCCCTTGCTTATGATAAGTGGTTTCCTAATATTCTTTATATTTTTTAATGTGAGAACTTCCTTAGACTGGATTTCCCATGGAAAGGGAATCCATGTTATCCATACTTTTCTAAGGTGTTTTTTTTTGTTGTTTGTTTTTTCTAAGGTGGTTTTAAATTTGCCTCTGTCTAGAGCTTTGAGGTATTACAATTGGGATCAATTTTAACATTCATTTCTGTTTTAAAAGTTCACACACCATTCAGGTAGTATACATTTGACCTTAAATTCATGTGTGACAGTTTCATAATCCTGAATTTTAAAGGAAACCTGTTTTTTCATTCAAATACCAAGCAGACACAAAGTGCTTTTGATAATTTTACTAATCCAACTTCAAGAGCCTCAACTTTATGTAGTAGTCAGTTCTGTTTCCCTGTTTCCCATTGGTCCAAGGTTTCATCTATTGTGGTAATAAAATATGAGTATAAAACACAGATCATTGAGACTTGTTAGTACCTCCTAGGGCAGTTGCAATTTCTCACCTACTTACATTTGTAGTTTATAGTATTCTGTTTATATCTGATTCCTGAAAATTCCCCTTACTTTTTCAGAATTTTAGCTATTAGTTTAAAGGATATTCAATATATTTTTATAAAATTCCTAGGTGTTTTTATTGAAGACATTTACTGGTTTTCTAGTCTACTATATAGACAGAACTGGAAGTCTGAGACATGTACTGAAGACTGAATTTGAGCAGTAGGAATATTTGGGAAGCAGTCTAGTTGTCTACAAATATATTCTAGTTGTTCTCATATGAAAAGAAAATTTATTGGTTTCCAATCCTTATGGGGAAACCACTCAAGCTAAAATGCCTGTTATACGTTGTAAGCTAGAGGATGTTAGGGTCTTACTCAAACATTGATTTTGGTTCTTTCCTTGATATGTATCTTTAAAGTATGTGATATATTACTCGCAAATAATGACAGACTAGTTTGTTTTGTTTCTTAAGGAAAGTGTGTTTCCTATTAGTATCCTATTAGGGTCAACTCTGGCATTCTTGTTCTCTGTGACCATTACCAGCAACTGGGAATCAATTTTTTTTTTTTTTGGCTGCGTTGGGTCTTCTTTGCTGTGGGTGGGCTTTCTCTAGTTGCGAGGAGCGGGGACTACTCTCCGTTGCAGTGTGCAGGCTTCTCATTGCGGTGACTTCTCTTGTTGCAGAGCATGGGCTCTAGGTGTGCAGGCTTCAGTAGTTGTGGCATGTGGGCTCAGTAGTTGTGGCTTGCGGGCTCTAGAGTGCAGGCTCAGTAGTTGTGGCACACGGCCTTAGTTGCTCCACGGCTTGTGGGACCTTCCCAGACCAGGGCTTGAACCCATGTCCCCTGGATTGGCAGGAGGATTATTAACCACTGTGCCACTGAAAACTGGTGGCAATTCTGGTTTCTAACATCACAAAGAGAAGTCATTGAGATTGTTACTCCTGACAGTTTCATCAGTTCCATTTTTATCTTTTAACTAGAGTGTGTATTAAAACCTTATAATCTAAGATTATAATTAAGAAAATAATAATACTACATCCAAAGCAATAAAGGAGAGTCATATTTCCCTCATTTTTAAACACATAGGAATGCTTAATGGATATGATGAGATTATAATAATTACCGTCATAATATAAATATACAGTGAAAGCAAGCTAAATAACTTTTTTTAATTAAAATTTTAAAAGTTAAAAAAAAAAATCCTCCAGAATGGAAAGGTAATCCCAGAAGTGTGAAATTGCATGGCTCATTCACAAGTTAAGGCAAGTTAAGACAAGTTAAGGACTGATGGCTAAAAACCTTCATAGAGACTGGTGTCAAAGCTCCCAACCCCTTATATAATTGAAACAGGAACTATGGTCCCCTTTTAACTCTGGAAGACAAGAATTTTGAAAATTCAACCTACCATATCAAGGATGCTTCACAGTAAGTAACCTCCCAGAAATCATTGGGTATAAACAGAATCCACTGTGGGAAATTGAATAAAAATATTGAACCACATATGATGATAAGGCTTGAATTCATACACTATTCTTACATATATATATAAAAACATAGTTGGAAACTATTATAAAAACTGACTCAAAACTGGTCACTATTAGGCCCTATGGATGATCACAAAACTGCCCCTTAGGGACTTCTCCAAACATGAGAATATCTGCACTGCCTCAGAAAACAATTCTGAGGGAACACTGAAGGTGAGCCACAGACAAAAATTACGAAGCACACAATTTTTCATACAATGCTATGCAAAACAGTCAACTGATAAAGCAAAATAGACAAATCATGAGCAATTGATTTCAGAAAATAGAACATTCTGACATGGGCATTAACTATGTATAAATGTACAAAGAGATAAAATAAAGGTACAGAAAGGTAGGATCAAGATGGTGGAGTAGGAGAATGCTGAGCTCTCCTCCCTTATGAACACATCAAAACTGCAACTACATGTAGAGCAAATTTTGCTGAAATCAACTTTAAGGCTAGCAGAATGGCTATTCTATAACAAAGGTTATAAAGAAAGAGCCACTCATACTCCAGTAGGAGGAGAATAGAAGCAATCAATCAGGACCCACAGCCCCAGGTTATGGCCCAGAAGAGAAAGGGAATATCACAACCTCAGGGATCCTCTCTGGGAAGAAAAGGGTTCAAGCTGCATATTAAGCACCCCTGCCCTGTGGTCCAAAACTGAGAAGATAAGCCCCCTTAGCTGGTTTGAAAACCAGTTGGGCTTATTGGAGAGCTGTAAGAAACCAAGACTCCACTTTTGAAAATACATGCACAGACCTGCTTGCTCCCAGTCTCAGTGCAGAGGCAACAGACTGAAAACTGTCTGGTGATCTGGCCAATTTTCCAGGACCACCCCAGTGCACCCCTCAGCTTGCACCAAGCTCCTACTCTTATCATCTAGATATGGTCAGCTTTGAAGTCTCATAAATCTTAACTCCCCAAAATGTATAGTCATAAAAAGCAGCTGACACACTCTTATGTATGTTACCTTGGCACTATCATCCACCCACCCCTCATCCCTACTTCCCCCAAAGTAAGAATTAGTATTGCCCTTCTACAATGAACATACATACATTTATGGCCCACTCTGTGTCATATTTAGAAAAACTTATTTTCAGGTTTGTATTTCCTAGTGACCTGTGAAGTCCTCAGAAGAGGATGTTTTATAGTATTAATCTTTAAAAGCACAGGGCTAATAATAAAGTGTCTTAATTCACTGGAGACTATGAGTTCAGTAATTTTTATCCAATTCTTTGTTATCTTATAATGACTGATACACAGAAGCTCTTCAAGGCTTGTTAAGAATGTAACAAATACGTGAAGACAATAAATTTGGCTTCCAACATAAGCAAACATGATTCAATTGGTAATTAGGGTCAGATGATGAGGGTTCAAGTCCTGGATTATACCATATTTTCTTTCTGTGAGCTTAGGCAATTTATTTAAACTCTGAGTTTAAATTGGTTCACCATTAAAGTTAGGATAACCATTCCTAATTTTACTGTGCAGATTAAATGTGATCATATGTGACAAAACAAGTTTGTAAATTGGAAAATGCTTTAAAATGCAAGATATTATGATCACCATAGAAAAAAATGGTTTATCCGATGTTGAAAATACAATTTCTCTATCATCTGAAATAATTTCAATTGCAAGAAACGAAACCAGAAAAAAAAATTTGCTTAAGAAACTGAAGGTTATTTTTCTTGTCAACAAAAATATAAAGGCAAATAGTTGGTTCAGCTGATGCAATAATTCCATCAGGGATTCAGGATCTGTCTCCATTTTCAATTACATCAACTTCAGCACATTGTTTGTGTTTTTAATTTTGATTTTATGTTAGAGTATAATTGATATAGTTGATTACCAATGTTCTGTTAGTTTCAGGTATACAGATTGAGCACACTGGTTTTGGTCTTTATGCTTCTTGCCTCAAAGATGACTACAGCAGTCACAGACATCACATCTGCATTCAAGACAGAAAGAAGGGGGGGAACCTTCAAGATAGCAGAGGAGTAAGACGTGGAGATCACCTTCTTCCCCACAAATACATCAAAAATACAACTACATGCAGAACAGCTCCTACAGAACACCAACTGAATGCTGGCAGAAGACCTCAGACTTCTCAAACACAAGAAAATCCCCATGAACATGGGTAGGGCAAAAGAAAAAAGAAAAAACAAAGACAAAATAATAGGGATGGGACCTGAACTTCTGTGAGGGAGCTGTGAATGAGGAAAGGTTTCCACACACTAGGAAGCCCCTTCACTGGCGAAGATGGGGGGGTGGGTGGGGGGAAGCTTTGAAGCCATGGAGGAGAATGCAGCAACAGGGGTGCAGAGGGCAAAGTGAATAGATTCCTGCACAGAGGATCAGTACCTACCAGCACTCACCAGCCTGAGGGCCTTGTCTGCTCACCTGCCAGGGCGGGTGGGGGCTGGGAGCTGAGGCTCAGGCTTCAGAGGTTAGATCCCAGTGAGAGGACGGGGGTTGCCTGCATGAACACAGCCTGAAGGGGGCTAGTGCACCACAGCTAGCCGGGAGGGAGTCTGGGACAAAGTCTTGAACAGCCTAAGAGGCAAGAAATCATTGTTTTGGGGTGCGTGAGGAGAGGGGATTCAGAGCACCGCCTAAACGAGCTCCAGAGAAGGGCATGAGCTGCACCTATCAGCTCAGACATGAGAGAAGGTCATGAAATGCTAACGCTACTGCTGCAGCCACCAAAAATCCTGTGTGCCGCAAGTACAGGTCACTACACACACACACACACACACACACACACACACACACACACACACACACGCAAACCCTGGGAGCCTGTTCAGCCTGTCACTTCCAGGGTCCCGTGATCCAGGGACAACTTCCCAGGAAAACACACAGAATGCCTCAGGCTGTTGAAACATCAAGCTGGTCTCTGCTGTCACAGGCTCACCCGGAATTACAATTATAACTACCATACCCCTCCTTCCCACACAGCATGAATGATCCAGAGCCCCCTAATCAGCTACTATTTTAACCCTGTCCTGTCTGGGCAAGAACAGAAGCCTGAGGGCAACCTACATGCAGAGATGGGGTCAAAACCAAAGCTCAACCACAGGAGCTGTGCGAACAAAGAAGAGAATGGGAAATTTCTCCTTGCAGCCTCAGGAGCAGTGGATTAAATGCTCAAAATCAACTTGAGGTACCCTGCAACAGTGGAATACTTGAATATACAATGAATCAAACCAAAATGGAGGTGGTGGACTTTGGGAGAAACTGTAGACTTGGGGTTTGCTGTCTGTGACTCGCTTGTTTCTGGATAGTTATGTTTATCTTAGTATAGTTTTAAAGATTGTTACAATTGCTGGATTTGTGTATTGTCTTGGTTGCTCTCTTCTTTTTGTTTTTTGATTACTTTTTTCTTTTAATTATTTTATTTTATTTTATTTTTTCCTTCTTTTTTTCTCCCTTTTCTCCTGAGCCATGTGGCTGACAGGGTCTTGGTGCTCTGGCCTGTTGTCAGGCCTGAGCCTCTGAGGTGGGAGAGCCAAGTTCAGGACATTGGACTACCAGAGGCCTCCTGGCCCCACATAATATCATTCAGCAAGAGCTCTCCCAGAGACCTCCGTCTCAACACTAAGACCCAGCTCCACCCAACAGCCAGCAACATCCAGTGCTGGATGCCCCATGTGAAACAACTAGCAAGACAGGAACACAACCCCACCCATTAACAGAGAGGTTGCCTAAAATCGTACTAAGTTCAGAGAAACCCACAAATACACCAACAAAGGCAGCCCTGCACATGAAAAAGACAAGATCCTGCCTCACCCACAGAACACAGTCACCAGTCCCCTCCACCAGGAAGCCTACAGAAGCCACAGAACAAACCTTACTCACTGGGGGCAGACACCATAAACAACAGGAAATATGAATTTTCAGCCTGTAAAAAGGAAACCCCAAACAACGAAACTTAAACAAAATGAGAAGACAGAGAAATATGCAGTGGATGAATGAGCAAGGTAAAAACCCACCAGACCAAACAAATGATGAGGAAATAGGCAGTCTACCTGAAAAAGAATTCAGAGTAATGATAGTAAAGATGATCCAAAACCTTGGAAATAGAATGGAGAAAAGAAAAGAAATGTTTAACAAGGACATAGAAGAAATAAAGAGCAAAAGAACAATGATGAACAACTCAATAAATGAAATTAAAAATTCTCTAGAAGCAATCAATAGCACAATAACTGAGGTAGAAGAAGGGATAAGTGACCTGGAAGATAAAATAGGGGAAATAACTACCACAAAGCAGAATAAAGAAAAAAGAATGAAAAGAAGTGAGGACAGACTCAGCAACTTCTGGGAGAACATTAAAGGCACCAATATTCAAATTATAGGGGTCCCAGAAGAAGAAGAGAAAAAGAAAGGAACTGAGAAAATATTTGAAGAGATTATAGTTGAAAACTATAAGGGAAAGGACATAGTCAAACAATTTCAGGAAGCACAGAGTCCCATACAGAATAAATCTAAGGATAAACATGTCAAGACACATATTATTCAAACTGTCAAAAATTAAACACAAAGAAAAAAATATTAAAAGCAGAAAGGGAAAGGTAACAAATTACATACAAGGGAATTCCCATAAGGCTAAGAGCTGACCTTTCAGCAGAAATTCTGCAGGTCAGAAAGGAGTGGCAGGACATATTTAAAGGGATGAAAAGGAAAAACCTACAACCGAGATTACTCTACCCAGCAAGGATCTCATTCAGATTCGACAGAGAAATTAAAACTTTCACAGACAAACAAAAGTTAAGAGAATTCAGCACCACCAAACCAGCATTACAGCAAAAGCTAACGGAACTTTTCTAGTGAGGAAATACAAGAGGAGGTAAAGACCTACAAAAACAAAGCCAAAACAATTAAGAAAATGGTAATAAGAACATACATATCAATAATTACCTTAAATGGAAATAGACCAAATGCTTCAACCAAAAGACATTGACTGGCTGAATGGATACAAAAACAAGACCCATATATATGCTGTCTACAAAAGACACACTTCAGACCTAGGGACACATACAGGCTGTAGGTGACAGAACGGAAAAAGATATTCCATGCAAATGGAAATCAAAAGAAAGCTGGAGTAGCAATTCTCATATCAAACAAAATAGACTTTAAAATAAAGACTGTTACAAGAGACAAAGAAGGACACAACATAGTGATCAAGGGATCAATCCAAGAAGAAGATATAACAATTGTAAATGTTTAGACACCAAACATAGGAGCACCTCAATGCATAAGACAAAGGCTAACACCCATAAAAGGGGAAATCAACAGCAACACAATCATAGTAGGGGACTTTAACACCCCACTTTCGCCAATGCACACATCAACCAAAATGAAAATAAATAAGGAAACACAAGCTTTACACAACACATTAAACAAGATGGGCTTAATTGATCTATATAGGACATTCCATCAAGAACAACAGAATACACTTTCTTCTCAAGTGCTCATGGAACATTTTCCAGGATAGATCATATCTTGGGTCACAAATAAAGCCTTGGTAAATTTAAGAAAATTGAAATCATATCAAGTATCTTTTCCAACCACAACACTATGAGACTAGATATCAATTACAGAAAAAAAAAACTGTAAAAAACACAAACACATGAAGGCTAAAACACACACTACTAAATAACCAAGAGGTCACTGAAGAAATAAAAAAATACCAACAAACAAATGGCAATGAATAAACGACCACCCAACACCTATGGGATGCAGCAAAACTAGTTCTAAGAGGGAAGTTTATAGCAATACAATCCTAGCTGAAGAAACAAGAAATATCTCAAATAAACAACCTAAATTACACATAGAACAATTAGAGAAAGAAGAACAAAAACAAACAAACAAAACCCCCCAAAGTTAGCAGAAGGAAAGAAATCATAAAGATCAGATCAGAAATAAATGAAAAAGAAAAGAAGGAAACAATAGCAAAGATCAATAAAACTAGAAGCTGGTTTTTTGAGGAGATAAACAAAATTGATAAACCACTAGCCAGACTCATCAAGAAAAGAAGAGAGAAGACTCAAATCAACAGAATTACAAATGGAAAAGGAGAAGTAACAACTGACACTGCAGAAATAGAAAGAATCATGCAGGATTACTACAAGCAACTATATGCCAATAAAATGGACCACCTGGATGAAATGGACAAATTCTTAGAAAACTATCTGAGACTGAACCATGAAGAAATAGAAAATATAAACAGACCAATCACAAGCACTGAAATTGAAACTGTGATTAAAAATCTTGCAACAGGGCTTCCCTGGTGGCACAGTGGTTAAAAGTCCGCCTGCCGATGCAGGGGACACGGGTTCATGCCCCGGTCTGGGAAGATCCCACATGCGGCGGAGCGGCTGGGCCCATGAGCCATGGCCGCTGAGCCTGCACGTCTGGAGCCTGTGCTCCGCAACGGGAGAGGCCACAACAGTGAGAGGCCCGCATACCGCAAAAAAAAAAAAAAAAAAAATCTTGCAACAAACAAAAGCCCAGGGTCAGGTGGATTCACAGGCAAATGCTGTCAAAAATTTAGAGAATAGCTAACACCTATCCTTTTCAAATTCTTCCAAAATATAGCAGAGGGAGGAACACTCCCAAACTTATTCTATGAGTCCACCATCACCCTGATACCATAACCAGACAAAGATGTCACAAAAATAGAAAACTACACACCAATATCACTGATGAACATAGATGAAAAATCTTCAACAAAATACTAGCAAACAGAATCCAGCAGTTCATTAAAAGATCATACACTATAATCAAGTGGGGTTTATCCTCGGAATGCAAGGATTCTTCAATATATGCAAATCAATAAATGTGATACAAAATATTAATAAATTGAAGGAGAAAAACCGTACGATAATCTCAATAGATGCAGATAAAGCTTTTGACAAAATTCAATACCGATTTATGATAAAAACCCTACAGAAAGTAGGCATAGAGGGAACTTACCTCAACAGAATAAAGGACATATATGAAAAGCCCACAGCCAACATTGTGCGCAATGCTGAAAAACTGAAAACATTTCCTCTAAGATCAGGAAAAAGACAAGGTTGCCCACTCTCACCACTATTATTCAACATAGTTTTGGAAGTTTTAGTGATGGCAATCAGAGAAGAAAAAGAAATAAAAGGAATCCAAATCTGAAAAGAAGAAGTAAATCTGTCACTGTTTACAGTTGATATGGTACTATACATACAGAATTCTAAAGATGCTACCAGAAAACTACTAGAAGTATTGAATGAATTTGGAAAAGTAGCAGGATACAAAATTAATGCACAGAAATCCCTTGGATTCCTATATACTAATGATGTGAAATCTGAAAGAGAAATTAAGGAAACACTCCCATTTACCACTGCAAATAAAACAATACAATACCTAGGAATAAACCTACGTAAGGAGGTAAAAGAACTGCACTCAGAAAACTATAAGATAGTAATTAAAGCAATTAAAGTTGATACAACAGATGGAGAGATATACCATGTTCTTGGATTGGAAGAATCAACATTGTGAAAATGACTCTACTACCCAAAGCAATCTATAGATTCAATGCAATCCCTATCAAACTACCACTGGCATTTTTCACAGAACTAGAACAAAAAATTTCACAATTTGTAGGGAAACATAAAATACCCCAAATAGCCAAAGCAATCTTGAGAAAGAAAAAACGGAGCTGAAGGAATCAGGCTCCCTGCCTTCAGATTATACTACAAAGCTACCTTTGTAGTAATCAAGACAGTATGGAACTGGCACAAAAACAGAAATATAGATCCATGGAACAGGATGGGAAGCCCAGAGGTAAACCCATGCACATACGGTCACCTTGTCTTTGATAAAGGAGGCAAGAATATACAATGGAGAAAAGACAACCTCTTCAATAAATGGTCCTGGAGAAACTGGACAGCTACATGTAAAACAATGAAATTAGAATACTTCCTGACACCATACACAAAAGTCAACTCAAAATGGATTAAAGACCTAAATGTAAGGCCAGACACTATAAAATTCTTAGGGAAAAACATAGGCAGAACACTCTATGACATAAATCACAGCAAGATCCTTTTGACCCACCTCCTAGAGAAGTGGAAATAAGAACAAAAATAAACAAATGCGACCTAATGAAACTTAAAACTTTTGCACAACAATGGAAACCATAAACAAGATGAAGAGACAACCCTCGGAATGGGATAAAATTTTTGAAAATTAAGCAAGTAACAAAGGATTAATCTCCAAAATATACAAGCAGTTCAATAAAAAAAAAAATTTAAAAAAAAATCCACAAATGGGCAGAAGATCTAAATGGACATTTCTCCAAAGAAGACATACTGATTGTGAACAAACACATGAAAGGATGCTCAACATCACTAATCATTAGATAAATGCAAATCAAAACTACAATGAGGTATGATCTCACACCAGTCAGAATGGTTATCATCAAACAAATCTACAAACAATAAATCCTGGAGAATGTATGGAGTAAATGGAACCCTCTTGCACTGTTGGTTGGAATGTAAATTGATAGAGCCACTATGGAGAACAGTATGGAGGTTCCTTAAAAAACTGAAAATAAAACTACCATATTACCCAGCAATCCCACTTTTGGGCCTAGCAATCCCACTTCTGGGCCTATAGCCCAAGAAGACCATAATTCAAAATGAGTCATGTACCACAATATTCATTGCAGCACTATTTACAATAGTCAGAAGGTGGAAGCAAGCTAAGTGTACATCAACAGATGGATGGATAAAGAAGATATGGCACATATATATATATATATATATATATATATATATATATATATATATATATATATATAATGGAATGTTACTCAACCATAAAAAAAAATGAAATTGAGTTATTTGTAGTGAGGTGGATGGACCTAGAGTCTGTCATACGGGTGAAATAAGTCAGAAAAAGAGAAACAATACTATATGCTAACATATACATATGGAATCTAAAAAAAAAAAAAAAATTGTCCTGATGAACCCAGGGGCTGGACAGGAATAAAGATGCAGACATAGAGAATGGACTTGAGTACACAGGCAAGTGGAAGGGTAAGCTGGGACAAAGTGAGAGAGTAGCATTTACATATATACACCACCAAATGTAAAATAGATAGCTAGTGGGAAGAAGCTGCATCGCTCGGGGAGATCAGCTTGGTGTTTTGTGACCACCTAGAGGGGTGGGATAGGGAGGGTGAGAGGGAGATGCAAGAGGGAGGGGATATGGGGATATATGTATACATATAGCTGATTCACTTTGTTATACAGCAGAAACTAACACAACATTGTATAGCAATTATATGCCAATAAATATGTTTAAAAAAAAAGACAGAAAGAAAGCAGATAAGGGAGGAAGCACTAGCTTCATTTGTTCTTTTCATTAGGAAAGCACAAGTTTTTCCAGAAGCCCCAATAGATGCTTCTGCTAGAAGCTTCTGCTTCCTTTTTTTCTCCAGGAGCTTCTGCTCCCATCTCTGCTTAGAAATCACGTGGTCACTTCAAGTTGCATGAAAGACTAGAATATTTCATTTTCTCAGCCTTTATAATAGAGGTGGGCAAGGAAGGAGCTTGAGAGGGGATGTTGAGCTTGACAACCAACAGTATTTGTCATATATTTTCTTGAACATCTCTGTTTTCAATTAGTTGTGCAATCAAGCATAGCACTGTGTTCTCAAAGCTGTATTCCAGTAGGAAAGAATTCCTTATTAAGGATTATTAAGGGTCAGCATGTCTTTTCAGCTGTCTGGTCTTTCATTCACATGTCAATAAACTTTAAGTTAGGATCATAGAGTTCTGCCATTGCTGGGATAAAAAGTTTTCCTAACTCCACACTTTGCCTTCAGAATATGCATTCATTAAAAGGTGACCAGGAATGTTAGGGAAGAAGGAGTTCCCTGAGAAGTAACTTTCCAATGAAGATTCCACTACAAGTACAGAGTAGAAAGAAAAATACAAAAAGAATGTAGACAGAAGAAGATTTAGAGACAAGGAAGAGGTGTTGGAAGAAAGCAAACCCCTCAAAGACAAAACAAAATGAGCAAAGTTAAAATAGTTTAAATTCTCTTTCTGCTTAAGTCCCAACATAGCATTTACTTTATAAAGAGCAAGGCAATCTCTTTCCTACCTGGATTATATCCAGCTAGTTTTTAAATTTACTAGTGAATTTGCTGGAGGTATTTACTTCTTTCAGGTAAGGAAAAATTAAGAATAGCCTCTTATTTTTATTAGTTTTGCCAAATAGAGATGAAGTACATCTTAAATAAGCATTGTAAGTATATTGCTTGAAAGCATAAAGGGCCATGACTTTGTCCAAATATCAATTTAGTCATGGAGTATACCTTGGGCTGTGTCTACTCTATCGGACCACACAACATTTTATTTTATTTTTTAATTAAAATATAGTAGATTTACAGTAGTGTATTAGTTTCAGGTGTACAGCAAAATCATTCACTTATACATATATATTAAAAATATATATATGTATATATTTATATTCTTTTTCTAATTCTTTCCCATTTTAGTTTATTATAAGATATTGAGTATAGTTCCCTTGCTCTACAGTAAATCCTTGTTTACAGAGCATTTTAGAGTAGAATAACTCTGCAGCAGATGGCTAGTTTCTGTTTTTAGAAGAGTGGACTTGGGATGCTTTATGCTTTTAATCATATTAAAAGATGTTCTAAAAATTCAGAACCTATCAATTCTTCTTTATGTTTCTCATTTAAGCTAGAGCAAAAATGCATTAAAATTAATTTATTATTTAAAATAGAGAAATGGAATGTATAATGTCTTTCACAGAAATGAAGGCATTAATTCCAGTGATAAATCTGAGACCATACAACAAAATCACAGTGAACTACTCTAACCATCTGCTCCCACTATCATGTGAAAAATTTACTTAGTAGAAACCATTATGTATTTATTTCCAGCTTTTCCCATCTCCACCTTCTCTTTTTTCTTATATTCTACGTATTCCTTAACTTAAGCCACAAAGGTAGTGAAATAGGTGATTTTGTAACAGCTGTCTGCCAGAAACTATCCATGGCCTGCTTATTTTAAGGTCTACAGTTGCTTGTATTTGTATTGCCTTCTATTAATGTTGCAGCTGCCAAGGCTTTTGTGATAGATATGACTACATTCAGTCTCTATTTTCTCATTCAAATCATCTAATGACATTTTCAAGGGTAAAACTAAGATACCAGTTCCTTAAAGTGAATTATGTTGAAAATCCATTTATAGTTTGCTATGTGTATTTGTTTATATTTTCATTGATCAACAAGACTTCAAAAAATTCAGTTGTCAACTTCAAATGTTGTAATTGTTAATCTCTCAAATTACATAGAAGTGAAGGAAGTTGACTAATTTGTTGGTATATGCAGAAAGTCAAAATTTTTTTCTTTAAAAAATAAATTTGGGAGGCAGGATCAAGATGCCAGAGGAGTAGAAAGCAGAGTTCACCTTCTTCCACAGAAACATTGAAAATATATCTACAAGTGGAATGATTCACACAGAACAGCTACTGAACATTGACAGAAGACCTCAGCTGCCTGAAAAGACAAGAAAACCTCCATGCAACTGAGTAGGACAAAAGGAAAAAGAAAAAGGAAGAATCAGGGCATGGCTTGCACCCCAGGGAGGGAGCTGTGGGAGGAAAGGCTCACCCACGTTGGGAATGTTCCTCACCAATGGACAGATTAGGCTGGACAGAGGGGAAATTTCAGAGCCTAAGAGAGGAGAACAGCAACAGGTTTGTGGAAGGCAAAATGGAAAGTAACCTGCACAGAGGGTTGGCACTGCCACCCTGTGCTCCCCAACCTGAGATATCCCTCTGATGGTGAGGGTGGGGATCAGGTGCTGAAGCTCAGACACCGAAGATCAGCCCCAGGGAGAGGATCATGCTTAGGTATAGAAAAGCCTGAAGAGGTCAGGCTGTGGCAACTGAGAGTGTACTAGGAAGAAACCTGGGCCCACCAGAGAGGCAAGTCACCATTCCTGGGAAGCACATGAAGAGAGGCGCAGGGCCACCATAAGAACTTATTTCCCTGTGAGTGCTCCCAAGCAGCAAGATACCACCTACAGGAGCTCTGGGGGTGGGTGCAAGTCACTGCCATCATCTTGGGCTCCAGAGGCGGGCACTGACCACCTCTTTCAGACCCATGGGCGGACGCCATGCCCTGCCCCTGCTGACCCAGAAGGACACAACAGCCCCCACACTAGGCATTCCTCCAGCAGATCACAGGACCTGCCCCCACTGACCCAGAATTATGCATATAGCTTTTGCACTCGGAAATCTGCCAGTGGATGCTGAGACCATTTCACTGTCCCAGTACCACATGGATAGCTCTTGCTACTAAGAAATCCATCAGTGGGTGCCAGGACCAACCCTTCTGTCACAGGAAGGCATGCATAGCTCCTACATTAGAAAATCTGTCAGTAGCTGCTGGAAAGTGTCCTGCTGTCTTGGGAGGGTATGGATAACTCCTCCCACTAGGAAATCCATCAGCAGGTGCCAGAACTTACCTGCTGTCCCAGAAACATGTGGAAACTTCTTGCTAATAGGAAATCCGCCAGTGGGTGCCAGGACCCACCCCACTGTCCCAGGAGGGCACAGATAGCTCCTGCCACTAGGAAATCCAACCAGAGGAGGGGCTGAAACCACAGTTGAGCCTCAGGGGCTATGTGACTAAGGAAAAAGAGCTGAAATCTCTCCTCATGTCTGCTCAAACTGTAGAGTTACACCTCCGTTGACAGCTTCCTAAATTCAGCACCTGTGAAACATCTAAAAGGACAACACATTCTGTAGCAGTTTGGATGGGTCTGGCTTTAGCAGTTGTGGGCGCTGTGATTATGTAAATGTAGATATTGTGCCAGACCAGAGTCCAAGCTACCTCCATAGCTCAGATATCAGGTCCAGGTGCACAACTACTACAGTACTGGGACCTGATCTCCATGAATCTGTGCCAGTGACCAGGTGAAAACAACACCTGAAAGACACCAGGGCAAATTGCTGTCATACCCACACTTCAGGCAGGACCAAGAGCAGTGCCAACAATAGTACACTTTGTGAACCTGCACGATGGGCAAAGGGGAATACAACAGAGCACATTCACCAGCGAACAGCTCCAGAGGAAGAATACTCTGTGGCTTCTCTCCCAGTGGAGTGCTCCAATCCTGCCTACCTCACACCAAAGATCAGAATCACATTTTAAAAACAGATCTGGGGGCCTCTATTCCAACAACTAGGGAGCAGACCCCACCCCTGACTGGGCAGTGAAAACCACAGAGCAAAGAGGAGGACCTGCTCAATATCTAGACCATGCATTGATCATCACAACACCAATCAATTCCCCTAACAAGGAAATAATAACACAAGCCTCTAGACCAACCTCACCCACCAGGGGGAAGACACAAAAGGAACTATGAGCCTGCAGCCTGCAGAAAGGATACCACAAACACAGTAAGTCTGACCAAATGAGAAGACAAAGAAATATGCTGCAGATGAAGAAGCAAGATAAAAACCTACAAGAACAACTAAATGAAGAGGAGATAAGCAATCTATCTGAAAAAGAATTCAGAGTAATGATAGTAAAGATGATCCTAGAATTCAGAAAAAGAATAGATGCACAGACAAAGAAGATACAAATGTTTAACAAAGACGTAGAAGAACTAAAGAACAAACAAACAGAGATGAACAAGACAAAACTGAAATGAAAAATACACTAGAAGGAATCAATAGCAGAATAACTGAGGCAGAAGAATGGATAAGTGACCTGAAAGACAGAATGGTGGAAATCTCTGCCACAGAACAGAATAAAGAAAAAAGAATGAAAAGAAATGAGGAGAGTCTCAGAGCCCTCTGGGACAACATTAAATGCACCAACATTCTAATTATAAGGGTCCCAGAAGAAGAAGAGAAAGAGAAAGGGTCTGAGAAAATATTTGAAGAGATTATTGTCAAAAAATTCCCTAACAAGGGAAAGGATATAATCACCCAAGGCCAGGAAACACAGAGAGTCCCATATAGGATAAACCCAAGGAGGAATATGCCAAGACACATATTAATCAAACTAACAAAAACTAAATACAAAGAAAAAATATTAAAAGCAACAAGGAAAAAGCAAAAAAAATAATATAAAAGGGAATTCCCAACAGGTTATCTGCAGATTTTTCAGCAAAAACTATGCAGGTCAGAAGGGAGAGGCAGGATTTACTAAAAAAAATAAAACGGAAAAACCTACAACCAAGAATACTCTACCCATCAAAGCTCTCATTCAGATTCGAAGGAGAAATCAAAAGCTTTACAGAGAAATGAAAGCTAAGAGAATTTAGCACCAACAAACCAGATTTACAAAAAATACTAAAGGAACTTCTCTAGACAAGAAACACAAGAGAAGAGAACAAAAGAGAAAGGGAAGAAAAATGACCTATGAAAACAAATCCAAAACAATTAAGAAAATGGCAATAGGAACATACATATCAAGAATTACCTTAAATGTAAATCGTTTAATTACTCCAACCAAAAGATATAGACTGACTGAATGAATACAAAAACAAGATCTGTATATATGCTGTCTACAAGAGACCCACCTTAGACCTAAGGACACATACAGACTGAAAGTGAGGGAATGGAAAAAGATATTCCATACAAATGGAAATCAAAATATAGCTGAAGTAGCAATACTCATACTAGACAAAATAGGCTTTAACATAAAGACTATTACATGAGACATAATGATCAAGGGAGCAATCCAAAAAGAAGATATAACAACTGTAAATATTTATGCACCCAACATAGGAGCACCTCAATACGTAAGGCAAATGCTAACAGCCATAAACAGGGAACTTGACAGTAACAAAATAATACTGGGGGACTTTAACACCTAATTTACACCAATGGGGCAATCATTCAGACAGAAATTTCATAAGGAAACATAAGCCTTAAATGACACACTAGAGCTGATAGACTTAATTAATACTTATAGGACATTAAATCCAAATGCAGCAGAATACATTTTCTTCTCAAGCACACATGGAATATTCTCCAGTATCAATCACATCCTGGGTCACAAATCAAGCCTTGGTAACTTAAGAAAATTGCAATCATATCAAGCATCTTTTCTGACCACAATGCTATGAGATTAGAAATCAATTACAGGAAAAAGAACAGTAAAAAACACAAACATGTGAAGGTGAAACAATATATTATTTAACAACCAATGGATCACTGAAGAAATCAAAGAGAAAATAAAAAAAATACCTCAAAACCAATGACTATGAAAACATGACAACCCCAAAACTATAGGATGCAGTAAAACCAGTTCTATGAGGGAAGTTTATAGCAGTACAATCTTACCTCAAAAAAAAAAAAAGAAAGAAAAGTCTCAAATAAACAACCTAACCTTACACCTAAAGCAACTAGAGAAAGAAGAACAAACAAAACCCAAAATTAGTAAAAGGTAAGAAATCATAAAGAGAAGAGCAAAAATAAATGACATACAGATGAAGAGAACAATAGCAAAGATCAATGACACTAAAAGCTTGTTGTTTAAGAAGATAAATTGATAAAACTTTAGCCAGACACATCAAGAAAAAAAGGGAGAGGACTCATATTGATAAAATTAGAAATGAAAAAGGAGAAGTTATAAATGACACCATGGAAATACAAAGGTTATAAGAGACTACTACAAGCAACTATATGACAATAAAATGGCAACCTGGAAGAAACGGACAAATTCTTAAAAAGGTACAACATCCCAAGATTGAACCAGGAAGAAATAGAAAATATAAACAGACCAATCACAAGTAATGAAATTGAAACTGTGATTAAAAATTTTTCAACAAACAAAAGTCCAGGATGAGGTGGCTTCACAGGTGAATTCTATCAAACATTTAGAGAAGAGCTAAATACCTATCCTTCTGAAACTCTTCCAAAAATTGCAGAGGGGGCTTCCATAATGGCACAGTGGTTGAGAGTCCACCTGCCGATGCAGTGCCCCAGTCCAGGAAGATCCCACATGCCGCGGAGCGGCTGGGCCCGTGAGCCATGACCGCTGAGCCTGCGCATCCAGAGCCTGTGCTCCACAACGGGAGAGGCCACAACAGTGAGAAGCCTGCATACTGCAAAAAAAATAATAATAATAAATAAATAAATAAAAATTGCGGAGGAAGGAACACTCCCAAGCTCATTCTACAAGGCCAGCATCACACTGATACCAAAGCCAGACAATGATATCACTTAAAAAGAAAATTACAGAACAAAATTCGGATGACCATAAATGCAGATATCCTCAAAAAAATACTAGAAAACAGCATCTAACAACTCAATAAAAGGATCATACACCATGATCAAGTGGAATTTATTTCAAGGATGCAAAGATTGGTCAATAAACACAAATCAGTCAATGTGATATACTGTTTTAACAAATTTAAGAATAAAAACCATATGATCATTACAATAGATGCAGAACAAGCTTTTCACAAAATTTAACACCTATTTATGAAAAAAGCTCTCTAGAAAGTGGGCATAGAGGGAACCTACCTCAACATAATAAAGACCATATATGACAAACCCACAGCCAACATCATTCTCAATGGTGAAAAACTGAAATATCAGGAATAAGACAAGGATGTCCACTCTCACCACTATTATTCAACATAGTTTTGGAAGTCCTAGCCACAGCAATCAGGGAAGAAAAAGAAATGAAAAGAATCCAAATTGGCAAAGAAGAAGCAAAACTGTCACTGTTTGCAGATGACATGATACTATACATAGAAAATCCAAAAGATGTCACCAGAAAACTACTAGAGCTAATCAATGAATTTGGTAAAGTTGCAGGATACAAAATTAAGGCCCAGAAATCACTTTCATACCTACACACTAACAATGAAAGATCAGAAAGAGAAATTAAGGAAACAATCCCATTTACTATTGCAACAACAAAAAATATACCTAGGAATAAACCTACCTGAGGAGGTAAAAACCTGTACTCAGAAAACTATAGGATACTAATGAAAGAGATCAACGATAACACAAACAGATGGAGAGATATATCATGTTCTTGGATTGGAAGAATAAATATTGTGAAAATTACTATACTACCCAAAGCAATCTACAGATTCAATGCAATCCCTATCAAATTAACAGTGCATTTTTTGCAGAATTAGAACAAAACATTTGTATGGTAACACAAAAGACCCCAAATAGCCAAAGCAATCTTGAGAAAGAAAAATGGAGCTGGAAGAATCAGGCTCCCTGCCTTCAGATTATACTACAAAGCTACAGTAATCAAGACAGTATGGTACTGGTACAAAAACAGAAATATAGATCAATGGTATGGATAGAAAGCTCAGAGATAAGCCCATGCACCTATGGTCACCTAACTTATGACAAAGGAGGCAAGAATATACAATGGAGAAAAGACAGTCTCTTCAGTAAGTACTGGGAAAACTACATGTAAAAAGTGAAATTAGAACACTCCCTAACACCATACACAAAAATAAACTCAAAATTGATTAAAGTCCTAAACGTAAGGTCAGAGACTATAAAACAGGGGGAAATATAGGCAGAACACACTGACATGAATTACAGCAAGATCTTTTTTGATTCACTCCCTAGAATAATGAAAATAAAAACATAAATGAACAAATGGGATCTGATTAAACTGAAAATCTTTTATACACCAAATGAAATCATAAACAAAACAAGAAGACAGCCCTCAGAATGGGAGAAAATATTTGCAGAAGAAGCAACTAACAAGGGATTAACCTCCAAAATATACAAACAGCTCATGCAGCTCAGTATCAAAAAACCCCCAAATAACCCAGTCAAAAAATCGGTGAACAATCTAGACATTTCTTTAAAGAAGACATACAGATGGCCAAAAAGCATGTGAAAACATGCTCAACATCACTAGTTATTATAGACATGCAATTCAAAACTACAATGAGGTCAGAATGGGCATCATCCAAAAAATCTACAAACAATAAATGCTGTTGTTGGGAATATAAATTGGCACAGCCACTATAGAGAACAGTATGGAGTTTCCTTAAAAAACTAAGAATAGAACTACTATATGACCCAACAGTCTCACTCCTGGGCATATACCCAGAGAAAACCATAACTTAAAAAGATACATACATCCCAGTGTTCACTGCAGCACTATTTGCAATAGCCAGGATATGGAAGCAACTTAAACGACCATCAACAGAGGAATGGATAATGAAGAAGTGGTACATATATATGCAATTGAATACTACTCAGCCATAAAAAAGAATGAAATAATGCCATTTGCAGCAACATGGATGGACCTAGAGATTGTCATACTTAGTGAAGTATGTCAGACAGAGAAAGACAAATATCATATGATATTGTTTATACGCAGAACCTAAAAAAAAGTGTACAAATGAACTTATTTACAAAACAGAAGTAGAGTCACAGATGTAGAAAACAAACTTATGGCTACACGTGGATAAGGGAGGGATAAATTGGGAGATTGGGATTGACATATACACACTACTATATACAAAATAAATAACTAATAACAACCTGCTGTATAGTATAGGGAACTCTCACTACTCTGTAATGGGCTATATGGGAAAAGAATATAAAAAATATAATAAAGGGTGACTGTATGTGTATGTATAACTGATTCACTTTGCTGTACACCTGAAACTAACACAACATTGTAAATCAACTATATTCCAATAAAAATTAAAATAAATAATTTTGACATTATATTCCTTTTTATGAACAATTGGCAAAAAGTAGTGTTGAAAATATATAAAGAAACTGTGTTCTAAAGGATTGGATAAACTCTTAGAGCTGGGAAGAGTTAGAAGAGACTAACATTTTAGTTTCAACCCTCCCCACCTCCACTTAGATTTTACTCCTCTTTTACAAGTGAGGAAATTTTACTAAGAAAATGAAAGACTTCCCAATGTGTCATGAATTATTGGCATGAAATCTCAAATCTCATTTCTGATCTGTGTTCATTCTACTTTTCAATATGAAAAGTATTTTTTTAAAATATTGAATGTTCATTCAAACCCAACTCAAATTGACTAAAAGAGCTAATGTTTAATTGGTTGTATTTAAACTTCTCAAATTGAAAGTATATCAAAATGAATCATCCTTTTCAAACATATCTCAGCAGAATGTAGTGCAAGATATGTGTCCTTATATGAATGCTGGTTTCTCTAGTAGAGACCCTGACATCCTGCCTAATCCTGGACACCCACCTCTTTCAGAGATAGGCACTGTCACTTGGAGCCTTCATGATGACTGCAGTCTTGCTTCATCTGGATGTTTAATTTGTAACCAGAATACTTCCACTAAGTATACATTGTTATTTGTTACAGATGGAGGGCAGAGACTCAGAATAAACTCGAGCTCACCACGTAATTTTTAATATTGTGCTTGGACTGTGAGTCATCACCATCATGTGCTTATCCTCCATTTTAGTTAATTCATTCACCTAGGTTCTATACCAACCCAGCTCCTTTCTTTTCTCCTGATAATGAGTTTCCATATTTTCTTACACCAAAGTCTCCTGAGCTAAAATGTCATTAGGAGATCTGCAGATAAAGAAAAGTTTAATGTAGATACCATGGATGAAGGTGATCTGTGCAGGGCACAGAGTATTGCAGCATTTCAGAGATACAACTCTTTCTCTCCCAGATTACATTGAGCAGGGAGTTATTTGGGTAAAATGGAGTTATGGCTGGGAATCAGCCCTTCCTTTTGATGTTGAGCCATGTTTCTTGAGCAAGGTTTATGCACCTCAAGTTTTCTCCTTTGTTATTTTTTCTATCATCCAAAGAGCCTTACAAATGTGCTTGAAAATATCTGACACAGCAGTAAATAAACTGATTAGGAACTTCTTTAGAGACTTGATATAATTAAAAATAAAACCAGTTCTGATTTTGGCCTTTAATTGAACAGATGATACCAGTACCCTAAAGAGGTCTAGGTGCAATCTTTGGGCATTGAGGGCCACTCGAATGAGAATGAATGGAACACAGGAATTAGGTTGCTCTGTGCTACTGCTCACATTTAATATTCTTTCTCACAAACAACAGCAAATGATCTTGACTCTGTGGATGGTTAGAAGTAGATACTGTATTGGAGATCCCTGAATGGCAATCGTGGACTGTAAATGTAACTTATAGGCATATATATATATATGTGCAAATTTTCTTATTAAAGGGTGATTACCTTAACCCTCAGATTTTTATTTTGGATATTTGCAACTACTTTATTTATATTTTTTATTCTTTATATATACATTTTTACTCCCTGCACTTTTACACTCCTCCCCACCCCACATTTATTGTTTTCTAATATCATACTTTACAATTTTTTGTGTATCTCTTTACTAATTGTAGATATAAATGATGTTACTACTTATCTCTTTTAATCTTTCTAGTAGCTTTATAAGCTTCTATGTTTGCCTTTACCAAGGAAATCTTTGCTTTCATAATTCTTTTTTTTCTAGCTGTGGCCTTATCTTTTCCATTTACAGAGTCCCTTTAACATTTCTTGTTAAGTCAGTTTAGCGGGGCTGAACTCTTAGCTTTTGCTTCTCTGTAAAAGTCTTTATCTCTCCTTTAAATCTGAATGTTAACCTTTCTGGTTAGAGTAGCTTGGTTTTAGATTTTAGCCTTTCATCACATTAAATATATGGTGTTACTCCTTTCTGACCTGCAGAGTTTCTGGTGAAAAGTCAGCTGATAACCCTATGGAAGTTCATTTGTACATAGTTTCTCCTCCCTTGCTGCTTTTGAGACCCTCTCTTTGTCTTTATTCTTTGCCATTTAAAAAACAAGCCGTGGGGGAGAACTTCAGCTTGGTGGAGGAGTAAGACATGGAGATCACCTTCTTCCCCAGAAATACATCAGAAATACATCTACATGTGAAACAACACTGACAGAACACCTACTGAATGCTGACAGAAGACAGACTTCCCAAAGGGCAAGAAACTCTCCACGTACCTGGGTAGGGCAAAAGAAAAAACAGAGACAAAAGAATAGGGATGGGACCTGCACATCTGGAAGGGAGCTGTGAAGGAGGAAAAGTTTCCACACACTGGGAAGCCCCTTCACTGGCAGACAGAGGGGGTGGCAGGGGTTAAGCTTTGGAGCCACAGAGGAGAGTGCAGCAAGTGGGGTGCAGAGGACAAAATGGAGAGATTCCCACAGAGAGGATCAGTGCCAACCAGCACTCACCTGCCTGAGAGGCTTGTCTGCTCATCTGTTGGGGCTTGTGAGGGCTGGGAGCTGAGACTCAGAGTTCAGATCCCAGGGAGAGGACTGGGGTTGGCTGCGTGTACACAGCCTGAAGGGGTTTAGTGAAACACAGCTAACCAGGAGGGAGTCCAGAAAAATGTCTGGAACTGCCTAAGGGGCAAGAGACCATTGTTTTGGGGTGTGCAAGGAGAGGGGGTTCAGAGCACTGCCTAAACAAGCTCCAGAGATGGACACTAGCCACAATTATCAGAGCAGACAACAGAGACAAGCATGAAATGCTAAGACTTCTGCTGCAGCCACCAAGAAATCTGTGTGCAAGCACAGGTCACTATCCACACCTCTCCTCTCAGGAGCCTGTGCAGCCCACCACTGCCAGAGTCCCATGAACCAGGAACAACTTCCCTGGGAGAACGTACGGCCTGCCTCAGGTTGTTGCAACATCATGCCTGTCTCTGCACCTGCAGACTCACCCTGCATTCCATACCCCTCCCGTTCCCCTGGCCTGAGTGAGCCAGAGCCCCCTAATCAGCTGCTCCTTTGACCCTGTCCAGTCTGAGCGAAGAACAGATGCCCTCAGATGACCTACAAGCAGAGGTAGGGCAAAATCCAAACTTGAACCCCAGGAGTTGTGCAAACAAAGAAGAGAAAGAGAAATTTCTCCCAGCAGCCTCACGAGCAGTGGATTAAATCTCCAGTCAAACTGATGGACCCGGCATCCCTGGAATAGACAATGAATCATCCTAAAATTCAGGTGGTGGACTTTGGGAGCAACTGTAGACTTGGGGTTTGCTTTCTGCATCTAATTTGCTTCTGGTTTTATGTTTATCTTAGTTTATTATTTAGAGTTTATTATCATTAGTAGATTTGTTTATTGATTTGGTTGCTCTCTTCCTTTTTTTAAATATATAGACATATTTTTTTCCTTTTTCTCTTTTTGTGAATGTGTATGTGTATGCTTCTTTGTGTGATTTTGTCTGTATAGCTTTGCTTTTACCATTTGTACTAGGGTTCTTTCTGTCCATTTTTGCTGTTGTTGTTGTTGTTTTTTAGCGTGGTTTTTAATGCTTGTTATCATTGGTGGATCTGTTTATTAGTTTGGTTTCTCTCTTCTTTATTTCTTTCTTTTTTAATGACTTTTTAATTTTAATAATATTTTTATTATTTATTTTATTATTATTTTCTTTTATTTTTTACCCCCTTTTCTTCTGAACCATGTGGCTGAGAGTCCTGGGATTCCAGCCGGGTGCCAGGCCTGTGCCTCTGAAGTGCCAGAGCCGAGTTCAGGACATTGGTTCAACAGAGACCTCCCAGCTCCACATAATATCAAACGGCCAAAGCTCTCCCAGAGATCTCCACCTTAATGCTAAGATCCAGGTCCACTCAATGACCAGCAAGCTACAGTGCTGGACACTCCATGCCAAACAACTAGCAAGAGAGGAACACAACACCACCCATTAGCAGAGAGACTGCCTAAATTCATAATAAGGTCAGACACCCCAAAACACACCACCAGACATGGTACTGTACACCAGAAAGACAAGCTCCAAGATCATCCACCAAAACACAGGCACCAGTCCCCTCCACCAGGAAGCCTACACAACCCATGAAATCAACATAAGTCACTAGGGGCAGACACCAAAACCAATAGGAACTAAGAACACTGCAGCCTGTGTAATGGAGACCCCAAACACAGTAAGTTAAGCAAAATTAGAAGACAGAGAAATAAAAGGCAGATGAAGGACAAAGGTAAAAACCCACCAGACAAAACAAATGACGAAGAAAGAGGCAGTCTACCTGACAAAGACTTCAGAGTAATGATAGTAAAGATGATCCAAAATCTTGGAAATAGAATGGAGAAAATACAAGAAATGTTTAACAAGGACCTGGAAGAACGAAAGAACAAAAAAACAATTATGAACAACACAATAAATGAAATTAAAAATTCTCTATAAGGAATCAGTAGCAGAATAAATGAGGCAGAAGAATGGGTAAGTGACCTGGAAAATAAAACAGTCAAAATAACTACCACAGAGCAGAATAAAGAAAAAGAATGTAAAGAATTGAGGACAGTCTCAGACACTTCTGGGACAACATTAAACACACCAATATTAGAATTACAGGGGTCCCAGAAGAAGAAGAGAAAAAGAAAGTGTTTGAGAAAATATTTGAAGAGATTATCATTGAAAACTTCCCTAACATGTGAAAGGAAATAGTCAATCAAGTCCAGGAAAAGCAGAGAGTCCCATACAGAAAAAATCCAAGGAGAAACAAGCAAAGACACATATTAACCAAACAATCAAAAATTAAATACAGAGAAAAACTATTAAAAGCAACAAAGGAAAGTAACAAAGAAAACCAAGGGAATCCCCATAAGGTTAACAGCTAAACTTTCAGCAGAAACTCTGCAAGCCAGAAGGGAGTGGCAGGATATATTTAAGGTGATGAAAGGGAAAAAAAACACAACCATGATTACTCTACCCAGCAAAGATGTCATTCAGATTCGACGGAGAAATTAAAACCTTCACAAAGAAGCAAAAGCTAAGAGAATTCAGCACCACAAAACCAGCATTACAACAAATGCTAAAGGAACTTCTCTACTCAGGAAACACAAGAGAAGGAAAAGACCTACAATAACAAGCACAAAACAATTAAAAAAATGGTAATAGGTATGTACATATTGATTACTACCTTAAACGTAAATGGATTAAATGCTCTAACCAAGAGATATAGACTGGCTGTTTGGATACAGAAACAAGACCCTTATATATGCTGTCTACAAGAGACCCACTTCAGACCTAGGGACACATAGAGACTGAAAGTGAGGGGATGGAAAAAAATATCCCATGCAAATTGAAATCAAAAGAAAGCTGGAGCAGAAATTCTCATATCAGACAAAACAGACTTTAAAATAGAGACTATTACAAGAGACAAATAAAGACATTACATAACGATCAAGGGATCAAACCATAAGAAGATAAAACAATTGTTCTTTATGCAACCAACATAGGAGCACCTCAATACATAAGGCATATGCTAAGAGCCACAAAAGGGGAAATCAACAGTAACACAATCATAGTAGGGGACTTTAACACCCCAATTTCACCAATGGACAGATCATCCAAAATGAAAATAAATAAAGAAACACAAGTTTTACCTAATACATTAAACAAGGTGGACTTAATTGATATTTATAGGACATTCCACCCCAAAATAAGAGAATATATTTTCTTCTCAAGTGCTCATGGAACATTCTCCAGGATAGATAATATCTTGGGTCACAAATAAGTCCTTAGTAAATTTAAGAAAATTGAAATTGTATCAAGTATCTTTTCTGACCATAATGCTGTGAGACTAGATATCATTTACTGGACAAAATCTGTAAACAGTACAAACACATGCAGGCTAAACATTACACTACTAAATAACCAAGAGATGATTGAAGAAATCAAAGAGGAAATCAAAAAATACATAGAAACAAATGGCAATGAAAGCATGACGACCCAAACCTATGGGACACAGTAAAACCAGTTCTAAGAAGAAAGTTTATAGCAATACAATCCTAACTCAAAAAACAAGAAGCATCTCAAATAAACAACCTAATCTTACACTTAAAGCAGTTAGAGAAAGAAGAAGAAGAAGAACAACAACAACAAAACCAAAGTAAGCAAAAGGAAAGAAATCATAAAAATCAGATCAGAAATAAATGAAAAATAAATGAAGGAAATAATAGCAAAGATCAATAAAACTAAAAGCTGTTTCTTTGAGAAGATAAACAAAATTGATAAACCAATAGCCACACTCATCAAGAAAAAAAGGGAGAAAACTCAAATCAATTGAATTAGAAATGAAAAAGGAGAAGTAAAAACTGACACTGCAGAAATAAAAAAAGGTCATGAGAGATTGCTACAAGCAACTATATGCCAATAAAATGGACCACCTGGAGGAAATGAACAAATTCTTAGAAAAGCACAACCTTCCAAGACTGAACCAGGAAGAAATAGAAAATATAAACAGACCCTTCACAAGCATTGTCATGGAGACTGTGATTAAAAATCTTCCAACAAACAAAAGCCCAGGACCAGACGGTTTCACAGGCTAATTCTATCAAATATTTAGAGAAGAGCCAACACTTATCCTTCTCAAATTCTTCCACAATATAGCAGAGGGAGGAATACTCCCAAACTCATTCTATGAGGCCACCATCACCCTGATACCAAAACCAGACAAAGATGTCACAAAGAAGGAAAACTACAGGCCAATATCACTGATGAACATAGATGCAAAAATCCTCAACAAAATACCAGCAAACATAATCCAACAGCACATTAAAATGATCATACACCATGATCAAGTGGAGTTTATCCCTGGAATGCAAAGATTCTTCAATATACGCATATCAATCAATGTGGTACACCATATTAACAAGTTGAAGGAGAAAAAACATATAATCATCTCAATAGATGCAGAGAAAGCTTTCAGTGAAATTCGAAACCCACTTACAATAAAAAACCTCCATAAAGTAGGCATAGAGGGTCTTACCTTAACATAATAGAGACCATATATGACAAGCCTACAGCCAGCATCGTTCTCAATGGTGAAAAAATTAACCATTTCCTCTAAGAGCAGGAAGAAGACAAGGCTGTCCACTGCCACCACTACTATTGACCATAGTTTTGGAAGTTTTACCCACAGCAATCAGAGAAGAAAAAGAAATAAAAGGAAGCAAAATTGAAAAGACAAAGTAAAGCTGTCACTGTTTGCAGATAACATTATACTATACATAGAGAATCCTAAAGATGCTACCAGAAAACTACTAGAGCTAATCAATGTTTGGTAAAGTACAAGGATACAAAATTAATGCACAGATCTCTTGGATTCCTATACACTAATGATGAAAAATCTGAAAGAGATATTAAGGAACACTTGCATTTACCATTGTAACCAAACGAATAAAATACCTTGGAATAAACCTACCTAAGGAGTCAAAAGACCTCTATGCAGAAAACTATCAGACACTGATGAAAGAAAATAAAGATGATACAAACAGATGGAGATATATACCACATTCTTGGGTTGGAAGAATCAACATTGTGAAAATGACTCTACTACCCAAAGCAATCTGTAGATTCAATACAATCCCTATCAAACTACCACTGGCATTTTTCACAGAAATAGAACAAAAAATTTCACAATTTGTATGGAAACACAAAAGACCCCGAATAGCCAAAGCAATCTTGAGAACGAAAAACAGAGCTGGAGGAATCAGGCTCCCTGACTTCATAGTATACTACAAAGCTACAGTAATCAAGACAGTATGGTACTGGCACAAAAACAGAAATATAGATCAATGGAACAGGATAGAAAGCCCAGAGATAAACCCATGCACATATGGTCACCTTATCTTTGATAAAGGAGGCAGGAATGCACAGTGGAGAAAGGACAGACTCTTCAATAGTGGTGCTGGGGAAACTGGAGAGCTACATGTAAAAGAATGAATTTAGAACACTTCCTAGCATTATACTCAAAAATAAACTCAAAGTAGATTAAAGACCTTAATGTAAGGTCAGACACTATAAAACTCTTAGAGGAAAACTTTGGCAGAACACTCTATGACATAAATCACAGTAAGATCCTTTTTGACCCACATCCTAGAAAAATGGAAATAAAAACAAAAGTAAAGGAATGGGACCTTATTAAAAGCTTTTGCACAGCAAAGGAAAACATAAACAAGATGAAAAGTCAGGCCTCAGAATAGGAGAAGATATTTGCAAATGAAGCAACTGACAAAGGATTAATCTACAAAATATAAAAGCAGCACATGCAGTCAATATCCAAAAAACAAACAATCCAAAAATGAGCAGAAGACAGACATTTCTTAAAGAAGATATACAGATTGCCAACAAACACATGAAAGGATGCTCAACATCACTAATCATTACAGAAATGCAAATCAAAACTAAAATGAGGTATCACCTCACACCAGCCATAATGGCCATCATCAAAAAATGTACAAACAATAAATGCTGGACAGAGTGTGCAGAAAAGGAAACCCTCTTGCACTGTTGGTGGGAATGTAAGTTGACACAGCCATTATGGAGAACGGTATGGAGGTTCCTTAAAATACTAAAAATAGAATTACCATATGATCCAGCAATTGCATTACTGGGCATATACCCAGAGAAAACAATAATTCAAAAAGACACATGCACCCCAATATTCATTGCAGCACTATTTACAATAGCCAGGACATGGAATCAACCTAAATGTCTATCAACAGACGAATGGATAAAGAAGTTGTGGTACATATATACAATGGAATATTACTCAGCCATAAAAAGGAACGCAATTGAGTCATTTGTTGAGATGTGAACGGATCTAGAGACTGTCATACAGAGTGAAGTATGTCAGAAAGATAAAAACAAATATTGTATATTAATGCATGTATGTGGAACCTAGAAAACTGGTACAGATGAGCTGTTTTTCAGGGCAGAAGTTCAGACACAGATGTAAAGAACAGACATGTGGACACCAAGGGGGGAAAATCACTGTGGGGTGGGCATGGTGGTGTGCTGAATTGGGTGATTGGGATTGACATGTATACACTGATGTGTATAAAATTGATGACTAATAAGAACCTGCAGTATATAAACAAACAAACAAACGGAACAACTAATACTAAACTTTCTTTGGGCTATTTGTATGGAAATATGTTAATATAAATGTTTCAGACATTAAAAAAAAAAAGAGTCATGTACCACAATGCTCATTGCAGCCCTATTTATAATAGCCAGGACATGGATGCAACCTAGGTGTCCACTGACAGATGAATGAATAAAGAAGATGTGGCACATATATAAATGGAATATTCATCATAAAAGTAAACGAAATTGAGTTATTTGTAGTGAAGTGGATGGACCTACAGTCTGGCATACAGAATGAAGTAAGTGAGAAAGAGAAAAACAAATACCATATGCTAACACATATATATATGGAATCTAAAAAAAAAAAAAAGGCTCTGAAGAACCTAGGGGCAGGACAGGAATGAAGACGTAGATGTAGAGAATGGACTTGAGGACATGGGGAGGGGGAAGGGTAAGCTGAGACAAAGTGAGAGAGTGGCCTTCATGGACATATATACACTACCAAATGTAAAATAGATAGTTGGGGGAAGCAGCTGCATAGCACAGGGAGATGAGCTCGGTGCTTTGTGACCACCTAGAGGGGTGGAATAGTGAGGTTGGGAGGGAGATGTAAGAGGGAGGAGATATGGCAATATATGTATATGTATAATTGATTCACTTTCTTATAAAACAGAAACTAACTCACCATTGTAAAGCAGTTATACTCCAAGAAAGATGTTAAAAAAAAAAAAACATGGTGGGGGGGGACCTTCATGATGGTGGAGAAGTAAGATGTGGAGATCGTTTTTCTCCCTACAAATGTTTCAAAAATACATCTAAATGTGGAACAACTCCTACAGAATATCTACTGAATGCTGGCAGAAGACCTCAGACTTCCCAAAAAGCAAGAAAGTCCCCACATGCCTGTGTAGTGTAAAAGAAAAAAGGAAAAACAGAGACAAAATAATAGGGATGGGACCTGCCCCTCTGGGAGGGAGCTGTGAAGGAGGAAAAGTTTCCACACACTAGGAAGCCTCTTCACTGGCAGACACCAGGGCTGGGCGGGGTGACAGCTTCGGAGCCACAGAGGAGAGCACTGCAACAAGGGTACAGAGGGCAAAGAGGAAAGATTCCTGCAGGAAGGATCAGTCCAACAAGCACTCACCAGCCTGAGAGGCTTGTCTTCTCACTTGCCAAACCAGGTGGGTGTTGCGAGCTGAGGCTCAGGCTTTAAAGGTCAATCCAGGGAGAGAACTGAGGTCGGCTGTATGAACACAGCATGAAGGGGGCTAGTGCACAACAGCTAGCTGGAAGGGAGTCCGGGGAAATGTCTGGACCTGGCTAAGATGTAAGAGAACATTGTTCAGGGTGCACAAGAGGGGATTCAGAGTACCACCTAAATGAACTTCAGAGATGTGCATGAGCTGTGGCTATCACCTTGGACCTCAGAGATGGGCATAAAATATTAATGCTGCTGCTGCAACCACCAAGAATCCTGTGTGCAAGCTACCACCCCCATCCCTGGGAGCCTGTGCAGCCTGCCACTTCCAGGGCCCCATGATCCAGGAAAACTTCCCGGGAGAACACACAGCATGCCCCAGGCTGTTGCAACATCATGCTTGTCTCTGCCACTGCATTCTCGCCCTACATTCCAATTATAACTACCGTACCCCTCCTTCCCTCTGGCCTGAATGAGCAAGAGCACCCTAAACAACAGCTGCTTTAACCGCCTCCTGTCTGGGTGAGGAACAGATGCTTAAGGGCGACTTACATGTAGAGGTGGGGCCAGAACCAAAGCTGAACCCTAGGACCATTGTGAATAAAGAAGAGAAAGGGAAATTTCTCTGTGCAGCCTCAGGAGCAGCCGATTAAATCCCCACAGTCAACTTGATGTACCCTGTCTCTGTGGAATACCTGAATAGACAATGAATTGTCTGAAAATTGTGGCAGGGGACTTTAGGATCAACTGTAGACTTGGGATTTGCTGTCTGTGACTGATTTGTTTCTGATTTTTATGTTTACCTTAGTTTAATATTTACCACTTGTTATCATTGGTTGATTTGTTTATTGGTTTGATTGCTCCATTCTTTTATTTTTAATTACTTTTTATTTTAATATTTTTTTCTTCTTTATTTATTTTTATTTGTGTTTTTTTTTTCTTCTTTCTTTCTTTTTTCTCCCTTTTCTTCTAGCCATGTGGTTGACAGGGTTTGGTGCTCTGGCTGGGTGTCAGGCCTGAGCATCTAAGGTGGAAGGGCTGAATTCAGGACATTGGACCACCAGAGACTGCCTGGCCCCACATAATAACAATTGGCAAAAGGTCTCCCAGAGATCTCCATCTCAATGCTAAGAACCAACTCCACCCAAAGGCCAGCAAACTCCAGTATTGGATGCTCCAGGCTAAGCAACTACCAAGAAAAGAACACAAACCCCCAATTAGCAGAGAGGCTGCCCAAAATCATCCTAAGTTCACAGACACCCCAAATCACACCACCAGACGTGGCCCTGCCTACCAGAAAGACAGGATCCAGCCCCACCCACCATAACAGAGGCACCAGTCCCCTCCACAAGGAAGCCTACAAAAGACACTGACCAACCTCACCCACTGGGAGTAGACACCAATGACAACTGGAACTATGAATTTGCAGCCTGTGAAAAGGAGACCCCAAACACAGTAAGTTAAACAAAATGAAAAGACAGAGAAAATTGCAGCAGATGAAGGAGCAAGGTAAAAACCCATCAGACCAAATGAAGAGAAAATAGGCAGTCTACCTGAAAAAGAATTCACAGTAATGAAAGTAAAGATGATCCAAAATCTAGGAAATAGAATGCAGAAAATACAAGAAACGTTTACAAAGGACCTAGAAGAACTAAAGAGCAAACAAACAATGATAAACAACACAATAAATGAAATTAAAAATTCTCTAGAAGGTATCCATACCAGAGTAACTGAGGCAGAAGAAAGAATAAGTGACCTGGAAGATAAAATAGTGGAAATAACTGCTGCAGAGCAGAATAAAGAAAAATAATGAAAAGAATTGAGGACAGTCTCAGAGATCTCAGGGACAACATTAAATGCAACAACATCCAAATTACATGGGTCCCAGAAGGAGAAGAGAAAGAGAAAAGTTCTGAGAAAATATTTGAAGAGACTATAGTTGAAAACTTCCCTAACATGGGAAAGGAAATAGTCAATCAAGTCCAGAAAGCAAAGAGTCCCATGCTGGAAAAATCCGAGGAGAAACATTCTAAGACACATATTAATCAAACTTTCAAAAATTAAACATAAAGAAAAAATATTGAGCAGCAGGTGAAAAGCAACAAATAACATACAAGGGAATCCTCATAAGATTAACAGCTGATCTTTCAGCAGGAACCCTGAAAGAAGGGAGTGGCAGGACATATTGAAAGTGATGAAGGGGAAAAACCTACAACCAAGATTACTTTACCCAGCAAAGATCTTATTCAGATCCTATGGAGAAATTAAAAACTTCACAGACATGCAAAAGTTAAGAGAATGCAGCACCACCAAACCAGCTTTACAACAAAAGGAACCAGCTTTACAACAAAAGGAACTTCTCCAGTCAGGAAACACAAGAGAAGGAAAAGATCTACAAAAACAAACACAAAACAACTAAGAAAATGGTAATAAAAACATGCATATCAAAAATTACCTTAAATGTAAGTGGATTAAGTGCTCCAACCAAAAGACATAAAGTGGCTGAATGAATACAAAACCATGACCCATATATATGCTGTCTACAAGAGACCCACTTCAGACATAGAGACACAAAGAGACTGAAAATGAGGGGATAGAAAAAGATATTCCATGGAAATAGAAATAAAATGAAAGCTGGAGTAGCCATTCTCATATCAGACAAAATAGACATTAAAATAAAGACTGTTACAAGAGACAAAGAAGGACACTACATAATGATCAAGGGATCAATCCAAGAAGAAGATATAACAAATGTTAATATTTATGCACCCAACATAGGAACACCTCAATACATAAGGCATATGCTAACAGCCATAAAATAGGATATCAACAGTAACACAATAATAGTAGGGGACTTTTACACCCCACTTTCACCAAAGGACAGATCATCCAAAATGAAAATAAATAAGGAAACACAAGGTTTAAATGATACATTAAACAAGATGGACTTAATAGATATTTATAGGACATACCATCCAAAAACAACAGAATACACTTTTTCTCAAGTGCTCATGGAACATTTTCCAGGATAGATCTATCTTGGGTCACAAAGCAAGCCTTTGTAAATTTAAGAAAATTGAAATCATATCAAATATCTTTTGCAACCACAATGCTATGAGACCAGATATCAATTATAGGGGGGAAAATCTGTAAAAAAAATACAAACACATGGAGGTTAAGCAATACACTACTAAATAACCAAGAGATCACTGAAGAAATCAAGAGGAAATAAAAAAAAAACCTAGAAACAAATGACAATGAAAACACGATGACCCAAAACCTAGGTGGGATGAAGCAAAAGTGGTTCTAAGAGGGAAGTTTATAGCAATACAATCCTAGCTCAAGAAACAAGAAAAGTCTCAAACAACCTAACCTTACACCTAAAGCAATTAGAGAAAGAAGAACAAAAAAAAAAAAAACAAAGTTAGCAGAAGGAAGGAAATCATAAAGTTCAGATCAGAAGTCAATGAAAAAGAAATGAAGGAAACGATAGCAAAGATCAGTAAAGCTAAAAGCTGGTTCTTTGAGAAGATAAACAAAATTTATAAACCATTAGCCAGACTCATTAAGCAAAAAAGGGAGACGACTCAAATCAATAGAATTAGAAATGAAAAAGAAGTAGCAAATGACACTGCAGAAATACAAAGGATTGTGAGAGATTACTACAAGCAAATCTATACCAATAAATTGGACAACCTGGAAGAAATGGACAAATTCTTAGAAAAGCACAACCTTCTGAGACTGAACCATGAAGAAATAGAAAATATAAACAGACCCATCACAAGCACTGAAATTAAAACTGTGATTAAAAATCTTCCAACAAACAAAAGCCCAGAAACAGATGGCTTCACAGGGGAATTCTATCAAACATTTAGAGAAGAGCTAACACCCATCCTTCTCAAACTCTTACAAAATATATCAAAGGGAGGAACACTCCCAAACTCATTCTACGAGGCCACCATCACCCTGATACCAAAATCAGATACTGATGCCACAAAAAAAAGAAAATTACAGGCCAATATCACTGATGAACATAAATGCAAATATCCTCAACAAAATACTAGCAAACAGAATCCACCAGCACATTAAAAGGATCATACACCAAGAACAAATGTAGTTTATCCCACGAATGCAAGGTTTCTTCAATATGTGCAAATCAATTAATGTGATATTAACAAATTAATGGATTAAAACAAATTAACAAATTGATGGATTAAAACAATATGTTAACAAATTGATGGATTAAAACAATATGATAACCTCAATAGATGCAGAAAAAGCTTTTGACAAAATTCAACCCCTATTTATCATAAAATCTCTACAGAAAGTAGGCATAGAGGGAACCTACCTCACCATAATAAAGGCCATATATGGCAAACCCACGGCCAACATCGTTCTCAGTGGTAAAAGACTGAAACCATTTCCTCTAAGATCAGGAAAAAGTAAAGGTTGAACAGTCTCATCACTATTATTCAACATAGTTTTGGAAGTCCTAACAATGGCAATCAGAGAAGAAAAATAAAAAAAGGAATCCAAACCTGAAAAGAAGAAGTAAAGCTGTCACTATTTGTAGGTGACATGATACTCTACATGGAGAATTCTACAGATGCTACCAGAAAACTACCAGAGCTAATCAATGAATCTGGTAAAGTAGCAGGTTACAAAATTAATGCACAGAAATCTTTTGGATTCCTATACACTAATGATGAAAAATCTGAAAGAGAATTTAAGGAAACACTCCCATTTACCATTGCAATGAAAAGAAAAAAAAATACCTAAGAATAAACCTATCTAAAGAGACAAAAGACCTGTATGCAGAAAACTATAAGACACTGATGAAACAAATTCAAGATGATACAAACAGATGGAGAGATATACCATGTTCTTGGATTGGAAAAATCAATATTGTGAAAATGAATATACTACCCAAATCAATGTACAGATTCAATGCAATCCCTATGAAACTACCAATGGCATTTTTCACAGAAGTAGAACAAAAAATTTTACAATTTTTATGGAAACAAAAGAGATCCCGAATAGCCAAAACAACATTGAGAAAAAAAACTGGAGATGAAGGAATCAGGCTCACTTATTTCAGACTATACTACAAAGCTACAGTAATCAAGACAGTATGGTACTGGCACAAAAAAATGAAATATAGATCTATGGAACAGGGTAGAAAGCCCAGAGATAAACCCATGCATATATGGTCACCTTACCTTTGATAAACTAGGCAAGACAGAATATACAATGGAGAAAAGACAGCCTCTTCAACAAGTGATTCTGGGGAAACTGGACAGCTACATGTAAAACAATGAAATTAGAACAGTTCCTAATGCCATACACAAAAATAAACTCAAAATGGATTAAAGACCTAAATGTAAGGCCAGACACTATAAAACTTTTAAAGGAAAACATAGGCAGAACACTCTATGACATAAATCACAGCAAGATTCTCTTAAACCAACCTCCTACAAAAATAAAAACAAAAATAAACAAATGTGACCTAATGAAACTTAAAAGCTTTTGTGCAGCAAAGGAAATCATAAACCAGATGAAAAGACAACCTTCAGAATGGGATAAAATATTTGAGAATGAAGCAACTGACAAAGGATTATTCTCCAAAATATACAATCATCTCATGCAGCTCAATATCCAAAAAACAAAAAGCCCAATCCAGAAATGCATAGAAGACCTAAATAAACATTTCTCCAAAGAAAACATACAGATTGCCAACAAACATATTAAAGGATGCTCAACATCACTAATCATTAGAGAAATGTAAATCAAAACTATAATGAGATATCACCTCACCTTGGTCAGAATTGCCATCATCAAACTAATCTACAAACAATAAATGCTGGAGAGGGTGTGGTGAAAAGGGAACCCTCTTGCACTGTTGGTGGGAATATAAATTGATACAGCCACTATGGAGAACAGTATGGAGGTTCCTTAGAAAATTTTAAAAAAACTACCATATGACCCAGCAATCCCACTACTGGGCATATACCCTGAGAAAACAACAATTCAAAAAGAGTCATGTTCCACAATGTTTATTGCAGTACTATTTACAATAACCAAGATATGGAAGCAACCTAAGTGTCCATCGATAGAAGAATGGATAAAGAAGATGTGGCACATATATGCAATGTGATATTAGCCATAAAATGAAATAAAATTGAGTTATTTGTAGCAAGGTGGATGGATGGAGAGACTGTCATACAGAGTGAAGTAAGTCAGACAGAGAAAAAAAAAACTGTATGCTAATACATATATATGGAATCTAAAAAAAAAAATTCTGATGCTGATGAACCTAACGGCAAGACAGGAATAAAGATGCAGATGTAGAGGATGGAGTTAACTATATGGGGATGGGGAAGGGTAAGCTTGGATGAAGTGAGAGAGTAGCATTTACATATATACAGTACCATATGTATAATAGATAGCTAGTGGGAAACAGCTGCATAGCACAAGGAGATCAGCTCGGTGCTTTGTGACCACCTAGAGGGGTGGGGTAGGGAGGGTGTGAGGGAGGCGCAAGAAGTAGAGGATATGGGGATAATTGTATATACATAGCAATTTAGTTTGTTATACAGCAGAAACTAACACAACATTGTAAAGCAATTATACTCAAAGAAAGATGTTAAAAATATATATAATAAAAAATAAAAAAAATAAAAAACAAGGCATTTTGGTGTGGACCTCTTTGAGTTCATCTTATTTGGGACTGTCAGTGCTTCCTATTGTGGATGTCTTTTTTGTCACCCAGATTATGGAATTTTCAAATATTTTGTCTTCAAATCATTTCTCTTCCCTCTTCCCTTTTTCTTCTTATTCTGAGATCCTTATGATGCAAATGTTAGTACACGTGATGTTGTCCCATAGATCTCCTAAACTGTCCTCATTTTTTAAATTCTTTTTTCTCTTTTCTGTTCAGCTTTGGTGATTTCCACTACCCTGTCTTCCACTTCACTGATTTCCCCCCCGACCCGAACCCCCCATATCATGTAACTACTGTTGATTACTTCTAATGTATTTTTTTTTAATTCCAGTTATTGTATTTTTTCAGCTCTGTTTGTTCTTCTTTACATTTTCTAATGCTTTGTTAAACTTCTCACTGTGTTCATTCATTCTCCTGAGGTCACTGAGCACTCTTATAGTTATTATCTTGAACTCTTTATCAGGTAGAATGCTTACCTCCACTTCACTCAGTTCTTCTTCTGGGGTTTATATTGTTCCTTCATTTGGAACATATTCCTCTGCTTCCTCATTTGTTCTAATTTTCTTTTTTTACTTCTATATATTAGGGAGGTTGCTTACAATATCCATCTTGGATAAATGGCCTTATATAAGAGACATTCTATGGGTCCCAGCATATAGCTCTTGTGACTAGACACTCTCTTTTACTCACAAGAGCTATATGCTCTAGGGGTGTCCCCTATGTGGTATTCATGGGCCCTTCTGTTGTGGCATGGTGACTACTGTGGGTGCCCTGGAAGTTGGGGGCTGGCTCCTGACCAGGTTGGCTGCCAGGTCTTGTCTCATGTGGAGGCTGATGGCCGTTGGTGGCCAGGGCCATGTCTTGGCATGGCTGGTTGTGTGTATTCCAAAGCTTGTACTGACACACTTGTGAGTGGGCCAGGGCTCATGGTAGCTGCTGCTGGGTTCATGAATTCCAGGGCTTTTCGTGGGTCCTAAGGGTCCCAGTGCTTGCCTTTGTCTTCTGGTGGTGGGGCCAGGTCTAGGGGCAACTGACTGTGGGTCTGGGAGATTCCAGATCTGGTGCTGGCCCACTGGTAGGTGGAGACAGGTATGGGGTGGTTGGCTGTAGAACATAAGCAGGCCTTTAGAAAGTACCAGCCCTTTGGTGGACAAGGATGTGTCCCCATGTGGCTGGCTATTTGGCTTGTGGTTTCCTGGGGCTGGTTAATAGCATACAGAGAAGATTCCAATTGATGCTTGTCAGTACTAGTGTCCTTATGGTAGAATGAGCTCCCCAAAATGTCTGCCTCCAGTGTATGTGTCTCCAGGAGGAGTATTAGTTACCCCCTGCCTTTCCAGGAGGCTCCCTATTATCATAAAATGTGTCTGACTCAGGCTCTTTCAAATTACTGACTCTATATTCGGTATTGGAATGTGTGTGATTTTGTGTGTGTGCTTTAAGAGTGGTGTCTTTGTTTTCTAGAGCCCTCTAGCTCTCCTGAAAGCAAGACCCACTGGCCTTCAAACCCAAATATTCTGTGGGCTCACCTCAGTATTGGGTCTCCAGGCTGGGGACTTCCATGTGAGATGCAGATCTTTCACTACTTGAGGAGAACCTCTACATTTGTGATTATCTTCCCCTTTATGGGTCACATACCAGAGGGTGTGGGTATTGACTATCCTGCATCTCCTCCCTTCTAACCGATGTTGGTATACTTCCTTCTTTATATCTTTAGTTGTGGAAAATGTTTTTCTGCTACTCTTTAGGTTATTCTCATCAGTAGTTGCTCTTTAAATATCAATATGTAATTATGGTGTGCCCACAGGAGGAGGTGAGCTCAGTGTTTTCATACTCTTCCATCTTGGCAACTCTTTGCTACTACTTTAATTTTACATTAGATGTACAATGGTCATATTGTAGACCCAACATAGATGAAATGCATGTTTTCATTGTTATTCCAGAAGTAATGGTAAAATCTATAGAAAGGGGAAATGGGAGACAAATGACAAACACAGCACACAGGGAGAATGCCATGTCAACATGAAGGGCAAACCACCAGAAGTTAGGCAAAAAGCATGGAACAGTTAGGCAAAAAGCACAGTTCTTAGAAAGAATCAATCCTACTGACAACTTGACCTTGGATTTCTAGCCTTCAGCTGTGAGACAGGCAATACATTTTTTATATTTAAGTAATCTAGTTTGTGGTACTGTGTTACAGTGACTCTAGCAAACTAATACAATTTTAACAGAATGTGAAAAGATGATGGTTATATACTTTAAATAGACTCTGTTTCAACTTAAGTTGGAGGCAAGTCAAGATGGTGGAGTAGGAAGACCCTGAACTCATCTCCCCTCATGAACACATCAAAACTACAATTACATATAGAACAAATCTTGCTAAGGATGACCTGCAGAGTAGCAGAACAGTTCTATTATACAAATAAGGATGTAAAGAAAGAACCACACAGAGTCTGATAGGAAGGAAGAAGAAGTAATCTAGTTGGGAGTCACATCCCTAGGGGGTGACCCAGAAAAGGATATCACAGAGTTGGGGACCTTCTCTGGGGAGCGAGGGCTATTTAATAGCCACCCAAGACCTTGAGTCTGATATTGGAAGAGGAGCCCCTTAAATGGTTTGAAAACCAGTGAGAAATAACAGAGGGCTGTAAGAAACTGAGACTACACTCCTAATGAGCATGTACATAGACTTGCTTGCTTCCCATCCTAGTGGGAAGCAGATTAGAAACTGGCAGCTGTTCTGGCTGGCCTTCTAGGACTACCCCAGTATGTCCCACAACCTGCACCAACTCTTGCTCCAGCACATACTACCCTGGCACTGCTACTGACTAAGGTTGAGGCTACCATTGCCAATGTATGTGATCTCACCTGGGAAAGGAGCAGAGACAGCTCAGTAGTGTGGTTCCAACCCCTCCAGCCCCAACCCCACCTCAAACCAAGCCATGCACACTGAGAAAAAAGAACTAGCTAAGAATTGCAGTTCCAAGCACGCAGGCCCTGGCTATGCCCCCAGCCAAGATGGAGACTTGTTGGGGGTATGGGAGAAGTCCAACTCCCTAAAGGTTCCTGCTCCAGGTGTTCTGGCCCTAACCCCACTCTGACAGATTGATAACCATCAGTGAGCTTAGGAGAAACCCTAGCTTGCACGTGGCTCTGGCTTCAGCTTCTCTGACTTCAGCCCTACTTCTCACCAGAGCAGTGGCTACCAGTGCCCTGCAGGAGAAGATGCAGATCATGCTCAGTTAAGATTTAGCTCTTCCACCAAAGCCACTGGCCTCATGCAGACTGCACAGGGATGCTAACACACAAGGACATGACTTCAAGACTGGGAGAGGTAATTATTTAATCTAATTTCATAAAGACAAGCAGAGAAAATTAACAAAATGAGAAAACAAAGGAATATATTTCCAAAAAAAAAAAAAGAAAAAAAGAAAAACCATAGAAAATACCCTAATACCCTATTGAAACAAAGAAAAAGAATTTATCTGATAAAAAAGTTCAAAGCAATAGCAATAAAAATGTGAATTGAACTTGGAAAAAGATTAGATGAACACAGAACTAAAACAAAGAACTAGAAATATAGAAAAGAACCAGTCAGAGCTGAAGAATACAATAACTGAAATGAAAAATACACTAGAAGGAATTAACAGCAGATTAGGTTATATGAAAGAACACATAAATGACTTGGAAGATAGAATAGTGGATCACCCAAACAGAAGATTAAAAAGAAAAACAAATTTTAAAAAATGAGGATAGTTTAATGGAACTCTGAAACAACATCAAGTATACTAAAATTCACACTATAGGGCTCCCAGAAGGAGAAGAGACAGAGAAAGTGGTAGAAAATGTATTTGATGCAATTATGTCTGAAAACTTTCCTAATATGAAGAAGGAAACAGATATCCAGGTACAGGAAGCAGAGAGTCCCAAACAAGATGAACCCAGAGACCCACATCAAAACATATCATAATTAAAATGGTAAAAGTTTAAATTAAAGAGAAAATTTTAAAGACAGCAAGAGAAAAAAAGTATCACGTACAAGGCAACGCCCATAAGCCTATCAGCTGATTTTTCAGCAGAAATTTTTCATGCCCAAAAAAGTGGCATGACATTTTTAAAGTGCTGAAAGGAAAATTCTACAACCTAGGATACTCTATCCAGCAAGGATATCACCCACAGTGGAAGGAGAAATAAAGAGTTTTCTAGCAAGCAAAAACTAAGAGTTCACCACTACTAAACTGACCTTATAAGAAATGTTAAAGGGTTTTCTGTAAGTGAAAAAGAAAAGGGTATAACAAGAAATAAGAAAATATAGGAAGGAAAAAAATCCCACAAAAAAAGGCAAATATGTAATAAAAGCAGTGGATGAACCACTTAAATAAGCTAGTAGGGGGTTAAAAGACAAAAATTGTAAAATCAACTATAAGTACATTAAGCAGTTAAATGATAGACATAAAAATGTAAAATATGATATAAAATCCAAAATATGGAGTATGGGAGTAAAAATCATAGATCTTTTAGACTGTGCTTGAACTGAAATGACTATTAGTTTAAAATAAGTAGATAAAGTTATAGGTCAACATATATAAACTTCATGGTAACCACAAATCAAAGACCTACAATAGATACCCAAAACTAGAGAGAAAGGTACACAAAAATAACACTAAACAAAATTATTAACCACAAGGAAAAAAACTAAAATAAGAAAAGAAAAAAGAAGAACTACAAAAGCAACCAGAAAACAAGTAACAAAATGGAAATAATTGCAGGCCTATCAATAATGACTTTAAATGTCAATGGACTAAATGCTCCAATCAAAAGACATAGAGTGGGGCTTCTCTGGTGGCGCAGTGGTTGAGAGTCCGCCTACCAATGCAGGGGACACGGGTTTATGCCCCAGTCCGGGTAGATCCCACATGCCGTGGAGCGGCTGGGCCCATAAGCCATGGTCACTGAGCCTGAGCGTCCAGAGCCTGTGCTCCACAAAATGAGAGGCCACAGCAGTGAGAGGCCCGCGTACTGAAAAAAAAAAAAATTGGTATATAGGGAACATGTCTCAACAAAATAAAGCCTATTTATGACAAACACATATGTAACATCATAGTCAATGGTGAAGAGCTGAAAGCCTTTCATCCAACATCAGGAACAAGACAAGTATGCCCACTCTCACTGTTTCTATTTAACACAGTATTGGAATTCCTAGACATAGCAGACAAGAAAAGGAAATAAAGATCCAAATTGGAAGTTAAGAAAGAAAACTGTCACTATTTGCAGATGACATATACTCTATATAGAAAACACTATCCTCCACCAAAAAACTCTGAGAACTAATAAATGAATTCAGTAAAGTTGCAAGATACAAGATTAATGTACAAAAATCACTACACTGTTAGTGAGAATATATCAATAAATTGGTAAAGCTACTATGGAAAAAGTTTGGAGATATCTCAAAAAATTAAAAATAAAACTACCATATGATACAGCAATTCCACTCCTGGGTATACATCAAAAGAAAATGATAACACTAATTCAAAAAGATATATAAATCTCAACTTTCATTACATTATTTACCATAAAGAAGATGTGGTGTATATATACAATGGGATATTACTCAGCCATAAAAATGAATAAAACTTTGCCATTTGCAACAATATGAATGGACCTGGAGGATACTATGCTTAGTCAAACAATTCAGACAGAGAAAACAAATATTGTGTGATTTCACTTATATGTGGAATCTGAAAAATAAAAACAACAAGTGAGTAGAACAAAATAGAAACAGCCTCACAAACAGTTACAGAGAATAAACTAGTGATTATCACTGGGGAGAGAGGTGGAAGAGGGTCAAGAAAGGGAAGGTGATTAAGATGTATATAGAGAAGTGACCTAGTATTCTTGTTCTTATGGAAACTTTGAAGTTAGCTATTATTTTTCTCAATTTTGTAATAATTAGGACTTTAAGCTAAATAGTCATGAGAATGTTATAAAGAAATAATTCTGTTGCATTTTCAGAAAAACGGTGGAGTTTTTTTCTTTATAGTTACTAACATTAGATCAGCCATCTGTCATTTTTTACTAGTAAACCTATACATTTCAAATACTCCTGCCTTGAAAAGCTTGACTATTTCTCTGCTCTAGCAAAATATGAAAATTTCCAGTTATTTATCAATGTTTCAAATAGCAAAAAAATCTTGCAGATATTGCAATGGTTTATGATGAGCTTACCTAACTCCAAATTCACTGGCAAATGCCATGGCTCACAAAAGGAATGTAATTCTGCTATTTTTTTGAAAAGGCAACTTCCACAGACATTTTGTGTGGATAATGAATGTGAGCTTAATCTGAAATCTTTGTAAGAGTATCAGTGAGTGCTGTGGCTATTTAGTGTTATTGTAGTAACATTTATCACAATCCATAATAATCTCTTTTATGTGTTTAATATTTATCTCCCCAATAGACTGTAAACTCATGAGAACCAGGACTATATTTGTCTTGGTCAACATTGTGCCCCACAAATCTAGCACAAAGAAATTTTAATAAATATTTGTTGAATGAAAGCATGATTAAGTATGACGAATCAGTGATTATTGCATGGTCAAGGCAAAATATTATCAGTTTGATACAAAATGTAGATAACTGCACTTCAGGGGATGTGGTTCTAACCTCTCCTTTCCAGCTATTTAACAAAACTAATTTTTAAAAATTTTCTCCAATTTGGATGTTATATATTTTCTTTAAAAATATTTGTAGCTCTCTATTTCTTAGAAAGTTTAAAATCTGCAGAACAGTTATTTGTATAATCTGACTTCAATCAACACATCCAGCTTTACCTCTTTCCATTTTCCCAGTCTTTCTCTTTCCTTTCCCTCCAAATATGTTCATTATGAGATAGTCAGACAGACTATTCTCAACCCCATTTGTTTCATGTACTTTCAGAACTATATGATGGTGTTCTTGCCTAGAATAGCTGTCACTTTCACCTCTATCTGTTGGAATTCTATTAATCTTGTAAGACTCTCCTCCCATAGAAACTCACATAATTCACTGCAGACATCACACCGAGGATGTACAAGAATGAGAAAGTTTCTAATAATCATCGTACCAAGTTCCAAAAGAAAGATATGGCAACTAACATCTCACTCAGAGTAAAGGTACATGTCCTTACAATGGCCCCCTGACCTACAGAGTTGATTCCTCTCACCTCAGTTCCAACAACACAGTCTTCTTAATTGTTCCTTGAATATCCCATTGGCAGTGGGTGTCTCTTCTGGCCAGAACGCTCTTCAAGAGATCTGCTTGACTAAATTTTGTAACTATCATTATCCTCTTTAATACTCCAACCTACACCTTTCTCGTCCTCTCCTGCACTCCCAATCCTATTTATACTTCACTTTCTCTTTGTTTTAATCCATAACACTTATCATTCTATAATACAGTGTATACTATATTAATTTGTCTGTTGTTTATTATCTGATTCAACATTCTAGAATAAAGCTCCAGAACTTTACTAATTCACCAATATAATCAAACACCTGGAAATGAGAGCACTCTCAATACTTCTTGAATGAATACAATTCACAGAGCACTAGATTTGTGTCACAAGCCTTCTCACATATATTATTTTAATTAATCTTACTGACTTTTGGACTTTTTACTCTTTCCATTTCACAGATGTAGAAACTGAAAGCCAAAGAACCTAAATTTGCTAAGGTTATACAAACAATCTGCTGCAGATTCTTTCCAATAAAACCATGCAGCTTCAGTCTGCAAGGAGAAAGATTTAGATGATTGCTGCACAATTGCTATATCTTAGTAAAATGAATAGATAACTCAGGGTGGAGAATGCTCACTTATGGGTGTGACTAGTTGTCAAAGACAGGTTAACAAGGAGTAGAGGAATATTTGAGTCTAGGGGAAACAAGTGAGGTAAGAGAAAAGGAATCAGAAACATCGAAGAGCAGAGTTGTACCATTAAACCACTGTAAAGATCTTAAAGTGGGACACTGTTTTCCTAGTTTCCCCCTTATCCTAAACCATACACATTAAATGAATCCCAAACCATATCTGAACAGATGGTTATTTGCATAATTTTTTAAAAAATACCATAGTACATGTCACAGTTAACCTAGTGTTTCCCCAGGGATCCTATGGTCCTTTGGATAAAATGTCCAAAAGTTAAGCTGTTCATTGATAGTTTTTTAGGAAGGAAAATAATGCTTTAAGTTGTTCATTTGTTTAACATTTACTGAGCACTTATTATATTGCAGGTTCTGTGTTAGACCTTGGAGAGTCAGAAATAAACAGGGCAGATATGTTCTTGCCCTTAGAAAACATGCAGTTTCCTTGGGAAGAGGAGAGACTCTTTGTTGTAAGTCCAAGAAGTGTTGTTCATATCCCGATAGATGTCTATGTAAGATAAATCTATTATCTAAAAAGACTTTTCAATTTTCCTTCAAGACAATGGTCAAGAACTGGCTTTATAACATGAGTTGAGTTTTTAAAAATAAAGATATCCAGGGGTGGGATAATTCAAGAAAATGTATTCTGGTCAGAGGGACATATTTGAGCAAGATGCATTCAGTGACCTGCTGGGTGTGACTGGAGCATAGGATTCAAGTTGGAGGTGGGGGAAGGAGATGGGAGGGAAGAGATGGGACTGGAGAACTAGGAAGATCTAGATCATGCCATGTTAAAGGCCAAGACATTATCCTGGAGGTTTGGCGGGGAGAAGTGTGGAAAAATGTAAATAGCTATATGCCAATTCGTATTGACATTTAGAGAGATGAATCTGGTTGGGACTGTGCTGAAGATTTGGAAGGTGTAAACCTAGTGGCAGGGGGATCTTTTAGGACATTTTTGGAGGAATCCAGGGTCTCTGCTAAAGCTGTCTTATATAAATTTTTTTCTAAAAATTCTTCCAGGTTTCCCTCTTCTTATACATTCCGTGAGATGCTCCCCATTCCCTATCTCTTCTTTTTCCTGAGCAAACTGCTCTTGCAGGTGAGTGAAAAACAGGAGATATGTTTTGTCTAAGCCACCAGAACTGAACAGGTACACAGAGTCCCACTTTCAGCTCTTCTGACTCTCAGAACCAAAGATCTGAGAAAGTATTGCAATGAGGTTTTTCATTAGTGGGAGTTCAGAGAAACAGCTGAGACTAGAGCTAATGTTCTGTTGGTGAAGCAAATGAGAAACAGAGAACAATAGACAAAAGGAATATAAGAAAATGTTGAGGAATAAAGACACATGACCCTTATAAACCTTGGCATGTGAGTGAGGGTGAGATAAAAGCGGAGAGAGGAATGGGGTTTAGAATCCACACTTTTATTTCTGGAAATCTAAAAGAGTACAGCGAGAGACACATGAAAAATATTTTAAATCCAGTTGTTCCACTGAGAAAAGCAGGAACACTTAAGTAAAACAAATTGACCCTGTGTCCCACTTCTTCCTTTCTTTGGAAAAAGAAAAAAGATTGCAGAGAGGGCATTTACTTTGATTATGCCGGGTGTCTGTGAAAATAAGGGGAAAAAAGGACAAGAAAAAGAAAGAAAGCAACTATATTTGAAACAATAAGTCTTTGGAGCTGTGTTTAAGGCATTGTCAGCCTGGAGGAGCATGAGGAGATCGGATGATGAGTAAATATTTTGGAACAGACCCATTTTGAGTAGAGAGCCAGAGAGACATCTGCAAAGATGAAAAGGTTTTGTTTAAAACATGTAAGGCCAGATTTCCCAGTGGCTAACACAGTGTGAGACTAGGATTTCCCATTTCTTTCCTGAGCAAACTGCTCTTCCAGGTGAGTGAAAAACAGGAGATTTGCCATTTCCTCTGCAAATTTACATACTTTATAAAAAATGGTTTTATGACATGCACGCTGGGTAACATCTAGACCAAAAGATATACTTACTGTACAAAGAAAGCACTTGAGAGCAGAAAGCCCCCACAGATCTTATAAAATGCAGCCAAGTTCAATTAACTGTATTAAAACTAAACAAAAATGAAGAAGTGGATTTGACAACTCATTCAGTTGTTAAAAGGCAGTATATTTCAAGTAGGAATTGGAAAAATAAGCTAAGATCTAGGGCATTTTAAAGAGTTCTGTGTTAAAGTTTTGTACCTTACCAATGAAGAAATGAATGAGAAAATACTTGGTATTTAAAAGTCAACAACACTTGGTTTGATTCTTCTTTATTCCTACAAATCATTAGGGATATTGTCACTTAATTATCTCTAGTGCAATGCTAGTTGTATCTTTTCTTGTAAATCCTGGAATGTTAGAACTGGAAAGGCCCTTAGGGACATTCTGGGAAATCTCTATAAATGAACTGAAGACCCAGAGAGACAAAGCTTATTTTCAGAGTTTAAAGACTGTCCTGGTAAGAGAATATTTACTAAATCTACAGTCGAAATTATCTCAGAGCTGGAAATTTGGAGGCAAGAAGCTAATATATATATATTTTTCCTGGTGCCTCTTCTTAATTTAGTGAAGTGATAGCTCATGAATCCCTCTAAAGCAGGAAGTTAGAGGAAAATGTTGGGTTTTATAAATTTCCCTGATTATTAGAATAAGAGATGGAGCCATATAGCAAAACACTGCACGAGGTTGCAGTTTGAATCCCTGGAACAGTTATTTTCCAAGTTTAAAGAGAATGTTTTCTTGCTCCCTTTCTGGCATCCATGAAAAATATATAGGCAGCTGAAAATAATGCAAAGAGGCCAGAATGGTGCTTAGATGATAAAACTCTGTCCCTTATGATTATAGAAATTAAGCAATGCAAACAAAATTCTAAACAAGAAGTTGAAAGACAGGGAGGAAAATTAAATCTCTTTTCAAGATCTTCTTCTTTTACTTTAGTTTTTTGTAATAAAATATGAACAAAGGTAAATTATGCATTACTTTTTGCTTTCTGATTATCTCCCTTCTAACTCCTAGTGTTTGCTATTTCTGAAATTTTTTCTAGTTATATCAACAAGTGATTTTTTAAATGCTAAAACCATTGACATTCTAAGTTAATATGTTCATGTTTACTGTCATGAAACTTAATGAAATTCCATCTCTAGTCATTGATGAAATCCATTACCACCCTGATCAATATTGCCCTTGGTCTACTTGCCATGTAGTAATTTAGCTCTTACCTGAAAAGTTGAGAATCTTGGCTCATTTATGCAGAGACTGGTATTGGCAGTCAGTTGATTCTACATGGACAAGGTAAGATAAAGTAAAGGCACTTTTTAAAGTATAGTTCACTTAAAATATTAAATTAGTTTTAGGAGTACAACATAGTGATTCAATAATTTTGTAGATTATACGTCATATAAAAATATTATAAATTATTGATTATAGTCCTGTAGTGCACATTACATCTCTGTATCTGATTTATTTATACCTGGTACTGTGTATCTCTTAATCCCCTTCACCTATATTGCCCCTCCTCACACCACTCTCTGTATTGGTAACCATTAGTTTATTCTCTGTATCTACAAGTCAGTTTCAGCTTTGTTATACCAGTTATTTTGTTTTGTATTTTAGATTCCACATATAAGTGAAAACATGCAGTATTTGTCTTCTTTTGTCTGACTTAATTCACTGAGGATAATATCCTCCAGGTCCATTCATGTTGTTGCAAATGGCAAAGTTTTGTTCATTTTTATGACTAATATTCCATTTTATATATACACCACATCTTCTTTATCCATTCATCCATTGATGGACACTTAGGTTGCTTTCATATCTTGGCTACCTAAAATAATTCTGCTATGAAAATTGGAGTGTATATATCTTTTCTAATGACTAATTTGGGGTTTTTTTTGGAAATACATTCAGGAGTGGAATTGCTAGATCATATGATAGTTCTATTTTTAGTTTTTTTGAGGAACCGACATACTTTTTCCATAGTAGCTGTACCAATTCATAGTCCCACCAACAGTGTATGAAGGTTCCCTTTTTCCCCTTTCTTGGCAACACTTGTTATTTGTTTTTATTTTGATGATAGCCTTTCGGCAGATGTGAGGTGATATCTTATTGTGGTTTTGATTTGCATTTCCCTGAAGATTACTGATGTTGAGCAACTTTTCATGTGCCTGTGGGTCAAGTGTATGACTTCAGAAATTCCTATCCAGGTCTTCTGCCCATTTTTAAATTGGGTACTTTGTTGTTGCTGCTGTTTTATGTTAAGTTGTATGAGGTCTTTATATATTTTGTATATTAACTTCTTAACAGACATATCCTTTGCAAATATCTTCTCTCATTCAGCAGGTTGCCTTTTCTTTGTTGATTGTTTCCTATACTGTGCAAAAACTTTTAAGTTTGATTAGGTTGCATTCGTTTATTTTTGCTTTTGTTTCTACTGTCTGAGGAGACAGATCCATATAAATATTGCTAAGATTTATGTCAAAGAGTGTACTGCCTATGTTTTCTTCTAGGATTTCTATGGTTTCTGGTCTTACATTTAGGTCTTTAATCTATTTGAGTTTATTTTTGTATATCATATAAGAAAATGTTCTACTTTCATTTTTTTTGCATGTATCTGTCCAGTTCCCCAACAGCACTTATTGAGGAGACTATCTTTTTCCCATTGTATATTCTTGCATCCTTTGACATAGATTGATTGAAGGTATGTGTGTGGGTTTATTTCTGGGCTCTCTATTTTGTTCCATGGATCCGTGTGTCTTTCTTGTGCTAGTACCATACTGTTTTGATTATTTACCTTTGTAGTATAGTCTGAAGTCAGGGACCATGATACCTCCAAGTTTATTCTTATTTCTCAAGATTGCTTTAGCTATTCGAGGTCTTTTGTGATTCCACACATACTTTAGGATTATTTTTTTCTAGTTCTATGAAAAATGTCATGGGTATTTTGATGGGGATTGCATTAAATCTGTAGATTGCTTTGGGTAATTTGAAACATTTAAAAATATTAATTCTTCTAATCCATAAAAACTATATATCTTTCCATTTAAATGTACCATCTACAATTTTCATTATCAAAGTCTTATAGTTTTCAGAGTACAAGTCTTTCACCTCCTTGGTTAATTTTATTCCTAAGAATTTTATTCTTTTTGATGTGATTGTAAATTCGATTGCTTTCTTGACTTCTGTTTCTGATAGAAATTATTAGTGTAACCAAATGTAAAATAGATAGCTAGTGAGAAGCAGCCCCATGGCACAGGGAGATCAGCTTGGTGCTTTGTGTCCACCTAGAGGGGTGGGATAGGGAGGGTGGGAGGGAGACGCAAGAGGGAGGAGATATGGGGATATATGTATATGTATAGCTGATTCACTTTGCTATACAGCAGAAACTAACACACTGTTGTAAAGCAATTATACTTCAAAAAATATGTTTTTTAAAAAAGAGAAATTATTAGTGTATAGAAAAGCAACAGAGTTCCGTATGTTAATCTTTTATCCTGCAACTTTACTGAATTCATGTATTAGTTCTCCTAGTTTGTTGGTGGAGACTTTAAGGTTTACTATATATAGTATTATGTCATTTGCAAATAGCAACAGTTTTACTTTTCCCTTCCAATTTGTATGTCTTTTATTTCTTTTTCTTTTCTGATTGCTGTGTCTAGGACTTCCAATACTGTTAAATAGAAATAGTGAGAGTGTGCGCCTTTGTTTCTGATCCTGAAGGAAAAGCTTTGAGCTTTTCACCATTGAGTGTGATGTTAACTGTGGGTTTCTTATAAATGGTCTTTTGTATGTTGAGGTATCTTCCCTCTGTATCAACTTTGTTGAAGTTTTTATCACAAATGGATGTTGAATTTTTAAAAATATTTTCTACACCTGTTAAGATAATCATGTGAATTCTATCCTCTATTTTTTTATGTGGTGTATCACACTGATTGTAGATATTGAACCATCCTTGTATCCCTGGAATAAATTCCTCTTCTTCAAGGTGTATGATTTTATTTATCTATTGCTGAATTTGGTTTGCTACATTTTTTTTTTTTTGCATTATGCGGGCCTCTCACTGTTGTGGCCTCTCCCGTTGTGGAGCACAGCCTCCGGACACGCAGGCTCAGTGGCCATGGCTCATGGGCCCAGCCACTCCACAGCATGTGGGATCTTCCCAGACTGGGGCATGAACCTGTGTCTCCTGCATTGGCAGGCAGACTCTCAACCACTGTGCCACTAGGGAAGCCCTGGTTTGCTAATGTTTTAATGAGCATTTTTGCATCTAGGTTCAGCAGGGATATTGGACTGTAATTTTTTTTTGTAGTATTTTTCTCTATTTTTGTAATAGACATGGTAATGTTGGCTACATAGAACAAGTTTGTAAGTGCTTCCTTTTCTTCAATTTTTGAGAATAGTTTGAGAAAATTAGGTAGTAACTATTCTCTATATTTGTGGTAGAATTCTCCTGTGAAGCTGTCCTGTCCTGAGCTTTTGTTTGTTGTGAGTTTTTTGTTATTAATTACATTTTAATAGTGGTCTGCTCAGATATTCTATTTCTTCCTGATTTAGTTGTTGAAGATTGTATGTTTCTAAAAATTTATCCATTTTTTCTAGGTTGTTCAATTTCTTGGTGTATAACAGTTCATAGTATTCTCTTAAGATTATTTGCATTATGTGATATCAGTTGTACTTTTTTTAGTTCTGCTTTTGTTTATGTGGGTCCTCTCTTTTTTCATAATGAGTCTGGCTAAGTTTTATAAATATTGTTTTCTTTGAAGGTAGTTTCATTGGTTTTCTTTAATTTTTTTCATCTTTATTTAATTTATTTCTGCTCTGATCTTTAATATTTCTTTTCTACTGCTGAATTTGGGTTTTGTTTGTTCTTCTTTTCTTATTCCTTTAGATGAGAAGTTATGTTGCTTATCTGAGATTTTTCTTCTTCCTTGAGATAGCCCCATATTGTTAAAAACTTCCCTCTTATATCTGCTTTTGCTATGTCCCAAAGATTTTGGAAAATTGTGTTTTAATTTTCATTTGTCTTGGGATACTTTCTGATTTCCTCTTTGATTTTGTCATTGGTCCATTGTGTTTTTAGTAGCAATTATCCACATATTTGGGGTTTTTTTTCCCCATTTTTCTTCCTGTAATTGGTTTTTAATATCATAGCATTGTAAATGGAAGGAATGTTTGATATAATTTCTTCTTAAATTAATTGAGATTTGTTTTGCCACATAGTACATGATCTATCCTGGAGAACATTCCATGTCCACTTGAAAAGCATGTGTATTTAGCTGTTTTTGGATGCATTGTCCTGTAGATATCCATTAAATCCATCAGGTCCTATGTGTCATTTAAGGTCACAGTTTCTTTATTGATTTTCTGTCTAGATGATATATCTATTGATGTAAGTGTGGTGTGAAGTCCCTATTGCTGTTGAATTACTGATAATTTCTCCCTTTAAGTCTGTTAATATTTGCTTTATAAATTTAGGTGCTCCTATAATAGGTGCATATATATTTACAATGTTATATCCTCTCCTTTGATAGACTTTTTTTGTAATTATATAATGCCATTCTTTTTCTTTTATTATAAACTTTGTTTCAAAGTCTAATTTGTCTGATATGAGTATTGCTACCCCAGCTTCCTTTTCATTTCCATTTGTATGCAATATCTTTTTCAACCCCTCTACTTTCAGTGTATGTATCTTTAGCTCTTAAGTGAGTCTATTGTAGGCAGCATATAGATGGGTTTTATTTCTTAATCCAATCAGTCACATAGGTCTTTTGATTGGAGCATTTAGTCCATTGACATTTTTTATTAATTATTTTAGTTTTTGGCTGCATTGGGTCTTTGTTGCTGCACACGGGTTTTCTCTAGTTGCAGCGAGCAGGGGCTACTCTTCATTGTGGTGCAGAGGCTTCTCATCACAGTAGCTTCTCTTGTTGCGAGCATGGGCTCTAGGTGCACAGGCTTCAGTAGTTGTGGCATGAAGGCCCAGTAGTTGTGGCTCGCGGGCTCTACAGCACAGGTTCAGTAGTTGTGGCACATGGGCTTACTTGTTCCATGGCATGTGGGACCTTCCCAGATCAGGGCTCAAGCCCATGTCCCCTGCATTGGCAGGTGGATTCTTAACCACTGTGCCACCAGGGAAGCCCAGTCCATTGACATTTAAAGTCATAATTGATAGGTATGTGTTTGTTTCCATTTTTTTTACTTGTGTTCTTGTTATTTTGTAGCTCTTCTCTATTCTTTTCTGCTATAGTCTCTGCACTTGTGGTTTGATTTTGTGTGTGTGTGATCATTTAGAGAAAATTTTCCTTTCTCTTTAATTTTCGTGTATCTATTGTAGGTTTTTAGTTTCATATTCTCAGCCATATATCTACTTGTCTTAAACTGAAAGTCATTTAAGTTAAGCACATTCTAAAACTCTACATTTTTACTCCCCTCCCACAGTATGTGTTTTTATGTTGTATTTGACATCTTTATGTCTATCCTTTAACTGTTTAATGTACTTATAGTTAATTTTACAATTTTTGTCTTTTAACTTTGTACTAACTTTTGTAAGTGGTTGATCAACTGCTTTTACTATATATTTGCCTGTTTGTGGGATTTTCCTCTTCCTACATTTTCTTATTTCTTGTTATAGCCTTTTCTTTTGTACTTAGAGAAGACCCCTTAACATTTCGTATAAGGTCAGTTTAGTGGTGGTGAACTCTTAGTTTTTGCTTGCTAGGAAAACTCTATTTCTCCTTCAATTGTGAATGATATCCTTGCTAGACAGAGTATCGTAAGTGTAGGTTTTTCATTTCAGCACTTTAAAATATCATGCCACTTCCTTTGGGCCTGAAAATTTTCTGCTGAAAAGTCAGATGATGCTTTTATGGGGGGTTGTATTGTATGTGAAACATTTTTTCTCTTGCTGCCTTTAAAATTCTCTCTTATAACTTTTACCATTTTAATTATGATATGTTTTGATGCGGGTCTCTTAGGTCATCCTGTTGGGACTCTCTGTTTCCTGTACTGGATACCTGTTTCCTTCTTCATGTTAGGAAAGTTTTCAGCCATAATTTCATCAAATACATTTTCTATCCCTTCCTCTGTTTCTTCTCTTTATGGGATCCCTATAATATGAATGTTAGTACACTTGATGTGTAGAAGAGGTCCTTTAACACTCATCGCATTAATTCTTTTCTTTTTGCTATTCTGATTGGGTGATTTCTACTATTCTATCTTCCAGGTTGCTTATTCTTCTGTATCACCTAATCTGCTGTTAATTCCTTCTAGTGGATTTTTCATTTCAGTTATTGTATTCTTCAGCTCTGATTCTTTTTTATGTTTTCTAGTTCTTTGTTGAAATTCTCACTGTGTTCCTCTATTCTTTTTCTGAGTTCAGTCATCTTTTTTATTATTATTGCTTTGAACTGTTTATCAGGTAAATTATCTCCATTTCATTAGGGTTTTTATGGGGTTTCATCTTCTTTCATTTGAAACATTTCTCTTTCTTCTCATTTTGTTTGATTTTCTCTGTTCATCTCTATGACATTAGGCAAAACAGTTACCTATTCCAGTTTGAAGCTGTGTCCTCCTGTGAAAGTATACCTATACACTCGCCATTGTCCACTGACTTTTGTGGGAGTGGTGTAATGAAATGAGCATAGGCCAAGTGTTCTCCCATGGTTTCTGGAAAATGCCCATTTGGCGGGAGGTAGTGCTGAAGTCCAAGGGGTTAGATCCTGAGTTTTGTGTGAGCTAGGGCTCCTCCCAAGGAATGGACAGTTGTTGTCTTATTAGAGAATAGGTCCAGGGCCTGAGGTCCTGGAGCAGGAGTCCTGAGAAAATTGACTTCTCCCCAGTGTGATCCAGTCTCTGTCTTGGTTAATGGTAAGACTGGGACCCAAGGGGCTAGAGCAGCACTTCTGAGCTGGCTCTGTTTTTCCCCAATTCGTGTGTGCATGATGGCTATGATGGTCTCTGCCTTGGTTAGGGACCATGTCCGGGCCAGGGTGTTGGATCCACACTTCTAAGATTGCTCCATTCTTTCCCTATTGCACACACGTGTGATGACATGGTGCTCTAGCTTAGATAGAGATGTGGTTGAGACCTGAGAGGTTGGAGCTTCACTTGTGAGCTGGCACCACTTTTTCCCAGAAGGACCTTTTTTTAAATGTATGGTTTACCTGTATCTGCCAATCCCATTAACTTACTTATCATTTACAGAGTCTACTGTGTGCCATAATTACTCTCCTGAGTTGCACATCCCTAGTTTCCTTTTCCTATGTTGTCACTGAATGATCTTCTGAAAGCACAAATATGATTTTTTCACTCTCTTGCTTAACCCTCCTGAATGTCTTTTCATAGGGAAAACTCCATAGTTGATAACATTAGTTTTCTAGAATTTGACATCTGTTAAGGTCTTCTACCAATTCTATTTCATATTTTCTATGTTCTCATAACATCGTATTGGCTATTCTTATTGAAAATCCTGACATTTCTGACCTCATACATCTCATACATCTGGTAAATCTTATCTCATGTTGGAGAACCAAATTAAACATCTGTTTTGTGCAGACATTCTTCAACCACCCTATCAAAGTGACCTATTCCTCTTGTCCTACTACTAAACCAAGTGCATTCTTTCATTCAGCCAATAAGTACTTATGAAAACCAACCATCTGGTAACTACTTTCTAGGTGTGGTGAATAGTGTTGTCAGAACAACATGGAAGAGAAAAAACATAAATAATTAATTGCAAATATGTTATGTGCCACCAAAGAGAAGCAGAGGATTTTTTGAGAGCATAAAGAAAGGAAACCAGGCATATTATTTGGGGTGTTGGAGAAAGCTTTTTCTATTATAACACCTATTGAACTCTAGTACCAGTGTCAACTTATTTCACTTTGTCAGCTATATAAGTTCCTTGAGGTTAGAAACCCATCTTAGTCATTTTTCTCTTAACAGAGCATGACAAAGTGACTAACCCATTGTTGGAACACAGAATATTTATTCCAAAAAAAATAAAAGCACTTATGCAAGTGGACAGACCTCAAATTTTACTTTACTTAGTAAGACATTTTCTATCTGAAAAGATAAAGCATTTATCCCTTTAGTTATCTTTTATTGTGTTCATTTAATAGATGAGAGACTGGAACTTTGAGATATTAAGAATTTGTTTTCAAGTGTTTATAGCCTTAAAATACATAGCACTCTTACAAATTGATACATTTAAGTAAAAAAATAAAGATATAGACATATTTATCAAAGAAGAAATATGATTGGCTCCTACCCATATGGAAACATGCCCTACCTCATCAGTGACCAAGGAAATACTAATTAAAATGACATGATAATATCCAATTTTATTCTTTTCTAATCACAACCCATATTTAAGAATTGTGTTTCTTTTCCCACATAGTACTTTCTTCTACTTGATTCTTTGATTTCCATTCTTGTTCTCATCATGCTAGTGTATTTTACCTTAGAAACTTCTGTAGTTCTTGACTGATTCAATTAGCTTATTTGACTTGATTCAAATTGCTGAAAAATATAATCAATTTTACAACTTAAAAAAAGTACAGAAAATAGAGAAATCTGCTACCTTTGTATATCTCATACTAAAAAATATTTTATTTGATTACTTTTGTTTATAAAAATGAACCAGATAATGTTATTTTGTAGTTTGTTTTTGTGCCTCTGTGGCCAAGTATCTTAGTTGTGATAAGAGGAAATTAATATTTATTTGGAAACAATTTCAAACATAAATTCTAGGTAAAAACACGGTGTTGAGAGACACTTTTCATGTGCTCAAGAAGTAGATAAAAGCAGTAGGGGGACGAGAAATTGGCCTTAAAACAGAAGAGCAGTGTGGTAAGGCATACCATGAACACTCTTCCAAGTCAATATAATTAAAGCTCTGTCTACATTCATAGTTCCTAGTATCTTTAGATTGATATATTATTATGAAAACATATGCCAAATTTTGGACATGTAGATTGGTACCAGTGTTTTTGCCCCTATACACAATTCAGCAATTTGTCTTTATCCTTTTAATTTACTCACTAGTATTTTGTTTTATTATCATACATCATATTGTTGAGCCAAAATAAATATGCACGTTTTTATTTTTTAAAAAAAATTTCAGATTACTTTTTGAATGGGTTTTAGATCTTTATTTTCTCACTAAAAATGTATGAAAGTGCTCATTTACCAGCATCCTTGCTATCCCTTGATGTTCTTTAAATTTATCAATTGGATAGCAAACAATTCCTATTCTTTGATTTTCTTTTCTGTGTCTATGAGGTTGAACATCTTTTCAAATGTTTAAATATCATTTGTATTTTCTCTTCTATAAATTTTCAGTCATAAGATTTGCATTTTTTCTGTTGCACTATTGCAATATTAATTTTTTTCTGTTTAATACATTGCAAATAGTTTTATTTATTGTTAGTGCTTTTATATCTTGCATTTGAAATTCTTAATTACTCAAAGTCATAAAATATTTTCCTATATTCACTTCTAAGAGATTTAAGCTTGGCTATTCAGCTTTAAATCTTTACATCTCATATCTATTTCTTCCACCATGTCTTATTTTTGGCTTGTTTTCTTTCTCTGAAAACACACTCTTACTGGTACGTAATACTTATCACTTGCATGCTGCCTTGCATCTCCTATATTTTTATTGAATTCTGGTAATGTTTCCAAGGCATTAATGGGGAACCATTGATTATTTCCAATTAGGGGAGGATTGAAATCAGTGACTTACTTATTAAACTTTTACCATAATAAGTACAGTTCACATTTATTGAGTGCTTACTATGTTCTAGAACCTTCATGGAAGCTATTTATAATCTTTGAGTGAGTCTGAATAATGGTTGTCATTAAGCCTATTTTCCAGATATAGAGACTTAAATTCAGAGTTTAAGCCAATACCAAGCATACAGAATTAAAGAGTGAAGCCAGTGTGCCACTTCAGGTCGTGGTCCCAGCCCTTCAAGACTCACCCTGACAAGGCAGTGAACATCATTGCATGACATGAAGAAGTCACAGCTTGCACTGGGTTCCACATCTAGCCTCTCTGGCTCCAGCCTTATGACTTGCTGAGGCAGTAGCTACGAGTGCATCCTGGGAGAAGACATGGTCCATACTCATTTAGATCTACCTTTCCTACAAAAGCTACTGGGTACATGCAGACTGCACATGGAACATGGAACACTTCCACACAGGAACATGACTTCAAGACTGAGATAGGTAACTGTTTTGTCTATTTTATAGAGACAAACAGAGTAATGTAAAAACATGAGAAACAATATGAGAACATATTCCACAATTAAAGAACCTCAGAAAAAAAATCATTAATGAAATTGAAATAAGTAATTTACCTGGTTAAAAGTACAAATTAATGGTCATAAAAATGATTACTGATCATGGAAAAAAAGTAGAGGAACACAGTGAGGGTTTAAACAATGAACTAAAAAATAAAAATAAAAAATAATCAGAACTGAAAAATACAAACAGAAACAAAAAAAAAGTTTGTAGGAATTAATAGCAAATTAAGTGATACAGAAGATTGCAAAAGTGACATGGAAGATAGAATAGTGCACTTCCCTGGTGGTCCAGTGGTTGACTCTGCACTTCCACTGTAGGGGGCACAGGTTTGATCCCTGGTCAGGGAACTAAGATCCCACATGCTGGGTGGTATGGCCAAAAACAAATAAATAAATAAAATTTTAAAATGAATAAAATAAAGCTTAAGGAAATAGTGGAAATCAGAACAACAAAAGAAAAAAAAGTTTAAGGGACCTATGTGACAACATCAAGAGCACTAACATTTGCATTTTAGGGGTCTAATAAGGAGAAGGGGAGATAGAAAATGTATTTGATGATTTTATGGTTGAAAACGTCCCTATCCTGATGGAGGAAATAGATAAATAGGCCAAGGAAGCACAGAAAGTCCCGAACAAAATGAACTTAAAGAGACCCACACAAAGACATAATTAAAATGGGAAAACTTAAAGATACAGATTTTAAAGGCAGCAAGAGAACAATAGCAACAACAAAAGTGACATACAAGGAACCCCCATAAGGCTATCAGCTTATTTTTCAGCAAAAACTTTGGATACCTCAAGGGAGTAGCATGATATATTTAAAGTGCTGGGAGGAAAAAATACAACCTAGGATACTCTACCTAACAAGGTTGTCATTCACAACTGAAGGAGAGATAAGTTTCCCACACATGCTAAAATTAAAAGAGCTCACCACCACTATACTGGACTCACAAGAAATGTTAAAGAGTCTTTTTTAATCAAAAAAGAAAAGGCTGTACAAAAATAAGAAACTCAATGGGTAAAGATAAGTAAAGGCAGTGGATCAATCTCTTAAATAAGCTAGTACAAAAAGCATAAAATCAACTAACTACAATAAACAATGTAGGGATACACATAAAGATGTAAAGTATGACACCAAAACATAAAACGTGGTGGTAGTGTGTAGTAAAAAATGTAGAGTTTTAAGAATGTGTTTGAACTTAACTATCAGTTTTCAATATATCTGAACCTCATGGTATCCACATATTAGAAACTTACAATACATAGAGGAAAAAAAGAGAAGCCCAAACATTACATTAAAGAGAATCATCAAACAACAAGAGAAGATATAAGTAGAAGAAAAGATCAGAGAAGACCTACAAAAACAAGCAGAAAACAAGTTACAAATTGGCAATAAGTACATCCGTAAACACTTTAATGTAAATGGAGTAAATACTCCAATCAAAAGACATAGGGTGGCTGAGTGGATAAAAAAACAAGACCCATATATATACTGCTTACAAGAGACTTACTTAAGACTAAAAGTGAAGGGATTAAAAATATATATTCCTTGCAAATTGAAATGAAAAGAAACCTGGGGTAGCAACAATTATATCAGATAAAATAGATTGTAAAGCAACAGCAATAACAAAACAATGAAAAGGGCATATATAATGATAAAGGGATCAATACAAAAGAGGATATAACATTCATAAATGTGTATGCACATAATATAGGAGCACCTAAATATATAAAACAAATATTAAGAGACATAAAGTATAAACTGACAGTAATACAATAATAATAGAGAAATTTAACACCCCATTTACATCAATAGATAGATTATCCAGACAGAAAATCAATAAGGAAACAGTAACCCTAAATGACACATTACATCAGATAGATTTAATAGATACCTACAGGACATTCCATCTGAAAACAGCAGAATATACATTCTTTTCAAATGCACATGGAACTTTCTCCAGTCCACAAAATGTCTCAATAAATTTAAGATTAAAATCATATCAAGCCTCTTTTATGACCACAGAAGTATGAAACTAGGAAACAATTACAGGAAGAAAACTGAAAACAAACAAGCAAACATGTGGAAACCAAACAGCATGGTGCTTTAGCCAAAGGGTCAATTAAGTTATAAAAGAGGAAATCAAAGATATTTTGAGATGACTGAAAATGGAAACACAACTTTTCAAAATCTATGAGATATAGCAAAAGCAGTTCCAAGAGGGACACTTATAGTGATACAGGCCTACTTCAAGAAGCAAGAAAAATCTCAAAAAACCTAACTTTCCACCTAATAAATTAGAAAAAGAGGAACAAAACCAAAAGTCTGCAGAAGGAAGGAAATTATAATGATCAGAGCAGAAATAAAATGGAGACAAACCACCTGCCAGTGCAGGAGATGTGGGTTCGTGCCCCGGTCCAGGAGGATCCCACATGCAGCAGAGTGGCTGGGCCCATGAGCCATGGCCACTGAGCCTGTGTGTCCCGAGCCTGTGCTCTGCAGTGGGAGAGGCCACAACAGTGAGAGGCCTACGTACCACAAAAAAAAAAAAAAATTGGAGACAAAAATAGAGAATATCAATGAAACTAAAAGCTGGTGTTTTGGGGTTTTTTTGGAAAACATAAACAAAATAGATAAATATTTAGCTAGACTCATTGAGAAGAAAACTAGAGGGCCTGTATAAATAAATACAATTAGAATTAAAGAAAAGAAGTTACAACTGATATCACAGAAATAAGTATAATCATAAGAGAATACTACAAATATTTACATGCCTACTAACTGAACAACCTGAAAAAAAAAAATGGATAAATTCCTAGAAACATACAATCTTCCAAGAGTCAATCAGGAAGAAATAGAAAATTTGAACAGACAAATTACTCATATTGAAATTGAATCAGTAATCAAAAAACTCCTTATAAACAGAAGTCCAAGAACTGATGGATTTTCAGTGGAATTCTATCAAACATTTAAAGAATAGTTAATACCTATCCTTCTCAAACTATTCCAAAAAATTGAAGAGCAGTGAATCCTTCCAAATTTATTCTATGAAGTTGGCATTATCTTGATACCCAAACCAGACAAAGACATACAAAAGAAGAAAATTACAGGCCAATATCCCTGAGAACAAAGATGCAAAAATATTCAACAAAATATTAACAAAGCAAATTCAGCAATACATAAAAAGGATCATACACCACAATCATGTGGGATTTATTCCAGGAATGAAAGAATGGTTCAGTTTCCACAAGTCAACCAATGTTATACACATTAACAACAACAACAACAAAAGAATAAAAATCACATAGTCATCTCTCTAGATGCAAAAAAAAAGTATTTGACAACATTTTATATCCATTTGTGATAAAAACTATCAAAAAAGTTGATACAGAGAGAAGAATATACCTCAACATAAGAAATGTCATTTATGACAAGCCCACAGCTAAGATCATAAGTGTGGAAAACTGAAAGCTTTTCCCTTCGGGAACAAGATGAGTATGCCCACTCTCACCACTTCAATTTAACATAGTATTGTTAAATATTGGGCAAAGTTTGGGGGGATAAAAAGTCAACAGAGCAAATGAGCAGAGTAAGTGTATGTGAGGATCCAGGTTCAAGAATCACATTGCCACATTATTAACTCTGTGAAGCCAGTTTAAGTGAAACTTTTGACATTTAAGTTTTTACTACATATATTCTTAATCTACAAAGTAAAGTTAAAAGTCATGCTTAATTTTTAAGGTTGTTTTAGAACTCATTTGATAAATTATGTGAAATATAATATGCCAGAGGAGTAGGTGGACGTGGAGTTCATCTCTTTCCATGGATGCAACAGGAATACATCTATAGATGGAACAATTCTCACAGAACACTAACTGAAAGCTAGCAGAGGACCTTGGACACTGGAAAGGACTATAAAGATCCCAGCATAACTGGGTGGGATGGAAGAAAGAATAGAGAAGGAGGAGGAGAGGAAGTGGGATGAGACCTGCACCATGGGGTGGGGGAGCTGAAGCAGAGGAGAGATTCCTGAATTTGGGGAAACCCCCTCTCTGATGGGGAAATCAATTGGGACAAAGGGGAAGCATTTGAGGCTGTTGGAAGAGGGTGAAGCGGCCGATATGTGGCAGTTGGGACAGAGTGAGAAATATACAGACAGTCCATACCATGGCCCTACATGTCCTGGACCGGGACATGTGTTCATATGTGTGCAAGGGGGCTTGGAGCTGGTGCTTGGGGATTGGATAACAGGCCCAGAGTGAGAACTGCTGTTGGCTGTGAGGAGATGGACTTAGGGGATGGGAGGGAGGAAATCTGCAGCAAGGAATGCCCATGGAGGAAGACTGGACTGCCATGGAAGAAGGGCACTACTGCTGAGTCACATGTACAGGGAAGAGCCACTATTGTAACCTCTCTCTCCTCGCACACTGGCTCCTGCCAATGACAATAAAAGAAGCCCTCTCTGGGCTGACTCTTGTGCACCGGCTGCTGAGCAATAAAAAAAAGCCCCCTCAGAGCTGGCCCTCATGCAAAGGCTGCAGGACAATTAAAAAAAAAAAAAAGAGATCTCTCAGGGCTGACCCTTGCATGCTTGCTGCCAGGTGTCAGAAAAACTCCAGCCAGAGCTGGCCCTCACATACCTTACACCAGGCATCAGAAAAGGCTCTCTCTAGGGCCATATCTCTTGCACTCATGGCCACTAGGTTTCCAGTGCATTTGGCACCACCCATCCAAGCAATCATACCACCTCTGTTCCTGGTCCTCACAGGGATAGACCCAAGAGCTCCAAGGCAGCCTGAGGACCAGACTCCTGTGGGTGGACCACATGCAGAGGTGGGAATAAAACCAAAGCTGAATTTCAGGGATGGGGTGACTAGGGAAGAAGACTGAAAATCTTTCCATCAGCTGTACAAGCAGCAGATTAAATTCCCATGATCAGCTAGGTAGACCCTGCATCTATGGAATATCTGAGTAGACAATAAGTGCTCCCACAAAAGAAAATGGTCTATCTCTGGCAGCTATGGACTTTGGGAGAAACACACGCAGAAATTGGTCCAGATCAGAGCCTGAGTGGTCCCCACAGGGCCCACAGCAAGTCTAGAGACCAGCCCAGAGGCAGAGAAGAGTCTCTTGGGGAGGTGGAGGTAGGCTATGGCTCACAGCATGTGCAAGGACACTTACAGCAGAGATCCCAGGGAAACATAATTATTACTATTAATTTTATTATGTTTTGATTCATCCTGTTGTTCTAGCTTTTTTTTTTTCTTTTGGTTTCTTTTTCTTTTTGTGTTTGCTTGTTGTTGTTGTTTTAGGGTTTTTTTTTGTTTTGTTTTTTAGTCTTTTGGGTTCTTTGTGTTTTATAACATTTTTTATTTTTTTTATACATTTCTATTTTTACTTTGTTTTCTGTTGTTTTGTGTTCTTTTCCCTTATTTTTTCTTCCTCTTTTTCTTTAATATATTTTTCTTTTCTAAAATTTCCATTTTTCTTTGCTTTTCTGTTGTCCTGTGTTTTTTTTCTTTTTATTTTATTTTATTATTTTTTAAGAATCATTTCTATCAGTTTGATCTGTTTCCTTGCTTTGTTCCTCAGTTGGCACACTACTTTGGTTTTGTTTATAGGTTATGTGTTTTTGTTAGTTTTAATCCTAATTGTTCGAGTTCATTTTTGAGTTCTTCTACTTGTCTGGTTGTTCTCCTGCTTTTTGTTTTATTTGGCTCTGATTTTGTTTCTTTTACGTGTGTGTGTATTTCCTCGTTTTTGTTTTTGTTTGTTTGACTTCGTTTTTACCATTTCTCTGGGGTGTTTTACTTTTTCTTAATATATTTTCTATTTTTTAAAATATATTTCTGTTTCTATGTTGCTTTTCTGTTGTTTTGTCTTCTTTCCCTTTTTTGCTTTTTTCTTTTATATCATTTTTGTCAGTTTGTTTTGTTTCTTTGTTTCATTCTCAGTTGGCACTCTGCTTTGGTTTTGGTTTTTGGTGTCAGCTTTCTTTTTAATTGTTTGATTTCATTCTTGGGTTCTTTTGTTTGTCTGGTTGTTCTCTTGGTATTTGATTTATTTCTTTCTGTTTTTGGTTCTTATGTGTCTGTGCATGTTTTCTTGTTTCTGTTTCTGTTTGTTTGATTTTAATTTTTATCATTTGTCTGGGGTTTTATTAGTCTTTTTTTTTTTAATCCCCTTTATTTCTGGGATGAGTGACTTGTAGGGTCTTGGTGCCTTAACCAGAAGTTGGGCCTGAGGCTCTGGAGTCGGAGCACCAAGTAGAGGATGCTGGACCACGAGAGAATTCACAGCCTCAGGGAAGATTAATCACCAAAAGCTCACACAGAGGCCTTTATTTGAATCCAAGACCTGGTTCCACCCAACTGTCAGCAGCTCCCAGTGCTGGACACCTCACACCAAACAACAAACAAGACCAGAATATAAGCCCACCCATCAGCACACAGACTATCTAAACTAATACAAAGCTCACAGACACCCTAAAACACACCACTTAACATGACCCTGCTCATCAGAGGGAAAAGACTCACCTCCACCTACCAGAATGCAGGCACCATTCTCTTCCATCACGAAGCTTACACAAGACACTGGACAAACGTCACCACCAGGGGCAGACAACAGAAGCAACAGGAACAATGACCCTGCAGCCTAAGGAAAGGAGACTTCAAATTCTGTAAAGTAGACAAAATGAGAAGACAGAGAAATACCTTACAGACAAAGTAGCAAGATAAAAATGCACAAAAGCAAATAAATGAAGAGGAAATAGGGAGTCTACCTGAAAAAGAATTCAGAGTAATGATAGTAAAGATGTTACAAAATCTTGAAAATAGAATAGAGAAAATATAAGAAATGTTTAACAAGGACCTAGAAGAACTAAAGAACAAAGAGTAATGAAAAACACAATAAGTGAAATTAAAAATACTCTAGAAGGAATCAATAGCAGAATAACTGAGGCAGAAGAACGGATAAGTGAGCTTCAAGATAGAATGGCGGAAATAACTGCTGCAGAGCAGAATAAAGAAAAAAGAATGAAAATAATGGACAGTCTCAGAGACTTCTGGAAGAACATTAAGCACACCAACATTCGAATTATATGTGTCCCAGAAGAAGAATTAAAAAGGAAAGGGTCTGAGAAAATATTTGAAGAGATTATAGTTGAAAACTTCTCCAACATGAGGAAGGAAATAGTCAATCAAGTCCAGGAAGCACAGAGAGTCCCATACAGGATAAACTCAAGGAAAAACACACTTAGAAACACATTAATCAAACTAACAAAAATTAAACACAATGACAAAATATTAAAATCAGCAAGGGAAAAGCAACAAATAACATACAAGGGAATCCACATAAGGTTACCAGCTGATTTTTCAGCAGAAACTCTACAGGCCAGAAGGGAGTGGCAACTTATATTTAAAGTGATGAAAGGGAAAAACCTACTACTAAGATTACTTTATCCAGCAAGGAGCTCATTCAGATTCTACAGAGAAATCAAAACATTTACAGACAAGCAAAAGTTAACAGAATTCAGCATCACCAAACCAGCTTTATAACAAATGCTAAAGAAACTTCTTTAGGCAAGAAACTCAAGAGAAGGAAAAGACTTACAAAAACAAACCCAAAACAATTAAGAAAGTGGTAATATGGACATACATATCAAAAATTACCTTAAATAAAAATGGATAAAAGGCCCCAACCAAAAGACACAGACAGGCTGAAGGGATAAAAACAAGACCCATATATATGCTATCTACAAAAGACCCACTTCTGACACAGAGAAATATACAGACTGAAAGTGAACACATGGAAAAAGATACTTCATGCAAATGGAAATCAAAACAAAGCTGGAGTAGCAATACTCATATCAGACATAATAGACTTTAAAATAAAGACTGTTACAAGAGACAAAGAAGGACACTACATAATGATGAAGGGATCAATCCAAGAAGAAGATAGAACAATTGTAAATATCTATGCAAGCAACATAGGAGAACCTCAATACATAGGCAAATGCGAACAGCCAAAAAAGGGGAAATCAACAGTAACACAATAATACTAAGTGACTTTAACTCCCCACTTACACCAATGTACAGATCATCCAAACAGAAAGTAGATAAGGAAACACAAGCTTTAAATGACACATTAGACCAGATGGACTTAATTGATATCTATAGGACATTCCACCCAAAATCAAAAGAATACACTTTCTTCTCAAGTGCACATGGGACATTCTCCAGGATAGATCACATCTTGGGTCAAAAATCAAGTTTTGGTAAATTTAAGAGAATTGAAATAGTATCAAGCATCTTTTCTGACCACAACGTTATGAGACTAGATATCAATTACAGGAAATAAAAAACTGTAAAAATACAAACACAGAGAGGGTAAACAATATGGAGCTAAACAGTACTCTGATAACAACCAAGAGATCACTGAAGAAATTAAAGAGGAAATTAAAAAATACCTAGCAACAAATGACAATGAAAACATGATGACCTAAAACCTATGGGATGCAGCAAAAGAAGTTATAAGAGCGAAGTTTATAGCAATAAAATCTCACTTCAAGAAACAAGAAAAGTCTCAAATAAACAACCTAACCTTACACCTAAAACAATTAGAGAAAGAAGAATAAAAATAAAAAAAAAACAAAGCAGAAGGAAAGAAATCATAAAGATCAGATGAAAAATAAACGAAAAAGATATGAAGAAAACAATAGCAAAGATCAATAAAACTAATAGCTGGTTCTTTGAGAAGATATACAAAATTGATAAACCATTAGCCAGACTCATGAGGAAAAAAAGGGAGAAGACTCAAGTCAGCAGAGTTAGAAACGAAAAGGGAGAAGTAACAACTGACACCACGGAAATACAGAGGATCATGAGAGATTACTAGAAACAACTATATGCCAAAAAAAAAAAATGGACAACCTGGAAGAAATGGACACATTCTTAGAAAAGTACAACATTCCAAGCCTGAACCAGGAAGAAATAGAAAACATGAACAGACCAATCACAAGCACTGAAACTGAAACTGTGACTAATTCTTCCAACAAACAAAAGTCCAGGGTCAGGTGGCTTCACAGGCAAATTCTATCAAACATTTAGAGCAGAGTTAACACCTATCCTTCTCAAAAATCTTCCAAAATATAGCAGAGTGAAGAACACTCCCAAACTCATTCTACGAGGCCACTATCACCCTGACACCAAAACCAGATAAACATGTCCCAAAAAGAAAATTACAGGCCAATATCACTGATGAACACAGATGCAAAAATCCTCAACAAAATACTAGCAAATATAATCCAACAGCACATAAAAAGGATCATACACCATGATCAAGTGGGGTTATCCCAGGAATGCAAGTATTCTTCAACATCTGCAAATCAATCAATGTGATACACCATATTACTAAACTGAAGGATAAAACCCATATGATAATCTCAATAGATGCAGAAAAAGCTTTTGACAAACTTCAAACTGATACGGTAAAACAAAAAAACAAAAAACAAACAAAAACAAAACAAAAAAAACTCTCCAGAAAGTGGGCATAGCGGGAACCTACCTCAACATAATAAATGTCATATAAAACAAACTCACAGCCAACATCTTTCTCAATGGTGAAAAAACGCAAGTATTTCTTCTAAGATCAGGAAAAAGACAAAGGTGCCCACTCTCACCACTATTATTCAACACAATTTTGGAAATTTTAGCCACAGCAATCAGCGAAGAAAATGAAATAAAAGGAATCCAAATTGGAAAAGAAGAAGTAAAACTGTCACTGCTTGCAGATGAGAGGATATTATACATAAAAACTCCAAAAGACACCACCAGAAAACTACTAGAGCTAATCAATGAATTTGGTAAAATAGCAGGATACACAATTCATGCCAAGAAATCTCTTGCATCCCTATACACTAATGATGAAAAATCTGAAAGAGAAATTAAGGAAACACTCCCATTTACCATTGCAACAAAAAGAATAAAATACCTAGGAATAAACCTACCTAAGGAGACAAAAGACCTGTATGCAGAAAACTATAATACACTGATGAAAGAAATTAAATATGATAAAAAAAAAACAGGTGGAAAGATATATCATATTCTTGGATTGAAAGAATCAACATTGTGAAAATGACTATACTACCCAAAGCAATCTACAGAATAAATGAAATCCCTATAAAATTACCAATGGCATTTTTCACAGAACTAGAACAAAAAAATTTACAATTTTTATGGAAACACAAAAGACCCCAAATAGCCAAAGCAATCTTGAGAAAGAAAAACGGAGCTAGAGGAATCAGGCTCCCTGACTTCAGACTATACTACAAAGCTGCAGTAATCAAGACAGTATGATACTGGCACAAAAACAGAAATGTAGATCAATGGAACAGGATAGAAAGCCCAGAGATAAATCCACGCACATATGGTCACCTTATCTTTGATAAAGAGGCAAGAGTATACAATGGAGAAATGACACCCTCTTCAATAAGTGGAGCTGGGAAAACTGGACAGCTACATGTAAAAGAATGAAATTAGGACACTCCCTAACACCATACACAAAAGTAAACTCAAAATGGGTTAAAGACCTAAATGTAAGGCCAGACACTATAAACCTCTCAGAGGAAAACATAGGCAGAACACTCTATGACATAAATCACAGCAAGATCCTTTTTGACCCACCTCCTAGAGAAATGGAAATAAAAACAAAAATAAACAAATGAGACCTCATGAAACTTCAAAGCTTTTGCACAGCAAAGGACTAGATGAAAAGACAATCCTCTGAATGGGAGAAATATTTGCGAATGAAGCAACTGACAAAGGATTATCCTCCTAAATATACAAGCAGCTCATGCAGCTCAATATCAAATAAAACAAAATACACAATCCAAAAATGGGCAGAAGACCTAAACAGACATTTCTCCAAAGAAGATATACAGATTACCAACAAACACATGAAAGGATGCTCAACATCACTAATCATTACAGAAGTTCAAATCAAAACTACAATGAGGTGTCACCTCACACTGTTCAGAATGGGCATCATCAAAAAATCTTCAAACAATAAATGCTGGAGAGAGTTTGGAGAAAAGGGAATCCTCCTGAACTGTTGGTGGTGATAAATTGATAAATCCACTATAGACAACAGTATGGAGCTTCCTTAAAAAACTAAAAATAGAACTACCATATGACCCAGCAAACCCACTTCTGGGCATATACCCTGAGAAAACCATAATTCAAAATGATACATGTACCACAATGTTCATTGCAGCACTATTTACAATTGCCAGGACATGGAAGTAACCTAAATATCCATCAACATAAGAATGCATAAGGAAGATGTCACATATATACAATGGAATATTACTCAGCCATAAAAAATAATGAGACAGAGTTATTTGTAATGAGATGGATGGACATAGAGTCTGTCATACAGAGTGAAGTAAGTCAGAAAGAGAAAAAACAAATACCATATGATAACACACACGTATGGAATCTAAAAAAAATGGTACTGATGAACCTAGTGGCAGAGCAGCAATAAGGATGCAGACATAGGGAATGGACTTGAGGACATGGCGGGGAAGGGAAAGCTGGGAGGAAGTAAGAGAGTAGCATTGACATATATACACTACCAAATGTAAAATGGATGGCTAGTGGAAAGCTATTGCATAGCACAGGGAGATCAGCTTGATGCGTTGTGATGACCTAGAGGGGTGGGATAGGGAAGATGGGAGAGAGGCTGAAGAGGGTGGGGATATGGGGATATATGTATACTTAGAGCCGATTCACTTTGTTGTACAACAGAAAGTAACACAACATTTAAAGATATTATACTCCAATAAAGATAATTTTTAAAATGCCTGTGAAAAATGCTTTTTAAATGGTAAAGTTTTTAAGTAGAGTATTTAACTTTTCTTTTTTATTTTTTTTTGCTGGTATTGAGTTAGTATTATTATTATTTTTTTCATTTTAACATCTTTATTGGAGTATAATTGCTTTACAATGGTATGCTAGTTTCAGCTTCACAACAAAATGAATCAGTTATATATATACATATGTTCCCATATCTCTTCCCGTTTGCATCTCCCTCCCTCCCACCCTCCCTATCTCCCACCCCTCCAGGCGGTCACAAAGCACCGAGCTGATCTCCCTGTGCTATGCGGCTGCTTCCCACTAGCTATCTACCTTATGTTTGGTAGTGTATATATGTCCATGCCTCTCTCTCGCTTTGTCACCGTTTACCCTTCCCCCTCCCCATAGCCTCAATCCATTCTCTAGTAAGTCTGTGTCTTTATTCCTGTTTCACCCCTAGGTTTTTCATGACATTTTTTTCCTTAAATTCCATATATATGTGTTAGCATACGGTATTTGTCTCTCTCTTTCTTACTTCACTCTGTATGACAGACTCTAGGTCTATCCGCCTCATTACAAATAGCTCAATTTCGTTTCTTTTTATGGCTGAGTAATATTCCATTGTGTATATGTGCCACATCTTCTTTATCCATTCATCCAATGATGGACACTTAGGTTGTTTCCATCTCTGGGCTATTGTAAATAGAGCTGCAATGAACATTTTGGTACATGACTCTTTTTGAATTATGGTTTTCTCAGGGTATATGCCCAGTAGTGGGATTGCTGGGTCATATGGTAGTTCTATTTGTAGTTTTTTAAGGAACCTCCATACTGTTCTCCACAGTCGCTGTATCAATTTACATTCCCACCAACAGTGTAAGGGGGTTCCCTTTTCTCCACACCCTCTCCAGCATTTATTGTTTCTAGATTTTTTGATGATGACCATTCTGACTGGTGTGAGATGATATCTCATTGTAGTTTTGATTTGCATTTCTCTAATGATTGGTGATGTTGAGCATTCGTTCATGTGTTTGTTGGCACTCTGTATATCTTCTTTGGAGAAATGTCTATTTAGGTCTTCTGCCCATTTTTGGATTGGGTTGTTTGTTTTTTTGTTATTAAGCTGCATGAGCTGCTTATAAATTTTGGAGATTAATCCTTTGTCAGTTGCTTCATTTGCAAATATTTTCTCCCATTCTGAGGGTTGTCTTTTGGTCTTCTTTATGGTTTCCTTTGCTGTGCAAAAGCTTTTAAGTTTCAATAGGTCCCATTTGTTTACTTTTGTTTTTATTTCCATTTCTCTAGGAGGTGGGTCAAAAAGGACCTTGCTGTCGTTTATGTCATAGAGTGTCCTGCCTATGTTTTCCTCTAAGAGTTTGATAGCATCTGGCCTTACATTTAGGTCTTTAATCCATTTTGAGCTTATTTTTGTGTATGGTGTTAGGGAGTGATCTAATCTCATACTTTTACATGTAGCTGTCCAGTTTTCCTAGCACCACTTATTGAATAGGCTGTCCTTTCTCCACTGTACATTCCTGCCTCCTTTGTCAAAGTTAAGGTGACCATATGTGCTTGGGTTTATCTCTGGGCTTTCTATCCTGTTCCATTGATCTATATTTCTGTTTTTGTGCCAGTACCATACTGTCTTGATTACTGTAGCTTTGTAGTATAGTCTGAAGTCAGGGAGCCTGATTCCTCCAGCTCCGTTTTTCGTTCTCAAGATTGCTTTGGCTATTTAGGGTCTTTTGTGTTTCCATACAAATTGTGAAATTTTTTGTTCTAGTTCTGTGAAAAATGCCAGTGGTAGTTTCATAGGGATTGCATTGAATCTGTAGGTTTCTTTGGGTAGTAGAGTCATTTTCACAATGTTGATTCTTCCAATCCAAGAACATGGTATATCTCTCCATCTATTTGTATCACCTTTAATTTCTTTCATCAGTGTCTTGTAATTTTCTGCATACAGGTCTTTTGTCTCCTTAGGTAGGTTTATTCCTAGATATTTTATTCTTTTTGTTACAATGGTAAATGGGAGTGTTTTCTTGATTTCATGTTCAGATTTTTCATCCTTAGTGTATAGGAATGCCAGAGATTTCTGTGCATTAATTTTGTATACTGCTACTTTACCAAATTCATTGATTAGCTCTAGTAGTTTTCTGGTAGCATCTTTAGGATTCTCTATGTATAGGATCATGTCATCTGCAAACAGTGACAGCTTTACTTCTTCTTTTCCGATTTGGATTCCTTTTATTTCCTTTTCTTCTCTGATTGCTGTGGCTAAAACTTCCAAAACTATGCTGAATAAGAGTGGTGAGAGTGGGCAACCTTGTCTTGTTCCTGATCTTAGTGGAAATGCTTTCAGTTTTTCACCATTGACGACGATGTTGGCTGTGGGTTTGTCATATATGGCCTTTATTATGTTGAGGAAATTTCCCTCTATGCCTACTTTCTGCAGGGTTTTTATCATAAATGGGTGTTGAATTTTGTCAAAAGCTTTCTCTGCATCTATTGAGATGATCATATGGTTTTTCTCCTTCAATTTGTTAATATGGTGTATCACGTTGATTGATTTGAGTATATTGAAGAATCCTTGCATTCCTGGAATAAACACCACTTGATCATGGTGTATGATCCATTTAATATGCTGTTGGATTCTGTTTGCTAGTATTTTGTTGAGCATTTTTGCATCTATGTTCATCAGTGATATTGGCCTGTAGTTTTCTTTCTTTGTGACATCCTTGTCTGGTTTTGGTATCAGGGTGATGGTGGCCTCGTAGAATGAGTTGGGGAGTGTTCCTCCCTCTGCTATATTTTGGAAGAGTGTGAGAAGGACAGGTGATAGCTCTTCTCTAAATGTTTGATAGAATTCGCCTGTGAAGCCATCTGGTCCTGGGCTTTTCTTTGTTGGAAGATTTTTAATCACAGTTTCAATTTCAGTGCTTGCGATTGGTCTGTTCATATTTTCTATTCTTCCTGTTTCAGTCTTGGCAGGTTGTGCCTTTCTAAGAATTTGTCCATTTCTTCCAGGTTGTCCATTTTACTGGCATAGAGTTGCTTGTAGTAATCTCTCATGATCTTTTGTATTTCTGCAGTGTCAGTTGTTACCTCTCCTTTTTCATTTCTAATTCTATTGATTTGAGTCTTCTCCCTTTTTTTCTTGATGAGTCTGGCTAATGGTTTATCAATTTTGTTTATCCTTTCAAAGAACCAGCTTTTAGTTTTATTGATCTTTGCTATTGTTTCCTTCATTTCTTTTTCATTTATTGCTGATCTGATTTTTATGATTTCTTTCCTTCTGCTAACTTTGGGGTTTTTCTGTTCTTCTTTCTCTAATTGCTTTAGGGGCAATGTTAGGTTGTTTATTTGAGATGTTTCCTGTTTCTTAAGGTAGAACTGTATTGCTATAAACTTCCCTCTTAGAACTGCTTTTGCTGTATCCCATAGGTTTTGAGTCGTCGTGTCTCCATTGTCATTTGTTTCTAGGTATTTTTTGATTTCCTCTTTGATTTCTTCAGTGATCACTTCGTTATTAAGTAGTGTATTGTTTAGCCTCCATGTGTTTGTATTTTTTACAGATCTTTTCCTGTAATTGATATCTAGTCTCATAGCGTTGTGGTCGGAAAAGATACTTGATACAATTTCAATTTTCTTAAATTTACCAAGGCTTGATTTGTGACCCAAGATATGATCTATCCTGGAGAATGTTCCACGAGCACTTGAGAAAAATGTGTATTCTGTTGTTTTTGGATGGAATGTCCTATAAATATCAATTAACTCCATCTCATTTAATGTATCATTTAAAGCTTGTGTTTCCTTATTTATTTTCATTTTGGATGATCTGTCCATGGGTGAAAGTGGGGTGTTAAAGTCCCCTACTATGAATGTGTTACTGTCGATTTCCCCTTTTATCGCTGTCAGTATTTGCCTTATGTATTGAGGTGCTCCTATGTTTGGTGCATAAATATTTACAATTGTTATATCTTCTTCTTGGATTGATCACTTGATCGTTATGTAGTGTCCTTCTTTGTCTCTTCTAATAGTCTTTGTTTTAAAGTCTATTTTGTCTGATATGAGAATTGCTACTCCAGCTTTCTTTTGGTTTCTGTTTGCATGAAATACCTTTTTCCATCCCCTTACTTTCAGTCTGTATGTGTCTCTAGGTCTGAAGTGGGTCTCTTGTAGACAGCAAATATATGCGTCTTGTTTTTGTATCCATTCAGCCAATCTGTGTCTTTTGGTGGGAGCATTTAGTCCATTTACATTTAAGGTAATTATCAATATGTGTGTTCCCATTCCCATTTTCTTAATTGTTTTGGGATCGTTATTGTAGGTCTTTTCCTTCTTTTGTGTTTCTTGTCTAGAGAAGTTCCTTTAGCAGTTGTTGTAGAGCTGGTTTGGTGATGCTGAACTCTCTCAGCTTTTGCTTGTCTGTAAAGGTTTTAATTTCTCCATCAAATCTGAATGAGATCCTTGCTGGGTAGAGTAATCTTGGTTGCAGCTTTTTCTCCTTCAACACTTTCAATATGTCCTGCCACTCCCTTCTGGCTTGCAGAGTTTCTGCTGAAAGATCAGCTGTTAAACTTATGGGGATTCACTTGTGTGTTATTTGTTGGGTTTCCCTTGCTGCTTTTAATATGTTTTCTTTGTATTTAATTTTTGACAGTTTGATTAATATGTGTCTTGGCATATTTCTCCTTGGATTTATCCTTTATGGGACTCTCTGTGCTTCCTGGACTTGATTAACTATTTCCGTTCCCATATTAGGGAAGTTTTCAAGTATAATCTCTTCAAATATTTTCTCAGTCCCTTTCTTTTTCTCTTCTTCTTCTGGAACCCCTATAATTCGAATGTTGGTGCGTTTAATGTTGTCCCAGAGGTCTCTGAAACTGTCCTCAGTTCTTTTCATTCTTTTTTCTTTATTCTGCTCTGCAGTAGTTATTTCCACTATTTTATCTTCCAGGTCACTTATCCGTTCTTCTGCCTCAGTTATTCTGCTATTGATGCCTTCTAGAGTATTTTTCATTTCATTTATTGTGTTGTTCATCATTGTTTGTTTCATCTTTAGTTCTTCTAAGTCCTTGTTAACTGATTCTTGCATTTTGTCTATTCTATTTCCAAGATTTTTGATCATCTTTACTATCATTATTCTGAATTCTTTTTCAGGTAGACTGCCTATTTCCTCTTCATTTGTTAGGTCTGGTGGGTTTTTATCTTGCTCCTTCATCTGCTGTGTGTTTTTCTGTCTTTTCATTTTGCTTATCTTACTGTGTTTGGGGTCTCCTTTTTGCAGGCTGAAGGTTCGTAGTTCCTGTTGTTTTTTGTGTCTGTCTCCAGTGGCTAAGGTTGGTTCAGTGGATTGTGTAGGCTTCCTGGCGGAGGGTACTAGTGCCTGTGTTCTGGTGGATGAGGCTGGATCTTGTCTTTCTGGTGGGCAGGTCCACGTCTGGTGGTGTGTTTTGGGGTGTCTGTAGACTTATTATGATTTTGGGCTGCCTCTCTGCTAATAGGTGGGGTTGTGTTCCTGTCTTGCTAGTTGTTTGGCATAGGATGTCCAGCACTGTGGCTTGCTGGTCGTTGAGTGAAGCTGGGTGCTGGCGTTGAGATGGAGATCTCTGGGAGATTTTCGCTGTTTGATATTATGTGCAGCTGGGAGGCCTCTTGTGGACCAGTGCCCTGAAGTTGGCTCTCCCACCTCAGAGGCACAGCACTGACTCCTGGCTGGAGCACCAAAAGCCTTTCATCCACAGGGCTCCTGAATTTGGGATGATTCATTGTCTATTCATGTATTCCACAGATGCAGGGTACATCAAGTTGATTTTGGAGCTTTAATCCACTGCTTCTGAGGCTGCTGGGAGAGATTACCCTTTCTCTTCTTTGTTCTCACAGCTCACAGGGGCTCAGCTTTGGATTTGGCCCCGCCTGTGCGTGTAGGTCGCCGGAGGGCATCTGTTCTTTGCTCAGACAGGACAGGGTTAAAGGAGCCGCTGATTCGGAGGCTCTGGCTCACTCAGGCCGGGGTGTAGGGAGGGTTTCGGAGTGTGGGGCGGGCCTGCGGCGGCAGAGGCCAGCATGACGTTGCTAGCCTGAGGCGCCCCGTGCGTTCTCCCGGGGGAGTTGTCCCTGGATCCCGGGACCCTGGCAGTGGCGGGCTGCACAGGCTTCCCGGAAGCGGGTGTGGATAATGACCTGTGTTCGCACACAGGTTTCTTGGTGGCGGCAGCAGCGGCCTTAGCGTCTCATGTCTGTCTCTGGGCTCCGCACTTTTAGCTGCGGCTTGCGCCCGTCTCTGGAGCTCTCTTAAACAGCGTTCTTAATCCCCTCTCCTCGTGCACCAGGAAACAAAGAGGGAAGAAAAATCTCTTGCCTCTTCGGCAGGTCCAGACTTTTCCCCGGACTCCCTCCCGGCTAGCTGTGGTGCACTAACGCCCTGCAGGCTGTGTTCACGCCGCCAACTTCAGTCCTCTCCCGGCGCTCCGACAGAAGCCGGAGCCTCAGCTCCCAGCCCCGCCCGCCCCGGCGGGCGAGCAGACAAGCCTCTTGGCTGGTGAGTGCCGGTCGGCCCGTTCCTCTGCGCTGGAATCTCCCCGCTTTGCCCTCCGCACCCCTGTTGCTGTGCTCTCCTCCGCGGCTCCCAAGCTCCCCCACTCTGCCACCCACAGTCTCCGCCACCCGCAGTCTCCGCCTCCGAAGCTCCCCCACTCCGCCACCCGAAGTCTCCGCCCACGAAGGGGCTTCCTAGTGTGTGGACACTTTTCCTCCTTCACAGCTCTCTCCTGCTGGTGCAGGACCCGTCCCTAACCTTTTGTCTCTGTTTATTTTTTTCTTTTGCCCTAACCAGGTATGTGGGGAGTTCCTTGCCTTTTGGGAGGTCTGAGGTCTTCTGCCAGCATTCAGTAGGTGCTCCGTAGGAGTTGTTCCACGCGTAGATGTATTTCTGGTGTATCTGTGGGGAGGAAGGTGATCTCCGCGTCTTACTCTTCGGCCATCTTCCCGGAAGTCCTAACTTTTCTTGTCTATGTATCTTGTCTCCATTGACATCAATGCTGTCCAATAACATAGTTCATAGATACATGTGGGCACTGAGCTCTTGAAACATGGCCAGTAATATGTTATAAGTGTAAAATGCACACCAGATTTCAACGACAGAGTACAAAAGAGAAAGTAAAAAAAACTCACTAAATTTTTAGTTATTACACAGTGTAAAGATAACATATTGGATGTGTTGAGTTATATAAGTCATGTTAAAATGAATTTTATTTGCTTCTTTTTACTTTTGTTAGAGTTGGTTACTATAATAAAGTTACATGTGTGCTTTGCATTATGTTTCTATTGGAAAGTACTGATATAGATAATACATTTCTTTGGGTTGGAAACTTTGATTTTCCCTGAATTAATTGGTATCTTGCCCCTTCCAATAATTAGTCTTCCCCTTTGCTTTCAGAGTTAACTTCCTTAAACACAAACCTAGTTTTATTAACTCCTGGTTAAATTATTTTCATTCTTTTCTCATTGCCTGCTGAATAAAATCCATCTCACCCACAACCTCTAGAGAGCTCACTGGGCTCTCTGTGGTCCAGTCCTAAACTCTGCCACCTTAGGAAGGTGAGTCAAACCTACTCCTCTCTATATGTGGCTAATAATAAAGGTGGCAAATAATTTATTGTCCAGAAAACCTGGGACACTTTCAAGATGCAAAAGAAGCACTGTTAATAATAATTCTGGGATTACAGGCATAAACTGTGACTGGGCTAAACCAACCTCATCTACCATCCATCTTTCCTGAAGACGCATGTCAAGTGTGCTTGCACTTGCTGTTCCTTCTTATTAAACTATTCTTCCACTTTCCTGCCATGGAAAATTTCCACTTACTTCTCAGGTTTCATTTTAAGCATTTCTTTAACGGTCCCTCAAGCCCATCATCCATTGGGCACAATGACTTACCACACCTATTCTCCTGTTTCAGGGCTCCTTCCTAGTTCCCCAACTGCTTTGTCTCCTTCACAAGCACATGAAAACTGTCTCCCTAGCACCTAGCCCATGTTCCTGCCTGGAATTGGTGTTTGAAACTGTTTGCAAATGAATACCTTACCTCTTACCACAGCTAAGATCCTTGCCCACAGAGGCATGACTACTTTGTTGACTGATTAATCAGGTCCATGATTTTAAATTAGGTTTTTCTGCACCTGCCATTTAATCTCACTGAGAGTCTACAGTTCAGCTTCTGCAAGTACATGTGCAGAAGCTTGGTTATTGTGAGCAATGTCTATTACCCATTTGTATGACATCAGGCTATACAGGGAAATCAGAGCATGAGGGGCAGAAGAAAACTGATTGTTGTGACATTCACGAAACTCCTCGCCTCTCTCTCCCTGGGATATGCAGGTGGAGGCTGTTCTGCTTTCTGACCTTTTGTTAAGGTACTATTTGTAAACAAAGGGCAGTCATTCTCAGCTGAGATCCTTACTACCACTGGCACAGCCTCATTATGCCAGTGATCCTTTTGCTCCTGTGACTGGTGGAGAGACCCTAGAATCCCTTTTCCTGGTTGAGGTACATTTACAAAATAACAATGGTATTTTATCACACCTAAAAATAAGAAGCTATAATCACTAAGATTTGTACAATTATGGCCAAAACTGACTTGTTTTTCATAATAAAACATACCTCGCCTTAGCCTGCTCACAGCTTTCATGATACTGAAAACCTCTAGAGGCTAAAGGGGGTTTAGCCTCTTTGAATTATGGATTAAAAGGAGCACAATGTGCTATTCTAAGTTGGTATGAAGGCTCAATTGTCCCATATGTGCAAGACAGAGTATGATATTTTATACTGCCTGCAAAGATTTGTTCAATTGTGTTTTGTGGTCTGGACTCAAAGATTCCATTGTTTTATTTTGTTTAATCCTGCAGGTGAGTGTTCAGCAAGTCGTCCACTCCCTTGAAGTAGAGAAGATGGGAAATCTGAGATCTTATGGCATAAATTAGCTTCAAACCAAGGTCATTTATGGGGTGGAAAACTAACTCATGAATTCTTCCACTGAACCACTTAAGAAAGAGAAAGATGGGTCCAGTTCCTGATCTGGTCATGGAGCTGCATATTAGATATAATCACAATAAATCCCCCATTTTTGCCTAAGCCCTCCAAGGTCTATTTCTGTCACTTGAAAAGACCCAGCTTCCATAACCAACATCAAAATGGAAACTTCTGCCACCTGTGCTGAATATTTATAAACCTATTTAGTGAATATATTAGAATTTTCAATTTTTCTTTCTCTGAAGTCAATAGTCTATTTTCATGGAAGGAGGGTGTCCCAAATTATACTTATTATATATCTAAGAAATAGCCATAATTTTATGGAGCCTCATCAAGATTGGCAAGACAGACTCTTCCCAAATGTTTTTTATGTAGACAATAACATTCAGTGGTCACTAAGACTCTTGTTAAGACTACATAAGATAATTGCAGCTTTCATCTTTGATAGAGTTATATACAGGGGCAAGGGGCTTCTAAAATAAATATTTCAATATAAAATAAATATTTTTACTCAAGCATGATAGCCTCTCTTCCCTCTATTCCTCTCTCTCTCTCTTTCATAATAGTCCAGAAGTCTGAGGGTTGTCAGATGGGGAACAGATGGGAAGCTTCACCCCTTTAGGGGTCCAAGTTCTTTCTGTCTTACTGTTCCACCATTCTTTAGAGCACTGGCTGAACAAGTTTATTGGCAAGTAAACTTTCCAGCTAATGGAGGAAGGGAAACAGCTCACACAGAGGGTGAGAAATTTTTACTGAAGGAAGGGATGTGAAAGTTTTACACATTATTTCTATGTCATTGATGAGACAATATATGGGAGGCTGCAGCAAGGGAGACTGGGATGTGTAGTCTATCTGGACAGTCATGTGCCTTTCTAACACATGGGATGGTAGAAAGATCTTAATATTAAAAATAAGAAGGGGGCTTCCCTGGTGGTGCAGTGGTTGAGAGTCCACCTGCCGATGCAGGGGACACGGGTTCGTGCCCCGGTCCGGGAGGATCCCACATGCCACGGAGCAGCTGGGCCCGTGAGCCGTGGCCACTGGGCCTGCGCGTCCGGAGCCTGTGCTCCGCAACGGGAGAGTCCACAACAGTGAGAGGCCCGCGTACCGCAAAAAAAAAAAAAAAAAAAAAAGGGCAGAATGGATATTGTGGGAAATTTTCTGCCTCTGCCATGTGTTGCTAGATTATTACTATAAGGAAATGAATATGCTTTCTCCTTAGCTAATAAGTCACTCAAACTTTCCATGTGCTAAAAACACATAAATCTTAGTTTGCTATCCCCTCAAACTATTGCCCCCTTTTCATTTTATTCATTACCAGAATTCTATTTAAAAAAATGTAATCTGCACTCAGTGTACCAAGTTTCCTACTACTTACTTCCTCTTTAACTCATTGTAATTTTATGAAAAAGCTTTCTCAAAGGTCAAAAATAGCCTCTAATTCCCCTCTTTCAGCTCTCAGTCACTTTACCCTCTCGCCTGCATTGGTAGCTGTTCTGGAAACACGCTTATTACTTTTTATGACTCAGTACTATCTTTCTTCTTCTTTTACTTCTGTAATCATAACTTTTTTTTCCCATCTTCATCTTCTCATATTATAAATGTAACATTATCTGGGGGTATAAATTTTTGTATTCTTCTTTGTCTATCTTTCAGCAGTTTCCCTGGTGGCTTTGGCTAACACCTAGGCTGACCTCAGTTCCATACTCAAACTTGCTTTGTGTTATATACAATTTGCCTTATTCTTTCACAATAATCCTTTAAAGGATTCTAATATACATCTAAGCACAGGTCCCTATTAGCTTCCAATGAACATGTTCTGGTGTGTCAGAGCTCTTTTAATTCTAAGGAACAGAAACACTATCTTCCTTCTTGCTGCTGCAAATGCTTCTTCCTGCCATGGTCTCATCATCCTTCTCAGAGACTGAACAGGTGGTGGTAGGACATAGCCACTAACAGCTCCCAAAGTTACTTCTTTTCAATTTTAATTACCCGTGGTGAGACTCACTTTTCTCCCCTCAGTCTATATTTCCAAAATTCATAGGAAAAATTCCAATGAAGGTGAGGGAAAAGAAGTACTCAGAAGAAACCAGAGGGACAGTATCCATAAAAGAAGACATTTCAGGGAAGCCACTGTAAAAAATGTCTATCTAATGAAATGAGTCATCTCTTAAATGCAAGCACATGTATACACTATAAACAAGGTGGCAAGAACATCAGACTTGGTTTAATAATTCTGCATGTGAATCCCAGGCCTACCATTTCTTTAGCTGTGTGATTTGACTGTTTATATGTGCCTATATTTTAATCACATATTAAACTTTACATTCTGTCATTATTGTGAGACTGAATGACATTATAAATATAAAACTGACTAGTTTGCTCCCAGCATATATTAGCCATTCAGTAAATGTTAGTTGAATCTAGTTAGCCAAGAGGCCCTTAAAGGGAAAAACATATCGGTTTGGTGAATTTGGGCAAACCATTTCCTCGGAGCTTGAAAATAACATAAAAATCCTCTTTCTCAGTAATTCTTATCTACAAAAGACAGAGTATCAATACATTTATCTGTTATTCATTGGGTTAGTTGTCTATGGATATTCTATGCAGTGCTTAATTGGCCTTGCCAGTTCATTGGGAACTTTGGAGCAGCATCACAACCTTCCAAAGGAAGATAGATTGTGGTCTACTTGCTCACATAATAGGAAGCTGCACATCAGCTGAAAGTTCACAGAGCAAAGTTTCCTGGCTTTGTCTGTGCAGGAAAAATATTTCGGTTCAATTCAAAGCAAACTCTTTGCCTCATTGCAGTGTCATGTTGAATATAACTCTGGGAACAATGTTGGTGCCTGGAAGATGGCGGGAGGTGCCAGAAAGATTATATCCTCAAACATGATGGTATTATGTTTGTTCTGCTTCACAAAGTGATGGTTATTTGAACACTTTCAATTTTAAACTCCTCTTAAACCCTGCTCCTAAACTGTGCTGAAGGCTTGAGATGAACAAAGATGACACTGGTCTGATAATACAAAGGTGAGAAGAATTGAAGGAAGATGAGTTGAACATTTGCACAAAACTGGTGGGAGTTTCCAGTGCCCTTGGGACTAACGAGACAGAGAGATTGCCCATTTTTGTTCATAAAATTCTTACAGGCTCCCAGTTTATGTTGACTGTGAGGCTCATGTAGTGCTTACATTTCACTAGCACTTGTCAGATAAAGCAGGTCAAGACCTCTAGCACACAGAGGTACAGTAAAGTCTGATATATTTTCTAGAGGTTCTCTTTTGACCAGCAAAATAGCAGTAGTGAAGCCCAACCATACACCACACACACACACACACACAAACAGATGTACCTATATGCATGTATATACACAATATTTTTAATATTGTATATGTATAAGACATATACAATATATAGAAAATATATACAACATTTTTACACATATATGTAATATGTACGTAGAGGAATATATGTAAGGAGTTGCCTAGATAAGTCTGAAAATTGTAAGAGGTCATGAGGAAGGGCAGGCTGGAACTCTTGGGCGTGAGTTAAAGCTGCAGTCCATAGGCAGAATTTGTCCTCCAGGAAAACTCAGCTCTGCTTTTACGGTTTTTCAAGTGACTGAATCAAGCCTATCCAGGATATTAGTGTGATCTCTCTTACTTCAAGCGAACTGATTATGGACTTTTCACATCTACTTTTGTGCCTTCACAACAACACTGGTTTGTATTTGATTTGTATTTGAGTGACTAAGTGATGACTGCCATCTAGCCAAATTGACACTTCAAAAAGACTATCACAGAAGTTTAGTTAACAAAATGTATAAATAACATTGAAGAAATGTCTCTCACTTAATTCTATCATACTGAATTAATGTTTACATGCAGTGTTCAAATTACATAATATTTTGCTTAACTAAATAGGAAGTATTTAGTCGTGTTTCTGAATATATTTAAATAACTGAAAAATAATATAACTATGTTAGATATTTCAGAGAAAATTTTTCCCTTATTAGATTTGAATTAGCTAAGGGGATTATCCTGTAGATTGTTTGCAACTGACTTTGCATAAAGGAAATAGTTTTTGGACACTGGGGGGAGTTATATATTATATCATTCAATATTCCCAGGAATCCTGTGAGATGTGGGTGATATACCCAATTTGGTAGCTCAAGAAGTTGAGTCTCAGAGAGGTTAAATAACTTGGCCAAGATCACAGAATAAGCAAATGGGTATGTTCAAGATTTACTTGGAGTCTGGCTGATTCCAAAGCTTGAGTTTACTCTCATTTCAGCCCATTGATGAACATCAGGCTTACCATGCCCCGGGAATTGTAGCAAATGACTAAGTGGTCTTTGCTTCTCAATATCAATCTAATCTAATAAAACAGAATAAACAGGCACTAAAGGCAAGTTCACTTCCCAAACACACCCCACACAGTCAATTAACTTGTCTCAGGGAGGGATGATGAGGAGGGAACTAGAATGAAGTTGACCAGAGATTGAATGGAGAGAAAGAAAGGAAGAAGAGTAAGAATTTAGATTTTACTGTATTTAAAATTTTAATTAGTTGTACTTAGGAACTGTCCTTTGAGGAGAGGGCTGTAGTCTGATGTGTTTGTCAAATTTACGGCATCCTGCAAAAATTATGACTTTAAGAAACAGAGTCCTGGAGAAGACCTAATTCTGGATTTGTTCCTGATTATTTGATTAACATTGGACAAATCATTTTACTGCTCTCCACCTTCATTTTCTGTCTTACAAGTGCTGCAAATTTTATATAACGTACTCTTAGCCCTCCCCAAAGGAAGATGTGTGGATAAATAAACTGAAAGTTGTGAAATCTGCAGAAAATATTCTTTATTTTAAAGTGCTATGCAAATGTGATACGTGATTATGAATACAACTTTCATTTCTTATGGGTTGATTCATTTATGGCCAAATTATCTGAATGTATTTCCTCCATCTTTCTGAGACCTTATGACCTATCCATGCATTGGGTCTTTGAGCTTGATCAGGATCATTGCAGCCAGCATGGCATTCATTTTAGCTTGCTGCTTCTGACTGGGGTAAATTCATAAGCAGCTTCCTTGAATCTAGAGCCTGGTCTAAAGTATCTTCTTTATCAAACATCCAGGATAGAGCAGATCCACCAAGACATAGAATATACAATGTTTTTTTGTTGGAAAAAAAAGGACATTTTTCAGACGAAAGGCCCTGAGATTTCCTTCTCTCACTCTCTCTGACTAGTTGCTTTCTGCTGCCTTATTATTAGAAAGAGCTATAGATAAAACATTTGATGAGCTCCTTTTTTCCACTTGTGTATTAATCTTATAATCTTCCTACAAGGTCAGCTTAACTGAGATCCAATTTGAACTAAAAAAATTTGCCTGTATACATTGACTCCTAATTACCTATGGAAGAAACAACTTTGGAGATTTGGCTTGATAATTACAATGGTCAAGCTGCAGAATATTCCACATCATTGAATTTTGATTCTGAAGTGTATACTATGAACTTTTCTCACCACAGTACTTTGCAGTGACATTCAATACAGAATGATGCAATTTTTTAAAAGTTTATATTCTTAAACCACTCATTGGTAGTGTTATAGAGTAGATTCTTGTAAGTTGACCTTAAATGTCCTAGTTTTGACAGGTATCAGATTATATATATTTAAATTTTATATGGTCTATTTAGATGAGATGAAACATATCCCCTTGGAAAGTAGATGAACTGACAATAGCATGAAAATTAAAATACATATGTTGTATTCTTGCCTGAATGCCAAGCCACTAGGCCTGTGAACAGAGGTTCCTGCAATCAAACCAGAGTTTTCTTCATGAATCAGTTTTAGATATGTCCCAGAACTTGGCTGAGACCACAGTATCAAAAATTGCATTTTGCATCTGTTGTAAAACTGTGGCTGAAGTCATAGCATGTTATGCCACTCAAAATCCCCTACAATATATCCCAAATAAACATATTACAGACCAAGTCTGGAATAGTGTTTAGCAGGAAATTCAGCAGGAAATATCATTCATCCACATGAACTGTGGTTCCAGCAGACATATATGTTTTCAATTCTAAAGAATTATTTAAAAAGTAACTAATTTACTTTTTATTCAACACCCTTTATTACTTTTTGGAAAAAGTCTGTTTCTAGTGGCACTCTCCACCATTCATTAACTGTGTCCACAAAAATTCTTAGTAATGTTTCTGTAAAGCAAATAATTGATGGCAATGAGTCAGCCATAAAAATATGCACCTGCCAATGAATAACTATAGCCAAGATACATCTAGAATTCATAGGAATAGTAAGAGCCAGAATGACCCTCAAGACAACAGGCTGTCAGAAACTTGACTGCAGCTTAATCAATGATATTAACACATCTAAAGAAAGAATGTTTCAGACAAGGAGGTAGATGTTGCAGTAGTTTGCAAAAATACCCATTATGTTGAAGTATCTCCACATCCCTGCCATTTGTAGACTAACTTTATAACCACGCTTCAACATAGGAGACCTTGAAAAAAGAAAATGAACTTGTGATTTGGCTCAGTTCCATGCATCACACAAGTTTCCAGCCAGCCAACTGCCAGGGATGTGAGTAAATCCAGTCAAGATTGCTAAGCCTTACCTAGATCAGCAGAAGCCTCCCCCACCCACCCAGTTGACCTGTAACTTGTGAGCAGTAATAAATGGTTGTCGTTTTAATCTACTAAATCTTAACATAGTTGTTATGCAACAAAAGATGGTTGATAAAGAGGTCATCATTTAAAAAAAAATAAAATGGGAGCAACAGAATTTAATTTTATCAATATGAATACTGCCTTTCCAAAAGAAGGAACCTGGAATATCTAAAACAGACCAATCATTTGGGCTTTCCCAGAGTTTAGGTGAAACATCCTCTCAAATACTGACTCTTGCTCAGGGTAGGCAAGGTGAGCGTTTCATGTACTGAGAAGTTATAGACATTATAGCTCTGTTGTTACACTTAACTTTTGGATTTCTATCTTTTAGTAAAATGTGCGTTTGGCTAATCATCTTGGATAAGCTCTAATGTGAATATGAAGTTCTCTTCACATGGAAACTTGTCTGAGAGGATTCCCCTGATTCACTGACTACCAATATCTTCCTTGGTAACCCCGAGAACAGAGTTTCACTGATCATATTGATCTCGGAGGACCTTAGCCTGCAGTGGCTTGAAGTAGGGTTTCAGTTCCCGTCCAGAAATTGAGGTTGGGTTGCAGCAGTGATAGCGTCAAATCTTAGCCACTAGACCAGTGGACAGTGACAAAGCCCTGGCCCTTTGGCTTTGCAGAAAAGAATTCCCACAAAGGCAGAGATTGGTGAAACAAGTGTTTATTAGGAAGAAAAAGAGTACAGTACATTTGGATAGACACAAGGGTGGACTCAGAGAGTCGTGCCCTTCTGGTATTTTGAATCAGGTATATAAGGCATTTCTTCTGGGTTTTCTCTGGCCAACCATTTTGATTTGTCTGGTTTTGAGTCTGTATTTTGTATATCTCAGGACCTTCCCACGTGTGTGCATTCATCACTCAGACAAGATGGATTCCAGCAAAGAGGCGTATTGGTAGCTTGACATCACTCCTATTTTCTTTTTTTTTTTAATTTTTAAATTTTATTTATTTTTATATACAGCAGGTTCTTATTAGTCATCAATTTTATACACATCAGTGTATACATGTCAATCCCAATCGCCCAATTCATCACACCACCACCCACACCCCCTGGGCGCTTTCCCCCCTTCATGTCCATAAACTTGTTCTCTACAACTGTGTCTCAATTTCTGCCCTGCAAACTGGTTCATCTGTACCATTTTTCTAGGTTCCACATATATGCGTTAATGTACAATATTTGTTTTTCTCTTTCTGACTTACTGCACTATGACAGTCTCTAGATCCATTCACGTCTCCACAAACGACCCACTTTCCTTTTTTTTTATGGCTGTATATATGTATGTGTGTATATATATATCACATCTTTTTTATCCATTTGTCTGTTGATGGGCATTTAGGTTGCTTCCATGACCTGGCTATTGTAAATAGTGCTTCAATGAACATTGGGGTGCATGTGTCTTTTTGAAATATGGTTTTCTTTGGGTATATGCACAGTACTGGGATTGCTGGATCATATGCTAATTCTATTTTCAGTTTTTTAATGAGCCTCCATACTGTTCTCCATAGTGGCTGTATCAATTTACATTCCCACCAACAGTGCAAGAGGGTTCCCTTTTCTCCACACCCTCTCCAGCATTTGTTGTTTGTAGATTTTCTGATGATGCTCATTCTAACTGGTATGAGGTGATACCTCATTGTAGTTTTGATTTGCATTTTTCTCATAATTAGTGATGTTGAGCAGCTTTTCATGTGCTTCTTGAGCATCTGTAGGTCTTCTTTGGAGAAATGTCTATTTAGGTCTTCTACCCATTTTTCGATTAGGTTGTTTGTTTTTTTAAATATTGAGCTGCATGAGCTGTTTATATATTTTGGAGATTAATCCTTTGTCCATTGATTCATTTCCAAATATTTTCTCCCATTCTGAGGGTTGTCTTTTCATCTTCTTTATGGTGTCCTTTGCTGTGCAAAAGCTTTGAAGTTTCATTAGGTCCCATTTGTTTATTTTTGTTTTTATTTCCATTACCCTAGGAGGTGGATCAAAAAAGATCTTGATGTGATTTATGTCAAATAGTGTTCTTCCTATATTTTCCTCAAAGAGTTTTACAGTGTCAGGTCTTAAATTTACATCTCTAATCCATTTTGAGTTTATTTTTGTGTATTGTGATAGGGAGTGTTCTAATTTCATTCTTTTACATGTAGCTGTCCAGTTTTCCCAGCACCATTTATTGAGAGACTGTCTTTTCTCCATTGTATATCCTTGCCTCCTTTGTCATAGATTAGTTGACCATAGGTGCATTGGTTTATCTCTGGGCATTCTATCTTGTTCCATTGATCTATTTTTCTGCTTTTGTGCCAGTACCATATTGTCTTGATTACTGTAGCTTTGTAGTATAGTCTGATGTCAGGGAGTCTGATTCCTCTAGCTCCATTTTTTCCCTAAAGACAATTTTGGGTATTCGGAGTCTTTTGTTTTGGCATACAAATTTTAAGATTTTTTGTTCTAGTTCCATAAAAAATGCCATTGGTAATCTGATAGGGATTGCATTGAATCTGTAGATTGTTTTGAGTAGTATAGTCATTTTCACCATATTGATCCTTCCAATCCAAGACATGGTATATATCTCCATCTGTTGCTATCCTCTTTAATCTATTTCATCAGTGTCTTATAGTTTTCTGCATACAGGTCTTTTGCCTCCTCATGGAGGTTTAGTCCTAGGTATTTTATTCTTTTCGTTGCAATGGTAAATGGGAGTGTTTCCTTAATTTCTCTTTCAGATTTTTCATCATTAGTGAATAGGAATGCAAGAGATTTCTGGGCATTAATTTTGTGTCTTGGTACTTAACCAAATTCATTGATTAGCTCTAGTAGTTTTCTGGTAGCATCTTTAGGATTCTCTATGAATAGTATCATGTCATCTGCAAACAGTGACAGCTTTACTTCTTCTTTGCCGATTTGGAATCGTTTTATTTCTTTTTCTTCTCTGATTGCCATGTCTAGGACTTCCAAAACTATGTTGAATAATAGTGGTGAAAGTAGACATCCTTGCCTTGTTCCTGATCTTAGAGGAAATGTTTTCAGTTTTTCACCATTGAGAAAGATGTTTGCTATAGGTTTTTCATATATGGCCTTTATTATGTTGAGGTAGGTTGGCTCCATGCCCACTTTCTGGAGAGTTTTTGTCATAATGGGTGTTGAATTTTGTCAAAAGCTTTTTTTGCATCTGTTGAGATGATCATATGGTTTTTATTCTTCAATTTATTAATATGGTGGATCACATTGATTGATTTGTGTATATTGAAGAATCCTTGCATCACTGGTATAAATCCCACTTGTTCATGGTGTATGATCCTTTCAATGTGTTGTTGGCTTCTGTTTGCTAGTATTTTGTTGAGGATTTTTGCATCTATATTCATCAGTTATATTGGTCTGTAAATTTATTTTTCTATAGTATCTTTCTCTGGTTTGGTATCAGCATGATGGTGGTCTCACAGAATGAGTTTGGGAATGTTCCTTCCTCTGCAATTTTTTGGAAGAGTTTGAGATGGATGGGTGTTAGCTCTTCTCTATATGTTTGATAGAATTCACCTGTGAAGCCATCTGGTCCTGAACTTCTGTTTTTTGGAAAATTTTTAATCACAGTTTCAATTTCATCACTTGTGACTGGTCTGTTCATATTTTCTCTTTCTTCCTAGTTCAGTCTTGGAAGGTTATATCTTCTAAGAATTTGTCCATTTCTTCCAGGTTGTCCATCTTATTGGCATAGAGCTGCTTGTAGTAGTCTCTTAGGATGCTTAGTATTTCTGCAGTGTCTGTTGTAAATTCTCCTTTTTCCTTTCTACATTTATTGATTTGAGTCTTCTCCCTCTTTTTCTTGATGAGTCTGGCTACTGGTTTACCAATTTTGTTTATCTTCTCAAAGAACCAGCTTTTAGTTTTATTGATCTTTGCTATTGTTTTCTTTGTTTCTATTGCATTTATTTCTGCTCAAATCTTTATGATTTTTATTTCCTTCTGCTAACTATGGGTTTTGTTCGTTCTTCTTTCTTTAGTTCCTTTAGGTGTAACGTTAGATTGTTTATTTGAGATTTTTCTTGTTTCTTGAGGTAGGCTTGTATAGCTGTAAACTTCCCTCTTAGAACTGCTTTTGCTGCATCCCATAGATTTTGGATCATCATGTTTTCATTGTAATTTGTCTCTAGGTATTTTTTGATTTCCTCTTTGATTTCTTCAGTGATCTCTTGGTTATTTAGTAAAGTATTGTTTAGCTTTCATGTGTTTTTAATGTTTTTTTCCCCTGTAATTCATTTCTAATCTCATAGCATTGTGGTCAGAAAAGATACTTGAGTGAGGGGAAGATGGCAGAAGAGTAAGACGCAGAGATCATCTTCCTCCCCACAGATACACCAGAAATACATCTACACGTGGAACAACTCCTACAGAACACTTACTGAATGCTGGCAGAAGACCTCAGACCTCCCAAAAGGCAAGAAAGTCCCTATGTACCTGGGTGGGGCAAAAGAAAAAAGGAAAAGCATAGACAAAAGAACAGGGAAGGGACATGCACAAGTGGGAGGGAGCTTTGAAGGAGGAAACGTTTCCACACACTAGGAAACCCCTTCATACGTGGAGACTGTTGGTGGCGGAGGGGGAAAGCTTTGGAGCCATGGAAGAGAGCACAGCAACAGGGGTGTGGAGGGCAAAGCAGAGAGATGCCCACAAAGAGGAGCAGTGCTGACTGGTACTCACCAGCCAGAGAGGCTTCTCTGCGCACCCGCCAGGGCAGGTGGGGGAGGGACCAGAGGCTCAGGCTTCAGTGGGAGCAAAGGGAGAGGACTGGCAGCGTGAACACAGCCTGAAGGGGGTTAGTGCACCATGGCTAGCCAGGATGGAGTCCGGGAAAATGTCTGGACCTGCCGAAGAGGCAAGATACTTTTTCTTCCCTATTTGTTTCCTGTTGCATGAGGAGAGGGGATTCAGAGCGCCGCTTAAAGGAGCTCCAGAGATAGGCGTGAGCCGCGGCTATCAGCACGGACCCCAGAGACGGGCATGAGACGCTAAGGCTGCTGCTGCCACCACCAGGAAGCCTGTGAACGAACACAGGTCACTATCCACATTCATCTTCCGGGGAGCCTGTGCAGCCTGCCATTGCCAGGGTCCCAGGATCCAGGGACAACTTTCCCAGGAGAACACATGGTGTGCCTCAGGCTGGTGCAATGTCATGCCGGCCTCTGTTGCCACAGGCTCGCCGCACACACTGTGCCCCTCTCTCCCTGCAGCCTGAGTGAGCTAGAGCCCCCGAATCAGTGGCTCCTTTAACCCCGTCCTGTCTGAGCGAAGAACAGATGCCCTCCGGCGATCTACATGCAGAGGCAGGGCCAAATCCAAAGCTGAGGCCCTGGGAGCTGTGACAACAAAGAAGAGAAAGGGAAATCTCTCCCAGCAGCCTCAGGAGCAGTGGATTAAAGCTCCACAATCAACTTGATGTACCCTGTATCTGTGGAATACATGAATACACAATGAATCATACCAAATTGAGGAGGTAGACTTTGAGAGCAAGATTTATTATTTTTTCTCCTTTTCTCTTTTTGTGAGTGTGTATGTGTATGCTTCTGTGTGAGATTTTGTCTGTATAGCTTTGCTTCCATGATTTGTCCTAGGGTTCTATCCGTCCATTTTTTTTTTTTTGTATTTTTAATTTTCCTTAAAAAAAGTTTTTTCTTCTTAATAATTGTTTTTATTTTAATAGCTTGATTTTATTTTATCTTTATTTTATCTTCTTTCTTTCTTTTTTGCCTTCCTTCCCTTCTTCCTTCTTTCCTCCCTCCCTCCCTCCTTTCTTCCTTCCTTTCTTTCTTTCTTTCTTTCCTTCTTTCCTTCTTTCTTTCTACTTTTTCTCCCTTTTATTCTGAGCTGTGTGGATGAAACACTTTTGATGCTGCAGCCACGAGTCAGTGCTGTGCCTCTGAGGTGGGAGAGACAACTTCAGGACACTGGTCAACAAGAGACCTCCCAACTCCACATAATATCAAAGGGCAAAAATCTCCCAGAGATCTCCATCTCAATGCCAGCACCCAGATTCATTCAATGACCAGCAAGCTACAGTGCTGGACACCCTATGCCAAACAACTAGCAAAACAGGAACACAACCCCACCCTTTAGCAGAGAGGCTGCCTAAAATCATAATAAGGCCACAGACACCCCAAAACACAACATCAGACATGGACCTACCCACCAGAGAGACAAGATCCAGCCTCATCCACCGGAACACAGGCACGAGTCCCCTCCACCAGGAAGCCTACACAAACCACTGAACTAACCTTAGTCACCGGGGACAGACACCAAAAACAATGGGAACTATGAACATGCAGCCTGCAAAAAGGAGACCCCAAACACAGTAAGATAAGCAAAATGAGAAGACAGAAAAACACACCACAGATGAAGGAACAAGATAAAAACCCACCAGACCTAACAAATGAAAAGGAAATAGGCAGGTTACCTGAAAAAGAATTCAGAATAATGATAGTAAAGATGATCCAAAATCTTGGAAATAGAATAGACAAAATGCAAGAAACATTTAACAAAGACCTAGAAGAACTAAAGATGAAAAAAACAATGATGAACAACACAATAAATGAAATGAAAAATACTCTAGATGGGATCAATAGCAGAATAACTGAGGCAAAAGAATGGAGAAGTGATGTGGAAGAAAAAATAGTGGAAATAACTACTGCAGAGCAGAATAAAGAAAAAGAATGAAAAGAACTGAGGACAGTCTCAGAGACCTCTGGGACAACATTAAATGCACCAACATTCAAATTATAGGGGTTCCAGATGAAGAAGAGAAAAAAAAAGGGACTGAGAAAGTATTTGAAGAGATTATACTTGAAAACTTCCCTAATATGGGAACGGAAATAGTTAATCAAGTCCAGGAAGCACAGAGAGTCCCATACAGGATAAATCCAAGGAGAAATATGCTGAGACACATATTAATGAAACTGTCAATAATTAAATACAAAGAAAGCATATTAAAAGCAGCAAGGGAAAACAACAAATAACACACAAGGGAATCCCCATAAGGTTAACAGCAGACCTTTCAGCAGAAATTCTGCAAGCCAGAAGGGAGTGGCAGGACATATTTAAAGTAATGAAGGAGAAAAACCTGCAACCAAGATTACTATAACCAACAAGGATCTCGTTCAGATTTGATGGAGAAATTAAAACCTTTAGAGACAAGCAAATGCTGAGAGAGTTCAGCACCACCAAACCAGCTTTACAACAAATGCTAAAGGAACTTATCTAGGCAAGAAACACAAGAGAAGGAAAAGACCTACAATAACGAACTGAAAACAATTAAGAAAATGGGAATGGGAACACACATATTGATAATTACCTTAAATGTAAATGGACTAAATGCTCCCACCAAAAGACACAGATTGGCTGAATGGATACAAAAACAAGACGCATATATTTGCTGTCTACAAGAGACCCACTTCAGACCTAGAGACACATACAGACTGAAAGTAAGGGGGTAGAGAAAGATATTCCATGCAAATGAAAACCAAAAGAAAGCTGGAGTAGCAATTCTCATATCAGACAAAATAGACTTTAAAATAAAATCTATAAGAAGAGACAAAGAAGGAAACTATATAATGATCAAGGGATCAATCCAAGAAGAAGATATAACCATTGTAAATATTTACGCACCCAACATAGGAGAACCACAATATATAAGGCAAATACTAACAGCCATAAAAGGGGAAATTGACAGTAACACATTCATAGTAGGGGATGTTAACACCCCACTTTCACCAAAGGACACATCATCCAAAATGAAAATAAATAAGGAAACACAAGCTTTAAATGATACATTAAACAAGATGGACTTAATTGATATTTATAAGACACTCTATTCAAAAACAACAGAATACACATTTTTCTCAAGTGCTCATGGAACATTCTAAAGGATAGATCATATATTGGGTGAAAAAACAAGCCTTGGTAAATTTAAGAAAATTGAAATTGTATCAAGTATCTTTTCCGACAACAATGCTATGAGACTAGATATCAAATACAGGAAAAGATCTGTAAAAAATACAAACACATAAAGGCTAAAACATACACTACTTAATAACGAAGTGATCAATGAAGAAATCAAAGAGGAAATAAAAAAAAATACCTACAAACAAATGATAATGGAGACATGATGACCCAAAACCTATGGGATGCAGCAAAAGCAGTTCTAAGAGGGAAGATTATAGCAATACAAGCCCACCTTAAGAAACAGGAAACATCTCTAATAATCAACCTAACCTTGCACCTAAAGCAATTAGAGAAAGAAGAACAAAAAAAACCCAAAGTTAGCAGAAGGAAAGAAAACATAAAAATCACATCAGAAATAAATGAATAAGAAATGAAGGAAACAATCACAAAGATCAACAAAACTAAAAGCTGGTTCTTTGAGAAGATAAACAAAATAGAAAAACTATTAGCCAGACTCATCAAGAAAAAAAGGAAGAAGACTCAAATCATTAGAATTAGAAACGAAAAAGGAGAAGTAACAACTGAAACTGCAGAAATACAAAAGATCATGAGAGATTACTACAAGAGACTCTATGCCAATAAAATGGAAAACACGGAAGATATTGAAAAATTCTTAGAAACACACAACCTGCGAAGACTGAATCAGGAAGAAAGAGAAAATATGAACAGACAAATCACAAGCACTTAAATTGAAACTGATTAAAAATCTTCCAACAAACAAAAGCCCAGGACCAGATGGCTTCAGAGGCGAATTCTATCAAACATTTAGAGAAGAGCTAACACCTATCCTTCTCAAACTCTTTCAAAATATAGCAGAGGGAGGAACACACCCAAATTCATTCTACGAGGGAACCATCACCTTGATACCAAAACCAGACAAGGATGTCACAAAGAAAGAAAACTACAGGCCAATATCACTGATGAACATAGATGCAAAAATCCTCAACAAAATACTAGCCAACAGAATCCAACAGCACATTAAAAGGATCATACACCATGATCAAGTGAGGTTTATTCCAGGAATGCAAGGATTCTTCAATATACGCAAATCAATCAATGTGATACACCATATTAACAAATTGAAGGAGAAAAACCATATGATCATCTCAATAGATGCAGAGAAAGCTTTTGACAAAATTCAACACCCATTTATCACAAAAACCCTGCAGAAAGTAGGCATAGAGGAAACTTTCCTCAACATAATAAAGGTCATATATGACAAACCCACAGCCAACATCATCGTCAATGGTGAAAAACTGAAAGCATTTCCACTAAGATCAGGAACAAGACAAGGCTGCCCACTCTCACCACTCTTATTCAGCATAGTTTTGGAAGTTTTAGCCACAGCAATCAGAGAAGAAAAGGAAATAAAAGGAATCCAAATCAGAAAAGAAGAAGTAAAGATGTCACTGTTTGCAGATAACATGATACTATACATAGAGAATTAAAGATGCTACCAGAAAGCTACTAGAGCTAATCAATGAATTTGGTAAAGTAGCAGGATACAAAATTAATGCACAGAAATCTGTGGCATTCCTATTCACTAAGGATGAAAAATCTGAAACTGAAATCAAGAAAACACTCCCATTTACCATTGCAACAAAAAGAATAAAATACCTAGGAATAAACCTACCTAAGGAGACAAAAGACCTGTGTGCAGAAAATTATAAGACACTGATGAAAGAAGATACAAACAGATGGAGAGATATACCATGTTCTTGGATTGGCGGAATCAATATTGTGAAAATGACTCTACTACCCAAAGCAATCTACAGATTTAATGCAATCCCTATGAAACTACCACTGGCATTTTTCACAGAACTAGAACAAAAAAATTCACAATTTTTATGGAAACACAAAAGACCCCGAATAGTCAAAGCAATCTTGAGAATGAAAAATGGAGCTGGAACAATCAGGCTCCCTGACTTCAGGCTATACTACAAAGCTACAGTAATCAAGACAGTATGGTACTGGCACAAAAACAGAAATATAAATCAATGGAACAGGATAGAAAGCTCAGAGATAAATCCATGCACATATGGTCACCTTATCTTTGATAAAGGATGCAGCAATGTACAGTGGAGAAAGGACAGCCTCTTCAATAAGTGGTGCTGGGAAAACTGGACAGGTACATGTAAAAGTATGAGATTAGATCACTCCCTAACACCATACACAAAAATAAGCTCAAAATGGATTAAAGACCTAAATGTAAGGCCATAAATGATCAAAGTCTTAGAGGAAAACTTAGGCAGAACACTCTATGACATAAATCACAACAAGATCCTTTTTGACCCACCTCCTAGAGTAATGGAAATAAAAACAAAAATAAACAAATGGGACCTAATGAAACTTCAAAGCTTTTGCACAGCAAAGGAAACCATAAACAATACCAAAAGATAATCCTCAGAATGGGAGAATATATTTGCAAATGAAGCAACTGACAAAGGATTAATCTCTAAAATTTACAAGCAGCTCATGCAGCTCAATAACAAAAAACAAACAACCCAATCCAAAAATGGGCAGAAGACCTAAATAGACATTTCTCCAAAGAAGATATACAGATTGACAGCAAACACATGAAAGAATGCTCAACATCATTAATCATTAGAGAAATGCAAATCAAAACCACAATGAGATATCATCTCACACCAGTCAGAATGGCCATCATCAAAAGATCTAGAAACAATAAATGCTGGATAGCGTGTGGAGAAAAGGGAACACTCTTGCACTGCTGGTGGGAAGGCGAATTGGTATTGCCACTATGGAGAACAGTATGGAGGTTCCTTAAAAAACTACAAATAGAACTACCAGCAATCCCACTACTGCGCATATACCCTGAGAAAACCGAAATTCAAAAAGAGTCATGTACCAAAATGTTCATTGCAGCTCTATTTACAATAGCCCAGAGATGGAAACAACCTAATTGTCCATCATCAGATGAATGGATAAAGAAGATGTGGCACATATATACAATGGAATATTACTGAACCATAAAAAGAATTGAAATTGAGCCATTTGTAATGAGGTGGATGGACCTAGAGAGTCTGTCATACAGAGTGAAGCAAGTCAGAAAGAGAAAGACAAATACTGTATGCTAACAGATATATATGGAATTTAAGAAAAAAAATGTCATGAAGAACCTAAGGTTCAGACAGGAATAAAGACACAGACCTACTAGAGAATGGACTTGAGGATGTGGGGAGGGGGAAGGGTAAGCTGTGACAAAGCAAGAGAGTGGCATGGACATATATACACTATGAAACATAAGGTAGATAGCTAGTGGGAAGCAGCCGCATAGCACAGGGAGATCAGCTCGGTGCTTTGTGACCACCTAGAGGGCTGGGATAAGGAGGGTTGTAGGGCGGGAGACCCAAAAGCGAAGGGATATGGGAACATATGTATATGTATAACTGTTTCACTTTGTTATAAAGCAGAAACTAACCCACCATTGTAAAGCAATTATACTCCAATAATGATGTAAAAAAAAAAAGAAAAAAAAGAAAGATGCTTGATATGATTTCAATTCAATGATTTCAATGATTTACTGAGGCTTGATTTGTGACCCAAGATGTGATCTATACTGGAGAATATTCCATGTGCACTTGAGAAGAAAGTGTAATCTTCTTTTATGCATGGAATATCCTATAAATATCAATTAAATCTCTCTGGTTTATTTTGTCATTTAAAGCTTCTGTTTCCTTATTTATTTTCATTTTGGATGATCTGTCCATTGGTGTAAATCATGTGTCTTTTTCTTTGATTTTTTCCAATTTGTTTACTATGTGTCTTGGTTTGTTTCTCCTTGGATTTATCTTGTGTGGGACTCTCTGCACTTCCTGAATTTGGCTGGCTGTTTCCTTTCCCATGTTAGGGAAGTTTTTGAGTATAATCACTTCACATATTTTCTTGGAACATTTCTCTCTCTCTTCTCCTTCTGGAACCCCTATAATGGGAATGTTGTTGCGTTTAATGTTGTCCCAGAGTTCTCTTAGGCTGTTTTCATTTCTTTTCGTTCCTTTTTCTTTATTCTCTTCCTCAGCAGTGAATTCCACCATTCTGTCTTCCAGGTCACTTATCCGTTCTTCTGGCTTAGTTTTTCTGCTGTTGATTCCTTCTAATGCATTTTTCATTTCAGTTATTGTATTGTTCATCTCTGTTTATTTGTTCTTTAATTATTCTAAGTTTTCATTAAACATTTCTTGCATCTTCTCGATCTTTTGCCTCCATTCTTTTTCCAAGGTCCTGGCTCATCTTCACTATCATTATTCTGAATTCTTTTTTCTGGAAGATTGCCTATCTTCACTTCATTTAGTTGCTTTTCTGGAGTTTTATCTTGTTCCTTCATCTGGTACATAGCCCTCTGCCTTTTCATCTTGTCTATCTTTCTGTTAATGTGGGTTTTGTTCCATAGGCTGCAGGATTGTAGTTTTTCTTGCTTCTGCTGTCTGCCCTCTGGTGGATGAAGCTATCTAAGTAGCTTGTGCAAGTTTCCTGGTGGGAGGGACTGTTGGTGGGTAGAGCAGACTGTTGCTCTGGTGGGCAGAGCTCAGTAAAGCTTTAATCCGCTTTACTGCTTATGGGTAGGGCTGGGTTCCCTCCCTGTTGGTTGTTTGGCATGAGGCAATCCAACACTGGAGCCTACCTGAGCTCTTTGGTGGGGCTAAAGGCAGACTCTGGAGGGCTCATGCTAAGAAGTACTTCCCAGAACTTCTGCTGCCAGTGTGCTTTCCCCATAGTGAACCACAGTGACCCCCGCCTCTGCAGGAGACCCTCCAACACTAGCAAGTATGTCTGTTTCAGTCTCCCCTGGGGTCACTGCTCTTTCCCTTGGGTCCTGATGCACACAGTACTTTGTGTCTGCCTGCCAATTGTGGAGTCTCTGTTTTCCCCACTCCTGTCAAATCCTGCAATCAAATCCCACTAGCCTTCAAAGTCTGATTCTTTAGGAATCCCTCCTCCTGTTGCCGGACCCCTAGGTTGGGAAGCCTGACGAGGGGCTCAGAACCTTCACTCCAGTGGGTGGACTTCTGTGGTAAAAGTGTTCTCCAGTCTGTGAGTCACCCACCCAGCATTTATGGGATTTTATTTTACTGTGATTGTGCCCCTCCTACCATCTCATTGTGGCTTCTCCTTTGTCTTTGGATGGACATCACTCCCCTTTTGACCTCCAAGGAGCTTTGTAGTCAGGAAGGTCTCCTTGACTTTGAGAATGAGAAATATGTGGTCTCTTATCTTTTAATTGGGCAGAGCCCAGCCTCCTTTCTTAATTGTCCTGCTATTTTGGAATTTCTGTCCACAAGTAACAAAGTCCAACTTCTCACCCTGGGTTGGGGGAGACATCTATCTCCTGCCTCAAATCTCCCCTGAGAGACATAGACTCCAATAAATCTTTACTGGGAAGATGAAGGATGAAGTTCTGTCTTCTGTAACTTCTTCAAGCTGGCAAAGGGCTTATACCTTACTTAGTTGGGGTCACAGAGCTCTTGCCCTGTCTCATTAAGGGGACCCAGGTTGATTTCCGTTGTTATTTTGGCATTATCTGCTTTGCAGAGTGGCTGAAGTCCCTGAATCACCATTGTCCTGTGATGCCTGAGAGAAAAAAACAAACTAAATCATCCTAAACCCTGTGAGACAAACATGGTGTGGGTAGCTTGGTTCCAAGTATTTCAGGATATGGAGGGAAACTTCCCATTCTAAGAGGGATGAAGAGGATCTGTTTCTTTATTGTCCATTCAAGTCCATTTCCAGAAACACATCAGAGTCCTTTGTAAAGCTCGTTGTGTGAATGGCCTGAGGAAGAAGACGCTCATTGCTGCAGTAGGTTGGCTGGCTGACATTCCATGCATGGTACACAGCACCCTGTACTTGCACCTTGCCTGTGGGAAATGCATACATACTCTGAAGAGGAAGATAGAAGGAATGCAGGTCGTCTAATGGATTTCCCACTTATTTGTAGATGAAAACAAAGAAGCTTTCCCATGAAACTTGAGACAGGCTTATGAAAAATGGTACAACCCTTTCCTCCTGCCCCCAGGGACACTTTCTGTACATTGCCTGAACTGAGGGTATGAGGATTTGTTGATCCACCAAGACATATTGTAATTAAAATACCAACAATTAAAGATAGAATCTTAAAAGCAACAAGGGAAAAGAAATAAGATACATGCAAGGGAACAGACATAAAACTTTATAGCAAAAAATCTATAGGCCTGAAGGGAATAGTATGATATATTTAAGGTGATGAAAGCAAAAACAAAACAAACAAACAAAAAAGAAACCCAAAAAAACCTACAACCAAGGATATGCTACTCAGCATGGCTATCATTCAGATATGGAGAGATGAAGAGTTTTAATGAAAACTAAAGATACGAAATTTCAGTGCCATGAAACCAGCCTTACAAAAATGTTAAAGGGACATTTCTAACTGGAACAGAAAAGGCCACATCTAGAAATACAAAAATTTTGAAAGAAAAATCTCATTGATAAAGGCAAATATACAGTAATATCAACTACTTATAAGGCTGGTAAGAAGGTTAAAAGACAAAAGTGTTGAAATAACCTATATCTACAATAAGTAGGTAAGGGATACAGAAAACAAAAAGATGTAAAACATGACATAAAAACAGTAAACATGGGGGAAGAGGTAAAAATGTAGGACTGTTAAAATGTGTTTGAACTTAAGGGATCAGCAACTTAAAATAATCACTATCATCTATCTATCTTCTATCTATCTAATCTATATCTATATATAAACCTCATGGTTACCACAAACCAAAATCTATAATAGATACACACACAAAAAAAGAGAAAGGGAGACAAGCTACCTGATAAATTTCAAACATAACACTAAAGATAATCATCAAATCACAAGGGAAGGGAATCCCCTGGTGGTCCAGTCCAGTGATTAAGATTCCATGCTCTCACTGCTGGGGTCCTGGATTCAAGCCCTGCTTAGGGAACTAAGATCCCACAAGCCTCATGGTTTGGCCAAATATATATATATATATATATATTAATAATCACAAGGGAAGAGAGCTATAAAAGAAGAAAGAAAAACTACTAAAACAACCAGAAAACAACTAACAAAATGGAAATCAGTACTTGCCTATAAATAATTAATGTAAATAGTCTAAATGCTCCAATCAAAAGGCATAGAGTGGCTGAATGGTTACAATAATGAACTATATATATGCTGCCTACAAGAGACTTACTTCAGGTTTAAAGAAATACACAGATTGAAAGCAAGGGGACGAAAAAAAGGTATTACATGTAAATGGAAATGAAAAGAAAGTCAGAGTAACAATACTTGTGTCAGGCAAAATAGACTTTAAAACAGAGACTGTAACAAGAGACAAAGAAAGACATTACATAATGATAGAGGAATCAGTTAAAGAAAATATAATGACTGTAAGTATATATGCACCCAACATATGAGCATCTAAATACATAAAGCAAATATTAAAAAAAAATACATAAAGGGAGAAATTGACAGTAACACATTAAAAGAACTAAACAACCTAATTTAAATAATAGGCAGAGGATCTGAATACACAATAAAAAAAAAGACATACAGATAGCCAACAGGCACATGAAAATATGCTCAACAGCACTAATCATCAGGGATATGCAAACCAAAACCACATTGAAGATATCACCTCACACCTGTCAGAATGGCTATTATTAAAAACAGCAAATAACAAGCCTTGTTGAGGATGCAGAGAAAAGGGAACACTCATGCACTGTTGGTGAGAATTTAAATTGGTACAATCACTGTGGCTAACAGTATGCAGATTTCTCAAAAACTTAAAAAGAGAACTACCATATGATCTAAAAATTTCATTGCTGGGTATTTATACAAAGAAAACAAAAACACTAATTTCAAAAGTCATATGCACTCCTATGTTCATTGTAGCTTTATTTTCCATAGGAAAGATTTGGAAGTAATCTAAGTGCCTACTGATAGATGAATAGATAAAGAAGATGAGATATGTAAATACAATGGAACATTAAAACAGACTAACATATTGCCATTTGCAACAATATAGATGGACCTAGAGGGTATTATGCTAAGTGAAATAGGTCAGAGAAAGACAACTACTGTATGATCACTTATATGTGGAATCTAAAAAACAAAATAAATGAACAAATAAACAGAAACAGGGTTATCGAAACAGAGACCAAATTGGTGGTGCCAGAAGGGAGAGGAGAGAATTACATGAAGGAGATCAAGAGATACAAACTTTCAGCCACAAATAATTAACTCATGGTCATGAAATGTACTGTGTGGGGAATGTAGTCAGTAATTTTGTAATATTTTTATATGGTGACAGATGGGAAGTAGATTTATTGTGGTGATCATTCTGAAATGTATAGAAATATCAAGTCACTATGTTGTGTGCCAGGAACTATATAGTGTTGTAGGTCAATTATACTTAAAAAGCAAACAAACAAACTCATAGAAAAAAGATACCAGATTTGTGGTTGCCAGAGGTAGGGTGAGTGGTGATGGTAAATCAAATGGAAGTAGTTAAAATATACGAACTTCCAGTTATAAGGTAAGTAAGTACTAGGGATGTAATGTGCAACACAATAAATATAATTAACACTTCTGTATGTTATATATGAACATTGTTAAGAGAATAAATCCTGAGTTCCCATCACACACAAAAAATATATTTTTATTTTTAATTAAAATTTTTTTATATTACCCCTTCAGTTTTTAATTTTTAAAATTAAAAAAATATATTTTGTTCTATTATTTTATTAAAGTATGGTTGATTTACAATATTGTGTTAGTTTTGGGTGTACAGCAAGCATAGTGATTCAGTACTTTTGCAGATTATATTCCATTATAGGTTATTACTGATAATGGGTATAATCCCTGTGCTATACAGTATGTCCTTGTTGCTTAACTATTTTGTACATAGTGGATTGTATCTGTTAATATCATACCTCTAATTTGTCCCTCCCTGCTTCCCTTTCTCCTTTGGTAACTACAAGGTTTTTTATTTTTCCATATCTATAAGTCTGTTTCTGATACACATTCATTTATATTACTTTTTAGATTCAACATATAAGTGACATCATATAGTATTTGCCTTTGACTTATTTCACTGAGGATAATATTCTCTAGGTCCATGCACATTGCTTCAAATGGTAGTATTTTGTTGTTTATTATGGCTGAGTAATATTTTTATGGCTGATATATATATATATATATATATATATATATATCATATATTCTTAATCCAATCATCTGTTGATGGACACTTGGATTGCTTCCATGTCTTGGCTATTGTAAATAGTGCTGCTATAAACGTTGGGGTGCATGTAACTTTTCAATTTAATGTTTTCATTTTTTCTAGATATATACCAAGTAGTGGAATGCTGGATCATATGGTATTTCTATTTTTAGTTTTTAAAGGGAAACTCCATACTGTTTTCCATAATGGTTGCATAAATTTACATTCCCATACACAGTGTACAAGTGTTCCCTATTCTCCATATCCTCTCCAACATTTATTCTTTGTAGACTTTTTGATGATAACCATTCTGACAGGTGTGAGGAGATACCTCATTATGATTTTGATTTGCATTTTCCTTATAAGCAGTGATGTTAAGCACACTGTTAGCCACCTGTATGTCTTCTTTGGAAAAATGTCTATTCAATCTTCTGCCCATATTTGATTAAATTGTTGTTGAAATCTATGAGCTGTTTGTATATTTTAGAAATTAACTTCTTGTCAGTCACATCATTTGCACATATTTTTTTTTCCCATTCTGTAGGTTGTTTTTTTCATTGTGTCCATGGTTTCCTTTGCTATCCAAAAGCTTTTAAGTTTAATTAGGTCCCATTTGTTTATTTTAGCTTTTATTTCTTTTGCCTTAGGAGATTGAATGGAAATATACTCTGTGCTCCTGGATTGGAAGAATTAACATTATTAAAATAGCCATACTACCCAAATCAATCCATATATTTAATGCAATCCCTATCAAAACAACTAGGACATTTTTCACAGACCTAGAACTAATAATTCTAAAATTTATATGAAACCACAAAAGACCCTGAATTGTCAAAACAATTCTAAGAAAAAAAGAAAAAAGCTGGAGGTATAACCATCCCAGACTTCAGACTATACTACAAAGCTACAGTAATTCAACAGCATAATATTGGCACAAAACAGAAATGTATATCGTGAAACAGAATAAAGAACCCAGAAATAAATTCACCTACCTATTGTCAATTAATCTATGACAAGGGAGGCAGGAATATACAATGGAGAAAAGATAGTCGCTTCAACAAGTAATGCTGGGGGAACTAGACAATCACATATAAAATGAGATTTCAACATTTCCTCACACTATATACAAAAAATAAACCCCAAATTGTTTAAAGACCTAAATGTAAAAGACCTGGAATCATAAAATTCCTAGAAGAGAACAGATGCAGAACACTCTGTGACACAAATTACAGCAAAATAGATTTTTAACTTAAAAAAAATTTGTATCTATAAGAGATGATGGATGTTCACTAAACTTACTGTGATAATCATCTCATGAGGCATATAAGTCAAATTATTATGCTGCACATCTTATACTTAAACAGTGCTGTTTATCAATTGTATCTCAATAGAACTGGAAGAAAACAAAACAAAACAAACAAAAAATAAACTTAAAAAAAAAGTTGAGGGTTGTCATGAACAATCCCTCTGCCATGGTACTGTCTTTTTAACCTAAGAAATAAACTGGAAAAAATACTTTATGAAAAAAAGGAAAATAAATCCTAAAGGAAAAAATATAATCAAAATCAAAATCTAGAAAACAGAGGTTGAAACCTAGGAGATAGGAAAAAGGAATTCAGCTGTCTTTTGCACTTATTCCTACAAGCCTGGAGAGTAACTGTTACCGAATGCAAATTCGTGGGCCTGACACACAGTGAGGTCAAACAAAGCAAAACATTGGAGTCTGGAACAGAGAAAAGTTTATTGCAGGGCCATGCAAGGAGAATGAGTGACTCATGCCCCTCCAAATCTTTGAACTCCCCAAAGGGTTCCAGCAAAGCATGTTTAAAGGCAAGATGAGAGAGGGGAGTCTCAGGGTACGTGATTATTTAGAAATAATTATCACCATGAGGCTTGCAGCATCTTAGAGTCCTAACTACTGGACCACCAAGGAATTCCCAAGGCAATAGGAGTACATTGGCTGGTTTTAATCAAAGAGATAACTGAATTTTAAAGCACAACCTTGGCTCCTATTTGGAAAAATAGCTTGTAGGAGGCAAGGAGAATGCAGGGACGATAGTTATGAAGACGATTCAGTAGATAAGGCAGAATACAATGAAAGGAAAATCCTAAAGCCACTCAACATGAACATGCAGAGCCATATCTAAAACAAAGATGCAGGATTCAAAATCCAGTGCTTGTCCTTTACACTGCATTGCAAAACTAATTTTAGCTTTAGTGTGAATGTTGACAAAAATAAAAATAACGCTGACCGCTATTGGAAAGTTTTTTTAAAAAGGTGTGACCACTTTCAGCTGAAACATTCCAAGAAAACTCTATTCCTTGATACCCTTTATTACCTTGAAAGCTTGTGCACCATTATAGAATGCCTTGGGCTCATTATTTTTCTCGTGTATGTTTGTTTTGTAACCCCAAACTAGACAGTAGCCTCTCTGAGGTCAGAAATGTTGTCTTCTGCTACTGTAAAGTGGCTGTCAAGACTTCCCACAGAGTCTAGCATATACCAGGAAGTCTAAAAGTGCTGATGGAGTGAAAATGAATTGAAATTGAATTCAGTGCATCTATTGCATGATTACACTATTTTATGATTCTTTTTTCTTTTAACAACTTTATTGAAGTATAATTGCTTTACATCCTTGTGTTAATTGCTGCTGTATAACAAAGTGAATCAGCTATACGTATAGATATATCCCCATATACCTTCCTTCCACCGTTTCCCTCTCACCCTCCATATCCTCCCCCTCTAGGTGGTCACAAAGCTACGACCTGACCTCCCTGTGCTATGCAGATGCTTCCCATTAGCTATCTATTTTACAATTTGTAATGTGTGTATATCAATGTCACTCTCTCACTTCGTCCCAGATTACCCTTCCCTCTCCACGTGTCCTCAAGCCCATTCTCTACATCTCCATCTTTACTTCTATCCTGCCCTTAGGTGCTTCAGATACCTTTTTTTCTTTTTCAGGTACCACATATATGTGTTACTATATGGTGCTTGTTTTTCTCTTTCTGAATTACTTCACTCTATATGACAGACTCTAGATCCATCCACCTCACTACAAATAACTCAATTTCATTTCTTTTTATGGATGAGTAATATTCCATTGTATATATGTGCCACATATTCTTTATCCATTCATCTGTTGATGAACAGTTAGGTTGCTTCCATGTCCTGGCTATTGTAAATAGAGCTGCAATGAATATTGTGGTACATGACATTTTTTGAATTACGGTTTTCTCAGGGTATATGCACAGGTCTGGGATTGCTGGGTCATATGGTAGTTCTATTTTTAGTTTTTTAAGGAACCTCCATACGGTTCTCAATAGTGGCTATATCAATTTACATTCCCACCAACAATGCAAGAGTGTTCCCTTTTCTCCACACCCTGTCCAGCATTTACGGTTTGTAGATATTTTGATGATGACCATTCTGACCAGTGTGAGGTGATACCTCAAGGGAGTTTTGATTTGCATTTCTCTAATGATTAGTGATGTTGAGCATCCTTTCATGTGCTTGTTGGAAATCTGTATATCTTCTTTGGAGAAATGTCTATTTATATCTTCTTCCCATTTTTCGATTGGGTTGTTTGTTTCTTTTTGATATTGAGCTGCATGAGCTGCTTGTAAATTTTGGAGATTAATCCTTTGTCAGTTGCTTCATTTACAAATATTTTCTCCCATTCTGACAGTTGTCTTTTTGTCTTGTTTATGGTTTCCTTTGCTGTGCAAAAGCTTTTATGGTTCAATAAGTCTAATTTGTTTATTTTTGGTTTTATTTCCATTTTTCTAGGAGGTGGATCGAAAAGGATCTTGCTGTGATTTATGCCATAGAGTGTTCTGCCTATGTTTTCCCCTAAGAGTTTTATAGTGTCTGGCCTTACATTTAGGTCTTTAATCCATTTTGAGTCTATTTTTGTATATGGTGTTAAGGAGTGTTCAAATTTCATTCTTTACAAGTAGCTGGCCAATTTTCCCAGCACCACTTATTGAAGAGACAGTCTTTTCTCTATTTTATATTCTTGCCTCCTTTATCAAAGATAAGGTGATCATATGTGCATGGGTTTATCTCTGGGCTTTCTATCCTGTTCCATTGATCTATATGTCTGTTTCAGTACCAGTACCATACTGTCTTGATTCCTGTAGCTTTGTAGTATAGTCTGAAGTCTGGAAGCCTGATTCTTGCAGTTATGTTTTTCTTTCTCAAGATTGCTTTGAATATTCAGGGTCTTTTGTGTTTCCATGCAAATTGTGAATTTTTTTGTTCTTGTTCTGTGAAAAATGCCACTGTTAGTTTGATAGGGATGCATTAAATCTGTAGATTGCTTTGGGTAGTATAGTCATTCTGACAATGTTGATTATTCCAATCCAAGAACATGGTATATCTCTCCATATGTTTGTATCATCTTTAATTTCTTTCATCAGTGTCTTACAGTTTTCTGCATTCAGGTATTTTGTCTCCTTAGGTAGGTTTATTCCGAGGTATTTTATTCTTTGTGTTACAATGGTAAATGGGAGTATTTCCTTAATTTCTCTTTCAGATTTTTCATCATTAGTGTATAGGAATGCAAGAGATTTCTGTGCATTAATTTTGTATCTTGGTACCTTACCAAGGTCATTGAGTAGCTCTAGTAGCTTTCTGGTAAAATATTTAGGATTCTCTATGTACAGTACCATGTCATCTGCAAATAGTAAGAGTTTTAATTCTTCTTTTCTGATTTGGATTCCTTCTATTTCTTTTTCTTCTCTGACTGTTGTGGCTAAAACTTCCAAAGCTATGTTCAATAATAAAAATGAGAGTGGACAACATTTCTTGTTACTGATCTTAGTGGAAATGGTTTCAGTTTTTCACCATTTAGAAAGATGTTGGCTGTGGGTTTGTCATATATGGCCTTTATTTTGTTGAGGTAAGTTCCCTCTATGCCTACTTTCTGGAGGGTTTTTGTCATCAATAGGTGTTGAATTTTGTCAAAAGCTTTCCCTGCATCTATTGAGATGATCGTATGTTTTTTCTCCTTCAAGTTGTTAATATGGTTTATCAGATCGATTTATTTGCCTATATTGTGGAATGTTTGCATTCCTGGGATAAACCCCACTTGATCATAGTGTATGATCCTTTTAATATGCTGTTGGATTCTGTTTGCTAGTATTTTGTTGAGGATTTTTGCATCTATGTTCATCAGTGATATTGGCCTCTAGTTTTCTTTCTTTATGACATCTTTGTCTGGTTTTGGTATCAGGGTGATGGTGGCCTCTTAGAATTAGTTGTAGTATTCTTTCCTCTGCTATATTTTGGAAGAGTTTGATAAGGATAGGTGTTAGCTCTTTTCCAAATGTTTGATAAAATTTGCCTGAGAATCCATCTGGTCCTGGGCTTTTGGTTGTTGGAATATTTTAAATCACAGTTTCAATTTAAATGCTTGTGACTGTTCTGTTTATATTTTCTATTTCTTCCCATTTCAGGCTCAGAAGGTTGTGCTTTTCTAAGAATTTGTCCATTTATTCCAGGTTGCCAACTTTATTGGTATATAGTTGCTTGTAGTAATCTCTCATGATCCTTTGTATTTCTGCTGTGTCAGTTATTACTTCTCCTTTTTCATTTCTAATTCTGTTTTCTTTTTTTTTTTTTTTTTTTTTTTGCTGTATGCAGGCCTCTCACTGTTGTGGCCTCTCCAGTTGTGGAGCACAGGCTCCGGATGCACAGGCTCAGCAGCCATGGCTCATGGGCCCAGCTGCCCCACAGCCTGTGGGATCTTCCCAGACCGGGGCACGAACCCACGTCCCCTGCATCAGCAGGCAGACTCTCAACCACTGTGCCACCAGGTAAGCCCCTAATTCTGTTTTCTTGACTCTTCCTTTTTTTCTTGATGAGTCTGGCTAATGGTTTATCAATTTTGTTTATATTCTTAAAGAACCAGCTTTTAGTTTTACTGATCTTTGTTATTCTTTCCTTCATATATATTTTATTTTTTTATTTTTATTTATTTATTTATTTATTTTTGTGTGGTACTTGGACCTGTCACTGTTGTGGCCTCTCCCGTTGTGGAACACAGGCTCTGGACACGCAGGCTCAGTGGCCATGGCTCACGGGCCCAGCCACTCCACGGCACATGGGATCTTCCCAGACCGGGGCATGAGCCCGTGTCCCCTGCATTGGCAAGTGGACTCTCAACCACTGCGCCACCAGGGAAGCCCTTTCATTCATATCTTTTTCATTCCTTTCTGATCTGGTCTTTATGATTTATTTCTTCTGCTAAATTTGTGGTTTCTTTGTTCCTCTTTCTCTACTTGCTTTACGTGTAATGTTAGGTTGTTTATTTGAGATGTATCTTGTTCCTTGAGGTAGGATTGTATTGCTGTCAACTTCCCTCTTAGAACTGCTTTTGTTGCATCCCATAGGTTTTGGGCTGTCGTGTTTTCATTTTCATTTGTTTCTAAGTATTTTTTGTTTTCCTCTTTGATTTCTTTAGTGCTCTCTTAGTTATTTAATAGCGTAATGATTAGCCTCCATGTGTTAGTATATTTTACAGCTTTTTTTCCTATAATTGATATCTAATCTCATAGCATTGTGGTTGGAAAATATACTTGATATGATTTCAATTTTCTTAAATTTACCAAGGCTTGATTTGTGACCCAATATATGATCTATCTTAGAGAATGTGTATCCTGTTGTTTTTGGATGAAATGTCCTATAAATATCAATTAAGTCCATCTTGTTTAATGTATCATTTAAGCTTGTGTTTCCTTATTTATTTTCATTTTGGAAGATCTGTCCATTGGTGACAGTGGGGTGTAATTTTTCCCTACTATTATTGTGTGACTGTCAATTTTCCCTGTTATGGTTGTTAGCATTTGCATCATGTGTCAAGGTGCAACAATTTTGTTGTATAAATATTTAGAATTGTTATATCTTCTTCATGGATTGATCCCTTAATCATTATTTAGTGTCCTTCATTGTCTCTTGTAATAGTCTTTATTTTAAAGTCTATTTTGTCTGATATGAGAATTGCTACTCCAGCTTTCTTTTGATTTCCATTTGCATGGAATATCATTTTCCATGCCCTCACTTTCAGTCTGTATGTGCCCCTAGGTCTGAAGTGGGTCTGTTGTAGACAGTATATATACAGGTCTTGTTTTTGTATCCACTCAGCCAATCTATGTATTTTGGTTGCAGTATTTAATCCATTAACATTTAAGGTAGTTATCTATACATATGTTTCTATTACCATTTTCTTAATTGTTTTGGGTTTGTTATTGTACATCTTTTCCTTCTGCTGTGTTTCCTGCCTAGAGAAGTTCCTTTAGCATTTGTTGTAAAGCTGGTTTGGTGATGTTGAATTCTCTTAGATTTTGCTTGTCTCTAAAGGCTTTAATTTCTCCACCAAGTCTGAATGAGATCCTTGCTGGGTAGAGTAATCTTGTTTGTAGCTTTTTCCCTTCCATCACTCTAATTATGTCCTGTCACTCCCTTCTGGCTTGCAGAGTTTCTGCTGAAAGATCTGCTGTTAACCTTTTGGGGATTTCCTGTATGTTATTTGTTGCTTTTCTCTTGCTGCTTTTGATACATTTTCTTTGTATTTAATTTTAGATTAATATGTGTCTTGGTGTGTTTCTCCTTGGATTTATACTGTATGGGACTCTCTGTGCTTCTTGGACTTGATTGACTCTTTCCTTTCCCATATCAGGGAGGTTTTCAATATAATGTCTTCAAATATTTTCTCAGTCCCTTTCTCTTTCTCTTCCTATTCTGGGACCCCTATAATTTGACAGCTGGTGCATTTAATATTGTCCCAGAAGTCTCTTAAACTGTCCTCAATTCTTTTCATTATTTTTTTCTTTATTCTGGTCTGTGGTAGTTATTTCCACTATTTTATCTTCCAGGTCACTTATCCGTTTTTCTGCCTCAGTTATTCTGCTCTTGATTCCTTCTAGAGAAGTTTTAATTTCATTTATTGTGTTGTTCATCATTGTTTGTTTGCTCTTTAGTTCTTCTATTTTCTTGTTAAACATGTCTTGTTTAATCTCCATTCTATTTCCAAGATTGTGGATTATCTTTATTACCATTACTCTTAATTCTTTTTCAGGCAGACTGCCTTTTTATTCTTCATTTGCTTGGTCTGATGGGTTTTTACCTTGCCCCTTCAACTGCTACATATTTCTCTGACTTCTTATTTACTTTAATTTACTGTGTTTGGTGGCTTCTTTCACAGAGCAATCTGTCTTCACCATAATTAACACTCAGTGGACTAACTGGAAATTGGAATTAAAATCTTATTAAGAAGGAATGTCTGAGCATGATATATATTTTGTTCTTTTGGTTTTGACTGACAGCTCATCTACAATACTTCTATTAAATTTAAATGAGCAGATCACAGTTTATTATGGTCCAACTGTTAGATATGTTCAAATTGAAAGAGTGTCTTCAATTTGAATGATAATACAAGCAGAATGCAGCTGTTATATTTAAATAAGTAATGAGAACCAGTGGCATTGTAAATAACATACCAGGAAATTTGAACAAACCCATGCTTTTATTTTTTTAACTATTATCTGATTTAATATCAAGATTGCACATGAAATTTTTGGTTTGGGGAGAAAATTGAGTCAAGATCTATTTAAAAGATGAGGGGATTTAAGCTTGTGGAGTGGGAGTAGATTACTTAAATTGACAATTATTTGGTAACAAAGCTGAAGTTAGAACCCTGGTCAACTGCTCTTATCCTGGCCCTTTCTGTTGTGTGGCACAGATTCCTCAGACAGAAGGATGATAAGAAAAATGATAAATCACATTACTTATGTCCCCAGTCATTCTCTCTTACCAGTTAGCATTTCCTGGACAAAAAGGGAGTAGGACAGCCCAATGGGCAAGAATTTTCCATTTTGCAAGTAAATTGCTCTCATGTTTTTGGGGAAAGAGTAACCTTAAAATAATGAATGTTTGCCATAATAATGGCTCCTTCAGCACAGGCATTATGATAGTTGTAAAAAGGCCATCCATTTTAGTGCCAAAGAAAATTGAAGTGGAGAGTACATTATGTCTTTTTTTTTTTTTCCCTAATAAATGATGTTGGATCAGGAGCAGTGTGATTGGTGTAAGCTTAAAGCATCTGTCCAAATGCTTGTGATCACAGGGACACCTCATCAGAAAGGAAGCTAGCTTCTTAAAAACTATATAATAATGTCTGCAGCCTTTATTAGTGCATTCAAGGACTATTGTGATCTGGTATCAAGCTATTTCTTTTACTTATCTTCTATAACTTTCAATCTCAATCACTTTAGATAATTATCATTATTATTTCTAGATTATTCTGTTTTCTTCCAATCTCCTTCATATGCTGTTTTCTCTGCCTTTTAAGCTCTTTCCATTTTTTTTTTTTTTTTGCAAGACTGAGTAATTCTCTTCTTTCACAGTCCAGCTTAGTGTTCCCACTGGGTCCATCTCCACCTCTTTCATTCTTCAAGCTGCATAAACTGTTGCATCACCAGGACACCCCCAATCCTTTTAAAATTTATTAAAGTTGTTCATATTAATGGCCTTATGGTCAGGTGTTTGTCCTCTCATATAGAGGTTTCACTTTCTGAAAGCAGAGACCTTATGCATCATTGCATAACTAGTGCCTAATACGGTACTTTGAAAATAGCAGGCAATTAAATATTTGTCTAAAGAATGAAATTGTTGATAAGTCATGAGTGAATGGGGAATACACGTGAGAGATAAAAAAGCATCACACTTATGGATACTTCTTTAAGGAGACTTTCTCAGCTATAGACTCAATCTCAGTCACAATTAGTCCCAGTGATCAGGAACTGGGAGTCTCCATTTTAGCAAACATCACAGCTGCCAAGATTTATGTCATCTGTGTATCACCAAGCAATAACTTTCCTGATGTAATATTGTGTTCAGTTGAAAGAGGTTTATCATTTTAAATGAAGCAATCTTTTTTGGTGACATGACAGAGCACTTGGAACCCTCTAGCCTACATAATTAACATCCATGCAATTATCTTTCTACTTTGTCACTTGGTTTGAACTTTCACTGGTGATCATTATCTTGTGATATGATAATATCAAAGTAAACTGGTAGCTAATTTAACAGCATTTAAAAGTAATAAAGGACTAAATATTTCAGAAATAAATGTTTTTTTGAAAACTCAGGAAACTCTTACAACTATTTTGAAATCTGGGTAAACATAAAACCCTTAAAAGAGCTAAGATGAAAGAGCAGCTGAATTGTGATTTAATTCAGTCAGGGAAACACTAGGGAGGAAGTGTTAAGACAATGAAAAAAGGATTAGGCTTAGAACCAGAGGTCTAGGTTTGAATTCTCAGCTTCACCTGCTCTTAGCAGTACCATCTTAGCTGTCTCCATTTCTTTTGTCTATAAACAGTACATATTAAGTTCTACATTGCAGCATTGTTGACAACAAAAAGAACCCAAATATGTAAGTTCCAAATCTGGCATGCAGTTGGCTCTCAATAAATGTCCCTTCATTACTCCTTTAAAAAAGAGAATATTTTGACATGTCATTTCTTATATCCCTGTGTACTATGTGAGCATGGAAATAACACTGATTCAGAAATAGGGATGAAGTGAAATCAAATAGGCATGAGGAGGTACGATCACACAAGAACTTAGTAAACTACTTCAGGAGAGAAGAGCATGAGTTTGGGGTTGGACACTTGGAGTTGCTAGGACTCCAGCACTGTGTGGATGTGCACTTGGCTATTGGAAAGATGAGGAAAGCTCTGGGAGGAGCAACACCTTGCTGAGACCACACTGTTGCATGTGGCTGACAGGGTCTTGGTGCTCCAGACTGGTGTCAGGCCTGTGCCTCTGAGGTGTGAGAGCCAAGTTCAGGACATTGGTCCACCAGAGACATCCCAGCACCACATAATATCAAATGGTGAAAGCTCTCCCAGAAACCTCCATCTCAATGCTAAGGACCAGTTCCACTTATTGACTAGCAAGCTACAGTGCTGGACACTGTATTCCAAAGAACTAGCAAGACAGGAACACAACCCCACCCATTAGCAGAGAGGCAGCCTAAAATCATAATAAAGTCTGAGGCAAGCCAAAACACACCACCAGATGCAGTCCTGCCCTCCAGAAAGGCAAGTTCCAGCCTCATCCACCAGAACACAGGCAACAGTCCCCTCCAGCAGAAGCCTACACAACCCATTGAGCAAACCTTAGCCACTGGGGAGCAGATACCAAAAATAACGGCAACTGCAAACCTGCAGCCTGTAAAAAGGAGACCCCAAACACACTAGGTTAAGCAAAATGAGAAGACAGAGAAACACACAGCAGATGAAGGAACAAGGTAAAAACCCACCAGACAAAACAAATGAAGAGGAAAGAGGCAGTCTACCTGAAAAAGAATTCAGAGCAATGATAGTAAAGATGATCCAAAATCTTGGAAACACTACAGAGAAAATACAAGAAAAGTTTAACAAGGACTTGGAAGAACTAAAGAGCAAACAAACAATGATGAACAATGCAATAAATGAAATTAAACTTCTCTAGAAGGAATCAAGAGCAGAATAACTGAGGCAGAAGAACAGATAAGTGCCCTGGAAGATAAAATAGTGGAAATAACTACCACAGGCCAGAATAAAGAAAAAATAATGAAAAGAATTGAGGACAGTCTCAGAGACCTCTGGGACAACATTAAATGCATGAACATTTGAATTATGGGGCTCCCAGAAGAAGAAGAGAAAAAGAAAGAGTCTGACAAAATATTTGAAGAGATTATAGTTGAAAACTTCCCTAACATGGGAAAGGAAATAGTCACTCAAGTCCATGAAGCACAGAGAGTCCCATACAGGATAAATCCAAGGAGAAACACTCCAAGACACATAGTAATCAAACTACCAAAAATTAAATACAAACAAAAAAATATTAAAAGCAGCAAGGGAAAAACAACAAATAACATACAAGGGAATCCCCAAAAGGTTATCAGCTGATCTTTCAGCAGAAACTGCAAGCCAGAAGGGAGTGGCAGGACATAATTAAAGTGATGATGAAAGCGAAAAAGCTACAAACAAGATTACTCTACTGAGCAAGGATCACATTCAGATTTGATGGAGAAATTAAAACCTTTAGAGACAACCAAATATAAGAGAATTCAGCACCACAAAACAAGCTTTACAACAAATGCCAAAGGAACCTTTCTAGGCAGGAAACACAAGACAAGGAAAAGATGTACAATTACTAACCCAAAACAATTAAGAAAATGGTAATAGGAACATATATATTGATAATTACCTTAATAATAATTGTATTAAATGCTCCATCCAAAAGACATAGACTGGCTGAATGGATTCAAAAACAAGACCCATATATATACTGTCTACAAGAGGCTGACTTCAGACTTAGGGACACGTATAGAATGAAAGTGAGGGGATGGAAAAAGATATTGCATGCAAATGGAAATCAAAAGAAAGCTGGAGTAGCAATTCTCATATCAGACAAAACGCACTTTAAATTAAAGACTATTATAAGAGACAAAGAAAGACAATACACATGATCAAGGAGTCAACCCACAAAGAAGATATAACAATTCTAAATATTTATGCACCCAACATAGGAACACCTCAATACATAAGGCAAATGCTAACAGCTATAAAAGGGGAAATCGACAGTAACACAATCATAGTATGGGACCTTAACACCACACTTTTACCAATGGACAGATCATCCAAAATGAAAATAAATAAGGTAACACAAGCTTTAAATGATACATTAAACAAGATGGACTTAATTGATATTTATAGGACATTCCATCCAAAAACAAGAGAAAACACTTTCTTCTCAAGTGCTCTTGGAACATTCTGCAGGATAGATCATACATTGTGTCACAAATCAAGCCTTGGTAAATTTAAGAAAATTGAAATCTTATCAAGTATCTTTTCCGACCACAACGCTATGAGACTAGATATCAATTACAGGAATAAACCTGTTAAAAATACAAACACATGGAGGCTAAACAATACACTACTTAATAATGAAGAGATCACTGAAGAAATCAAAGAGGAAATAAAAAAATACTGAGAAACAAACGGCAATGAAAACACGATGACCCAAAACTTATGGGATGTAACAAAAGCAGTTCTAAGAGGGAAGTTTATAGCAATACAATCTTACCTTAAGAAACAAGAAACATCTCAAATAAACAACCTAATCTTACACCTAAAGCAATTAGAAAATGAAGAACAAAAAAACCCTAAAGTTAGCAGAAGGAAAGAAACCATAAAGATCATATCAGAAATAAATTAAAAAGAAATGAAGGAAACAATAGCAAAAATCAATAAAACTAAAAGCTGGTTCTTTAAGAAGATAAACAAAATTGATAACCCATTATGCAGATTCATCAATAAAATAATGGGAAGACTCAAATCAGTAGAATTAGAAATGAAAAAGGAGAAGTAACAACTGACACTACAGAAATACATGGATCATGAGAGATTACTACAAGCAACTATATGCCAATAAAATTGACCACCTGGAAGAAATGGACAAATTCTTAGAAATGCACAATGTCCTGAGACTGAACCAGGAAGAAATTGAAAATATGAACAGACACATCACAAGCAATGAAATTGAAATTGTGATTAAAAATATTCCAACAGGAGCTTCCCTGGTGGCAGAGTGGTTGAGATCCGCCTGCCGATGCAGGGGACATGGGTATGTGCCATGGTCCAGAAAGATCACACATGCCATGGAGTGGCTAAGCCTGTGAACCATGGCCGCTGAGCCTGTGAGTCCAGAGCCTGTGCTCCACAATGGGAGAGGCCACAACAGTGAGAGGCCTGCGTATCACAAAAAACAAAACAAAACAAAAAATATTCCAACAAACAAAAACCCAGGATGGCATCACAAGCGAATTCTATCAAACATTTAGAGAAGAGCTAACATGTATCCTCAAACTCTTCCAAAATATAGCAGATGGAAGAACACTCCCAAAGTCATTCTACGAGGCCACTGTCACCCTGATACCAAAAACAGGCAAAAATGTCACAAAGAAATAAAACTACAGGCCAATATCACTGATGAACATAGATGCAAAAATCCTCAACAAAATACTAGCAAACAGATCCAGCAGCACATTAAAAGGATCATACACCATGATCAAGTGGGATTTATCCTAGGAATGCAAGGATTCTTCAATATATGCATATAAATCAGTGTGATCCACCTTATTAAAAACTGAAGGAGAAAAAGCATATGATCATCTCAATAGATACAAAGAAAGCTTTCAACAAAATTCAACACTGACTTATGATAAAACCCCTCCAGAAAGTAGGCATAGTGAGAAATTACCTCAACATTATAAAGGCCATATATGACAAACCCACAGCCAACATCATCCTCAATGGTGAAAAACTGAAACCATTTCCACTAAGATCAGGAAGAAGACAAGGTTGCCCACTCTCACCACTATTATTCAACATAGTTTTGGAAGTTTTAGCCACAGCAATCAGAGAAGAAAAAGAAATAAAATGAATCCATATCAGAAAAGAAGAAGGAAAGCTGTCACTATTTGAAGATGACATACTATAAATAGAGAATCCTAAAGATGCACCAGAAAACTACTAGAGCTAATCAATGAATTTGGCAAAGTAGCAGGACACAAAATTAATGCACAGAAATCTCTTGCATTTCCTATACACTAATGATGAAAAATCTGAAAGAGAAATTAAGGAAACACTCCCATTTACCATTGCAACACAAAGAATATAATATCCAGGAGTAAATCTAACTAAGGAGACAAAAGACTTTTGTACAGAAAATTATAAGACACTGATGAAAGAAATTAAAAATGATACAAACATATGGAGAGATATACCATGTTCTTGGGTTGGAAGAATCAACATTGTCAGAATGACTATACTACTCAAAGCAATCTACAGATTTAATGCACCCCTATCAAACTACCAATAGCATTTTTCACAGAACAAGAACAAAAAAAAAAATTCACAATTTGTATGGAAACACAAAAGACCCCAAATATTCAAAGCAACCTTGAGAAAGAAAAACATAACTGCAAGAATCAGGCTTCCAGACTTCAGACTATACTACAAAGCTACAGGAATCAAGATAGTATGGTATTGGCACAAAAACAGAAATATAGATCAATGGAACAGGATAGAAAGCCCAGAGATAAACCCATGCACATATGGTCACCTTATCTTTGATAAAGGAGGCAAGAATATAAAATAGAGAAAAGACTGTGTCTTCAATAAGTGGTGCTGAGAAAATTGGCCAGCTACTTGCGAAGAATGAAATTAGAACATTCCTTAACACCATATACAAAAATAAACTCAAAATGGATTAAAGACCTAAATGTATGGCCAGACACTATAAAACTCTTAGAGGAAAACATAGGCAGAACACTCTATGGCATAAATCACAGCAAGATCCTTTTTGATCCACCTCCTAGAAAAATAGAAATAAAAACAAAAATAAACAAATGAGACTTAATGAAACTTAAAAGCTTTTGCACAGCAAAGGAAACCATAAACAAGACAAAAAGACAACTCTCAGAATGGGAGAAAATATTTGTAAATGAAGCAACTGACAAAGGATTAATCTCCAAAATTTACAAGCAGCTCATGCAGCTCAATATCAAAAAGAAACAAACAACCCAATCGAAAAATGGGAAGAAGATATAAATAGACATTTCTCCAAAGAAGATATACAGATTTCCAACAAGCACATGAAAGAATGCTCAACATCACTAATCATTAGAGAAATGCAAATCAAAACTCCCTTGAGGTATCACCTCACACTGGTCAGAATGGTCATCATCAAAAAATCTACAAACAGTAAATGCTGGACAGGGTGTGGAGAAAAGGGAACCCTCTCGCACTGTTGGTGGAAATGTAAGTTGATACAGCCACTATGGAGAATCATATGGAGGTTCCTTAAAAATCTAAAAATAGAACTACCATACAACCCAGCAATCCCAGACCTGTGCATATACCCTGAGAAAACCATAATTCAAAAAGAGTCATGTACCACAATATTCATTGCAACTTTATTTACAATAGCCAGGACATGGAAGCAACCTAGGTGTCTATCAACAGATGAATAGATAAAAAAGATGTGGCACATATGTACAATGGAGTATTTCTCAACCATACAAAGAAACGAAATTGAGTTATTTGTAGTGAGTTTGATGGAGGTAGACTGTCATACAGAGTGAAGTAAGTTAGAAAGAGAAAAACAAATACCGTATGCTAACTCATATATATGGAATCTAAAAAGCAAACCAAAAAAACAGAGGTCTTGAAGAACCTAGGGGCAAGATGGGAATAAAAACTCAGACCTACTAGAGAATGGGCTTGAGGACATGGGGAGGGGGAAGGGTAAGCTGGAACAAGGTGAGAGAGTGGCATGGACATATATACACTACCAAATGTAAAATAGATAGCTAGTGGGAAGCAGCCGCATAGCACAGGTAGATCAGCTCGGTGCTTTGTGACCACCTGGAGGGGTGGCATAGTGAGGGTGGGAGGGAGTTGCAAGAGGGAGGGTATATGGGATATATGTATACATATAGCTGATTTACTTTGTTATACAGCAGAAACTAACACACGATTGTAGAGAAATTGTACTCCAATAAAGGTGTTAAAAAATATGCTAAAGAGCACTAGTACTCGTGAAAATGCAAATTAAACAATGAGGTAGATAATCTTTCACATTAACCACATAAGGCCACATTAAAAATCTACCAATACCAACTGCAGGAGAGATGTTGTAAGAGATAATCTATCACTGTTGTTGATGGAATTGTGTTGTTAATAAAATTATGATGTACCAGTTGCTGATGCAAATTTATACAATCATGTGGAAGAGCACACATTCTATCAAGTGGAAGCTATGCATACCTGTTACATATCTAGTATGTACTCTGGAGAAACCTCTCCCATGTGCTCAAGGAGTCATGTACAATGATGTTTACTGGAGTTCTTCATAATATTGAAGGTTTGACAACAACTCATAAAGTAAACAAGTGAATAAATATATAAACTATGCCATTTTAGTCAATGAAATTCCATGTAGCACTTAAAATGGATCAGCAAAACAAATATGAAACAAGAATAAATTACAAAACAATGTTGAGTGGCCCAAAAATGAAATGGAATACTGAATGGTGTCATGCTGTTTGCATTTTTTTCAAAAACATTCTGTATAAATTAGGGATGCCTACATATTTAGCAAAAAATATTTATAAAAATAATGCACATAAAAGTTATTCACCAATTGTGAGGTGTTTATCTCTGCAGAGAAAGGAGTAGGCAGGGGGACTCCAATGATTTTCACTGTTATTTCCTTAAAAAATATGTTCTGAAGCAAATGTGCCAAATGATAAAGTGTTAAATCAAGTAGAAGGTGTATGTGTACCCACCATATCATTCCCATTTTTTATGTGTAGTTAAAATATTTCATATTTAAATTTATAATTAAGAACTTTATAGATGTATAAGTAAAAGAAGACAAAGAAAAGGAGGAGATGACAGGCTGGCAATAACAATAGTGGCCATGTCTTCAAGATGTTTTAGTTCAATACAGCCTAAACATGTAGAACCACAAAGGTTTGTCATCCCTTACTTATTAATGTCCACCAGAATTGAGTGTAAATCCTTCTCTTTATACTCCATACCAATTAAACTTGTGGACAACATGGGATTCCATATAAGAAAACTGAAGTCCTTGAGGCTGTATTTCCCTGAATGGGCATATAGTAAAGATTAAAAAATGCTGGTTCACTGACTGAATCAATAAATAACTATCAAGGTGATTAAATAACCAAAATAGTACCAGTAAATGCACCATACAGTGGGGTGACAAGCTTAAGTGTCAGAATATAAAGTAACTTAAAATTTTTAAAAAAGATATTCAAAATTACCCTTGAAAATACTGTAGAAAATATCCATGTTGGGTTTCATTGAGGTTAAATACAGCATCTCACCTACTGTCTTGAAACGTTTTTTTTTCAGTTAAACAGCTATATAAAAAATATGAAGAGTAGTTGTCTTGCATTTACAAATGAAATTATAGTAAAACTATGTATCTTTAAATGTTATAATCACACTCAGGGAGAAGTTTATGCTATCAGAAGCATGAGAACCTGAGCTTAAGGTTCTCCTGAGCAGATCTTTGTCTCTCACGTCAAAGTTACTGTTGAAGTGTGTACTCAGTGAACAGAATAGTGGATAGAATCATGTGCTATAAAATCATGGTTTATCTTTCGTTTTTCTTTATAGACCAAGCAAGCATTGGTTTGGCCAATAAGTTTGGTCGGAATTTTCCGTAAGATGTTACAGAAAACAAGAACGAACTTTTTGGCCAACCAATAGAAGTGAATTTACATGAGTTAATAGAGAATATGATGTGACCCAACTTTAAATGGAATTGTTTCATTATTACCAAAATAATCATAATTTACTAAAGCATGTAGAAACCTGTAATTTCACCAATTCAACATCATCCTAACATGCTCATATTAATGATTCCATGCTCATTTGTTTATTTTGGATCAATTCAAAAGAAGACAACATCTTCTAAAAATTTCACCACTACATTTAATTTCTATAAACTGCTGCACCTACACCTAAAAACTTCACAGTTTATCATAATTTTCTAAAGTGTGTGTGCCTGCCACATACTATATTCCAAAATGTCAACCCAGGAAACACATATTTTAAGAGCATGATAGAGAGTGTTGTCTACAGCCCTGATCCCTTCAGTATTTTTATGCCAAATTGAAGGCAGGCTTACCAAATTTTCAAATGATAAGAGGCTCAGAGATATAGGAAATATTTTCAAATTAAAAAAAGAGTTTGGAATGATATGATGAATAAAGCAACATGGAATTTAAAAGAACTAAATGTAAGGCCTTGGGCCTGAGTTGAAAAATCAACCTCTCAAATAGAAGATGGGGGAGATAGATGTCAGGAACATCACATTTGAAAAAGAATTAGAAATTTCAATCAACAAGAAGTTCATCAGAGTAATGGGGTTGCTTGGCGCTTCATAGAGAAAACAAACCTTTTTGTTGGGAATGAATGAGCCCAAATATAGGAAAGTACTATAAACTCTAATGATATTACTAATTTGAGTGTATTAATATGTCATAGTTTGTAAGTTACATTTCAATGTAAGCCCATTTCAACAAATAAATTAATACATCCAAATATGGCTAAAAGGATAGTGTTTCTGTTGTCTATTGCTGTACAAAGAACCAGCCCCAAACTTAGTGGCTTAAGGGTATTATTTCCACAATTCTCTAGTATGGGAATTTAGTCAGGATTCTGCTGGGTGGTTGTTCTGCTCCAAATTATGTCAGCTCTTGTCAATTCACTTTCAACTGCATTTAGCCTAAACCTAGGCTGAACCAGAAGGTCCATTAAGTCTGGTGTCTCAGGGTCCTCCACATGGCCTCTCTCTCTCCACATGTTTATTATCTTATCATTTGTAGTCTAAGTCAGGATTTCACAGGTTCTCCATTATTGACATTTTGGGCTGAAAAATTTTTTGCTTGGATATGTTCTCTTCTTTGTAAGATGTTTACCAGAATCTTTGGTCTCTACCCACTAGATCTCAGAGGCAGCCTTTCCCTCTCTTCTTCCAGATATGACAACCAAAAATATCTCCAGACATTGCCAAATGTCCCAAATACCTTCATTTCTTCTTTTGACGTACTTATTCATATTACTACCTCTTAGTGTTGTTGCAGATATTGAGATAATAAATGCAAAGCCCTGCATACAATTCCTGGTGTTTAGTAAATGTTCAATAAATGTTTATTATTATTATTATCCTCACCTTATACTTATGAATTTGCACAAGGTTCATTTTAAGGACAGTGGTTATGAAATAATTTCCATTAGAATTTTGTAGCTCCTAAGGCTCTCTGCAAAATACCTTCTCCCACTTATGTTAACCTGGAAAAGGCTTCTCTCTCTGTGCAGCCTTGCCATCTTTGTTGTCAAAATGGAGTGCATGGTGTCCTAAACTATGTTGTTTCATGGTGTTTTCCCTACTGCTGTGGTGAGGAGAAATTGTGGTGGAAAAAATTACTTACCAATTTGAATCCAAACTGAAATTAGATATTTTTTCTGTTGAGTATCCACATTATAACCATATTATTATCCATAATATTAATAATCATCTTGTTTTTATACAGCAGTTTAGATTTTAACAAGTTACCTAAGTGCTTCTACTGTCCTATTAGAAGCATTGTATACATTTTTTATGAAGTGGATTTATTTTTAAATAAGTAGTAAGATTAAATGAAATTTAAGTTGCTTAAATACTGAATGGCCATGATTTTATTTTAATCTGTTGGCATTTCTCAAGGTCTATTAATTCATATAAGGACCATTTAGAAATGAAAGAGTGAGAGTTTCAGGAATTTAAGTCCAAGACATATGTAGTTTTGTAAGGCATTAAAAATTATATAAACATAAATTAATGGCAGTTCTCTGTGAGAGGCAGTCCTTAATATACTTGAAAGGCAGTCATTAAAATTCAATTGAACTTGAACAATAAAATTCCAACAAAAATATCAAGTAAGTATCCAGGTGAAATCAGCTTTTGGTTTTGTTGGAAACTACTATCTATGCAATAGGCTTTCAACCTTTTCTAAGATGTGTGAGATGGAAGTCTTATGTAAAACAAAACAAGGAAGAGGAAGATAATTCAGTGTAGGGACTATGACAGGGTTGAAGAGCTGGCCAAAGTTCTGGAAATGTGATTTTCCCAAGAATGATAAGAACAAAGACATGATTATAGCAAATCCCTCAATGACATCTCAGATGTGGCAAAGTCTGGGACTAAAATGATTGAAATTTTAGCTGCATCCAGCATAGGATAGGATGTCTTTATACATTGATGGAATTGAAAGATGAAAAAGAAAAAAATCACCAACGTGCTCTTGGATAAATGAGAATACAATGACTAGAAGGCAAGTAAGTTATTTTCAGGTAGTGTGTGCTCTAAAGAAATTTGACAGGAAGAGAGCTATAGTTAGAAGGTCAATATAAACCAGGAAGTCTCAAAGTGATTAAAAGAAGATCTTGGCTTAAGTTTGTCTCTTAGAATTATTTTATACATAGGTTCCTTTCTGTTCAGATATTTTAATAAATTGAGTATAAAAATAATAATAAGTTAGGACATTCAGGTATTTTTTAGAGGATTTGGATAGACAAAACTTTCAGATTTCCCTACCCTACTATACACAAACTCTCTTTCTCCTTTTCCTTACTGATTTTCATTAGTGTCACTTAAGAACCCAACACTCTACTGAAATTATTACCTTAAATATCTCAAAAACTATTCTTTGGAAAAATCCAATGTTCTTTCCTAATCTTCATTATCCTCAATATCTTTTAAAACACTAGATGCTTTTGCATTGTTTCTTTAAACCTTCTATCTGACAATTTTTGTTTTGTCATCTTCTCTGAATATTTATTTTATTATCACTTAATAGTAATATCTGTTAATTTCCACCCATGTCCCACCCTTCATGCCTTTATTTCTGCCTATTCACTCCCTCAGAAAGATATCCACTATTGTTTCTTCAGCTATTACTAACAGTAAGGTGAATTCCAAATCTAAATTCTAAAATATGAATCTAGTTATTTACATTCCAAAACTCTCTATAAAGTATGTCTGCTTAGATGACACATCTGTACTAACCAGGACAGGACAGACTCTGTTGCACAATAAATAAGCCTTGAAGATTAGTGACAATAGAAAAAAAAGTTTTATTGCTACTCATGTCACACCAAATGTAGGGCAGATTGCTCTCTTCTAAACAATGACTCAAGGGTCCTGATCTTTTCCTTTATAAACATATGACATTCAGAGTAGACACAGATGTGGAAGTGGCATACATCCCTTCCTACAACATTCCATTGGCCAGAACCTAGTCACATGATCTCAACCTACTTTAAGACTCATAAATGTTGTCTTCATGTGAGCACGAAATAAAAATCAAATGGGATTTGGTGAACAAAGAATATTTTCTCCATCACAACATTCTCACTCAAGCTCAGTTCAACTCAGATCTAACTCATCTTCCTTCACAAACTGCAGTTAACCACCTATTTCAAACTATTTCTAATAGTCATCCACTACTTTTCTTGAGTATCTCAAGCTTAAAAACATTACCTATAATGAATCTTTCTATTTTATTCCTTATATAGACTTTGACACCAAAACATGATTTCTTCTTTCAAAATATCAGTCATACATTCTTGGTATTGATGCCTTAGTGTAGATACTCATAAAATTCTGCCTGTATTACTTTAGACAGCTTATTATATCATCTTCTTTTTTCACTTTATTCTGTATTATCCTTCTGTAAATATCTTCTTTACATGATGTTTCCTTCATGTCTATCCCTGGCATAAGTGACTTCCTATTTTTCTTAGTATCCAGCCCAATCTCAGAACTTTGAATAATCTGGTCTCATATCACCCAAGTAGCATGATCTTCCATTGCTGTATTAGTCAGGGCTCTCCAGAGAAACAGAAGCAATAGAATATCTATATATACATATGAATCTACATCTTATTTCCAGCTCTATAATCTCTTTCTCTAACTAGAAAGAGATTTATTATATTATACTGGCTCACACAGCTATGGAGACTGAGAAATCTCACCTTCTGCTCTCAGAAAAGTTGGTGGTGTTCTTCAAAGTCCTGAGAACCATATAGCCTTTGTGTAGATTCCAGTCTGGGTCTGAAGGCCTGGAAGCCAAGAGCACTGAAGGGAAAAGATTGATGTCACAGCTTAAGCAGTCAGGGAGAGAGTACATTCAACTTTCATTTGCATTTTGTTATATTCTGGTCTTTGATGGATTGGATGATGCCAGTCCACATTGGGGAAGACAATCTACTTTACTCGGTCCACCAATTCAAATGCTAATCTCTTCCAGAAACATTCTCAGAGACACACTCAGGAATAATGTTTAACAAGTAATGTTGGAATCCTGTGGCCCAGTCAAGTTGACAAATAAGATTAATCACTACAATTGCTCTCCAATATGTTCATGATAATCTAGATAAGGCTTTTCCCTTATAACCCCCATCCTCCTCCTTCACTTTCCATACATATAGGTCATGCTATTATTTGTCTCCGTGATCTTTTCCTAACCTAAAGTACATCAACTATTTTCATCATCTATTCAAAACTGATTTACGCTTCAAGACCCACTTCTAGGATTTCCCTGGTGGCACAGTGGTTGAGAATCTGCCTGCCAATGCAGGGCACACAGGTTCGATCCCTGGTCCAGGAATATCCCACATGTCGTGGAACAGCTAAGCCCGTGCACCACAACTACTGAGCCCGTACACCTAGAACCCATGTTCCACAATAAGAGAAGCCTCCGCAATGAGAAGCCCATGCACTGCAACAAAGAGTAGCCCCTGCTCGCTGCAACTAGTGAAAGCCTACACACAGCAATGAAGACCCAATGCAGCCAAAAATAAATAAATAAAAAATAAATAAATTTATAAGACCCACTTCAACTGCTATGAAACATTTTCCTCTATTCCAGGCCATGCTAATCCCTTAATTCCCTATACTCAGTTTAGCACTTCACTGTTTTTTCTTCTTTTGTGTTAGATTTTTCTCCTAAGTTAGTAGATAAGCACTAATTCAGGACTCACAGGTTTTTTTTCATAATTGCATAATTTTACTCTTATGTACTCATTTGTGTTCTATTTTTCTCTTACAACACCTAGGAGAGTGATAAGCATATAGTCAATTCTAAATAAAAATGTTGCAAGATTCAGAAAATTAAATGATAAGACACCAAGAAGAATTGTTTATTCTTGTAATACGTGCTTCAATTAACATTTTCATGAATTCTATCAGGTTATTATTTTCCTGGGATATTGTTAGCAGTATATAAATATTTTACAAGACTCCTAAAGAGCTTCAATATGGTATAAGTATTCTTACCATAAACCTACATTAAGATATTTAATTCACTCAAAATATTACATAGCACATTTACTCATTGTGTGGGCATTGGCAATTTCTGGGCAACTTCCATCTCTGTTTCCAATTCACCTCACCTACTTGCAGAATTTGGTATTTGTCCATTAAATTTTTCCAGAAGGTTCAGGTCTCCCCTGAACATATACAGCTGTTCTCCTGGGTATTTGTGCTTTGGTCAAAGTCAGGTATGGACTTTCAAGATTTGATGACTTTTGCCATTATTTCTGGCTGCTTAAATGATTTTTCAGCTTGTGATTCCCTATCACTAAATTCTTGATTGTTCAGCAGAAGTGACAAAAATCAGATTTATTTTGTGGACATATTTCTTTCTTCCTTTAAATCCTTTTTGTCTCTGGAGAGTTATTTTTTTGTGCCCATATGTTTCTCCATGAATTACTCTGCCCCTTGGTTCTCTCCTTCCTCTTTGGCACATTCTTATAAAAACTTCTGTAACTCTCATTTTACTCTTAAATAAATACTTGAGTATAAAAACTTAGATCATCTATGCCTATATATACACACCTAAAATTAATTGAATCACACCAAAATTATATCAGGATATTTACAAACACCACTTTCTGTGCTATTGAAATAAATTGAAATTTGTTCCACATATGTTAATCCATCAGGTCCTCTGGCTTCCCTATCATATACATTATCTTGCATATTTTCCAAGCAGCCTGACAATGACGTGGAGACATCTAATGGAATCCTTATCCTATAAGAATATTACTATTTTGTGAGTGATAAACTGGAAGAGACACTTGAGGAAAATCCTGTTTATAGAGTCTGATTTAAATATCTACAACTACCCAAGAAGGCAGGAAACACAGGATCTACTCCCAGCCCATAGACAAACAAATGAGGAACTTCAGGTTCCTCATTTGTAAAGTGACAGAGTCAAACCAGATGATTTTTGAGGCCCATTTGCAATTTACTATGCTATATTTTTTTCATCATTGATATTCATTGTGATTTGCAAAGAGATGAGAATTTTGAGCAAAGTCTTTTGCTTTAATGTCTGTGCTCAGAAGTGCTGCTTATTGTGTTCAATGACTACTAATGAGGGGATTTAGATATTTCATAAGATGAGCTCCAATGCTCACCAGGATCTTCCTTCTCCTGAGTTGAAGATCCAAGAATATTCTCAGATCTAAGGTTCATCCTTCAGAGTGATCATGGATAACAAGAAACAAAACTTATTTTTTTCAAAAAGCCAAGGTAATATAAACTAGTTTTGTGAGCATGAATCACACATTTATCAGCTCACCAGGAATGTTTTCAACCATCTTGCCATCAAAACTTTCCTGGAAAGGGAAAAATATGATATATGTGTAAGCACTTTCTAAAATGAAAAGTTTTATTTAATAGTAGCAATTATACTGCTAAAGGTAATAAAACTCAATGAAAATGATGGTATTATGAATTAGGCTTTTGAACAGGGAGGTGGGTCCTAAATCCTGCACCAGGGCTTATTATGTTTGTGTAGGTTAGCCTGGAAACCTACCACCATATACAATCAGGCACCATGATCATATATACATATGGATACAGACAGCTCTGTCTGCTCCAGCAGCCTAGAACCAGTGATCATTCAGTAGAAACAAATGCACCTGGTACCTGGATCTTGGTTTCTAAACATTATTATCCAAGCAAAAACCCAGAGCACATTGGAGAAATGGCTGATACTAGTGCTTATGACACAGAAAATTAAGGATGAACCTGGAGCATGTTGTAGTGTCAAAAAGAAAATGTTAAAAGAAAGAAAGGAAGAAAGAAAGAAAGAAAGAAAGAAAGAAAGAAAGAAAGAAAGAAAGAAAGAAAGAAAGAAAGAAAGAAAGAAAGAAAGAAAGGCAGCATTGAGTTATAACCCAAAGAATAAAATGAGGGAGACTGAGAAAAAATTTAACAAACAAATAACAACAAAAAAACCCCCTGCTCATTAATATCCTAAAACCCTCCCCAAGGTCATAGTGAAAGGTTCTCTTTAATGTTATATGAAGGATAAAGAATTGGAGTCAGTAACCTTCATTTAAAATTTGGTTTTGATCCTTATAGTGTGTCTTTGGGAAGTTGTTTAGCCAAAGCCTTGATTTCCCAGTTTAATATATATATATATATATATATATATATATATATATATATATATATATACACACATGTTTTCTGAGTTGTTATGAGTACCACATGAGATAATGCATACAAGAGCACTGTGAAACTATAAAGCAATATAAAAATATTAGATATTAGCTTTAATAGCCTATTGCAGTAATTTTCAAAACATGATCTGGGGACCCTAAGGGATTTCTAAAGCCATATTGTGAAGTTCCAGAAAGCTAAATCACTTTCATAATAATCCTAAATTATTGTTTTTTTCATCCTCATTCTTTCATGAGCATAGAGTGGAGCTCCTCAGAGACCACGTGTTATGTGATGACATTATCATTCTAAAGAGTGTGTTTTGTTTTTCTTGTGTTTTATTGACCTCTCAGTCTTAATTTCTCATATGGCAAATACAAACAGACATAACACATATAAACAAAAGGCTTTGGAATTGTCAATTAATTTTAAGAATGTAAAGCTTTTTTGAGACCAAGAGATTTGAGAACTACTATTTTACCTTTTTATTATCTATTGTAAAATAACTAAGGCACATTTTAAAAATTAAAACTAAAAATTCAGTCTTTCTAGGGCATAATTTATTTTAGATTATTTGAATTACTGCTAAACTATTCTGAATGAAACTGAGCAGAATCCTGTGGGGCCCTCCCAAGTATGAAAGTCCCTCCATGACCCATGCCTCTTGTTTGTAGCTGAATTCTCCCAGTCCTCCTCTGATTCAAAGAAAGAGCAGGGCTTCCCTGGTGGTGCAGTGGTTGAGAGTCTGCCTGCCGATGCAGGGGACACAGGTTCGTGCCCTGGTCTGGGAAGATCCCACATGCCGCGGAGTGGCTGGGCCCCTGAACCATGGTTTCTGAGCCTGCGCGTCCGGATCCTGTGCTCCGCAACGGGAGAGGCCACAACGGTGAGAGGCCCGCGTACCGCAAAAAAAAAAAAAAAAAAAAGAGCAGGTTCAAAGAGTTAATAATTAGGACAATAGAGTCACAGAATCTTTCAGTTTCTGATGCACATTCCTGAGTTGTTTTACAGTTACTATAACTGCCACCAGAGGGAAAAAGCTAACTGCATGATGACCAGACAGTAGCCATGCCATAAGCTGCTCCATCTTGAGCAGTACTGAATCTATGGCTAACACAGTTCCAAGAACTTGCCTCAAGGGAATGGGATTAACACTATTGCTTATAATAATTTGTATCTTTGTGGGCATCAAAATAATTGTGGCTTGTTCTGCCCATACATGTAATAGGGCAACTAAATTGTCAGCAAAGAGTTGCTACAGACCCATGTCAACATCTTTCACTCTAAGAATATGGCACCCTATGTCAGCATGAAGAAGTTACAGAAGACAAACCTTCACCCATAATCCCATAGAAATGGAATGATGTCTGACAGTGGGGATTTGTAAGCAAATCTTTGCAGGCAGCTCTTTGCAGGAAGCAGATGCAGGACATCTTTTTTTCTTATCACTTTAGCAAAGCTATCTTTAACTTAACTTTTACACCAGGTGCTTCTCCATGCTCTATTCAGCTCTGGCCCAAGCACTCCTTTCAAATCTTATGATCACACAAAGTCTTGCTTAACCTGTTGATTCTTTCCTTAGATTAAAGAAGTAGAAATGAAGAATAAGTAATTAACAGATGACTAGATCATTTCCCCAGATTCCCCTTCAGTAATCTCATGAGCAAACTGTGTGAACACGATATAATCTAAAGAGAGATCACAAGGAATCAACAAACCTGCATGCAGTGGGAGATAGGAAAGAATATGACCCCTTACCACAATGATTAACTGAGATCACTTCCCATTTTTCCCTTTGAAAACTTTTATGGCTGAGCAGAATCTTGGGAGTTGGTTCTGGGACATGAGTCTACATTCTCCTCAGGTTGCTGGCCTCCTGAATAAAGCAAACTTTTTTTTTCTTACTAGCACATGTCTCTCAAGTATTGGCTTTCAACATTGAGCAGCCAAACCTGAGTTTGGTAACATGAATTTGAGAAATTGTTTCATTCAGTAAACAGAGGCTAGGGCCTAGCATGTCTGAGATACTAAAATGCAAATGTGATCAGAACTTCTAACCCTGAGTCAAGTGAAGTGATACAGAGGCATGAACAAATAATTCTAAAATGAATATGAAGTGCTGAATACACTCAAATGCAGAGGCTTCCCTAAGGAGAGATTAGGGAGAATTATTAGGACAGGAAACATTTGAAATTAAACTTTAAGGAAGAGAAAAAGGAAAAAAATGGATTTTCGTTCCAGGATTCCAAATATTCCAGAAATCAGAAATAATAACTAGCAAAGGAATAGCAGCATAGAAGACCAAGGTTACCTTAAGAGTGGCTAGAAATTTGTTGCAACTGATTTTCCGACCAAAAGTTATTTTGTTTGCCTGGTTTTACTATCATTTTTTAAAAGATTCCAACTGATGTCAAAATGAAAATATCATGAATGATGTGTGAGTAGAATTCTAAACAACAAGTATCTTTTTTTTTTAAAGGTATCTTTTTTTTTTAAAGGACTTTTTAAGCAGGAAAAGAAAGGAAGAAATAATAAAAGTCCTGTGTTTGTTTTCATGTCAGGTGTATAGTATCTTTATTTTGCTTATTGTATTAAAAGTTCTTTTCATGGCCAGCTCAAGTGAGCCATAGGCTGGTAGTTTTTCTTCTTTCCATATCTCAAATCATATTGTACTGAAGCTTCAAAGCTCTGTTTCTGTTATTTCTTTCTTAAGAACTTGATAAAGATGGATGGGTTTACAGTACAGCAAAATCTGATGCACATTTCACATGCTTCATCTTGTATTGAAAGAAATAAGTAAATTATCCTCTGATGGCCAGCTGAATTCTTGCATGTGTGAAAAGAATGCTTCCCTCCTTTTCATACACCATCTAAGCTTAATTATCTTCTTTAAACCCCAAATGTTTTGTTCTCTGGGGTTTAATAATCATTCAATATTCTCAAATGTTTTATTTTTTTTCTTAAATGTACCATTGTCTTGCAATCAGTTTTAACTTTGTTCAGGTGTCCAGGTTTATAATATCAATGATAATTTTAAATCTTCAAAAATTCAACTATTCTGTAAGACGTTTTGCTCACAAATTTTAACCCTTTAAAATTTTTCAAATTGACAAAGATAAGGGTAACATTCAGGGCTTCAGCGATTTAGTTAATTTTCATAAATAATTGTTTTGTAAATTTGGAAAAATGCTATGACATTTAACAAAGGCCAAAGTGTCTTTTATTTTTTTAAGTAAAATTTTATGTCCTAGATTAAACCATAACCAGTGATACACTCTACATTTCAAATATCAAAAATAGTTTCCAATTTATTTAGGTAATTATAGGCATAAGTCCACACAGAGTAATTGGTAATGTCAAGATCTTATTTAAGGAATTTCACTCTTTTGAAATTGATCATCTGCCTGAATAACATACTTACAGAACACAGATCCAACGAGAAAACTAGTGAGCTATATATGATCCTTGATGCTGAAAAATGCAACTAATTGATTTACAGATTGCTATTGACAATTCAAAAACAAATGCTTTAATAAAGCAAGATGTTTTTGAATGTTAATATAATAATTGTGATAGTTCTTTATAATCAGAGACTAATCATTATTAATTCCCTTGACATTCACTGAAGTGATATTAATTATAACAAACTCTTTCAGCAAACATCAAATGTACTCCAGAGCTCTAAAGCAAAATGTATTGCCATTTGAAATTCACTGCTGTACACCCACTGGGAATTGTGGCTATATTATCCAATTATGAGCATCATATTAACCAAAGTGAATATTTTACTTTTCTGCAGATTAAAAAAAAATCATGTTTTTGAAATGTTTGATAATTATGCCCTATTTTTTCCTTTTGGGTTCCATGGCTTTGAAATTTTGTTTTACCTTAAAGAAAAAGTTTCTATTTTTTTATCTAGACTTTTCTCCCCAGATATCTCTATTTGATTTATGCATGTTCTCCTTATTTTTCTTATTTTCCGTGGCTCATGAAAACTTAAAAAAAATGTTATAACCACTTAGTACATGCAGTTAATTGAATGGAAAGCAAACAATTCCTTCACTTTTGAAATTTAGTTGTAGAAGAAAACATAAGCACCCCATGAAATTCTGAATACTCTAAACTTGTCCTAATTCATTTTGTCTTGGGCATATAGGTGTTGTTACCTATATGGGCATATAAATTTTGTTACTTCATCATGCTTTTGTTATTTTTTTCCCAATTGCTTTTTTGAGTAGGATCTTTTTTTAGGGACAGTGATGTAGAAGGCATTCAGTCTTTAGAAACTGATAGAGTTCATGTTTATTTATTGAATGATCTGACAAAAAGATGGTATTCATTCTAAAAGGAGAATAAATTTTAGACATGTTCTAAGAACTAGCTCAGAGAATATGGTAGATGTTCAGCTCATGATGAGTAATCAGAACTAATATTTACTGATCACTCAATTTGTTTCAGACAATGTACAGTTTACATGTATCATCTTATCTAATCTTTACAACAACCCAGAAAAGAGAACTCTGAAATAAGAATGTTGTTCTAGGAATATTACTTACTCCTAAGTTGTTTTGAGGATATTTTGGCTGTGGGTTCCTCTGAGTTCCCTGTATAAATGTTTTCTTTCTTTCTCCTCTCCTCTTTCTTCTCCTCCTCCTTTCCTTCTTCTTTTTAAAAAAATCTCCATCTCTCTCTGTCTCTTTGTCTGTCTGTTTGTCTCTCTTTTGTTACACCCTCTATCCCTCCCTCCCTCTTATTTCACCTCTATTGAGGTATAATTGATAAAAAGAAATCATATATATTTAAGGTGTATATATTGTAAAATGATCATCACAATCAAGATAATCAACATATCACATAGTTCCATTTTCTTTCTTTCCTTGTGTGTGTGTGTGTGTGTGTGTGTGTGGTGAGAACAGGTAAGTTCATCCTCATCAAATTTCAAGTATAAAATACAGTAGTACAGAGCTGCCAGCACGTCCTAACTGACTGAATTTAGCATCATGCTGTGATCTCAAGTCTATGCAGAGCTAACTGGTATGGAAACATTCATTCTCTTTTGGGCATGGACTATTCTCCTAACCACCTCCATCACTCTGCCACTTCTTTTTCTACTTTTAAGAGTGAAATTAAAAAAAAAAGTAGAATGAATAAAGTAAAATAAGCTAAAATATCATCCCATAAAATGGCAATGATAAAGTAGTAAAAATATGCAGCTATAGTAAACACACACACACACAAAACCCCATGTAGACAAAACTGTAAAATTTGTAAAAGAGAACTAACCTGACTCCATATTGGATCTATTCCTTTAGCTCTAACCTTTGTGCTCGGTTGCTTGTGTTTAGTCATGCTGGCTCCGCACCTTTGTAAAAGAATGTTGCCTATAGCCTGAAATATACAAAATAGCCCTTTCTCAAGGTTCTGCCTGCCAGGCTTGACCTTTAAAGAATAACACTTTTTATTTATATAGAGATAAAAAGTTGTTGAACAGAGAATAATATTTGTCTTGCTAGATGTTTACAGAAACATTGTGACCAAACCTACATGGACAGCTGCAAGAACAAAGGATTATCACACCCATTCTGGGGACTGGCCAGCACCCAAAAGTTTGCAACAGCCAGACACACCCCCTCCTCTTTTAGTATAAAAGAAGCCTGAATTCTAACGTGGGTAGGATGGTTCTTTAAGACACTAGTTTCCCCTCCATCTTTGACATCTGCTGGATTTCCAAATAGTTGTTATTCCCTGCCCCAATATCTAGTCTCTCAATTTATTGGCCTGTCCTGTGGTGAGGAGTATTAACTTGGACTTGGTAACAAAACCAATTTAGAGGATCAACTAGGGCCACTCACTTATATCTAAAATTACTGAAAACAGAGACATTTTGAGCTGACTGTTCAAAGAAGGAGCACTTCTCGTAGGAGTACTCCTAGTCAGTAGTAGTTGCCACTGTTCTCCTCTTGCTCCTTTTTCTTCTGCCCTCCTCTACTTCTCCTAGCTCATTTTCCCCTTAGTGAAGCTGAGTCTTGCCCCAGAGGTTACTGGTTTATGCTATTAATTCTCACAATTGGCACTAAACTTGTAGTGACTGTACAGGAATCTCAATGAATGAATAAGAACTGTGGTATCTTGGAGACGTATTCTGCTTCTTCAAGAAAATAATTCTTGTGCATATAGTTACAACAGAGGTTTCTTCTTTTTAGGATCTTATAAGGTTATGAGTTGGGGGAAAACACTAGTGATCATTCAGTTTAATGAACCACTGTAAGGATTAGTAAATGAGGTGTAGGGGGAAAAAATGACCTGTCATACCAAATCCCAGAGTTGACAGGTGGTTAAGACAGCACTAGAGTCCAGTTTTTCTTGTTTCAAAAGCACTTTGTATAAATGACAGGTCATTCTGAGGAAAATGCTTGTATATTAATAGCTGCTAGTATTTTCCCTTTCTCAATTCTTTCTTTTTTTTTTTTAAACATCTTTATTGGGGTATAATTGCTTTACAATGGTGTGTTAGTTTCTGCTTTATAACAAAGTGAATCAGTTACACATATACATATGTTCCCATATGTCTTCCCTCTTGCGTCTCCCTCCCTCCCACCCTCCCTATCCCAACCCTCCAGGCTGACACAAAGCACGGAGCCAATATCACTGTGCCATGCCACTGTTTCCCACTAGCTATCTACCTTACTACGTTTGTTAGTGTGTATATGTCCATGACTCTCTCTCGCCCTGTCACAGTTCACCCTTCCCCCTCCCCATAACCTCAAGTCCGTTCTCTAGTAGGTCTGCGTCTTTATTCCTGCCTTACCCTTAGGTTCTTCATGACATTTTTTTTCTTAAATTCCATATGTATGTGTTAGCATACGGTATTTGTCTTTTTCTTTCTGACTTACTTCACTCTGTATGACAGACTCTAGGTCTATCCACCTCATTACAAATAGCTCAATTTCATTTCTTTTTATGGCTGAGTAATATTCCATTGTATATATGTGCCACATCTTCTTTATCCATTCATCCGATGATGGGCACTTAGGTTGTTTCCATCTCTGGGCTATTGTAAATAGAGCTGCAATGAACATTTTGGTACATGACTCTTTTTGAATTTTGGTTTTCTCAGGGTATATGCCCAATAGTGGGATTGCTGGGTCATATGGTAGTTCTATTTGTAGTTTTTTAAGGAACCTCCATACTGTTCTCCATAGTGACTGAACCAATTCACATTCCCACCAACAGTGTAAGGGGGTTCCCTTTTCTCCACACCCTCTCCAGCATTTATTGTTTCTAGATTTTTTGATGATGGCCATTCTGAATGGTGTGAGATGATATCTCATTGTAGTTTTGATTTGCATTTCTCTAATGATTAATGATGTTGAGCATTCTTACATGTGTTTGTTGCCAGTCTGTATATCTTCTTTGGAAAAATGTCTACTTAGGTCTTCTGCCCATTTTTGGATTGGGTTGTTTAATTTTTGTTATTGAGCTGCATGAGCTGCTTGTAAATTTGGGAGATTAAACCTTTGTCGGTTTCTTCATTTGCAAATATTTTCTCCCATTCTGAGGGTTGTCTTTTGGTCTTGTTTATGGTTTCCTTTGCTGTGCAAAAGATTTGAAGTTTCATTAGGTCCCATTTGTTTATTTTTGTTTTTATTTCCACTACTCTAGGAGGTGGGTCAGAAAGGATCTTGCTGTGATTTATGTCATAGAGTGTCCTGCCTATGTTTTCCTCTAAGAGTTTGATAGTTTCTGGGCTTACATTTAGGTCTTTAATCCATTTTGAGCTTATTTTTGTGTATGGTGTTAGGGAGTGATCTAATCTCATACTTTTACATGTACCTGTCCAGTTTTCCCAGCACCACTTATTGAAGAGGCTGTCCTTTCTCCACTGTACATTCCTGCCACCTCTATCAAAGATAAGGTGTCCATATGTGCGTGGGTTTATCTCTGGGCTTTCTATCCTGTTCCATTGATCTATCTTTCTGTTTTTGTGCCAGTACCATACTGTCTTGATTACTGTAGCTTTGTAGTATAGTCTGAAGTCAGGGAGCCTGATTCCTCCAGCTCCTTTTTTTGTTCTCAAGATTGCTTTGGCTATTCAGGGCCTTTTGTGTTTCCAGACAAATTGTGAAATTTTTTGTTCTAGTTCTGTGAAAAATGCCAGTGGTAGTTTGATAGGGATTGCATTGAATCTATAGATTGCTTTGGGTAGTAGAGTCATTTTCACAATGTTGATTCTTCCAATCCAAGAACATGGTATATCTCTCCATCTATTTCTATCATCTTTAATTTCTTTCATCAGTGTCTTATAATTTCTGCATACAGGTCTTTTGTCTCCTTAGGTAGGTTTATTCCTAGATATTTTATTCTTTTTGTTACAATGGTATATGGGAGTGTTTTCTTGATTTCACTTTCAGATTTTTCATCATTAGTATATAGGAATGCCAGAGATTTCTGTGCATTTTGTATCCTGCCACTTTACCAAATTCATTGATTAGCTCTAGTAGTTTTCTGGTAGCATCTCTGGGATTCTCTATGTATAGTATCATGTCATCTGCAAACAGTGACAGCTTTACTTCTTCTTTTCCGATTTGGATTCCTTTTATTTCCTTTTCCTCTCTGATTGCTGTGGCTAAAACTTCCAAAACTATGTTGAATAAGAGTGGTGAGAGTGGGCAACCTTGTCTTGTTCCTGATCTTAGTGGAAATGCTTTCAGTTTTTCACCATTGAGGATGATGTTTGCTGTGGGCTTGTCATATATGGCCTTTATTATGTTGAGGAAAGTTCCCTCTATGCCTACTTTCTGCAGAGTTTTTATCATAAATCGGTGTTGAATTTTGTCAAAAGCTTTCTCTGCATCTATTGAGATGATCATATGGTTTTTCTCCTTCAATTTGTTAATATGGTTTATCACATTGATAGATTTGCATATATTGAAGAATCCTTGCATTCCTGGAATAAACTTCACTTGATCATGGTGTATGATCCTTTTAATGTGCTGTTGGATTCTGTTTGCTAGTATTTTGTTGAGGATTTTTGCATCTATGTTCATCAGTGATATTGGCCTGTAGTTTTCTTTCTTTGTGACATCCTTGTCTGGTTTTGGTATCAAGGTGATGGTTCCCTCGTAGAATGAATTTGGGTGTGTTCCTCCCTCTGCTATATTTTGAAAGAGTTTGAGAAGGATAGGTGTTAGCTCTTCTCTAAATGTTTGATAGAATTCGCCTGTGAAGCCATCTGGTCCTGGGCTTTTCTTTGTTGGAAGATTTTTAATCACAGTTTCAATTTCAGTGCTTGTGATTGGTCTGTTCATATTTTCTCTTTCTTCCTGATTCAGTCTTGGCAGGTTGTGCATTTCTAAGAATTTGTCCATTTCTTCCAGATTGTCCATTTTATTGGCATAGAGTTGCTTGTAGTAATCTCTCATGATCTTTTTTATTTCTGCAGTGTCAGTTGTTACCTCTCCTTTTTCATTTCTAATTCTATTGATTTGAGTCTTCTCCCTTTTTTTCTTGATGAGTCTGGCTAGTGGTTTATCTATTTTGTTTATCTTCTCAAAGAACCAGCTTTTAGTTTTATTGATCTTTGCTATTGTTTCCTTCATTTCTTTTTATTTCTGATCTGATTTTCATGATTTCTTTCCTTCTGCTAGCTTTGGGGTTTTTTTTGTTCTTCTTTCTCTAATTGCTTGAGGTGCAAGGTTAGGTTGCTTATTCGAGATGTTTCCTGCTTCTTAAGGTCGGCTTGTATTGCTATAAACTTCCCCCTTAGAATTGCTTTTGCTGCATCCCATAGGTTTTGGGTCGTTGTGTCTCCATTGTCATTTGTTTCTAGGTATTTTTTGATTTCCTTTTTGATTTCTTCAGTGATCACTTCATTATTATGTAGTGTATTGTTTAGCCTCCATGTGTTTGTATTTTTTACAGATCTTTTCCTGTAATTGATATCTAGTCTCATGGCGTGGTGGTCAGAAAAGATACTTGATACAATTTCAATTTTCTTAAATTTACCAAGGCTTGATTTGTGACCCAAGATATGATCTATCCTGGAGAATGTTCCATGAGCACTTGAGAAAAATGTGTATTCTGTTGTTTTTGGATGGAGTGTCCTATAAATATTAATTAAGTCCATCTTATTTAATGTATCATTTAAAGCTTGTGTTTCCTTATTTCTTTTCATTTTGGATGATCTGTCCATGGGTGAAAGTGGGGTGTTTAAGTCCCCTACTATGAATATGTTACTGTCAATTTTCCCTTTTATGGCTGTTAGTATTTGCCTTAGGTATTGAGGTGCTCCTATGTTGGGTGCATAAATATTTACAATTGTTATATCTTCTTCTTGGATCGATCCCTTGATCATTATGTAGTGTCCTTCTTTGTCTCTTCTAATAGTCCTTATTTTAAAATCTATTTTGTCTGATATGAGAATTGCTACTCCAGCTTTCTTCTGGTTTCCATTTGCATGGAATACCTTTTTCCATTCCCTTACTTTCAGTCTGTATTTGTCTCTAGGTCTGAAGTGGGTCTCTTGTAGACAGCATATATATGGGTCTTGTTTTTGTATCCATTCAGCTAATCTGTGTCTTTTGGTGGGAGCATTTAGTCCATTTATATTTAAGGTAATTATCGATATGTATGTTCCTATTCCCATTTTCTAAATTGTTTTGGGTTCGTTATTATAGGTCTTTTCCTTCTCTTGTGTTTCTTGTCTAGAGAAGTTCCTTTAGCATTTGTTGTAAAGCTGATTTGGTGGTGCTGAACTCTCTCAGCTTTTGCTTGTCTGTAAAGGTTTTAATTTCTTCATCAAATCGGAATGAGATCCTTGCTGGGTAGAGTAGTCTTGGCTGCAGGTTTTTCTCCTTCATCACTTTCAGTATGTCCTGCCACTCCCTTCTGGCTTGTAGGGTTTCTGCTGAGAGATCAGCTGTTAACCTTATGGGGATTCCCTTATGTGTTATTTGTTGTCTTTCCCTTGCTGCTTTTAATATGCTTTCTTTGTATTTAATTTTTGACAGTTTGATTAATATGTGTCTTGGCGTATTTCTCCTTGGATTTATCCTGTATGGGACTCTCTGTGCTTCCTGGACTTGATTAACTATTTCCTTTCCCATATTAGGGAAGTTTTCAACTATAATCTCTTCAAATATTTTCTCAGTCCCTTTCTTTTTCTCTTCTTCTTCTGGAACCCCTATAATTCGAATGTTGGTGCATTTAATGTTGTCCCAGAGGTCTCTGAGACTGTCCTCAGTTCTTTTCATTCTTTTTTCTTTATTCTGCTCTGCAGTAGTTATTTCCACTCTTTTATCTTCCAGGTCACTTATCCGTTCTTCTGCCTCAATTATTCTGCTATTGATCCCATCTAGAGTAGTTTTAATTTCATTTATTGTGTTGTTCATCATTGCTTGTTTCATCTTTATTTCTTCTAGGTCCTTGTTAACTGTTTCTTGCATTTTGTCTATTCTATTTCCAAGATTTTGGATCATCTTTACTATCATTATTCTGAATTCTTTTTCAGGTAGACTGCCTATTTCCTCTTCATATGTTAGGTCTGGTGGGTTTTTATCTTGCTCCTTCATCTGCTGTGTGTTTTTCTGTCTTCTCATTTTGCTTATCTTACTGTGTTTGGGGTCTCCTTTTTGCAGGCTGCAGGTTTGTAGTTCCCGTTGTGTTTGGTGTCTGCCCCAGTGTGTAAGGTTAGTTCAGTGGGTTGTGTAGGCTTCCTGGTGGAGGGGACTAGTGCCTGTGTTCTGGTGGATGAGGCTGGATCTTGTCTCTCTAGTGGGCAGGTTCACATCTGGTGGTGTGTTTTGGGGTGTCTGTGGCCTTATTATGATTTTAGGCAGCCTCTCTGCTAATAGGTGGGGTTGTGTTCCTGTTTTGCTAGTTGTTTGGCATAGGTTGTCCAGCACTGTGGCTTGCTGGTTGTTGAGTGAAGCTGGGTGCTGGTATTACGATGGAGGTCTCTGGGAGATTTTTGCCATTTGATATTATGTGGAGCTGGGAGGTCTCTTGTTGACCAGTGTCCTGAAGTTGGCTCTCCTACCTCAGAGGCAGAGCCCTGACTCCTGGCTGGAGCACCAAGAGCCTTTCATCCACACGGCTCAGAATAAAAGGGAGAAAAAGTAGAGAGAATTAGTAGAAGTATGAGGAAAGAAAGAAGGAAAGGAGTGAAGGAAGGAAGGAAGGAAGAAAGAAAGAAAGAAAGAAGCAATGAAGGAAAGAAGGAAAGAAAGGAGGGAGGGAGGGAGGGAGGAAGGAAGGAGGGAAAGAGGAAAAAAGACAGAAAGAAAGAAGAGACAGTAAAAATAAAATAAAGTATAATAAAGTTATTGAATTAAAAAATTCTTATTTAGAAAAAAAAAAAAGGGACAGATAGAACCTTAGGACAAATGTTGGAAGCAAAGCTATACAGACAAAATCTTACACAGAAGCATACACATACACCCTCACTGAAAGAGGTAAAGGCGGAAAAATCATAAATCTTGCTCTCAGAGACCACCTCCTCAATTTGGGATGATTCGTTGTCTAAAGGAGGGAAAGAAGGAAGGAAAGAAAGAAAGAAAGAAAGAAGGTAAAGTATAATAACGTTATTAAAATTAATTATTAAGAAAAAAATTTTAAAAAAAACCATGGACGGATAGAACCCTAGGACAAATGGTGGAAGCAAGACTATACAGACAAGATCTCACACAGAAGCATACACATACACATTCACAAAAAAAGGAAAAGGGAAAAAAATCATAGATCTTGCTCCCAAAGTCCACTTCCTTAATTTGGGATGATTGGTTGTCTATTCAGGTATTCCACAGATGCAGGGTACATCAAGTTGATTGTGGAGCTTTAATCTGCTGCTTCTGAGGCTGCTGGGAGAGATTTCCCTTTCTCTTCTTTGTTCTCACAGCTCACCAGGGCTCAGCTTTGGATTTGGCCCTGCCTCTGCGTGTAGGTCGCTGGAGGGCGTCTGTTTTGTGCTCAGACAGGACGGGGTTAAAGGAGCCGCTGATTCAGGGGCTCTGGCGCGCTCAGGCCGGCGGGAAGGGAGGGGCGGGGAGGGAGGGGCCCGGAGTGCGGGGCGGGCCTGCGGCGGCAAAGGCCGGCGTGACTTTGCACCAGCCTGAGGCCCGCCGTGCGTTCTCCCAGGGAAGTTGTTCCTGGATCCCGGGAACCTGGCAGTGGCGGGCTGCACAGGCTCTGTGCTCGCACACAGGCCCCTTGGTGGCGGCAGCAGCAGCCTTAGCGTCTCCCGCCCGTCTCTGGGGTCCGCGCTTTTAGCCGCGGCTCACACCCGTCTCTGGAGTTCCTTTAAGCAGAGTTCTTAAACCCCTCTCCACACGCACCAGGAAACACAGAGGGAAGAAAAAGTCTCTTGCCTCTTCGGCAGGTGCAGACTTTTCCCCGGACTCCCTCCCGGGTAGCCGTGGTGCACTAACCCCTTCAAGCTATGTTCAAGCCGCCAACCCCAGTCCTCTCCCTGCGCTCCGTCCGAAACCGAAACCCGAGCCTCAGAGCCTCAGCTCGCAGCCCCACCCGCCCCGGCGGGTGAGCAGACAAGCCTCTCGGGCTGGTGAGTGCCGGTTGGCACCGATCCTCTGTGCGGGAATCTCCCCGCTTTGCCCTCCACACCCGTTGCTGTGCACTCCTCCGGGGCTTCGAAGCTCCCCGCTCCGCCTCCCGCAGTCTCCGCCCGCGAAGGGGCTTCCTAGTGTGTGGAAACTTTTCCTCCGTCACAGCTCCCTCCCACTGGTGCAGGTGCCGTCCCTATTCTTTTGTCTCTTTTTTTTCTTTTTTTTTTCTTTTGCCCTACCCAGGTACGTGGGGAGTTTCTTGCCTTTTGGGAGGTCTGAGGTCTTCTGCCAGCCTTCAGTAGGTGTTCTGTAGGAGTTGTTCCACGTGTAGATGTGTTTCTGGTGTATCCGTGGGGAAGAAGGTGATCTCCGCGTCTTACTCTTCCGCCATCTTCCAGCCAAGTTCTCATTGTTAATTCTTATATGTGAGCCCCTCAGGCAAAATTTCTTTAAAGCACTAATTTCTGAGATAACACAAATCAGACATTAAATTGTACTTTTTATAAAAATTTAATGAACATCAAGCCAAAGTTAGGACAGATATTGCCCTTATGAAATGATCAGTTGATCACTTACTAAAAGTTCATTGATAGATATATCGTATTGTGTAAAATGCTTAGTAGTAATACTCAGAATGTTTAGCTAATGAGCTGTTTCAGGATTTTCTAGGTCTGGAGTGGGACCCTGACACCTGCATTTTTAAGAAGCTCCTTAGGAAATTCTGTTACACCGTGATGTTTGAGAATTTATCTGGTACATATGAACACACACAATTTGCACAAAAAAATAAGTACTAGTGTCTTTCTAAGAAACACAGAAGTGTAGAAGCCAAGAAAATGAGGAGTGAGATAGAAGGTTAAAGAGAGACGGAAATGAAAAACAAGTAAACAAACAAAGCTTCTAACTAATCTGTTCTTCTGGCTTTAATTTCATTTTATCTCTAGTCCATTCTCTATTATGCCAAGAGACATACTTTTTAAACCACAAATCCAGTCATAGCCTTTTGCTAAAACAAACAAACAAAACTTTTGAGTGTTTCTTATTACCTGTGGAACAGTCTAAATTACTGATCGTGACTTTTAATTGGGACCCTCCCCATATTTTCAGACTCATTTTTTTTTCCATTTTTCCCCCTCATATTTACTCTAGCCATGCTTGGCCACTTAGCACTTGCTAAACAAACCTAATATTTTTAGATTTCTGTGTCTTGCTTTCTTCCTGGCTTGCTCGTCTCTCAACTTGGATTACAAGATATTCATACTTCAATACAAAGCTAAATCTCAAGTTATTGACCTTTTCTGACACTAATATTTTAAGAGATAAGATTAAGAAAATCTATATCACAGGTCAATACACACGTCAATTTTTTAAAAATTAATTAATTTATTTTTGCTGTGTTGGGTCTTCGTTTCTGTGCGAGGGCTTTCTCTAGCTGCAGTGAGCGGGGGCCACTCTTCATCATGGTGCACGGGACTTTCACTGTCGCAGCCTCTCTTGTTGCAGAGCACAGGCTCCAGACATGCAGGCTCAGTAGTTGTGGCTCACGGGCCTAGTTATTCCACAGCATGTGGGATCCTCCCAAACCAGGGCTTGAACCCGTGTCCCCTGCATTAGCAGGCAGATTCTCAACCGCTGCACCACCAGGGAAGCCCCTCAGGTCAATTTTTGATGCAATCTGATGCAAGCTCATAATTCTAGGGGATCACTAGAAGGCAACATTATGACCTATAGAAGCCACATTGATTTTTTAAACTATCAAATATGTTAATGGTTAACATCTACATTAAATGTGTGTAGGGCCTAGAATCTTTTATTTCTACTTTACGATGAACACTTCTATGATCTCAGAGTATGCTTTCAGACTTTAAACAGGCAAATGTTCTATTTTTTTCTGGAAGAAAGTGTAGCTCTGTGTCCATATAAACTACCTCCATGAATTTTCAGTATTGATAGAATAAAATCTGGACTTTCCAGTTTTTCCAACGTCTCAAGATAAAAATTGTGAAACATGCAGAAAATTTGAAATAATTGTGTATACCTACCATCTGGATACTACAATTGTTAGCATTTTGTTATGTTTTTTTTTTTTTTTATCACATACCTATCCTTCTGTCTTTCCATCTGCCCATCCATTCATCCATCTTAATTTGCATTTATCTCAAAGCAAGTTGCAAACATTAGTATAATTCAGGTCCTCACATTTGTTAATGCAAAATGTTAAGACTTTCATGTGAAAGCTTGGCAATTCAAGCATATACATTTCTCATCAATCAATAACATATATTTACACTATAGTTTTAAACAGTATGTGGTTTGTTTCCTATTAAAAGCATGGTTAAACTGAGTAATATTTGTGTAAGCTCACATATTTTTATGATTTCTTACAAAATTCTCTCATTAGGCCACATCACCAGAAAGCAAATAATTTTTAATTCTGATAGCTTAAAAATTGCAGAAATCCTATTAGTGTTTTAGTACTTTGCCTATATAAAGGTTTGCTGTATATTTTTTTTCCAGCTTCTGTAGAGCTATTCTTAAAGACAATTTCTTTAATATGACTTATTTTCCTTAACCTACTAGTCAAGGGATACTGCCTGGTTTACATGAATAAGTAATGAATGTTTAGAGATATATTCCTTGAATTTTCAGAGTTGCACAGTGGAGAAATGAGAATAGTGATATAGGAATAGGGGAAGAGAGGTGGGGATAGAGCTTGTAAGTTGATAAATCAATGCTATACTGTTATTTAGTACTGTAAAAATAATAGGAAGCACTAAATAGTTAAAAATAGGAAATTCTTTGGAGCTAGAGTGGACAGAAGAGGGTTGTGGAAAGAAACTGGTGATGTTCACCATAAGCCCTCCTGTAATGATAATATTAATAATAATGCATGATAATAACACATATAGTACTTGTTATGTGCCAAGAACTATCTTAAACTCTTTACATTTATATATTATTACATTTTTCTTAAATGTTACATTTTACTTAATTTTCATTTAATCTTCATAAGAGTTCTATGATATGATATTGATATTATTGTTATTGCCATTTTACAGATGTGGACACTAGTCTCAAAGCAAGACTTCAGTCTTTGAACTCAAGAGTTGTGTTCTAAAATCCATGTTGTTTACTGTTGCATCTTGATATAGTTTGTTTAAAAAGTTATCCATGAGGTGTTGTTTTCTGCCTTCAGTGGCAGGAAAATTTCCTCTGTTTTAAAAAATCTTGTAAGCATTCTTTTACAAATAATGAAATTCATGTAAGCTCTATGTAAAGCCCACTTCTCTAGTCTTTGAAAGGCTAGATATCCATATATTGCTCAAATATTGCAATTATCCCACTCTTGGTTTCTAGTCTCACTGTTATATTCACCCTCTGTGCATATAGGAAACAATATTCAAAGTAAGTAAATAAGTAAATAAACAAATGTGACAATAAATTATACTTTTGCTCACTTGTTTGCTTCTACTCTGAAAATTTTATTTAAACTTCTACATCTTTCATGATTTCTGTTGATGAAATAAAATTATTTTTAAGGCAGGACAAGAAATATTTAACATAAAATTTTCTCTGCCATTTGAGCCACTAGCCCCTCCTTGTTAGCATGCATTGTGTTTCTGCATCACACATTAACTAGATCCCCTCAGAAGACACAGGAATGCCTGCATACCAAAAAAAAAAAAAAAAATTTTCTCTTAGTGCTAGCAAGGTAACTCCTTAGGAGATAACATTCCTTTCTCAATCTTGTTAGGGATCACAGTGACCCATTACTTTCCTTGTTGGATTATATGAACTGTCAATGTGTTGCTTTGATGTATAATCCTTTCATGTATAACCACTTGCCTCAAAAACTTGTATAACTGCTTTGACTTCTAATGGGCAGAATAGTCCTCAGAGCTCTCTGAAAGACTGTCTCCTGTGTTATAATTCTCAGGTTGGCATGAATAAAAATTTCCATTTCTTCCTTAGCTTGGCTATTGATTAATTTTTTGTTGACATTTGCATGGCATAGTCAGTAGGATATTATAGACAACACCAGAGTATACCTGGAGTCTACCCCAAACAGGTGCTCAGTACTAGCATGGACCCTTTGAACCTCACTGGCTTCTTGGCACTCATTACATGTTTTGGTGAGTTTTCCTAATATCTAGAGCTCAGTGTTTAAGGGTTGGTCCTAAAAATTTTATTTGAGCTGTTTTACTTAAGACTTGGAGTCTTAAGGGCCACTGATGAATTTTCTAAGTAGGGACCTATGGGGATCTGGGCAGGAGGCCCAAGGAAACATAAGTGGCTGCATTTTGTTAAATTTGGCTTAATTTTTTTTTAAAAAAGCAAGTAGATAGATGGTCTGAACAAACTAGTGAAATGAGAGATTGAATTATTCAGCTCCAAAGAGGAAGGGACATTTGCTCCTTACAGCCACAAGGTGTCCTCAGGCAACTGAGAACCTAGTGGAGATGGCTGAAGATCAATCCTCCTGATATGCAATGGTCCCACAGGGAATAGTACTACAGCCATTAAGTAAATACTGCTCTTCCAGGGACACACAATAAGGGTTGGTCACCCAGTGCTTTGAGCACCTTAGGCAGTTTTAGACTGTCAGATGGAGAAACCAAGACATATTAAAGAGTCTAACAGACCCAAGGGTAAATCCCGGGGAGCTAGACTCAGAAGCAGCGCACATCTGATTCACCACACTGTCCTCAGAAATTTGTTCAGATCACATCTCATATCTGAGTTAGGCTGCCAGATTAATAATGAAAAATTGTACTTAAAAGACCAAACAGCTCCCTGATGGACATCCATCTATAGGAACCTCAGCTGGGTTTATGTATAACTTATGGAATGGAAACTTGCAAGTACTTACTTAGGAACTTAGGGAAGTCTCTCCCTGAAAATGGCCAAGATGTGGCTCATTTGACGTTCCAAAACTAGATTTTTGTATATTCAATCATAGAAAGACAGCTTGATAAACATCTTTTTAGAATTCTGACCCAAAGGGAACAAATCATTCTAGAAGAAACTTGCTTTTCTCTTCTTGTACCTTGAGATGTAAATGTTTTACCCAGGCTCTCAGGAACTCTTATCTTACTCTTAACTAGAACATCTCCAATTTCTGAGACTAAGGAAAAAATGGGGGAAAGAGGCCTTTTCAAACATACTGTGAGATATATGTCTATGTCTATATGAATGTATGTATGTCTGTGTATTTGTTATAGATATGATATGTTTCTAACTCTGAATGGTATTACCAAAATTTATTTTTAAAAGAGCTCTGTTTATTTGGCTTAAAGGAAATTAACCACTTACATAATAAGCCATATTAAAGTTAGTTTCAGTTTGTTGGTTTAATTAATATAGATATATATTTAGAGTAATAAATATTAAGTATAATATTTTTATCATGCCAAGGTTTATTGAAAGTCAGTAAGAACTTATTGTTTCGGTTATAAAACATTGTCAGCAAGAAAAATAATTTAGTATGATGAAACTCTTAAGTAAATTAAATGTAAAAGAAATAAGAGTTTTTAGGTGAATCCTTTAAGGAATAGTTATGTTTCAGGTACATCTGCCTAAAAATAGTTTCTCTAAATTGTTGGTAACTTGAAACTTTAGAGTTTTTCTACATTAAGTTAAATCATGGAAATTCATTTGCTCTCCAGATCATTTCCAAATAAGATATACTACTGCAACATTAATTGTTAAACAAGTCTAAGTTTACTAAAACTAAAGATGTTTGGGTTTATTGGACATACCTTGTACCACATTGAGAAAAGAAATTATGCAGTGAGAAAACGTATGTTTCTAGAGGTTATAAAATGTTCATAAGTTTGCCAGTTGAGAAATGCTGGTATAGGAGGAGTCAAGATGGCGGTGTGGGAAGACTCGGAGTTAGTGTCTCCCCACAACTAGGGTGCCTGCTGCTGCTGGTGGGGAACTCTGACCCCCACAGAGACAGGAAGAACCCCAGAGGGAACTGGTAGGACATACCAGAGGGGAGAGGAGAAGTGGAGGCCAGATAAGATCGGTGCCCCTGAGGCTGAGGAAATGAGGAGAGGCAGGCAGGAGGGGACCTCCCAGACCCCAGACCAGAGGAACAAGAGAGGAGAGGAAGGAGTTTGCCCCCCACACACTCACTTGAGCCCAGGAAGCCTGCTGGGCTCCCAGGTGAGATCCCTTGCCCTCTGAGACCAGGGGTGGGGGGCAGGGCTGGGCCTCTTCTGTTCCTTGAGCCTAAGCCCCAAAACCCCACAGTCCCTGGGGCCTTTTCCAGCCCTGTAAATCCTGAGCATTAGCCCTGCCCACCACCCAAACCTTGCCCTTGTTTAGTTTCCACTCTCCACAGCCAAGGTCTTTCCACCCCCCAATCCCCCTTTTTTTTTCTTTTCTCACCTTCTCTTTTTTCACTATTGTGGTACTGATGTACCTTCAGGTTGCTGATTCATCTATATTTTTATTTTTACATTCTTTCTAACATATCTGTTAGTTTCCTAGTCTAATTTTATTTTTTACTTTGTTATTGTTCTCTCTCTCTCTCTTTTTTTTTTTTTTTTTTTTTTGCTGCCCCATGCAGCTTGTGGGATCTTGATTCACAACCTCAGGTTTGGGTCCCTGCAGTGGGAGCTCCAAATCCAAACCACTGGACTAACAGAGAACCTCAGACCCAAGGGAATATTCATCAGAGTGAGGTCTCACAGAGTTACTCATCTCAACACCAAGACCCAGCTCTACACAATGGCTTACAAACTCCAGTGTTGGAAGCCTCAGGCCAAACAACCAGTAAAATAGGAACACAGCCACACTCATTAAAAAAATAAAAATTGTGACAGGAAAAAAAAAATATGTCACAGGTGAAGGAGCAAGGTAAAAACCTACAAAACCATATAAATGAAGAGGAAATAAGCAATCTACCTGAAAAAGAATTCACAGTAATGATAGTAAAGATGATCCAGAATCTCGGAAATAGAATGGAAGCATGGATGGAGAAAGTACAGGAAATGATTAACAAAGATCTAGAAGAACTAAAGAACAAACAGAAGTGGACTATACAAGGACTAAAATGAAAAATAAACTAGAAGGAATCAATAACAGAGTAATGGAGGCAGAAGAACAAATAACTGAGCTGGAAGGCAAAATGGTGGAAATAACTGCTGAGGAGCAGAATAAAGAAAAAAGAATGAAAAGAAGACTATCACAGAGACCTCTGGGAAAACAATAAACACACCAACATTTGAATTATAGGGGTCCCAGAAGAAGAGAAAAATATTCTGAGAAAATATTTGAAGAGATTATAGTCGAAAACTTCCCTAACATGGGAAAGGAAATAGTCACCCAAGTCCAGGAAGCACAGAGAGTTCCATACAGGATAAATACTAGGAAAAAACACACCAAGCCACATATTAATCAAACTAACAAAAATTAAATTCAAAGAAAAAATATTAAAAGGGGCAAGAGAAAAACAAAAAATAACATACAAAAAATCCCCATAAGGTTATCAGTTGATTTCTCAGTGGAAACTCTGCAGGTCAGAAGGGAGTGGCAGGATACACTTAAAGTGATGAAAGAGAAAAACCTACAACCAAGATTACTCTACCTAGCAAAGATCTCATTCAGATTTGATGGAGAAGTCAAAAGCTTGTCAGGCAAACAAAAGCTAAGAGAATTCAGCACCACAAAACCAGCTTTATAACAAATGCTAAATAAACTTCTCTAAGCAGAAAACACAAGAGGAGAAAAAGACCCACAAAAACAAACCCAAAACAATTAAGAAAATGGTAATAGGAACATACATATTGATAATAACCTTAAATGTAAATGGATTAAATGCCCCAACCAAAAGACACAGACTGGCTAAATGGATACAAAAACAAGACCCGTATATATGCTGTCTACAAGAGACCCACTTCAGACCTAGGGACATGTACAGACTGAAAGTGAAGGGATGGAAAAAGATATTCCATGCAAATGGGAATCAGAAGAAAGCTGGAGTAGCAATACTTGTATCAGACAAAATAGACTATAAAATAAAGACTGATACAAGAGATAAGGAAGGATACTATATAATGATCAAAGGATCAATCCAAGAATAAAACATAACCATTATAAATGTTTATGCACCCAACATAGGTGCACCTCAATACATAAGGCAAATGCTAACAACTGTGAAAGGAGAAATTGACAGTAACACAATAATAGTAGGGGAGTTTAACACCCCACTTACACCAATGGACAGATCTTCCAAACAGAAAATAAATAAGGAAACACAAGTTTTAAATGACACAATAGATGAGATAAATCTAACGGATATTTATAGAACTTTCCACCCAAAAGTGGCAGAATACAGTTTCTTCTCAAGTGCACATGGAACATTCTCCAGGATAGATCACATCTGGGTTCAAAAATCAAACCTTGGAAAATTTAAGAAAATTGAAATTGCATCAAGCATCTTTTCTGACCACAATGTTATGAGATTGTAGATCAATTACAGGAAAAAAACACTGCAAAAAACACAAATATGTAGAGGCTAAACAGTGCACTACTAAATAACCAAGAGATCACTGAAGAAATCAAAGAAGAAATTAAAAAACAACACATAGAAACAAATGACAATGAAAACATGACAACCCAAAACCTATGGGATGCAGCAAAAGCAGTTCTAAGAGGGAAGTTTATAGCAATTCAATCTCACCTCAAGAACCAAGAAAAATCTCAAATAAACAATCTAACCCTACACTTAAAAGAATATAGAGAAAGAAGAACAAAGAAAACCCAAAGGCAGTAGAAGGAAAGAAATCATAAAGATCAGAGCAGAAATAAATGAAACAGAAATGAAGAAAATAATAGCAAAGATAAATAAAACTAAAAGCTGGTTCTTGGAGAAGATAAACAAAATTGATAAAACCTTAGCCAGACAAATCAAAAAAAAAAGGGAGTGGATGCAAATCAATAAAATAGAAATGAAAAAGGAGAAATCACAACTGACACTGCAGAAATACAAAGGATTATAAGAGACTACTACAAACAACTATATGCCAATAAAGTGGACAACCATGAAGAAATGGACAAATTCTTGGAAAGGTACAATTTTCCAAGACTGAATCAGGCAGAATTAGAAAATATAAACAGACAAATCACAAGTAATTAAATTGAAACCATAATTCAAAATCTTCCAACAAACAGAAGTCCAGGACCAGTTGGCTTCACAGGCTAATTCTATCAAACATTTGGAGAAAAGCTAACACCGATCCTTCTCAAACTCTTCCAAAAATCTACAGAGGGAGAAACACTCCCAAATTCATTCTATGATGCCACTATGATGCTAATACCAAAACCAGAAAAAGATATTACACAAAAAAGAAAATTACAGACCAATATCACTAATGAGCATAGATGCAAGAACCCTGAACAAAATACTAGCAAACAGAATCCAACAGCACATTAAAAGGATCATACACCATGATCAAGTGGGATTTATCCCAGGGATGCAAGGATTCTTCAATATATGCAAATCAATCAATGTGATACACCACATTAACAAATTAAGGAATAAAAACCATATGATCGTCTAAATAAGTACAGAAAAAGCTTTTGACAAAATTCAACACCAAGTTATGACTAAAAAAACTCTCCAGAAAATGGGCATAGAGGGAACCTACCTCAACATAATAAAGGCCATATATGACAAACCAAGAGCAAGCATAATACTCAATGGTGAAAAACTGAAAGCATTTCCACTAGGATCATGAACAAGACAAGGATGTCCACTCTCACCACTCTTATTCACCATAGTTTTGGAAGTCCTAGCCATGACAATCAAAGAAGAAAAAGAAATAAAAGGAATACAATTTGGAGAAGAAGTAAAAGAGTCACTATTTGCCGATGACATGATTCTATACATAGAAAATCCTAAAGGTGCCACCAGAAAACTATTAGAACTAATCAATGAATTTGGTAAGGTTGCAGGATACAAAATTAATGCACAGAAACCTCTGACATTCCTATACACCAGCAGTGAAAAATCAGAAAAAGAAATTAAGGAAACACTCTCATTTGCCATTGCAACAAAAAGAATAAAATACCTAGGAATAAACCTTCCTAAGGAGGAAGTAGACTTGTACTCAAAAAACTATGAAACACTGATGAAAGAAATCAAAGATGACATAAACAAATGGAGAAATATACCATGTTCTTGGATTGGAATAATCAATATTTTGAAAATGACTCTACTGCCCAAAGCAATCTACAGATTCAATGCAATCCCTATCAAACTACCAATGGCATTCTTCACAGAATTAGAACAAAAAATCTTACAATTCATATGGAAACACAAAAGAACCCGAATAGCCAAAGTAATCTTGAGAAAGAAAAACAGAGTTGGAGGAATCAGGCTCCCTAACTTCAAACTATACCACAAAGCTACAGTAATCAAGACAGTATGGTACTGGAACAAAAACAGAAATATAGATAAATGGTACAGGATAGAATGCCCAGAGATAAACTCACGCATATATGGGCACCTAATTTAGAACAAAGGAAGGAAGAGCATACAATGGAGAAAAGACAGCCTCTTCAATAAGTGGTGCTGGGGGGCTTCCCTGGTGACGCAGTGGTTGAGAGTCCGCCTGCTGATGCAGGGGACACGGGTTCGTGCCCTGGTCCGGGAAGATCCCACATGCCACGGAGCAGCTGGGCCCGTGAGCCATGGACGCTGAGCCTGCGCGTCCAGAGCCTGTGCTCCACAACGGGAGAGGCCACAACAGTGAGAGGCCCGCGTACAGCAAAAAAAAAAAAAAAAAAAAGTGGTGCTGGGAAAACTGGACAGCTACATGTAAAAGAATGAAATTAGACCACTACCTAACACCATACACAAAAATAAACTCTACATGGATTAAAGACTTAAATGTAAGTCCAGACACTATAAAACTTTTAGAGGCAAAACATTCTTTGACATAACCACAGCAAGATCTTTTTTGACCCACCTCCTAGAGTAACAGAAATAAAAACAAAAATAAACTAATGGGACTTAATTAAATGTAAAGGCTTTTGCACAGCAAAGGAAACCATAAATAAGACAAAAGGACAACTCTCAGAATGGGAGAAAATATTTACAATGAAACAACAGACAAAGGATTAATCTTCAAAATATACAAACAGTTCATGGAGCTCAGTTTTAAAAAACAAGCAGTCCTGTTAAAAAATGGGCTGAAGACCCAAATAGACATTTCACCAAGGAAGACATACAGATGGCCAAGAGGCACATGAAAAGATGCTCAACATTACTAATTATTAGAGAAATACAAATCAAAACTACAATGAGGTATCACCTCACGCTGGTCAGAATGGCCATTATCAAAAACCTAGAAACAATAAATGCTGGAAAGGGTGTGGTAAAAGGGAACCCTCCTACACTGTTGTTGGGAATGTAAATTGATACAACCACTATGGAAAACAGTATGAAGGTTCCTCAAAAAACAAAAATAGAACTACCATATGACCAAGCAATCTCACTACTGGGCATATACCCTGAGAAAACCATAATTCAAAAAGAGTCATGCACCACAGTGTTCATTGCAGTACTATTTACAATAGCCAGGACATGGAACCAACCTAAATGTCCATTGACAGATGAATGGGTAAAGAAGATGTGGCACATACATGCAATGGAATATTACTCAGCCATAAAAAGAAATGAAATTGAGTTATTTGTAGTGAGGTGGATGGACCTAGAGTCTGTCATACAGAGTGAAGTAAGTCCAAAAGAGAAAAAACAATACTGTATGCTGACACATATATATGGAATAAAAAAAAAAATGGTACTGATGAACCTAGTCGCAGGGCAGGAATAAAGAGGTAGACATAGAGAATGGACTTGATGACATGTAGTGAGAGGGCGAAGCTGGGGTGAATTGAGAGCAATACTGACGTATATACACTACCAAATGTAAAATAGTTGGCTGGTGGGAAGCAGCAGCATAGCACAGGGTGATCGACTCGGTGCTTTGCAATTACCTAGAAGAGAGGGATCGGGAAGGTGGGAGGGAGGCTCAAGAGGGAGGGGATAGGGGGACATGTGTATGCATATGGCTGATTTGCTTTTTTGTTCAACAGAAACTAACACAGTATTGTGAAGCAATTATCCTCCAAAGTTCACATTTACCTGCTTCTTGGTTTCTGCTAGAGATTTTCTTTAAGGTTAAAGGTTGTAATAGATATGTTATTGAAGCTACTAGAAATAATAAGGAAAACATTTCAGTATGCAAAGAAAAGATGTGTGTTTTCAGTAAAAGAAGGTATAGGAAAGGAAATGCATTTTCTTAAGGGAAAAGAAAATAATTTTGTCCTAAAGCTGGTTATTTCTAAATGGGGAAAAAGAGGAACAAACTAATCTAAATATGAAAAGCCATGGAATGTTGGTGGAAAAGGAATCCTGAAAAAGAGGTTTTGTGTATGGTCAAGACTGGCTAAGATTAGACTGAATTTAATTAGGTAAATGAATTTTATTATTAAAAGTAAGCTGGTACAAGACTGGAGTTTGGTTTTTCTCTCTGTTAAGAGAACAAAGTTTTCTAGGAATATTGAGGTGCTTTGAATAACAGATTGCTTCTTTACCTTTCAATTAAGTGATTTGCCTTTGAAAACTTTTTTTGTCACTTTGGTTAAGTGAAGAAATATTGTTTCACAGTGACCTGTAATCCTATTTGACCAAGGGTTTTAGAACTTTTTCTAAAAATATTTTTTACAAACTTCACAAAGATTAAATTCTAATTGAAGTTCTTTTGACCTCTACCTAAGTTTAGAGTGCTTTGGAGGGCCTCTGAAGCATTTCAGAGAGAGATATTAAACTAATTATGTTTACTTGTTATGTTCAATTACATGGGAGGCATTGGCAAATGAGTGGTGATAAATCTTCTTAGGTCATATTGTATAGGTAAATACTATTAAAATAAATATTCTAGAAATCATATGTAATTTCTAAAACTTGGATATGTCCTGGTATAATGTTATCAGTCATAATTCTAGTTATTATCTTAAAATATTATGTCACAAAGTAGCCTAATTTATTTGTCAACTTCATTACAACCAGGTCTTTAACCAGGCTTTTTAAAGTTTTGTCATTTATAGACAGCTGTAATCTGATGCTTTGGCAAAAATGTTTCATCTTCAACAAAATTCATAGAAAGAACTTTTTGACAAGCACAGGTTTTGGGTAACTTCCAGATGTTGCCATTGAACTGGGTAGGAAATTAAAGAATTCATTGATGATTTCATAAAACTATTAATGAAAGATTAAGATCAAAGAATAGTTACATAAGACTGAGTGATCTGATGAATATTGTTATACCTTTTATGGTTTTTGTCTGAAGTATTACTGGCTTTTAATCTTTGTTTTCCATATATAAGAGAATCTTTCCCTTTAAGTTAATTATAACTTACAGCAATTTGGTAAGTTATACGTTTGTGAATATAATTGTTTGTAAATATATCTTTTTTAAAACATCTTTATTGGAGTATAATTGCTTTACATTGTTGTGTTAGTTGCTGCTGTATAACAAAGTGAATCAGCTATATGTATACATATATCCCCGTATCTCCTCCCTCTTGTGTCTCCCTCCTCCCCTCCCTATCCCACCCATCTAGGTGGTCACAAAGCACTGAGCTGCTCTCCCTGTGCTATGCAGCTGCTTCCCACTAGCTATCTATTTTACATTTGGTAGTGTATATATGTCAATGCCACCCTCTCACTTTGTCTCAGCTTACGCTTCCCCCTCACCATGTCCTCAAGTCCATTCTCTATGTCTGTGTCTTTATTCCTGTCCTGCTCCTAGGTTCTTCAGAACCTTTTTTTGTTTTGTTTTTTAGATTCCATATATATGTGTTAATATACGGTATTTATTTTCTCTTTCTGACTTACTTTACTCTGCATGACAGATTCTAGGTCCATCCACCTCACTACAAATAACTCAATTTCATTTCTTTTTATGGCTAATATTCCATTGTATATATGTGTCACATCTTCTTTATCCTTTCATCTTTCGATGAACACTTAGGTTGCTTCCACATCCTGGCTATTGTAAATAGTACTGTAATGAACATTGGGGTACATGACTCCTTTTGAATTATGGTTTTCTCAGGGTAGGGTATATGCCCAGTACTGGGATTGCTGGGTCATATGATAGTTCTACATTTAGTTTTTTAAGGAACCTCCATATTGTTCTCCATAGTGGCTGTATCAATTTATATTCCCACCAGCAGAGCAAGAGGGTTCCCTTTTCTCCACACCCTCTCCAGCATTTATTGTTTGTAGATTTTTTATGATGGCCATTCTGACCGGAGTGAGGTGATACCTCATTGTAGTGAAACATTTATTTTTTCTCTCTCTACATGATCCCTCTAAAATTTGAAAACTCTTACTGAATACTCATTTTTATGTCAACTTAATTATTTGAATAAGTTCAATAAGAATCGGTTTTCCTTATAACAGGACATAATTGGAAACATTGGTTATATTACCATGGCTTTGACTGAAATATCATACCTAAGAAAACGCATAGATTCAAATATGACCAGACAGCTTTAAAGAACTAAGGAGAACATTAAAGATCCATAAAACTTGTTGGAAAAATTACATTGTATCCTGCTGAGTTCCCAGCAGCCTTACTAGGTATATAAGGAAGGCAACCTCCTGGCAGTAGCAAGAATCTCAAGATATTTTGAAGATCTTGGGAAGAGAATTATTTACCCAAATCTATAGATATTGCAAGCAGAATCTGATAGGAAGCTCTTAGTTTGCCTTTCCTGGTTTTGAGAGCCCTTTTAAAGGTTTAATATTAGATTCCTTATGAAAATTTCCAGCAAAGCCAAAGAGCCTATAGGATCAATTACACTTATGTAAATAATCAGGCCAAGTTTATTGAAACCAGACTTATTTTGCAAACAAATTAGTACTAATTTAGCTCTATTTGGTCCAAATGAGGACAAATTTAGATAGAGAAAATTGTATGTCAGCAATATACCTTTGTGAATATTAAATTCTATTGTTGTTTAATTTTCTTTGAGATTTTATATTTATCACCTGATTCACTTCCTGAATGGCTCCTCATTTCTATGTTACATTATTGTAAAGTTTAATTGAATTATTAAAAGGACATTCTAAATTTGTTACTGAAGCTTATCACAGTAATCTGTCTTTGGATTAAAATCGATACTGCATGACCTGAAACCAGAAGATTATGTATATTGGAAAAGACATCAGATAAGGAACTTTCACAGCCATGGTGGAAGGGGTTTATCAGACCTCCTCTCCTGAATGGACTGCAACTCCTGTTTTTGACACCTGGCTTTGACTAACTGAGACAAGTACTACCAGGCTGAGAAGATGATATCTGAAGTAGACAGCTGACCCATGATGCTGGATGAGGCATGTGTACTGATTACCCTGATGACTGTTCATACTTTTGCATATGAACTGAGTGTATTTCTTTCTTGGGCTCAATTATCTGTAAGTTTCAAAAAAAAGTCATTCTAATTGCTGGGTTTGTAGCAAATTACCTATGTCCAGTACTCCTGAGTTACCTTGAGTTACCTGGATTTCTCCTCTCCAAGACTCTAGGTGGATGGCCCTTAGGAAATTTATTCTAAAAGAAAGAAATTACAGTTCTGGTCAGGCCACTATTGTTATTACTAGATGGGTTTCCCTCTCATATGAACTACAATCATACTCGCTCTGACCATGACCATAAATATAAATTTTCTTTAAAGTTACTCAAGTTAAATCAGAGCAATGAGCTAAATTTCAGTCAAAGAATATAATTTCCCAATTATTAGGACAGACTTTTCCTCAATTATGGGATAGAATTATATGGCTACACCAGGCTATGGTCATTTAAGTTTAAAGGCCCTTATGTTGGGAACAATTAAATCATACTAAGGATAATCAGACAAATAACACCAGGAAATTGGACTGAATTCTTTATGAACAATGCCAGTATATCATTCCCTTTGAGAACCAGTGATTGGTTTGGAACTGATTGGTTGAGATCACCCGGAAAATAGTGGGTAGCTCTGAACAGGATCAAGTGGAATTTATGGAACAAATTTATGGCTTTGGCTCTCCCCAGGTTGGTTAGAAAGATGCACCATGTGTTTCCCTTGTGCTCAAGGCCACCTATGGGTAGCTTTGATGAAAGTCCCTGCCAATCTACCTTTAACATGGACAGAATAGGTTCAATCAGTTTTCCAATGAAATGAACATCTGGACATAATATTTTTTCATTCATTTGGAATAGAAGATGTCATTAATCACATAGAAGTTTTAACAAGATTTATTCAGCAAGATTTGAATGATAGTAAGCAAGCCATTAACTTGTTAAATTCAGAAGTTTCCTTGATGACAAAAGCAGTCCTACAGAAGAGCATGGCCCTTAATATTCTAAAAGCTTCCCAAGGGGGAACTCATATTATAATACAATCTGAATATTGCATTTGTATATCTAATGAATCTCTAGTATAACCCATTTTATGGCCCATAGAAAGAGTCAAATTTCCACTCTGAAAGATCCCCTTCCCAGTTTAGGGGAAATATGAGGAAATTTGGTTCAGGAGGATCTTAAACCTTTACTACTGACATTAATATCCCTGTTCACAATTTTGATTACAGTTTGCATAAGATAATATCTAAACAACTTGAAACTTTTGATCACACCTATAGTTTTCTATAAATTAATGAACATGCTCAATGCACATGCAAGGTAAAATTGGCATAAGTTCTATTGGACAGCTTGGAATTGACTGTCAGTCCTTGCCAGACATCCTACCAATACAATCCACTTACCTCTCCAAGAGAAGAGAAAGGACTGGGCTATTAATTAAGACCCAACATCAAGGGACATGATGAATCCAGGGCAGGAAAGCAAACACTCGGGCATTCAGGGAACAAATATTTAATCACCTAATGCTTTCTCTGAAAATATTACTGATCAAAAGGTGGAATCAATTAAATAAAATTATTTTTAAGACAGAATAAGAAATATTTATTTATTTTAAAAATTTTATTTATTTATTTACTTATTTTTGGCTGTGTTGGGTCATCATTGCTGCACGTGGACTTTCTCTAGTTGTGGTGAGTGGGGGGCTACTCTTCATTGTGGTGCATGAGCTTCTTATTTCAGTGGCTTCTCTTGTTGCAGATCATGGGCTGTAGGTGCGCGAGCCTCAGTAGTTGTGGCACGTGAGCTCAGTAGTTGTGGCTCATAGGCTCTAGAGCGCAGGCTCAGTAGTTGTGGTGCACAGGCTTCGTTGCTCCTCAGCGTGTGGGATCTTCCTGGGCCAGGGATTGTACCCGTGTCCCCTTCATTGGCAGGTGGACTCTTAACCACTACTCCACCAGGGAAGTCCAAGAAATATTTAATATAAAGTTTTCTCTGCTCCCTCCCTTTTAGTGTGCATTGTGCATCTGCATTACACATTAATTAAATACCCTTAGAAGACACAGGAATGCTTGCCAAAAAATGCAGTTTCCTCCTGGCACCAGGAAGATAACTCCTTGGGAGATAACATTCCTTTCTCAATCCTGTCAGGGGTCACAATGACTCACCTTGTCAGATTACGTATACTGTCAATATGTTACATTGATGTATATACCCCTTTAAAGTATCACCCTTTGTCTCAAAAACTTATATAACTAACTCTGCTTTAACCTCTAACAAATGGAACAGTCCTCAGACCTTTCTGGAAGACTATCTTCCAGGTTATAATCCTTGGATTGGCCTGAATAAAATTTTCCATTTCTTTCATAGATTGGCTACTGATTTATGTTGTTGCTGTTGACACTGGCATTGTTATGACTTCAGGAAGAATGCTCCCTGAAGATTCAAAATAACTATAAGATCACTCACTAACAAAAACTCATGTATTGCTGATAAGGCAACATGAAAATTTTTACTCTGGCTATGTTAAAATGGATACATCATTTGTTTTTCACTAATGAGAGGTTTGCAAAAGTGGTGGATTCTGGGTTGAAAACCTGTTTATCAAGTCAGTGCCGGTATTTAAAGGTATAAAGAAAAGATCTTGGGGTTTACATTTTCTCTGTGCATTGATGCTTCCTAGTATAAGAATACCCACATTATATTCTTACCCCATCATTTTTGATCATTCATCCTCAAATGAATTTATCCTTCAACATTCTAATGGATTTCTGTGCCTCACAATAATCATCAAGATATGACCCTGGTTACATAGCACCGGTCCTCTGAACAAAGCTCCATAGATGATCCATTTGGGCCTAATAATGGTCTAACTTTTTATCTCTGATGTCTAACAACTCTCATTTCAAAAGGGATCAATGGCTTAAAAAAAAATCTTAAGGATTGTAACCTGCCTTAAAATATATGTATCCTTTTCTTCCCTTCCAAGATGGATTTTTTAGTCTTTTAAATCAAGGTGAACTGAAAAATGATTGCATTGAAACTAAAACTAAAACAAAAACAAAAATTACCAAAGAACATAGAGTTGCAGTCTGAATTTATCTCAAAACAATCCAAGGAGAAGCTCCCTGTTATTGTTATAGTACCAGTGGAGTTAAAATGTAAGATGTGAGAAACTATGCTTGATTTCATGGGGTGCTTGTACCTTAGCTAGGAATATAATGCTGTTGTCTCTAACATAATAAAAGGAAAGGATCTTAGAAATGGAAATGTAAAAATAAACACATTTTTAGAAGTTTGAAATGATGTTATTGTCAAAGCAATCAATCACTCAGTTGAATGGTAGTAAGTTAAAGTAGAGAAGAGCCAAGATCTCAGTTATATTTAAAAGAAAAAAGAAAGACTTGATTTGGCTACAAAGTAGAGAATATTTGGGTGGGGTAGGAGTAGAAGCAGAGAGATCAGCTAGATGGTTATTGCCTTAGACCAGATGTCAGGTGGTAGTGAGGTAGATTATGATGGGGAAAGTAAAAATGAAGAAAAATATGTATTTGTGGTACATACTGTGGACATAAAGAACTGAAAGATGTACTGGTGGTTTAAAAAGTTGCAGTCATGGGTTGAAAAAGGAAGGAATGAGAGATGACTTTTAGGATTTGGGGTTGAGAACCTATGTGGATGTCTGTGCCCTTCACTAAGATGGAAAGTTGGAATTGGAACAAGTTTGGGAATATAAATAGAAACTTTCATTTTGAATACATTGTATACACTCTTGATTCCCAAGTGACATATGGAAAAGAACTATTTTAACCTAAGAGACAATGTATCCTATATTCATACATATGCACAAACATGCATAAGATAAAACCAGAAAACGCATGAATTAGGTTTCCACTCACATCTGTGGAAAACCCTTGACCTTGATTCAGTCTTTCTGATGCTTCTCTCTCAAGCATCAGAAAGCAGTCACTGCTTGGAAAACTTTATGCTCCAGTTCCATCTGCATATCTTGTTTTTTCAAATAGGCTGTAAACTTTTGACAATAAGAACAAACAAACTATGTCTTATGATTCTTGGAATCCACCCAGTAACTAGGAACATGGTATAATGAAAAGAATTGAGATTTTGAGAAGATATAGATGTGAATTACAGTGCTACTGCTTATCCTTCATTTGAGAAAGTTACTTAGCCTTGATAAATTTATACTTTTTCATCTGTAAACTGTAATAATAATACCTGCTGTCTTGTGGTTGCTCTGAAGATTAAATAAGAAAAGTTTAACCGATGCTTAACAGAGTTCTCGGAATACATACAATAAATGTTAGTTTTCCTTCTCTAAACATGGTTATATGGACTTAATACATATTTGTCAAATAAAAGAATGACATTATCTTTGGAATATTACCACCATTAATTCCTAATGGGTCCTGAATTTTGGGTGAAAATGACACTTCATTAATGTTTTCCTATTTGGTGTTAATAGCTCTATAGTGTCACAGATCACAAAACATACTTAATGTGTGTTGCTATTATCAATCAGTACAGTAGAACACAGTCCACAGAATGTAATTGAGTCAGATTAATTTTAATCATTTGAAAGCGAACATTAGCATTCACGGTAATGGGAATAAAATTGTCTCCATCACAAGTTAAATTACTACTGCTGTAATTTTAAAATAGCTGATTCTGAATTTCTACCTGTATCTTTAAAAAGTGATCTATATCTTCTCATTATTTTATTTCATAGACACTTAGGCAGAATTTAATCTCAGTTGTACTTAGAGTAAAGCTAGAAAGTAGCTGAAAAAATGTTTCTTAATGAACTATTTATACCAATGTAACATAAATCTTGAGAAATTAGTTAAAATATAGTTTTCCTCAAATATTTTGACATTGTATTTTGTATGACTATTATCCTCTTGAAATACTAATTTATAAGAATTCTTACTACTAATACTATGTCATAGAGCACGTACACTATTAAACTCTAGGTCCTGGTCAGAAAGTTGAGAACTACTTTTTTTTTTTTTTTTTTTTTTAATTGAAGTATAGTTGATTTACAATGCTGTGCCAATCTCTGTTGTACAGCAAAGTGACTCAGTTACACACAAATAGACCTTCTTTTTTTTTTAATATTCTTTTCCATTGTGGTTTATCACAGAATGTTGAATATAGTTCCCTGTGCTATACAATAGGACCTTGTTGTTTATCCATCCTATATATAATAGTTTACATCTACTATTCCCAAACTCCCAATCCTTCTCTTACCCTCCACCCTCAGCAACCACAAGTCTGGTTGTAACCACAAGACTAGTTTGTGGTTACAAGACTAAAGAAGAGGGGGCTTCCCTGGTGGTGCAGTGGTTGAGAGTCTGCCTGCCAATGCAGGGGACATGGGTTCGTGCCCCTGTCTGGGAAGATCCCACATGCCGCAGAGCGGCTGGGCCCGTGAGCCATGGCCGCTGAGCCTGCACGTCCAGAGCCTGTGCTCCGCAACGGGAGAGGCCACAACAGTGAGAGGCCCGTGTACCGCAAAAAAAAAAAAAAAAAAAGACTAAAGAAGAAAAATACAGGGTCTTCTCAATAATTATGGAAAAATTATTGATACAAATTAATATACATTCATGATAGACATCCTCAACAAAGTAGGAATAGAAAAAACACTTTTTTTTCCCCAAAAATATCACCACTTCTCTTCAGTGTTATATTGGACTCCCAGTAAGGGCAATAATGTAAGTTAAAGAAATAAAAGCCATGTAGATTGGAAAGGAACAAGTATAAATTTCTTTATTCACAGATAATACTATTCTTTCTGTAGAAATTCTAAAGAGAGATACAAAAGAGCTGCTAGAAATAATAAGTGAATTTAACAAGGTTTCAGGATCCAAGGTTAATGTACAAAATCAATTGTATTTCTCTATACTCATATAAAACAATTGAAAATTTGAATAAAAGCAATACTATTTACAATATCTTCAAAGATTTGGAAAATTAGGGAATAATTTTAACAAAATGTCTATAAGATCTGTGCACTGAAAACAACTGAACACTGATGAGACAAATTATGTTGGGGCTCAGACTAAAACAGATTCTGCCAATCTTCAGCTTCCTGGACATTGACATCGACCCAGCAGAGGAAGAGAAAAAGAAACAGTAAAAGATTAGTATAGAAGGTTTTTATGAGCCGGTCCTAGGTGTAGGGCACTTTACTTCTACACATATTCTATTGGTTAGAACTAAAATACAAGATTATATATCTACCTGAGAGGGACACAGGGGAATATAGTCAAGCTATTTGCCTAGGATAAACGTTTCTGTCCCACATAACACTCTTTGACATAAATCACAGCAAGATGTTTTTTGATCTACCTCCTAGAGTAATGAAAATAAAAACAAAAATAAACAAATGGGGCCTAATTAAACTTAAAAGCTTTTGCACAGCAAAGGAAACCATAAATGAAAAGACAACCCTCAGAATGGGAGAAAATATTTGCAAACAAAGCAACAAACAAGAGATTAATCTCCAAAATGTACGAAAGTTCATGCAGCTCAATATCAAAACAAAACAAAAAAACCCCAAAACAACCCAATCAAAATATGGGCAGACGATCTAAATAGACATTTCTCTAAAAATATTTCTATATGGTACAAATCCTTCTTTGACCATTTGCTTTACTTTAGTTTCACTGCTCATATCATAGAAGGGTCCATGTCATAAAAGAAGTCAAAAGCAGTTTTGGATAATCAGAATCCTTCTTCAAGATGTCAATCTGATTTCTGGCATTATGTCTTCTTCCTCATTGTCTGGCACTTGTTCAGAAGCACTCAACTCCATCAAGTTGTCTTCTGTTAATTCTTCTGGTGTGGTGTCTATTAGCTTTTGAATTTTGCCAAGATCTATATCTTGAAACCTTTCACCCCTCACCTTTTCTGCCATACCCACAATCTCTTTCACGATTTCCTTGATTGGCTCTGTTGTAAATCCTATGAAGTTATGCACAACATATGGATACATTTCTCTCCAGCAGAAATTTATTCTTTGGTGCTTGATAGATTTCAATGGTGTAATCCTTCCAGACTTTCATGATAGTTTCTCTATAAGGGTTCTCTTCCAGAGCCTTGACAATTCTTTCCATAGAGAACTATGTGAAATGAACATTAAACATCCTTATGACCCTTTGATGTAGAAGCTGAATTAGAGACCTTGTGTTTGGGGGAAAGTAGACCACTTTGAAGCCTTTGATGATGAATTCGTGAGCTTCTGGGTGGCGTTTTCCAACACCGACAGAACTTCAAAAGGCATTATATTACTGGCAGTGTAATTGCTGACTTCAGGGACAAAGCATTGATGGAACCAATACAGAAAAAGGGTTCTCATTGTCTAGGCTTACTTCTTGTACAATTAAAAGACTGGCAGTTGGTATTTATTTTTTCCATCAAGTCTCAGGGGTTTGCAGCTTTATAGACAGGACAATCCTGATTATAAACTCAATTTCATTTGCACAAAACAGTAGAGTTAGCTTATCCCTTTCTGCCTTAAATCCTGGTGCTCACTTCTCTTTATTTCTAATAAATTTCCCTTGTGAATTTTTTTCTAAAATAAAACATTTTCATCTACATTAAAAGAAACATGTACTCAGCCATAAAAAAGAATGAAATAATGCCATTTGCAGCAACATGGATGGACCTAGCGATTGTCATACTGAGTGAAGTCAGACAGAGAAAGACAATTATCATATGATATCACTGATATGTGGAATCTAAAAAAAGGCTACAGATGAACTTATCTACCAAACAGAAATACAGTACCAGGTGTAGAAAATAAACTTATGGTTACCAGGGGGTAAGGGGTGAGGGGTAAATTGGAAGATTGGGATTGACATATACACACTACTATATATAAAATAGATAACTAATAAGGACCTATGGTATAGCACACGAAACTTTATTCAACACTCTGTAATGACCTATATGGGAAAAGAATCTTAAAAAAAGATGGATATAGGTATATGTATAACAGATTCACTTTGCTGTACACCTGAAACTAACACAACATTGTAAATCAACTATACTCCAATAAAAATTAAAGAAAAAAAGGGTCAGTTGTATGGGAAAGATTTTGGGAGAGTAAATCCTAAGAGTTCTCATCACAAGGAAAAGTTTTTTTTTTTTCTTTCTTTTTTTTCTATATATGAGCTATATGAGATGATGGATTTTAGCTGATCCTATTGTGATAAACATTTCACAATATACATAAATTAAACTATCATGCTATATCCCTTAAACTTATACAGTGATATCTTTCAAGTATTGCTCAATAAGACTGGAGGGAATAAAGAAGTACTATCAAGCAGGAATAAGATTGTGTGGTATTGATTGAAAAAACAGATATATAGAACAATGAAAATGGTTAGAAATATCCATTAATAGACCCAAACAGACATGGACAGATGATTTTTCAAGAAAGGCACAAAGGAATTTTAATGGGGAAAAGACAATCTTTTCAGTAAATTGTGCTGGAACAATTGGGAGTTCATATGAAAAACAAAAAAGCCTTAAACTTTTGTTGCACACCATCTACAAATTATGTAACATATCCTTACCTGTAGGAGCTAAAATTACAAAACTTCTGGATTAGGCAGAGATTTCTTAAGTAGGAAACAAAATGTATAAAATATTAAAAATGATAAATTGCATTTCATCAAAATTAAAACTTTTGCTTTTCAAAGTATTGTTAAGGAAATGAAAAGACAAGCCACCACCTGGGAGAAAATATTTTCAAAATATGTATTTGATGAAGGACTTGTATCCAGAACATATTAAGAACTCTCACAACTCAATAATGAGACCCAAAAAATTAAAAATAGACACAGTATTTGAACAAGTGCTTCAACAGAAAAGGTATGTAGATGGCAAATAAGAACATTAGTCATTAGGAAAATAGAAATTAAAACCACAATGTGATTTAAAACTACTACAAATCCACTAGAATGACTAAAATTGCAAACACCGACAATCCCAAGTGTTGGTGAAGCTCTGGAGCAACTGTAATTCTCATTTATTGCTGTTGATGCAAAATAATAAGATTTTTGGAAAACAGTTTTGTAGTTCCCTCTAAAGTTAATCATATATTCACCATAGTATGACCTAACAATCCAACCCTTAGCTCTTTACCATAGAGAATTTTTGAAAAATATGATTACACAGATGACTGTACATGAATGTTTATAGAAGCTTTATTTATTATAGCCAAACACCAGAATAAATGCAAATACCTATCAATTTATGAATGGATAAAAAATTGTGCTATATCTGCAATGGAATGGTATTCAGTTGTAAAATGGAATGAACTAATGTTACATGTAAAACATGGAATAATTAAAAAAAATACACTTAGAAATAAAAAAATTATGTTCACATAAAAATCTATATGCAAATGTTCACAGCCATTTTATTTGTAATAACCCCAAACTGGAAACAACGCAAATGCCCTTCAGTGGATGAATGGTTAAACAAACTGCATGAATCAACACATGGAATTTTATTTACAATAAAAGTAAATGAGTTATTGATAGCCCATCTATTTAGATAAATCTCAAGGGAGTTGTGCTAAATGAAAAAAAACCTCAAAGGTACTGTAGGATGTAGTATGTGACATTCCTGAAATAGAAAAAATATATATATATAGAAATAGAGAACAGAATAGTGGTTGCCAGAGGTTAGAGGGGAGTGGTGGGAAGGAGGTAGCTGTGGCTATTAAGGGTAGCCTGAGAAATCTGTGTGATGGAACTATTCTTTATCTTGACTTTGGTGAAGGTCACATGAATCTTCATATGTGGTAAAATGCATAGTACTAAATGCACACACACCCCCACATATACACAAATAAGGACACATGGTGAACACTGGTAAAATCTGAAGAAAAAAAAAAACAGTGGTTTATCAATGTCAGTTTCCTAGTTATGGTATTGTACTATAGTTATGCAAGACTGAGTGAACTGGGTGATGGTTGTGTGGAATCTCTTTGTATTATTTCTTAAAACTGCACTTAAAGCTACATTATCTCAAAATAGAAAAAGTTTAAAAAATAATACAACGAATGAAAAAAATCCGGACACAAAAGATCATACACTATATGATTCCATTTATATGAAATTCTAGAAAAGGCAAAAGTGTAATTATAGAAAACAGATTACTGGTTGCCAGGGGTCAGGGACTGGATAGAGGACTTTGACTACAAAGAGAGACAGAGAAAGGCTCTATATCATGATTGTTATATGATTATGTACATTTCTCAAAACTCATATAATTGTGTACTTAAAATTGTAAGTTGTCTTAGTTCAGGATGCTATAATGGAATACCATAGGCTGGGTAGCTCATCAACAACAGAAATTTACTTTTCAATGTTCTGGAGGCTGGGAGTCTAACATCAGAGTGCCAACTTAATTGGATTCTGGTGAGAGCTCTCTTTCAAGTTGTAGATGGCTGACTTCTTGTATTCTCACATGGAAGAAAGAGATCAAGCTAGTTATCTGGCTTCTCAAAAGGGTGCAAATCCACTCATAAGGGCTCCACCCTCATGATCTAATTATTTCCCAAAGGTACCACCTTCAAATCACATTAAATATTAGAGTCCAATATATGAACATATGAATTTGGGTGGGAATACATTCAATCTATAACATAAATTATACCTCAATAAATTTGTTATGTAATTTTAAAAGTAGATATCAGTAATGTAGTAAGTCATAATGTACCTATACTGATATCATTATTCTTATATTCCAAAAATGAATATAAAATTATTATTGATCCCACTCAAAGCAACACGATTGAAAATTACAAAAGAATAAACTTAAGAAATGGGTGGGGGGAAAACTGTGAAGATACTGAGAGAACCAAAAGAAGATTTAAATATGTGAGTAGACATATTATGTAACTGAAATAAAATATTCAGTATTCTAAAGATGTTAATTCTTTTCCATATTATCTTTAATTGCAACTTTAATTATAATCTCAATGAGATTTTTTTCCTATCACTCCATATGCAAAACACCACAGAATATTTAGTGAACAAAAGAGTAAAAATCACAGCACAACAAAACAAAATGTCAGAAGCCAGTGGGACTTAACTGCTCAAAGTGTTAAAATACATTATAAAACTACAGCACTTGGATGTAGTGCTAGAATATATTAGCAGAGCACTGGAACAAAATAAAAAGTTCAGAAACATTATGAAGTACATTTTAGAGATTTGGATATAATAAACTATCAGAGAAGTAGGATAACCAACATTGGAACAAAGGGCTAATTAGATAAAATCAGATTTGTACTTTAACACTCATGCCAAAATAAATTTCTGACAAATAAAAAACATATTAGTGCTTACTAGAAGAAAATACCATTGAACATTTTTAAATCTAGAGGCAAAGAGGTCTCTTCTAACACTGACAACAAAAGCAGAAAATAAAATATAATGTGACACTGTTGGTGGGAATGTAAATTGATACAGCTACTATGGAGAACAGTATGGAGGTTCCTTAAAAAACTAAAAATAGAACTACCATACGACCCAGCAATCCCACTACTGGGCATATACTCTGAGAAAACCATAACTCAGAAAGAGTCATGTGCCACAATGTTCGATGCAGTTCTATTTACAATAGCCAGGACATGGAAGCAACCTAAGTGTCCATCGACAGATGAATGGATAAAGAAGATGTGGCACATATATACAATGGAATATTAGCCATAAAAAGAAACAAAATTGAGTTATTTGTAGTGAGGTGGATGGACTTAGAGTCTGTCATACAGAGTGAAGTAAGTCCGAAAGAGAAAAAAAAAATACTGTATGCTAACACATATATATGGAATCTAAAAAAAAAAAAAAATTGGTTCTGAAGAACCTAGGGGCAGGACAGGAATAAAGACGCAGACATAGAGAATGGACTTGAGGACACAGGAAGGGGAAGGGGAAGCTGGGACAAAGTGAGAGAGTGGCATGGACATATATACACTACAAAGTGTAAAATAGATATCTAGTGGGAAGGAGTCACATAGCACAGGGAGATCAGGTCGGTGCTTTGTGACCACCTAGAAGGGTGGGATAGGGAGGATGGGAGGGAGACGCAAGAGGGAGGAGATATGGGGATATATGTATATGTGTAGCTGATTCACTTTGTTATAAAACAGAAACTAACACAACAATGTAAAGCAATTATACTCCAATAAAGATGTTATATATATAATGTGACAGATTTTTATATTTAAGTGTGTAAAAATTTTACACATTGGTAGCCATCCTAGGGCATGTTGCAGATTCTATTCCCTATCCTACTCCTCTTTTCTACATTAATCCCTATTCTATTGAGGTATCTACTCAGTCCCCAGCTCCAGGGGTGGATACTAATCAGCATAAACCAAAGACAGCAAATTAAAATACCAGACTATTTCTGTGGTGGTTGGTTTTATGTATCAACTTTACTGGGTTTAAATCTGCCCATATAGCTGGTAAAGCATTGTTTCCAGGAGCAGTGGTGAGGGTATGTCAGAAAAGTTTATTGAGAGGATGTGACTGCTGGTTGAATCTGGTGATCTGAGGTTCCTTACCCACCCACCCAAACTAGGAGCCATTGCAAGGACACAGCCTTGAGAGAGACAGGTATTATTGAGACCAACTGGACTGATTATGTGACTGAACCCAGATAAGGTCTCTATATAAATTTTAAGATTCTGATGGGGAGGGGCAGAGATCTTCTCTTGCAGCTGTTCAAGACAAATGTCACATTATTAAATAATAAAAAAAAAATAATAAGCTAGCTTAATTAAACTGCCACTTACCAATGTGGAGTAGCCTGCCTCTGCCTCTGCCTCTGTCTCTGCTTGCCCTCCATGTGTGTGGAGGCGCCAAGTTCAGATTTCCTGGAACTCCTGGAAGGAAGAGGAAGGGTAAATATGTTCTCCGTTAGGACGTTGGCACTTCTGGTTCTCAGGCCTTCAGACTTGGACTGGGACTACACCAACAGCTTTCCTGGGTCTCCAGCTTAAAGATGGTGGATCATGGGACTTCTCAGTCTCCATAATTCTGTAAACCAAAAACCTTATAATATATAAATAAATAAATAAATAAATAAATAAACATACATATATATATCTCCTATTGATATTGCTTCTCTGGAAAACCTTAACTAATACAATTTCTATTTATTAATTTGGCAAATATTAAAAGAAAGATTGTTAAAATTCTTTGTCATCAAGGTTATAGAAAAATTGGCACTCTCATACATCCTTAAAGGGCATGTATCAATATACTGAGCCTTTAAGAAAACGGCATGTGAAAGTATCACCAAGCATTACATTACACACTTTCAATTCCAAAATTCCTCTTTAAAATGTATCTTAATTAAGGCCTGGAATAAACTTAAAGGTGTAAAAATATTTATTGTGTCATTGCTTACAGTAGCAAAAAAGTAGTAGTATATTAAATAAGTATTTTTAAAATAAATTCTGATTTATCACAAGGAGACTAGAATAACAAAGTAATTTGAGTAACTAACATGATTATAGTGTTTACTAAGTTCAAGTCACTGTGGTCATTGAAATGGTTATGTAGCTCTGTAATTGCTGACAGAAATAAATACATCAATTTCATGTTAAGAAAAAGATAAGCCTATAGAAATATGCATAGTATGATCCAATTTTTCTAAATAGGTAGGCACTCTATAGTGTGTATATTCATAGAATAAGTTCTGGAAGGTTATTAGGGTGACCACGTGTCTTGATTCACCTGGTAGATTCACCAAAGTATTTATTTATTTTATTTTCACTCTAAAAGGACTCACTTTAGATAATAAATAATATTAGTGATGTGTGATTTTTTAAACTTTCTTAATTATTTATATCTATATTCAATAAAGTCTTAAAATGAGCATATATTTTCTAAAGCAGGCATGGGAGAGACAATAATGAAGTGTTTTAATTGGACAAACCAAAAAGTATGTTCCAGAAAATATGTGCTGTACAGCATACACACATATATGAAATACATCATAAACTTAAAAGCTTATAAAAAAATCCCTCAGTTTTGGTGTTTTCTGTTCACTACTTTTTAGTCATTTCTTTGTTGAGAAGTGTTGCAGGGAAGTGAAAGTTGAATTAACATCACTTGCTCAGCTTTAAGAAACTGATCCTCTGTTGAAACAACTGTAAACCCATTTCTACAAAGTTTTCTGAAAATGCTTTTCAGTGAGAGAAGGAAAAGAATCAATTTCTATCAATAGAAAGTAAGATGATTAAAATCTCTAAAAGTTGAAGGGGCTTGCAAAGAGCAGTTACATAGTCAATAAGCAAAAATGCTCCAAAAAGAAGAAGAGACTGGAGGAAGATTCCAACATGATTCTTTCTTGGTTAAAATACATCTTGGAGAGTCTAAGTATGTTGGTGACAATGTGTGATTTTCTTTAACTACCTGGGTTTCTTACGAAGAGACAATTTGTAGAGAACTGGAGCAAACATTGTTTAATAGGATGATGGAAATGGTGGCAGAATTTGGAATTCTAAAGGGGATGAAAAGATTAAATTAATGAAGATCTAGCTAGAGGAGTTAGCATTAGCCTCTTAATACAGAGGAGGGGGATGAGGTGGAGAGAAGGATTGTTCTTACTGGTTTAAACTGAAGTTTGAATTATCGTAACTCAGATTTCTGACTTTAAGAAAAGCATCATAATAAAGTTAAAGCAGAGAATACCAGAGTTATATTAGCAAAAACTGGTATTGTTGAATTTTAAATTATAAAATGTACTGTGCTCAGATTCGAACCTCAAATGTCAACTGGGGTGAATCTATAACATCTAAGACTAGTTAACCCCCCCCAACCCCTTCTATGATTTGTGAAAAGTACAAGGTCCTCCCTATGAAGCTTGCAAATTCCCAGGAGGATTCCTTTATCAAGCCCATATTTGATCTGAGTTCCTGCCTTTATTTACCATCCTATGCTTTTCCTCACAGAAGTCCATATATAGAATTCAGTCCTTTTCCTTGTTACACACACACACACAATTCACATACCACTCACTATAGGGATTTGTGGGTGTAGTTGACTCTACTGAAATTTAGGGAATGAGGAGAGGTTTAAAACCATATAAACAGGGAACTTCCTGGCAGTCCAGTTTTTAGGACTCCATGCTCTCACGGCTTAGGGCCCAGATTCAATCACTGGTCAGGGGACTAAGATCCCACAAGCTGCATGGCACAGTCAAAAAACAAACAAAAAACAAACAAACATTCTTACTAATTATGAGACCTTCTGCATTTTCAAATGCCTTAGGCATTTTAGTAAGAGAAGAACAAACCCAAATCCATACTGGATCCATTCCTTAAGCTATAACCTTTGTACTTTGTTGTCAATATTTAGTCATGCTGGCTCTTCACATTGGCAAAAGAATGCTGACTGTTGCCTGAAATATACAAAACAGCTCTTTATCAAGGCTCTGCCTCAAAGGCTTGACCTTTAAAGAAAAAACACTCTTCATTCATATAGAGACAAAAAGTTGCAGAACAGAGAATATTTGCCTTATTGAAGGTTTACAGGAACATCATGACAAGACCTACGTGCACAGAGGCAAGAACAAAGGATTAGCACATCTCCTCTGGGGTCTGGCAGGCACCATGAAGCTTGCATGAACCAGCCAGACACCCTCTCCTTTCAATATAAAAGAAGCATGAACACTAACTCAGGTAAGATGGGTCTTTGGAACACTCGTCCTCCATCTTCTCGGTCTGCTGGCTTTCCAAATAAAGTTGTGTTTCCTTGCCCCAATACTTTGTCTCTCGATTTATTGGCCTGTCCTGTGGTGAGCAGTGCAAGCTTGGATTTGGTAACATTTTTACCTATCCTGATCCTGTTTCTTGCCATATGCAGCCCATCTCTTCATCTCTTTTCTTTTCCTTTATCCAATTCCTTTTTTCTCAGACATAAAAATAAATACTTCCTGAGTATTTTAGCGGTGGCCTCTCCCATTGCGGAGCACAGGCTCCAGACGCGCAGGCTCAGCGGCCATGGCTCATGGGCCCAGCCACTCCGTGGCACGTGGGATCCTCCCGGACTGGGGCACGAACCCACGTCTCTGCATCGGCAGGCGGACTCTCAACCACTGCACCACCAGGTAAGCCCCTTCCTTTGTTTTTATACAGAACAAATTAACACTTTCTATTCCTTTACAAGGTTAGCGTTTGGGCTCCTTTTGTGAATCTAAGCTTTAAAAATTACTCTGGTGTAATTAAATTTTTAGACAACGTGTCCATTACTCATCTGTGAGGTGGAGATTTTATTTTACAGTTTAATTGTATTTTGCAATCTTATTACAAATTCCCAAAAGTTTTACATTTTGTAAGAAATGGTAAGCAGTTAAATAATTCATACTCTTTTAATAAATAGTCTACTATGATAAAGTCATTGAAAAGAGAAGAACATTTTCATATTATCTCTAGCAGTTATTCATGTTTGGAGTAAATCTAAGTATTTCGATTATACTTAACACCTCACAGTAATATTGGTCATCTGGTGGTATTGAACCAAGTTTTATACACTAGGGAAGGTTTGGGTAACTAGCATATGTTAAATTCCAGAAAACTGGCTAAGTTCTGTACATTATTATGCTTGGTTTTTTTTTTTTTTTTTTGCTCATTAGTTGGATTTATGAAAAGTGGAAAGAAGTTAAGAAAGTACTCAACTCAAAATACATATTCTCATGAGAAATAAAAACAAACAGAATCAGTGTTCTAGCAATTAACATTGAAAAAATGTTAAGCAGAAGTTGTTTTCATTTTTGCTTTTGGTCACATTTACATATTGGAACAATAAATACACATATTTCTGGGGAAATGAATGCATACAAATCTGTATTCTCAAAACAGTCTAACAAAAGTTAGAGATAATGATCAACTGAGCTACAGAATAACAAAACTATTAGTTCTTTATTTTCCATTTCATTGTCATAGAAATTCTTGCATAGGAAGTTGTTTTCATATTCAGTTGTTCCGGACTTTGCACATCCTTTAATTTTGGTAGCACTGTCAAATATGTCTGTGACTAGGATTTTTCTCTATGTTGACAGTGGTCCTTTCACTTTTTTCAATGGTTCTTCACATCTGAAGGATCCTTGTGCCATTAACTGATGTTTCTCTAGACAAGAGTTTATTTAGTAAAACAGCAGCAACAACTATAAATCTCCAGAAACATAAAAATTCAGAAAGTGCACAGCCTCAGATGTGAATAAGAGGAACTGGGAAGGGAATGCTCTCACTAATGAATGGCCTTATGTCCTTTCTCACAGTGGTGCGAGTTGGGCCCCTTTCACCACAAGTAGAGCCTTGCCACGAGCACAAAACCTCCAAAACTTTGGAATACATTTCTTATTTTATTAATGTATACAAATTTTAAGTTATTTATTTATAATTGTATTTTCAAGATAAATTAAAGTTAATATGTATGTTAACTGTCCAAAAATGGAAAGTAGGTGTAAGTTTATTTAATTTTCTCCACTTATCTAAGAGGTTGGGGCTACTATCTTTACAACACATTCTTTGACTTTTAAGTTTAATTTCTCAGACTTTGTCACTTGCCATTGTTCTTCTCCAACTCTTGATACCATTGGAGATTCTACTGGCTAGGCAGATGACAGCAGAAGCATAAACTGGATCACATAAACATGTGTAAACATCTTAATATCATTTTGGCACACCTTGGAAGTTTTCTATATTGCTAACTCATGACTGGCAGACAATTAGTTTTCATCTGTTATGAATGTAGAACAATCTGATTTGTCATGTGTTACATTTTTGCCTCCGTTTTAGTCATTTACTCATTTTGGCTCCTTTTTATTTAGTTCACTCACTTGGGCAGTGATATAGTTTCATGCATCACATAATCATATGATCTAACTTCAGTTGGTGTTGCAGGTTGGGTGTCTCAGAAGAAGACTCTGAGATTCAGATTCATGAAGACGATGCTTATTAGGGAGCATTCTGAGGGTATGACATTTGGGAGGAAAAGAGGAGGATTGGGCAGAAGAAGCTGTGATGCTCTTCTAATGAAGGGCCCAGCTGATACTATGGTGGAGCTCTGGAGCATGGGATGATTCCTCAAAGTTGTCCCAAGTTGAGGCAAGAGGCCAAGTCATTCATTTATATAGATTTATATAGATCTGTTGTTGAATATGGGCTTTTCCTGGAAGGAGGTTGACTGAACCAGGCAGTTTTCTTCAACTGGGGCAATCCTCAAAAATGGATGGCAGCTAAGGGTCATCTCCTGGCAACACTCACAACAGCTAGGAGAAAAATTTTCTCATTCCTAAAGATGTGGGTTGCATATCACAGTATCTACCTCATAATTTAATGTTCATTCAATGTAGAAGCTTTCTCTAGATCAATGGATTACAAACTTTTGTTTTTAAGAAACAGTATTTTTTGTCCCAAGCCTTGTTTTGTACACAAAATATTTCTATATAAAAGATACAAAAGCGGTTGCTTTACCAGAATGCCCAAGATACTTCCACAGTTACTTAGACACCCAGGGTTTCTTGGGACACATTTAAAAACCTACTAGATGAATAGTTGTAAGACTTGTCTGATCATCAGCTGAAAAACTTTAAAAAAAAGCAAAACCACACACACACATTCTTGGATTTCATACCTAGAAACTTTGGTTCATCGGATCTATGATTGGGCATCAGTATATGAATATATAAATACACACACATATATGATCCATGTGATCCTTCTAGATTAGTGCTCTACATAATAGCTTTTTTTAAACTGGATTTTCTTATTAGAAGAAAAAACTGTATAGATCTGAATCACTATTATACAAAAATGAAAAAATGAAAAAGTCCAGGGCATACAGATTGGGAGGTGAGCAGGGAGGAGCCCTGCTATGCTGCAGTTTTCTTCTGTTCTTTATCTTCTGCTTTCCTCCTGAGTTACATGTCATTAAAGTTTATAGGTTTGGTTATTCCTCAAAAATAACTTGGTGACAGTTTTCCTAGGTGTTGATTTTATTGGTTAGGTGTTGGGGAAAGAAAGTTCTGAGATGGCTCAAGATACCATCTTCACATTGACTTCCCTGGTATGTGCATCTCCAAATATATATGACAAAGCCAAGTTCTCTCCAAAGAGACACTCTCCACCAGCAGTTTATGAGTGATTCTGCTACTCCACATTAGCACTTAGGATTGTTAATTTATTTATTAAGTAAATATTTATTGATTACCCACCATGTGCTAAACACCATTCTAGGTGTTTGGGATAAATTAATGAAAAAAATTAAGCCATTTTAGTAGACTGACAAACAATACATATAATAAGTAAATAAATTTTACTGGATGTTACAAGATGATAAATGCAATAGAATAAAGAAAAGGAAGAGCAGAGTAAGAGGGATCAGGAGTGTCATTAAAAGGGGGATTGAGGTGGTAATTTTAAATACAGGAGCTCAGATCAGTTTTATTGAGAAGGTGACATTTGAATAGGTTTGAAAAGGGATCAGGGAATTAACTGTGTAGTTATCTGGGGGAAGTCTGTTTGAGCTAGAGCTGGGTTTCTCAATTATGACACTATTGACATTTTGGGTTGAATAATTCTTTGTCGTGGGGGCTGTCCTATGCTTTGCAGAATGTTCAGCAGCATCCCTGACCTCTACCTTATCAGTTGTATTTGCCCCTCCAGTTGTTGCAGCCAAAAGTGAACCAAACATTGCCAAATGTTCCATGGGGGCCAAAATCACCCTAATTAAGAACCACTGCTTGTAAACTGCATAAATAATTTTGTCCTTTTCTATATGGATCCCAATTTTCTCAGTTACTTATTAGAAAGGCCATCTTATTTTTGAATTGTAAAATGGTACATTTGTCAAACAGAAAGTTCTCATATATGTGAGAGTTAGAGTCCTACTCTATGATGTTTCAAAGATCTATTATCTATTTCTGAATAAATACTCTCTTAATTATTATAACTTTATAAACTTTGCTCTCAAGTATTTTTTCCTTATTTTTCTTTGAAATTAACTTACCATTTTTGGCTAGTTACTCTCTTCCATATGTATTTTCAGACCAGGTTGTCACAATTTATAAAAACTGTGATAGGATTATGATAGAAATTCAGTAAACTTATTGATTAATTTAGAGGAATTTGACACCTTTATGAAATTGATTCTTGCCATCCATAACCAAAAGTATCTCTATCCATTTATTTAGGGTTTTTTATGTCCTTTAACAAAGATATTATTCATTTTCCCTATGTAGGTCTCAGGCCTTTTTTGATAGATTCATTTCTATTTTGATAGATTTCAGAACCTACATGATAGGTTCTGTTGCTAACGTGAAGAGTGTTTTTAAAAACAATTATTACATTTTCTTAATTACTGTTTCTGGTGCATAGGATTGTAATGAATTTTTGCATTTTCAATGCAACAATCTTATATATGGTTTCCAGCAATTTCCTACAAATTATATTTAATAGTCCAGAAGGACCATCGTATAATATATGGATTATGAAAAAAATTCCTTTCCAATCCCTTTAGCTCATATTGCTTTTTTGTTGTATTTTGCTTCAGTCAGCATTATAGTGAAAGTTTTTAATTCTGTTCCTGATCTTAAAATGATTGATTCTAATATTTCACCTTAAGTGCAAGCATTGCTATAGTCTTTCAGTGGGTAAACTTCATGAGGTCAAAGATGATCCCTTCCATTTTCAGTATGCAATGAGTTTTATCTCTCAGGGGAATTAAATTTTATCCAATATATTTTTTGGATGTATTTAGATAATATGTTTTCTTTTTCTCCTTTAATAAATGAATGGAGTGATTACAATAACAGATTTTTCTAAAGTTAACAATTCTTACATCCTGGAACCAAACCTACTCATTCGCTCTAGAAAGGAGAACAGCTCCATGCTGCAAACAAAGGAGTATCTGTTTCATCTCTACGGAAAGTTGCCTAAAGAGGCAGATCCAGGTTTATAGAGACCTGAAGATTATTTAACTTGGGGTCTCTCTATAACAATAATAATCATGCAGATTATGAATACAAATGAGCAATAAATGCAAGTACATATTTAAAATTGAAAATAAACCATAGTAAATTACAATTTTATTAAGCTGATGAATATCATAAGTATCACAAAGTCTAGAAAAGTAACTTAACTGTTTTATTTATCAACTGATGTTGATACAACACTGTAACACCTTTTTTTTCAACTTTTGGCTGTATACTCTTAAAATACCTCTTTATAAGACAATGAATTTTTTTTTTTTTTTTCCGGTACGCGGGCCTCTCACTGTTGTGGCCTCTCCCGTTGCGGAGCACAGGCTCCGGACACGCAGGCTCAGCGGCCATGGCTCACTGGCCCAGCCGCTCCGTGGCATGTGGGATCTTCCCGGACCGGGGCATGAACCCATGTACCCTGCATCGGCAGGTGGACTCTCAACCACTGCGCAACCAGGGAAGCCCAAGACAATGATTTTTAAATATTTTCTCTGTAAATACTGGACAAATAATTAAGTCATTCTTTTGCATGAGGAACAAATGTTAGTTTTTAAGCAATTACTGATATTGGAGGGACCTTCAATGTGGCGGAGGAGTAAGATGTGGAGATCACCTTCTTCCCCACAAGTACATAAAAAATACATCTACATGTGGCACAACTCCTACAGAATACCTACAGAATGCTTGCACAATACCTCAGACTTCCCAGAAGGAAAGAAGATCCCAACATACCTGGGTAGGACAAAAGAAAAAAGAAAAAACAGAGACAAAAGAATAGGGATGGGAACTGCACCTCTGGGAGGGAGATGTGAAGGAGGAAACATTTCCACAGACTAAGGAGCCCCTTCACTTGCAGGGATAGAGGGTGGGCAGGAGGGGAAGCTTGAGAGCCATGGAGGAGAGTGCAGCAGCAGGGGTGCAGAGGGCAAAGTGGAGAGATTCCCACACAGAGGATTGGTGCCAACCAGCACTCACCAGCCTGAGAGGCTTGCCTGCTCACCTGCTGGGATGGGTGGGGGCTGAGTCTTGGGTTTTGGAGGTCAGATCCCCGGGAGAGGACTGGGGTTGGCTGTGTGAACACAACCTGAAGGGGCTAGTGTGCCACAGCTAGCCACGGGGGAGTCCAGGAAAAAGTCTGGACCTGCCTAAGATACAAGAGACCATTGTTTTGGGGTGCATGAGAAGAGGGGATTCCTTCCCTGACTGCCCACAGAAGGCAGAGTACCATCTAAACAAGTCCAGAGATGGGCGCAAGCTGCGGCTATCACCTCAGACCACAGAGGTGGGCATGAAATGCTAATGCTGCTGCTGCAGCCACCAAAAATCCTGTGTGAAAGCCCAGGTCACTATGACACATTCCCTGGGAGCCTCCGCAGCATGCCACTGCCAGGGTCCTGTGATCCAGGGACAAATTCCCCGCAAGAACACACGGTGTGCCTCAGGCTGTTGCATGCCACACTAGCCTCTGCCACCGCAGGCTTGCCTGCATTCCAATTATGACTACTGTACCCATCCCTCCTCCCAGCCTGAATGAGCAAGAGCCTCCTAATCAGCCGCTACTTTAACCCTGTCCTCTCTGGGCAGGAACAGATGCCTGAGGGTGACCTACACAAAGAGTTGGGGCCAAAACCAAAGCTGAACCCCAGGACCTGTGTGAAACAAGATGAGAAAGGGAAATTTCTCCATGCAGCTTCAGAAACAGCAGATTAAATTTCCACAATCAACTTGATGTACCCTGCATCTGTGGAGTACCTGAATAGGCAATGAATCATCCCAAAATTGAGGCGGTAGACTTAGGGAGCAACACGCTTGTTAACGTTGGTGGATTTGTTTATTGGTTTGGTTGTTCTCTTTTATTTTTATTATTATTATTATTTTTTTCTTTCTTTTTTTTCTCCTTTTCTTCTGAGCTGTGTGACTGATAGGGTCTTCATTCTCTGGCCTGGTGTCAGGCCTGAGCCTCTGAGGTGGGAGAGCTGAGTTCAGGACATTAGACCAACAGAGACATCCTGGCCCACATATTATCAATTTGCAAAAGCTCTCCCAGAGGTCTCCAACTCAACACTAAGACCCAGCTCCACCCAATAGCCAGCAAGTTCCAGTGATGGACTCCCCATGCCAAACAACAAGCAAGAGAGGAACACAACCCCACCCATTAAGAGAGAGGCTGCCTAAAATTATACTAACTCCACAGACACCCTAAAACACATGACCACATGCAGTCCTGCCCACCAGATAGAAAAGATCCAGCCCGACCCACCAGAACACAGCCACCAGTCCCCTAGACCAGGAAGCCAAAAGAAGCCATGGAACCAAGCTCACTGACTGGGGGCAGACACCAAAAAACAATGGAAACTATGAACCTGCAGCCTGCAAAAAGCAGACCCTAAACACAGTAACTTAAACAAAATAAGAAGACACACAAATATGCAGCAGATGAAGAAGCAAGGTAAAAACACACAATACCAAACAAATGAAGAGGAAATAGGCAGTCTACCTGAAAGAGAGTACAGAGTAATGATAGTAAAGATGATCCACCATCTTAGAAATAGAATGGAGAAAATACAAGACATGTTTAACAAGGACATAGAAGCACTAAAGAGCAAACAAACAATGATGAACAACACAATAAATGAAATTAAAAATTCTCTAGAAAGAATCAATAGCAGAATAACTGAGGCAGAAGAATGGATAAATGACCTGGAAGATAAAAGAGTGGAAATAACTACTGCAGAGCAGAATAAAGAAAAAAGAATGAAAAGAATTGAGGACAGTCTCATGACTTCTGGGACAATATTAAATGCACGAACATTAGAATTATAAGGGTCCTAGAGAAGAAGAGAAAAAGAAAGGGACTGAGAAAATATTTGAAGAGATTATAGTTGAAAACTTCCCTAACATAGGAAAGGAAATAGTCAATCAAGTCCAGGAAGAACAGAGAGTCCCATATATGATAAATCAAAGGGGAAACATGCCAAGATTCATATTAATCAAACCATAAAAAACTAAACACAAAGAAAAAATATTAAAAGCTGCAAGGGAAAAGCAACAAACAAGGGAATCCCCATAAGGTTAGCCGATGATCTTTCAGCAGAAATTCTGCAGGCCAGAAGGGAGTGGCAGGACATATTTAAAGTGAAGAAAGGGGAAAATCTACAACCAAGATTACTCTACCCAGCAAGGATCTCATTCAGATTTTATGGAGAAATTAAAACCTTTACCGACAAGCAAAAGTTAAGAGAATTCAGAACCACCAAACCAGCTTTACAAGAAATGCTAAAGGAACTTCTCTAGGAAGGAAACACAAGAGAAGGAAAAGACCTACCAAAAAATAAACCCAAAACAACAAAATGATAATAGGAACATACATATAGATAATTACTTTATAGGTAAAGGGATTAAGTGCTCTAACCAATAGACATAGACTGGCTGAATGGATATAGAAAGATGATCTGTATATATGCTGTCTACAAAAGACCCACTTCAGACCTAGGGACACATAGAGACTAAAAGTAAGGAGATGGAAAATGATATTCCATGCAAATGGAAATCAAAAGAAAACTGGAGTAGCAATTCTCATATCAGACAAAATAGACTTTAAGTTAAAGACTATTTCAGGAGACAAAGAAGAACATTACATAATGATCAAGGGATCAATTCAAGAAGAAGATATAACAATTGTAAATATTATGCACCCAATAAAGGAGCACCTCAATATATGAGACAAATGCTAACAGTCATAAAAGGGGAAATCAACAGTAACACAATAATAGTAGGGGACTTTAAAACCCCACGTTCACCAATAGACAGATCATCCAAAATTAAAATAAATAAGGTAACACAAGCTTTTAATGACACATTAAATAAGGTGGTCTTAATTGATCTCTATAGGACATTCCGTCAAAACAACAGAATACACTTTCTTCTCAGGCAGTCATGGAACATTCTCCAGGATAGATCATACCTTGGGTCACAAATCAAGTCTTGGTAAATTTAAGAAAATTGAAATCACATCAAGAATCTTTTCCAGCCAGAGTGCTATGAGACTAGATATCAATTACAGGAAGAAAACTGGAAAAAATGCAAACACAGGGAAGCTAAACAATATGTTACTAATTAAACAAGATATCACTGAAGAAATCAATGAGGAAATCAAAAGTACCTAGAATCAAATGATAATGATGACCCAAAACTTATGGGATGCAGCAAAAGGAGTTCTATGAGGGAAGTTTATAACAATACAATCCTACATCAAGAAACAAGAAAAATCTCAAATAAACAACTTAACCTTAAACCTAGAGCAATTAGAGAAAGAAGAACAAAACAACCTCAGAGTTAGCAGAAGGAAAGATCATAAAGATCCGATCAGAAATAAATGAAAAAGAAATGAAGGAAACAATAGCAGAGATGAATAAAACTAAAAGCTAGTTCTTTGAGAAGATAAACAAAATTTATAAACTATTAGCCAGACTGTTCAAGAAAGAAAGGGAGAAGACTCAAATCAATAGAATTAGAAATGAAAAAGGAGAAGTAACAACACTGGCACTTCAGAAATACAAAGGATCATGAGAGATTTCTACAAGCAACTATATACCAATAAAATGGATAACCTGGAAGAAATGGACAAATTCTTAGAAAAGAACAGCCTTCCGAGCATGAACCAGGAAAAAATAGAAAACATGAACAGACCAATCACAAGTACTGAAATTGAAACTGAGATTAAAAATCTTCCAACAAACCAAAGCCCAGGACCAGATGTCTTCACAGACAAATTCTATCAAACATTTAAAAAAGAGGTAACACCTATCCTTCTCAAATTCTTCCAAAATATAGCAGAGGGAGGAACACTCCCAGACTCTTTCTATGTGACCACCATCACCTTGATACCAAAACCAGAGAAAGATATCACAGAAAAAGAAAACTACAGGCCAATATCACTGATGAGCATAGATGCAAAAATCCTCAACAAAATATGAGCAAACAGAATCCAACAGCACATTAAAAGGCTCATACACCATGATCAAGTGGGGTGTATCCCAGGAATACAAGGATTCTGTGATATACACAAATCAATCAATGTAATACACCACAATAACAAATTGAAGGATAAAAACCTTATGATAATCTCAATAGATGCAGAAAAAGCTTTTGACAAAATTCAACACATATTTATGATAAAAACTCTCCGGAAAGTGGGCATAGAGGGAACCTACCACAACATAATAAAGACCATATATTGTTCTCAATGGTGAAAAAGTGAAGCCATTTCCTCTAAGATCAGGAAGAAAACAAGATTGCCCACTGTCACCGCTATTATTCAACATAGTTTTGGAAGTTTTAGGCACAGCAATCAGAAACAAAACATAAATAAAAAGAATCCAAATCAGAAAAGAAGAAGCAAAACTGTCACTGTTTGCAGATGATATGATACTAGATATAGAGAGAATCCTAAAGAAGCCACAAGAAAACTTCTAGACCTAATCAATGAATTTAGTAAAGTAGCAGGATACAAAATTAATGCACAGAAATCTCTTGCATTCCTGTACACAAATTAATGAAAATCTGAAAGAGAAATTAAAGAAACACTCCCATTTAACATTGCATATAAAATACTTATGAATAAACCTACCTAAGGAGAGAAAAGACCTGTATGCAGAAAACTAAAATATACTGATGAGAGAAACTAAAGATGATGCAAACAGTTGGAGAGATATACTTTGTTCTTGGATTGGAAGAATCAACATTGTGAAAATGACTACACTACTCAAAGCAATCTACAGATTCAATGCAATCCTTATCAAACTAGCACTGGCATTTTTCACAGAACTAGAACAAAAAATTTCACAATTTGTATAGAAACACAAAAGACTCCGAATAGCCAAAGCAATCTTAAGAAAGAAAAATGGAGCTGGAGGAATCAGTCTCTCTGACTTCAGACTAAACCACACATCCACAGTAATTAAGACAGTATTGTACTGGCACCAAAACAGAGCTATACCTCAATGCAACAGGATAGAAAGCCCAGAGAACCCATGCACATATGGTCACCTTATTTTTGATAAATGAGGCAAGAATATACAATGAAGAAAAGACAGCCTCTTCAATAAGTGGCACTGGGAAAACTGGACAGCTACATGTGAAAGAATGAAATAGGAATACTCCATAATGCAGTATACAACAATAATCTCAAAATGGATTAACGACTTAAATATAAGGCCAGACACTATAAAACTCTTAGAGGAAAACATACACAGAACATTCTATGACATAAATCACAGCAAGATCATTTTTGACCCACCTCCTATAGACATGGAAATAAAAGCAAAAATAAATAAATGGGACCTAATGAAACTTAAAAGCCTTTGCACAGCAAATGAAACCATAAACAACACAAAATAACAGCCCTCAGAATGGGAGAAAATATTTTCAAATGAAGCAACTAACAGAGGATTAATCTCCAAAATTTATAAGCAGCTCATGTGGTTCAATATCCAAAAAACAAACAACCCAATTCAAAAATGGGCAGAATACCTAAATAGACATTTCTCCAAAGAAGCTATACAGACTGCCAACAAACACGTGAAAGAATACTCAACATCACTAATCATTAGAGAAATGCAAATCAAAACTATAATGTGGTATCACCTCACACTTGTCCGAATGAGCATCATCAAAATATCTACAAACAATAAATGCTGGTGAGGGTGTGGAGAAAAGGGAACCCTCTTGCACTGTTGGTGGGAATGTAAATTGACACAGCCACTATGGAGACCAGTATGGAGGTTCCTTAAATATCTAAAAATAGAACTACCATACAACCCAGAAATCCCATCACTGGGCACATACCCTGGAAAACCATAATTCAAAAAGAGTCATGTACCACAATGTTCATTGCAGCTCTATTTACAATAGTCAGGACACGGAAGCAAACTAAGTATCTATCGACAGATGAATGGATAAAGAAGATGTGACACATATATACAATGGAATATTACTCAGCCATAAAAAGAAATGAACTTGAATTATTTGTAGTGAGGTGGATGGACCTAGAGTCTGTCATACACAGTGAAGTCAGAAAGACAAAAACAAATACCGTATGCTAACATATATATATATATGGAATCTAAAAAAAAAAAAAGGTTCTGAAGAAACTAGGAACAGGATAGGAATAAAGATGCAGTTGTAGAGAATGGACTTGAGGACATGGGGAGGGGAAAGCGTAAGCTGGGATGAAGTGAGAGAGCAGTACTGACATATATACGTTACCAAATGTAAAACAGATAGCTAGTGGGAAGTAGCTGCATCACCCAAGTAGATCAGCTCGGTGCTTTGTGACCACCTAGAGTCGTGGGATAGGGAGGGTGGGAGAGAGATGCAAGAAGGAGGGGATACAGAGATATATGTATACATATAGCTGATTCACTTTGTTATACAGCAGAAACTAACACAACATTGTAAAGCAAGTATACTCCATTAAGGTGTAAAAAAAAAAAAATGAAAGGAATTCTGAGAAGTTAGATATCCCTAAAAAAAAAATAAATTAATGATATTGTGTGCAAATCCCCATGTGTACACCCACTCTTTTTCTGTTATATTCTGTCCCCTATTAACAGAAGAATTCTGATACCTATTATTTTTCAAGGTTTCCATAAAAATATCTGACATATTTTTAAGTGTTTAAGCTACATTTTTAGTATATTAATGATAAAAGAAAACTTCTGCTTTGAATAGGCATTATTAAGAAACAAATTCTTTGCTTACAAATTTATATTTGTGTCATTTGGAAGACATTTCCAGAGACTAGCTTACTGTTCCACCAAATTCAGATTTTGTTTCTCTTCTACTCCTCATACAATACCATTATTAATATCTGAAGAATAACTTCAGATTGTTGTAACACCTGTGGCCCTGTGCTTTTACATTACATCATGGTGAATCTTCACAGTGAGCAGGAGGAGTATTTCTGGAAGCCATTCTTACACTGGCAATTTTGGCAATAAATTAAATGTAAACAGAAGTGACTCTAAACCGTATAACTATATCTCACTAAATGACAAATATATGTATTCCCCAGCTCAACTTTTAACTTGAATCCATATAACTATCAATTGACCCAAATGGAAGTGTGAAGGAAAGCAAACTGAGGTGGTGGGAAGCAGTGATCTTAATGATCATAAGAAATATACCTAACTTAACAAATTTTACCAAAACATATAATCACAACCCATTGCTAGGTTTAACCCATTCCACAGCTGTGGCAAGAATTTGTGCAGTTTAGGGACTTTGAAACTTGATGTTTATTAGCTTCATGTATACCCCACTATGATAGGAGCTACATAATAAGTGTTTAAAAGAAAACTAAAAAAATATAATGTATTCCATTTGTAAGTTTGTATGATATTTTACAATGTGTCCCCTTTGCAACCATGTGAAGTGAGGATGTACGCTCAACTTTTCACAGAATATTTGCCTCCATACTGCTAATTGAAATAAGATGTTCAATAGAGAGCTTGCTCACTGAGACAAGGCAAGAAAAATTAAGAAAATTTCTGATAATTAAGATTTAATTTTCCTTCCCATTCTAAAAATTTTCTCAGTTTTCCTTCAGATAAAAATCTTAGTTATCATTTTTCCAAACTCACATAACTCCCACTAATATTTGATATTAGTGAAATACACACTATTAAATATTCTTGCACATGATAGTTCTCCATTTATTCAGAGAAGGATGATAAATAAAACTTTATATGTTTTGATATCCAAACTATAAATTCACATTATTTTTATATGCAAGACTTTGGAAATATCAAATACATGATCTTGATCTTGCCCACTGTTGGAAAATAGTTCAACATGCTGAAAAATCAAAACATCTGCTCATGTTCTTCACCAGATAATATATTTTTATTTCTGAGTATAACTGGAAACTCAAGCAGGGGAACACTTCTAAGGAACTATGGAACAGATAATGTTTTCTGTTCTTTCTCAAATCTTCCCTTTCTGTACCATTTTCCTCCTTTCCTTCTAGGTTGGCTCCATTAGGGTCAACAGCATTCATATGTTGTCTTGCACATCAAGGCATCAATTCCTGATAGACTCATGCCTGAGGTTCTCTTTTTCACTGGCATATCTGCTAGGATTCACAAAACAACACACACATGATAGCACAAAAAAAGAATGATTTTTTGAGAACGTGCTCAGAAAAAGTAAATAAATGTTGGTTCCAAATGTAACCATAAAGCATTTAACATGAAATTGTTGTAATTTATTAAAGGAATGATAAATAAGGAAGAGACATCTTAAACAGAAGGTAGGAAGAACAAAAACTTGAGAAAGCTATCAAGACAATCACAGCTTTTTAAAGTCAAAGGAAATTTAAAGCTGCAGCAGTAAATCAGCTCCCAATCTAAAATGTTCAGAGCACTTCCCTGGTGGTGCAGTGGTTAAGAATCTGCCTGCCAATGCAGGGGACATGGGTTCTAGCTGTGGTCTGGGGAGATCCCACATGCCGTGGAGCAGCTAAGCCTGAGCACCACAACTGCTGAGCCTGTGCCCTAGAGCCTGTGAGCCACAACTACTGAGCCCAGTGCCACAACTACTGAAGCTGTGCACCTAGAGTCCATGCTCTACAACAAGAGAAGCTGCTGCAATGAGAAGCCCAGGCACTGCAATGAAGAGTAACCCCTGCCCACCGCAACTAGAGAAAGCCCACACACAACAATGAAGACCCAACACAACCATAAATAAATAAATAAAATAAATTTTAAAAATTAAAAAAGTAAATATTCAGAATGTGAGGAGGAGTGACCAAGGTGTCAGAGTAGTAAGATCCTGAGATCATCTCCTCCTATGGGTGCACCAAAAGCAAAACTATTTACAAAGCAACTATCAATGAGAATGACCTGGACACTAGCAGAAAAGATTTTCCACAACTAAAAATATAAAGAAGGAATGGGTAGGATGGGTAGAGATGCAATATAGTCAAGACCCTCACCCCTGTTAAGCAAACCACAAGGGGGAAGATAATCAAAATTTCAGAGATTCTCCCCAAGGAGTGAGGGATTCAAGCCCCACATGGGGGTCCCCAGTTCTGGGGTGCTGCACTGTGAAGATGAGCCCCCATACTATCTGACTTTGAAGGACAGCAGGGCTTGTGTACCAAAGAGCTGAAAGGCTGTAGCAAAAAAGAGACTTGGTTCTTAAAGAGAACACACAAAATCTCACATTCTGCAAGGCCCAGTGCAGAGGCAGAAATTTGGAAGGAGCCTGGGTTAGACACATTTATTCATCTTGGAGAACCTCCCAGAGAGGGCAGGAGGTAACTGGGACTACCTCTGGGGACAAAGATTCTAGCTGCAGCCATTTTGGGGAGTTCTTGCTACAATGAGGACACTGTTGATGGATGGCTCCATTTAGGTGTCCTTCTTCTATTCTACTAGCTCTGAGGTCGTACTAGTATACCAACCAGTTTTTACCAGTCCCAGGACCTCCCATGCCCTGCAACCAGTCTCCCTGGGACACAACTCCATCCACCAAAAGACCAGGACGAGAACTGAGATGCTCCAAGTCATCCAGCCATCTGCACCAGGGGTTGGCCCCACCCACCAAAGTCCAGAAGCATCCACATAAGGCCTAGGCTGGCAGCCAACCAGGACAAGGGCCAGTCAAGCCTAAAGAACACCCACAGTATTTCACCTCAACACAAGAGAAGGGCCCACTTAGCTCACACAGTGAACACCCCTAGATCATGGAACTCTGGTGACAAGAGGAGATTTCACTATTGGGCTTCATAGGAAGTCTCCTACATAAGGCCACTTCTCCAAGATCAGGAAACATTACCTACCTAATCTACTTAATGCATAGAGTAATCACAGAGAATTAAGCAAACCTAGGTGACAAAAGAATATGTCCCAAATGTAGAGGCAAGATAAAACTCAAGAAGCAATAAGTGATGTAGAGATAAACAATCTACCTAATAATGAGTCAATGTAATGATAATAAAAATGCACAATAAACTTGGGAGAAGAATTTATGAACACAGTGAAAGTTTAACAGAGTTAGAAAATATAAAGAACTAAATGGAGCTGAAGAATACAATAACTGAAAGGAAAAATACACTGGAAGGAATCAACAGTAGATTAGATGATACAGAGGAATGAATCAGCTAATTGTAAGCCATAACAGTGAAAATCACCCACACTGAACAGAAAAAAAAAAAAAAAAAAGAAAAAAGAATTTTATAACACAAGCATAGTTTAAGAGACCTCTGGGACAGAATCAAGTGTACTAACATTTGCATTATAGGAGTCCCAGAAGAAGTGAGAAAGGGGCAGAGAACTTATCTGAAGTGATAATGGCTGAAAATTTCCCTAATCTGGGAAAGGAAAAAGATGTCCATGTCCAGGAAATACAGAGAGTCCCAAATAAAATGAACACAAAAGGATTCACACCAGTACACATTATAACTAAGATGGCAAAATTTAAGGGTAAAGAGAGAATCTTAAAAGGAACAAGGGAAAAGAAACTTGTTATGTACAAGGTAAATCCCATAACATTGTCACCTGACTTTTCTGCAGAAATTTTGCAGGCCAGAAGGGAGTGGCATGATATATTTAAAGTGATGAAACAAAAAACCTACAACCAGGAATACTCTACCTGGCAAATCTATCAATTATATTTGAAAGAGAGATAAAGAGTTTTACAGACAAACAGAGGCTAAAAGAGTTCAGCACCATTAAACCAGCTTTAAAAGAAAGATTTAATGGACCTCTCTAAGTGGAAAAAGAAAGGCCACAACTAGAAATGTGAAATTATAAAATAAAAAAATCTCATTGGTAAGGCAAATATATAGAAAAAGTATTAGATCAACCACTTATAAAGCTAGTGCAAAGGTTAAAGACAAAAGCAGTAAAATCATCTATATTCACAATGAAGAATACACAAAATAGAAAGATGGAAAATATGGTGTCAAAAACATTAAAAATAGGGGAGCGAGTAAAAATGTAGGATTAGTAGAATACATTCAATCTTAAGAAATCATCAAATTAAAATAATTATATTGCTATGTATAAACCATGTGGTAATTGTAACAAAACGTATAATAGATACATACAAAAGAATAAGTCCTTGAATCACAAGGGAAAAGTGCTATTGAAGAAGAAAGGAACAAAAAGGGACTATTAAAACGATCAGGAAATTAACAAAATGACAATAAGTACATACACATCAATAATTACTTTAAATGTAAATGGACTAAATGTTCCAATAAAATATATAGAGTGGGTGAATTGATAAAAAAAAATACCAGGCCCATATATATGCTGCCTCAAAAAGATTTATTTCAGATAAAAAGACATACAGACTGCAAGTGAGGGGCTGGAAAATGGTATTCCATGAAAACGGAAACAAAAGGAAAGCTGGAGTAAAAATGCTTATACCAGAAAAAATATAGTTTAAAACAAAGGCTGTAACAAGAGACAAAGAAGGATATTACATAAAATAAAGGGATAAGTCCAACAAGAAGATATAACAATTGTAAATATATATGTACCTAAAATAGGAAAACCTAAATACATAAAGCAAATATTAACAAACAAAGGAAATATTAAAGGATGAAATTGACAGAAACACAATAATAGTAGGGGACTTTAAAACTCCACTTTATTAAAGTATAAATAGGGACTTTAATACATCAATGGATGCATGATCTGACAAAAAATCAATAAGGAAACAGTGGCTTTAAATGACACATTAGAACAGATGGACTTAACAGATATCTACAAAACATTCCATGCAAAAGCAGCAGAATACACATTATTTTAAAGTGCACATGGAACATGCACCAGGATAGATTACATACTAGGCCAAAACAAATCTTAATAAATTTAAGAATATGAAATCATATCAAGCATCTTTTCTGATCACAATGGTAAGAGTAAAAAATCAACTATAAGAAAAAAAAAAAAAAAAACTAACCCTGGGGGCTTGATAGACCAAGGAATAACCTGCCATCATGCCAGGAGAAACAGAGCTAGCTCAGAACTGCAGCTTCCAGCCCCTTGAGTTCTTGCCTACACCTAGCCAAGGTGGAGACCACCATTACAGCAGGAAGAAGCCCAGCACCCTCAGTGCTGTGACTCCAGCTCCTTGGGGCCCTGCCCCACCATTGGCCAAGGTGGCAATCATCATTGCTCTGGGGTTAAGTCTGGATCTCTCAGGGTTCCTGCTCCAACTGCTGGGGCCCTGGCTCTGCCCCCAGACAGTATGATGACCAACAAAGAACCTGGGATAAACCCTGGCTCACACCAGTCATTAGCTCTAGCCCCTCTGACTCCAGCCATACCCGCCTATTGCCAGTGCACCCTGGGAGAAAACAGCCCATGCTCACTTCAGACTCAGCTCTACCCCAAAAATCAATGGGAACAAGCAGAATGCATAGGGATGCTCCCACATAAGGACCTGCCTTCAAGACTGAGATAGGTAAAAAAGAATTAGAAGACAGAAATATCTTACAACCAGAGAACAGGATAAAACCCCAGGATTAATCCCAAAGAAGCAGAGATAAGTAATTTACTCAACAATGAGTTCAAAGCAATAGTAATAAAAATATTAACTGAATCTGGGAAAATAATAAAGGAACACAGTGAGAACTTCAATAAAGAAATAGAAAATATAAAAAGAACTAAGCTGAAGAACATAACAATTGCAATGAAAAATACACTAGAAGGAATTACCAGTAGATTCAGTGATACAGAAGAACACAAAAGTGACTTGGAGGACAGAATAGTGGAAATAAACAAATCAAGAGCAAAAAAAAATTAAAAATTAAGATAATTTAAGGAACCTCTTGGACAACATCAAATCATACTAACGTTTGCATTATAGTGGTCCCAGAAAGAGAAGAAAGGAAAAGGAGCAGAAATCATATTTGATTAAATTATAGAAGAAAGGAAAAGGAACAGAAATCATATTTGATTAAATTATGTCTGAAAAATACCTACCCTGAAGAAGAAAACAGATACATATGTCCAAAGTGCAGAGAATCTCAAACAAGGTAAAACAAAGAGACTCAAACCAAAACATATGATTAAAATGGCAAATGTTAAAGATATAACTAGAATTTTGAAATGGCAAGAGAAACAGTCACATAAAAGGGAAGCTCTGTACTTCATCAGCTGCTTTTTCACAGGAATTTTGCAGGTCATAAGGGAGCAGTCTCATATATTTAAAGTGCTGGCAGGAAGCAACCTACAACCAAAGACACTCTACCCAACAAGGTTATCGTTCACAACACAAAGAGAGAGAAAGGTTTCCAGACAAGCAAAAAGTGAGAGTTCATCATCACTAACCTACCCTACAAGGAATGTTTAAGAATCTACTTTAAGCAAAAGAGAAAAGTCTATAACTAGAAATAAGAAAATAGATGAAGGAAAAATTTACTGATGAAGTTATATATAGTACAAGCAGTGGGCCAACCACTTAAATAAACTAGTCCAAAGGTTATAAGGCAAGAAATTTAAAAATTAAGTATAGCTGTATTAAACAATTAAGGACTAGACATGAAAACATAAAATATAAAACCAAAGTGTAAAACGTTGTGGGGGAGTAAAAAATGTAGTTTTTACAATGATTTTGAACGAAATGACTATCAGTTTAAAACAGATAGGTATAGTTATAGTTTGATATACATAAACCTCATGGTAAACACAAATCAAAAACCTACAATAGATACAGAAAAAAATAAGAGAAAGAAAGCCAAACATAGCACTAAAGAAAATCATCAAACCACAGGGGAAAGGAAAGGGGAATAAAACAATAGAGCAGAACTACAAGAACAGCCAGAAAACAAGCAAAAACTGGCAATAAGTACATACCTATCAATAATCACTTTAAATATCGATGAACTAAATGTTCCAATAAAAAGACATAATGGGGCTAAATGGATTAAAAAAAAAAGATCCATCTCTATGCTGCGTATAAGAGACTCACTTAAGAATTAAGACAGACACAGGTTGAAAATAAGGCAATGGAAAAAGATTTCCATGCAATTGGAAACAAACACACAAAAAGCTGGGTTAGAAATACTCATATCAGACTAATAGAGTTTAAAACAAAATATAATAAAAGACAAAGAAGACATGGTATAATGATAAAGTTTCAATCCAAGAAGAGGATATAACATGTGTAAATATATATGCACCTAATATAGGAGCACCTAAATATATAAAGCAAATATTAACAGACATATAGGGAGAAACTGAAAATAACACAATAATAGTAGGGGATTTAATATCCAAATTACATCAATAGATAAATGATCCAGACAGAAAATCAATAAGGAAACAGTGTCCTGAAATGACACATTGTACCAGATGTTCTTAGGAGATGTATACAGAACATTCCATCCAAAAACAGCAGTATATTTATTCTTTTTAAATACACGTAGAACTTCCTTGAGAATAGGTCACATGTTAGGCCATAAAATGGCTCAATAATTTGAAGAATATTAAGATTATATCAAACATCTTTTCCAACCACAATGGTATGAAAGTGTAAATCAATTACAGGAATAAAAATGGAAATACAAAACACCTCAAAAAGCATGGATACTAAACTACATGGTATTAAAAAACAAATCAGCCAGTGAAGAAATCATAGAAATTAAAAAAGAAAATACCTTGAGACAAATTAATATAAAAACATAACATTCCAAAATCTGTAGACATAGCAAATGCAGTTTTAAGAGGGAAGTTTATAGTGATTCAGGCCTACACACAAAATAAGAAAAATATCACATAAACATCCTAACTATCTATCTAAAGGAATTAGAAAAAGAACAATTAAATTCTAAGGTCAGCAGAAGGAAGGAAATAATAAAGATAAGTGCAGAACTAAATAAAATAGAGACCAAAAAATCAATACAAAAGATTAATGAAGCTAAGAGATTTTTTTGAAAGATAAAAAAGATTGATAAATCTTTAGCCAGACTCATTAAGAAAAAAAGAGAGGGCTGAAATTAAAAAAAAAATGAAATGAAAGAGGAGAGTTAATAAATGACATTACAGAAATACAATTATAAGACAATACTATGAACAGTTATACAGCAATAAATTGGACAACTTAGAAGAAATGGATAACTGCCTAGAAAAGTACCATCTTCCAAGACTGAATCAGAAAAAAACAGAAAATCCAAAGAGACTGATTACTAGTATTGAAACTGAATATGAAGACAAAAAACCTCAACAATCCAAAGTCACAAATTCACAGTGAAATTCTACAATTTAAAGAAGAGTTAATACTTATTCTTCTCAAACTATTTGAAAAAATTGAAGAGGAAGAAACACTTCCAAATTCATTCTATGAATAAGCTTCACCCTGTTACCAAGTCCAGAGAAAGACACTAAAAAATAGAGATAAAATGATAGGACAATATCCATTATGAATATAGATGCAAAACTTCTCAAGAAAATACTAGCAAATTGAATTCAACTATACATTAAAAAGGATCATGTACCCTGATCAAGTGGCATTTATTCCAGGGATGTGAAGATGGTTCATAACTACAAATCAATCAATGTGACACACCACATTAACAAAATGAAGGATAAAATTCACATGATCATCTCAATACATGCAGAAAAATAATTTGACAAAATTAAATGTTAAGTCATGATAAAAACTCTGGACAAAATTAATATGTAGGGAATATACTTCAACATAATATAGGCCATTATGACAAACCAATAACTAACATTATACTCAATGGTAAAAACCTGAAAGCTTTTCCTCTATGATCAGAAACAAGACAAGATGCCTACTGTCAACACTTCTATTAAACATAATATTGGAAATACTAGCTACAGAAATCAGACAAGAAAAAATATATTTAAATTCAACTGAAGAAGTAAAACTCACCATTTGCAGATGGCTTGTTACTGTATGTAGAAGACTTTAAAGAATCCATCAGCGGGACCTTCAAGATGGTGGAGGAGTAAGACGTGGAGATCACCTTCCTCCCCACAAATACATCAAAATACATCTACATGTGGAACAACTCCTACAGAAAACCTACTGAATGCAGGCAAAAGACCTCAGACTTCCCCAAAGGCAAAAAATTCTGCACATACATGGGCATGTGGCTGAGAGGGTCTTGGTGCTCTGCCCTGGTGTCAGGCTTGAGCCTCCGAGGTGGGAGAGCTGAGTTGAGGATATTGGACAACCAGAGGCCTCCCGGCCCCACATAATATCAATTGGTGAGAGCTCTCCCAGAAATCTCCATCTCTAATGTAAGACACAGCTCCACCCAACTGCCAGCCAGTTCCAATGCTAGATGCCCCATGTCAAACAACTAGCAAGGCAGGAACACAAGCCCAAGCATTGGCAGAGAGTCTATCTAAAACCAAAGTTCAGAGACACCCCAAAACACACCACCGGATGTGGCCCAGGCCACCAGGCCACCAGAAACATCCAGCCCCACCCACCAGAACACAGCCACCAGTCCCCACCAACAAGAAGCTGACACAAGCCACTGAACCAAGCTCACCAACTGGGGGCAGACACCAAAAACAACAGGAACTAAGATCTAGGAGCCTGCTAAAAGGAGACCCCAAACACAGTAAGTTAAACAAAATAAGAAGACAGAGAAAGATACAGCAGATGAAGGAGTAAGGTAAAAACTCACCAGACCAAACAACTGAAGAGGAAACAGGCAGTCTACCTGCAAAAGAATTCAGAATAATGATAGTAAAGATGATCCAAAATCTTGGAAATACAATGGAGAAAATACAAGAAATGTTTAACAAGGACCTAGAAGAACTAAAGAGTACACAAAGAATGATGAAAACACAATAAATGAAATTAAAACTTCTCTAGAAGGAATCAATAGCAGAATAACTGAGGTAGGAGAATGGATAAGTGACCTGGAAGATAGAATAGTGGAAATAACTGTCTCAGAGCAGAATAAAGAAAAAATAAATAAAAAGAATTGAAGATAGTCTCAGGGTCTTCTGGAACAACATTAAATGCACCAACATTCGAATTATAGGGATCACAGAAGAAGAGAAAAAGAAAGAGTCTGAGAAAATATTTGAAAAGATTATAATTGAAAACTTCCCTAATATGGAAAGGAAAATATAAAGTCCAGAAAGCACAGAGACTCCTGTAGAGAATAAATCCAAGGAGAAACATGCCAAGGCACATATTAAACAAACTATTAAAAATTAAATACAAAGAAAATATATTAAAAGCAGCAAGGGAAAAATCAACAAATAACATATGAGGGAATCCCCATGAGGTTAACAGCTGATCTTTCAGCAGAAATTCTGTGAGACAGAAGGGAGTGGCAGGACATATTTAAAGTGATGAAAGGAAAAAACCTACAACCAAATAACTCTAGCCAGCAAGGATATTATTAAGATTGCATGGAGAAATTAAAATCTTTACAGACAAGCAAAAGTTAAGAGAATTCAGCACCACCAAACCAGCTTTACAATAAATGCTAAAGGAACTGTTAAGGCAGGAAATACAAGAAAAGGAAAGACCTACAAAAACAAACCCATAACAATTAAGAAAATGGCAATAGGAACATACATATAGATAATTACCTTAAATGTAAATGAATTAAATGCTCCAACCAAAACACATAGACTGCCTGAATGGAAACAAAAACAAGACCCATATATATGTTGTCTACAAGACATGCACTTCAGACCTAGGGACACATACAGAATGAAAGTGAGGGGATGGAAAAAGATATTCCATGCAAATGGAAATCAAAAAGAAGCTGAGTAGCAGTTCTCATATCAGAAAAAATAGACTTTAAAATAAAGACTATTACAAGAGATAAAGAAGGACAATACAAAATGATCAAGGGATCAATCAAAGAAAAAGATATAACAATTGTAAATATTTATGCATCTAACATAGGAGCACCTCACCTCAATACATAAGGCAAATGCTAACAGCCATAAAAGGGAAATCAACAGTAACACAATAATAATAGGGGACATTAACACCCCACTTTCACCAACAGACAGATCATCCAAAATGAAAATAAATAAGGAAACACAAGCTTTAAAAGATACATTAAACAATATGGACTTAATTGATATTTATAGGGCATTCCATCCAAAAAGAGCAGATTACACTTTCTTCTCAACTGCTCATGGAACATTCTCCAGGATAAATCATACCTTGGTTCACAAACCAAGCCTTGATAAATTTTTTAAAAGATTGAAATCATATCAAGTATCTTTTCTGACCACAATACTATGAGACTAGATATCAATTATAGGAAAAATACTGTAAGAAGTACAAACACATGGAGGCTAAACAATACACTACTAAATCACCAAGAGATCACTGAAGAAATCAAAGAAGAAATTTTAAAAATACCTAGAAACAAATGACAATGAAAACACAACTATCCAAAACGTATGGGATGCAGCAAAAGAAGTTCTAAGAGGGAAGTTTATAACAATACAATCCTACCTCAAGAAACAAGAATAATCTCAAATAAGCAACCTAACCTTACACCTAGAACAATTAGAGAAAGAAGAACAAAACAGTCAGAGTTAGAAGAAGGAAAGAAATCATAAAGATCAGATCAGAAATAAATGAAAAAGAAATGAAGGAGACAATAGCAAAGATCAATAAAACTAAAAGCTGGTTCTTTGAGAAGATAAACAAAATTGATAAACAATTAGCCAGACTCATCCAGAAAAAAAGGGGAGAAGACTCAAATCAATAGATTTAGAAATAAAAAGGAGAAGTAACAACTGACATGGCAGAAATACAAAGGATCATGAGAGAGTACTGCAAGAAACTATATGCCGATAAAATGGGCAACCTGGAAGAAATGGAAAAATTCTTATAAAAGTACAACCTTCCAAGGCTGAACGAGGAAGAAATAGAAAATATAAACAGACCACACATAGCACAGAAATTGAAACTGAGATTAAAAATCTTCCAACAAACAAAAGCCCAGGACCAGATGGCTTTACAGGTGAATTCTATGAAACATTAGGAGAAGAGATAACACCGATCCTTCTCAAACTCTTCCAAAATATAGCAGAGGGAGGAACACTCCCAAATTCATTCTACAAGGCCACCATCACCCTGACACCAAAACAAGACAAAGATGCCACAAAAAAAGAAGAGTACAGGTCAATGTCATTAATAAACATAGATTCAAAAATCCTCAACAAAATACTAGCAAACAGAATTCAACAGCACATTAAAAGGATCATACACCATCATCAAGTGGGATTTATCCCAGGAATGCAAGGATTCTTCAATATACACAAATCAGTCAATGTGATAAGCCATATTAACAAATTGAAGGAGAAAAAACATATGATCATCTCAATAGATGCAGAGAAGTCTTTTGACAAAATTCAACACCATTTATGATAAAAACCCTCCAGAAAGTAGGCATAGAGGGAACTTACCTCAACATAATAAAGGCTGTATATGACAAACCCACAGGCAACATTGTTCTCAGTGGTGAAATATTGAAACCATTTCCACTAAGATCAGAAACAATACAAGGTTGCCCACTCTCACCACTATTATTCAACATAGTTTTGGAAGTTTTAGCCACAGCAATCAGAGAAGAAAAAGAAATAAAAGGAATCCAAATTGGAAAAGAAGAAATAAAAGTGTCATTGTTTGCATATGACATGGTACTATACATAGAGAATCCTAAAGTTGTTACTAGAAAACTACTAGAGCTAATCAATGAATTTGGTAAAGTAGCAGGATAAAAAATTAATGTACAGAAATCTCTTGCATTCCTATACACTAATGATGAAAAATCTGAAAGAGAAATTAAGGAAACATTCCCATTTACCACTGCAACAAAAAGAATAAAATACCTAGGGATAAACCTACCTAAGGAGACAAAAGACCTGTATGCAAAAATCTATAAGACACTGATGAAAGAAATTAAAGATGATACAAACAGATGGAGTGATATACCATGTTCTTGGATTGGCAGAATCAACATTTTGAAAATGACTCTACTACCCAAAGCAATCTACAGATTCAATGCAATCCCTATCAAACTACCACTGGCATTTTTCACAGAACTGGAACAAAAAATTTCACAATTCGTATGGAAACACAAAAGACCCCAAATAACCAAGCAATATTGAGAAAAAAAGTGGAGCTGGAGGAATCAGGCTCCCTGACTTCAGACTATACTACAAAGCTACAGTAATCAAGACAGTATGGTACTGGCACAAAAACAGAAAGATAGATCAATGGAACAGGGTAGAAAGCCCAGAGATAAACCCATGCACATATGGTCACCTTATCTTTGATAAAGGAGGCAAGAATATACAGTGGATAAATGATAGCCTGTCCAATTAGTGGTGTGGGGAAAACTGGACAGCTATATGTAAAAGAATGAAATTAGAACACTCTCTAACACTATACACAAAAATAAACTCAAAATGGTTTAAAGACCTAAATGTAAATTCAGACACTATAAAACTCTTAGAGGAAAACTTAGAACAGAGCACTCTATGACATACATCACAGCAAGATCCTTTTTGACCCACCTCCTAGAGAAATGGAAATAAATTCAAAAATAAACAAGTGGGACCTAATGAAGCTTAAAAACTTTTGCACAACAAAGGAAACCATAAAGAAGACAAAAAGACAAACCTCAGAATGGGAGAAAATATTTGCAAGTGAAGCAACTGACCAAGGATTAATCTCCACAATTTACCTGCAGCTCATGCAGCTAAATATAAAAGAAAATAAACAATCTAATCCAAAAATGGGCAGAAGACCCAAATAGACATTTCTTCAAAGAAGATATACAGATTGCCAACAAACAATTATTGATGTTGAGCATGAAAGGATGCGCACATCACTAATCATTAGAGAAATACAAATCAAAACTACAATGAGGTATTGCCTCACACTGGTCAGAATGGACATCATTAAAAAAATTACAAAAAAAAAAATTACAAACAATCAATGCTGGAGAGGGTGTGGAGAAAAGGGAACCCTCCTGCTCTCTTGGTGGGAAAAATTGATAAATTGATACAGTCACTATGGTGAACAGTATGGAAGTTCCTTAAAAAACTAAAAGTATAACTACCATATGACCCAGCAATCCCACTTTTGGGCACACATCCTGAGAAAACCATAATTCAATAGGAGACCTGTACCACAATGTTCACTGCAGCACTATTTATAATAGCCAGGACATGGAAACAACCTAAGTGTCCATCAACAGATGAATAGATAAAGAAGATGTGGCATATATATGCAATGGAATATTACTCAGCCATAAAAGGAAATGAAATTGAGTTATTTGTAGTAAGAAAGATGGACCTAGAGTCTGTCATATAGAGTGAAGTAAGTCAGAAAGACAAAAACAAATACCTTATGCTAACACATATATATGGAATCTAACAACAACAGCAACAAAAAACAATGGTTCTGACAAACCTAGGGGCTGGAAAGGAATAAAGACACAGACATAGAAAATGGACTTGAGGACTCAGGGAGGGAGAAGGGTAAGTTGGGACTTAGTGACAGAGTAGCATTGACATATATACACTACCAAATTTTAAATAGATAGCTTGGGGGAAGCAGCTGCATTGCACAGGGAGATCAGCTCTGTGCTTTTTGACCTCTTAGAGGGGTGTGATAGGGAGGGTGGGAGGGAGATGCAAGAGGGAGGGGATATGGGGATATATGTATACATATAGGTATTTCACTTTGTTGTACAGCAGAGTCTAACACAGCATTGTAAAGCAATTATACTCCAATAAATATGTTTAAAAAAATTAAAAAAGAAAAAAAGAAAGAATTGAAATAAAAAATAAGAATCCACCAAAAAACTGTTAGAACTGAAAACAAATCTGGTAAAGTGGCAAGATACAAGACACATACTAATAATGAACTATCAGAGAAATCAACAAAACAATCCCATTTATAATGGCATTAATAAAAATAATATACATAGCAATAAATTTGATCAAGGAGGTGAAAGACCTGTATTATGAAAAGTGTAAGATATTAATGAAGGAAATTGAAGATGACACAAATAAATGGAAAGTAATCCACTTTCATGGATTGGAAGAATTAATATTGTTATAATGTCCATGCTACCCAAAGCAGGCTATAGGTTTACTGCAATCCCTCTCAAAATACCCATAAAATTATTCACAGACTAGAATACGTAATCCTAAACTTTTTAGAGAACCACGAAAGACCCCAAATAATCATTGATTCTTGAGAAAAAAAGAACAGAGCTGGCGGTATCATGTTCCTTTGACTTCAGACTATTCTACAAAGCTACAGCATTCCTAACAGTACGGTATTTGAACAAAAAAAGACACATATATCAATGGAAGATAATATAGAACCCAAGAATAAACCTACACACATATGGTCAATCAGTCTATGCCAAAGGAGGCAAGAATATGCAATGGAGAAAAGGCATTCTTTTCAATAAATGGTGTTTAGAGAACTGGACAGCTACGTGAAAAAGAATAAAACTAGGGCATTTTCCCACACCTTATAAAAAATAAACTCAAAATGTTTTAAAGACTTAAATGTAGGACCCCAAATCATAAAACCCCTAGAAGAAAACATAGGAATTATGCTCATTGACATTGGTCTTTGCAATATTTCTTTGTATCTGTCTCCTCAGGTAAGGGAGATGAATGCAAAAAAATTTTTAATGGTACCTAATCAAACTTTAAAACTTTTGACAGCAAAGGAAACCTTCAACCAAATGAAAAGGTAACCTCCTGAAAGGGAGAAGATATTTGCAAACAGTATGTCCAATAGGGGGTTAATATAAAAAAATATTCAATGAACTCATACAAATAAATATCAAAAACAATAACAATCTGATTACAAAATGGGCATAGGACCCTAATAGGCATTTTTCCAAAGAAGAAATAAAATGTTTGGTAGGCAAATAGATACTGAACATCACTAATCATCAGGACAATGCAAATCAAAACCACAAAGAGATATCACCTCACACCTATCAGAATAGCTATCTTCCAAAAGACATCAAATAATAAGTCTTGGCAAGAATATGGAGACAAAAGAATGCTCCTGCACTGTTGGCAGGAATGTAAATTTGTACAGCCACCATGAAAAATAGTATGGAAGTTCCTCAAAAAATTAAAAATAGAGCTAACATATAATCCAGCAATTCCATTCTTGGTATTTATCCAACGAAAATGAAAACTCTAATTCAAAAAGACATAAGCACCCCAAAGTTCATGAAGCACTATTTACAGTAGCCAAGGTATGGATGTAACCTAAGTGCCTATTGATAGATGATTGGATAAAGAATATGTGATATATATATATATATATATATATATATATATATATATATATATATATATATATATTACTGAGTCATAAGAAGAATGAAATCTTGCCACTTGTCAGAGTGTTGATGGACCTGGAGTGTATTATGCTGAGCAAAATAAATTAGACAGAGAAAGACAAATACTGTATGTTTTCACTTATAAGTGGAATCTACAAAATAAATCAAATGAACAAATATAACCAAACAGAAACAGATACACAGAACAGCTAATGGTTACCTGAGGGGACAATAGTAGGGATAGAAGCAAAATAGTTGAAGGAGATTAAGAGGAACAATTTACTAGGTATAAAATAAATGTTACAAGGATCTAATGTATAGCATAGGGAATATAGCCAATATTTTTTAACTTTGTATGGAGTATAATCTGTAAAAATTTTGAATTACTATGTTGTACAACTGAAACTAATATAAAATTGTAAGTCAACTATATTTCAATTAAATAAAACTACAAATAACAATATGCTACTAAACAAGAAATTGGTCCCTGAAGAAGTAAAAGAGAAAATTTAAAAATTCCTGGAATCAAATAAAATCAAATACCACAATACAAAATCTATGGGACACAGCAAAAAATGTTGTAAAATGGAAATTTATATCAATAGAAGCCTACCTCAAGAAATAAAAATCTCAAATAAATGATCTAAATTTACACCCAAAGGAACTACAGAAAGCAGAAAAAACAAAACCCAAATTTAATAGAATGATGAAAATAATAAAGATCAGTACAGAAATAAATGAAATAGAGACTTAACAATTTTAAAGATCAATGAATCTGAGAGATGGTCTTTGAATAGATAAACAAAATTGATAAATCTGTAACCAGACTCATTTGGGAAAAAAGGGAGAGGGCCCAAATATATAAAATCAGAAGTAAAAGAGGAGTTACAACTGACATTACAGAAATACAAAGGATTGTAAAAGATTACTACCAATAATTATATGCCAATAAATTGGACAACTTAGAAGAAATGGATAAATTCCTAGAAACATATAATTTCTTAAGACTGAATCATGAAGAAATACAATATGAACAGACAAATTACAAGTAATCAGAATCAGTAATCAAAAAACTCCCAACAAATAAATTTCCCCACAAGATGGCATTATAGGTGAATTCTATGAAACATTTAAAGAAAAGCCAACACTTATTCTCAAACTAGTCCAACAAATTGAACAAGAAGGAATGCTTTCTAACTCATTCTCCCTGATACTAAAATAATACAAAGACACCATAAAAAAGGAAAATTACAAACCAATATCACTGATGAACGTAAATGTAAAAATCCTCAACAAAATAATAGCAAACTGAATTCAACAATACATTAAAAGTATTGTACACCATAATCAAGCAGGATTTATCCCAGGAATGAAATATTGGTTCAATATATGCACATCATGTGACATACCACATCAACCCACTGAAGAATAAAAGTTATAAGATCATCTCAATAGATGTAAAAAAATTCTTTTGAAGGGAGGGTGGGAGGGAGGGAGATGGAAGAGGGAAGAGATATGGAAACATATATATATATATGTATAACTGATTCACATTGTTGTAAAGCAGAAACTAACACACCATTGTAAAGCAATTATACTCCAATAAAGATGTTAAAAAAATATTTTGACAAAATTCAACATCCATTTATGATTAAAAAAAACTCTCAACAAAGTTGGTACAGAGGGAATATTCCTCAAAATAATAAAGGCCACATATGACAAACCTAGGGCCATTATCATACCAATAGTGAAAATAAAATCTTTCCTTCTAAGATCAGGAAAAAGACAAGGATGTCCACTCTTACCCATTTTATCCAACATATTACTGGATGTCCTAGTCACAGCAATTGGACAAGAAAAAGCAATAAAAGACATCCAAATTGGAAAGGAAGAGTAAAACTGTAACTGTTTGTACATGATATAATGATATTTAAAGAAAATCCTAAAGATGTCACCAAACAACTATTAGAAGTAATAAATAAATTCAGTAAAATTGCTGAATACAAAGTTAATATACAGAAACCTGTTGTGCTTTTATACACTAATATCAAGCCTCAGAAAGACAAATTAAGAGAAAAATGCCATTTCCAATTGAATCTAAAATAATAAAGTACCTAGGAATAAATATAACTATGGAGGTTAAAGGCCTGTACTTGGAAAACTATAAGACACTGATGAAATAATTGAAGACTACACAAACAAATGGAAAGATATATCATGCCTATGAACTGGAAGAATTAGTATTGTTAAAATGATCATACTACCCAAGGCAATCTACAGATTTAATGCAATATTTATCAAAATATCAATGGCATTCTTCACAGAACCAGAACAAATAACTCTAAAATTTGTATGGAAACACAAAAGACCCCGATTGTCATAACAGTCTTGAGAAAGAGCAAAGCTGGAAGTATCACACTCCCTGATTTCAAGCTATAGTACAAAGCCAGAGTAATCAAAACAACATGGTACTTTAAGAAAAATATGGACATAGATAAATGGAAATGAATAGAGAGCTTAGAAATAAACTCACATTTATGTGGTCAATTAGCCTAAGACAAAGGAGGCAAGAATATACAATGGAGAAAAGACACCATTTTCAAGAAATGATATTGGGAAAACCGGACAGCTCCATACAAAATAATCAAACTGAGCTACTTTCTGATACCATCTGCAAAAATAAACTCCAAATGGATTAGAGACCCAAATGTAAGACCCAAAGTTATAAAACACCTAGAAGAAAACATAGGCAGTACACTCTTTGACACTGGTCTTAGCTATATATATATATATATATATATATATTTGTATCTGTCTCCTCAGGCAAAGGAAATAAAAGCAAAAATAAACAAAAGAGACCCAATGAAACCTAAAAGCTTTTGCACAGTAAAGGAAACCATCAAAAATTGAAAAGACAATCTACTGAATGGAAAGTTATTTGCAAATGATATGTTTGATAAGGGGTTAATATCCAAACTATATAAAGAACTCTTACACTCAATTCAAAAAAACAAAAAGAAAAACAAAACAAAATCAAATTTAAAAGTGGGCAAAGGACCTGAATAGATATTTTTCCAAAGAAGACATACAGGTCAACGAAGCATATGAAAACTGTTGAACATCACTAATCATCAGGGAAATGCAAATCAAAATCACAATGAGGTATCACCTCAAAAGTTTCAGATTGGCTATTATCAAAAAGATCACAAATAACAAATGTTGGTGAGGATGTGGAAAAAAGGGAACACTTGTGCACTCTTGGTTAAAAAGTAAATTGGCACAGCCACTACGGAAAACTTTATGAAGGTTTCTCAAAAAATTAAAAATAGAACTACCATGCAATCTGACAATTACACTCCTGTGTATTTATCTGAAGAGATTGAAAACACTAATTTGAAAAGATATATTCACCCCTATTGTCATTGCAACATTATTTATAATAGCCAAGATATGGAAGCAACCTAGGTACCCATAGAGAGATAAAAGGATAATGGGGGTTGGGGGGAAGGGAGAATGGGAGAAAGCTGGTCAAAAGTACAAACTTCCAGTTTTAAGATAAATAAGTACTAGGGATGTTGTGCACAATATGATTAATATAATGAACACTGCTTTATGTTATATATGAATGCATCTAAGAGAGTAAATCCTATGAGTTATCTTCACAAGAAAACTTTCTTTTTCTTTTCTCTCTATATGAGATGATGGCTAGTCACTTAACTTATTGTTATAATCGTTTCGTGATGCTTGTAAGTCAAATCATTATGTTGTACCCCTTAAACTTATAGTGCTGTATGTCAATTTTATCTCAGTAGAACCAGAAAATGTTCAGAATATTTAGAGTATTTTCAAATAAACTTTAAAATTAGAAAACTAAGGCAAATATCCAATGAAGGGAATTAGCTTTGCTCATTTTGAATCTAAGGGACTATATCTTCTAGTGAATGAGAGGGCAGTTACCCTCTGTCCTAATCATAGGTTGTGTAAAATACCAGGAATTTTTTATTAAGCCTTTCAACTCTTTGCTCTTGGGGGTAAAAATCAATGCCCATAGTAGGAAAAAGATTTTTAGTATAGAAAGATTTTTAGTATGATGGACTCCAAATGTGGCTGAGCACCAGCATCACCTGCAGAGCTTGTTAAACTGCAAACACCAAGATGCACAGCCAGTTCCAGGAATGCTGGCCAATTAGATGTAAGTCAGAGTAAAGGTGCTTGGTGGCCCTTAAGGAATAGGTATTTTTTAAATCAAGTTGTGACCCTTAAGGAATGGCCCTTAAGGAATATGGTTTTTTATAATCAAGTTGTGGTAATTTAATAATTCACACTCCCTCACTAAACATAATCTGGCAAAGACAAAAGATAGTCATGGAGCAGACCCCTGGATCAATGCTGGAATCTTCAAATCTCCTTTGTTTTTCTCAGTAAAGACCATCCTCCATTTTTGTACTTGCCATTTTCAAACCACCCTTCTTCATGGTGACAGATTTACCTAAACTACTGTATAAAAGTATAGGGATTAAGAATATGAGTCTTGGAATTGGATCAAGACCTTAATCTGACTCTACTGCTTATCCATCCTGGACAACTCAATCTCTGAGCTCCTTTACTTTACCTGTCAGATGAAGATAGTGACATCTACTCTACAGGAATTTATGGGGATTCAGTGTAATGTGTACATTAAAGTGGCTTATAAAGTACTAGGCATATTTTAGTTATGAGTTGTAACTGCTTCCTGCTGATGTTTAAAATAAACACCCTTCAGTGAAATATTTACACATCATATTGCTGGATGCATTGTTCTAAAAGTTTCTTTAGAAATTACCTTAGTTTCCCATCCAGCTTTTCATTATATTCTGAATAGTATCCACTTGTAGCCACAACTTTGAGTTCTAGAGCACAATATATATTCAGACGTTTATAAAGTAGTGGCCACATATTATTTATCTTTCCAAAAGAAATGTTTATGATTTCCTTCCTATGGGGACCACCTAACTCTGATATCATAATAATCTTCATCAGTCCCCATTACCCCACTGATAAATTAAGAACATACCTTAACAATGGATATCACAATTATTTTAGGGATAGGCATGTTGTACGAACCAGACCTAGAGTCCTTTCCTGTACTTTTACAGAGATTTGTTGAGAAAGACAACCTTTGACATACTCTAGGATCAAGGATGCAAGGGACATGCAAATCTGAAATTGCTGATTGTTCTCTCGCTCATAATGTGGAGACCACCTCCCTGAAAATGAAGGCAATATGGATGAGTGTAGAAAAAGAGACATAAACCAGTGATACAGTGTGAGCACCTAGTTTCAGTCACACCTGTGAATACTGAATATTGGATACCTCCATGAGTATTCTAGTTTTAAAAGCTAGTAAGCTTTTTTCCCCCGTCCAAGCTAGTATGTACTGGGTATTTACTTTCAATCAGAAGAGTTCTGATCAGTGAAAATATACCTTTCTTTGCATTTGTAGAATCCCACTTTATATGTGAATTCCTCTATTATTTCATTTCCATCTTGGCTGAATTAATTATTGTACCCTTTAGTCATTCCTCCAATGTTGTCTATGCTTGCTGTTTTAAGTGTGTGTCTTCCTTATAGACTATGAACTCCCCTAGGATATGGACTGTTTCTTATTAAGCTTTATAGTTTCAGCATGCTGCAGAGTATATAATGCAGTAGGAACTTAATGATATTTGTTGTGCAATCTGACTAAAACTAAATGATTATACTGTCATTTGCAATTTTCAAATGCAGAGACAAAAGTTTATTTCCTCCTTCCCACATCCTCTTATAACTAGATTCAAAGACTATTTGATCACTCATTGAAAGGGAATATGGGAACCGGGGAGACAGTAGAACACATCTTCCATGATGGCAAATTTTGAGCTAATATAATTCAAGTACTTTGCTTTCTGATGATTTAACAACTTGGAAAATTTATAAGAATAGATTGTATATATTTCCTCTAATATCACCTGTTTTATTTATTTATTTATTTTTAGGTTCTAACTTTGTAAATTTTATTTTATTTTATTTTATTTTATTTTACATCTTTATTGGAGTATAATTGCTTTACAATGGTGTGTTAGTTTCTGCTTTATAACAAAGTGAATCAGTTATACATATACATATGTTCTCATATCTCTTCCCTCTTGCATCTCCCTCCCTCCCACCCTCCCTATCCCACCCCTCCAGGCGGTCACAAAGCACCGAGCTGATCTCCCTGTGCTATGCTGCTGCTTCCCACTAGCTATCTACCTCACATTTGGTAGTGTATATATGTCCATGCCTCTCTCTCGCTTTGTCACAGCTTACTCTTCCTCCTCTCCATATCCTCAAGTCCATTCTCTAGTAGGTCTGTGTCTTTATCCCTGTCTTACCACTAGGTTCTTCATGACATTTTTATTTTCTTAAATTCCATACACAAGTGTTAGCATATGGTATTTGTCTTTCTCTTTCTGACTTACTTCACTCTGTATGACAGACTCTAAGTCTACCCACCTCATTACAAATAGCTCAATTTCGTTCCTTTTTATGGCTGAGTAATATTCCATCGTATATATGTGCCACACCTTCTTTATCCATTCATCCAATGATGGACACTTAGGTTGTTTCCATCTCTGGGCTATTGTAAATAGAGCTGCAATGAACATTTTGGTACATTACTCTTTTTGAATTATGGTTTTCTCAGGGTATATGTCCAGTAGTGGGATTGCTGGGTCATATGGTAGTTCTATTTGTAGTTTTTTAAGGAACCTCCATACTGTTCTCCACAGTGGCTGTATCAATTTACATTCCTACCAAGAGTGCAAGAGGGTTCCCTTTTCTTCACACCCTTTCCAGCTTTTATTGTTTCTAGATTTTTTGATGATGGCCATTCTGACTGGTGTGAGATGATATCACATTGTAGTTTTGATTTGCATTTCTCTAATGATTAATGATGTTGAGCATTCTTTCATGTGTTTGTTGGAAGTTTGTATATCTTCTTTGGAGAAATGTCTATTTAGGTCTTCTGCCCATTTTGGATTGGGTTGTTTGTTTTTTTGTTATTGAGCTGCATGAGCTGCATATAAATTTTAGAGATTAATCCTTTGTCAGTTGCTTCATTTGCAAATATTTTCTCCCATTCTGAGGGTTGTATTTTGGTCTTGTTTATGGTTTCCTTTGCTGTGCAAAAGCTTTGAAGTTTCATTAGGTCCCATTTGTTTATTTTTGTTTTTATTTCCATTTCTCTAGGAGGTGGGTCAAAAAGGATCTTGCTGTGATTTATGTCATAGAGTGTTCGGCCTATGTTTTCCTCTAAGAGTTTGATAGTTTCTGGCCTTACATTTAGGCCTTTAAACCATTTTGAGCTTATTTTTGTGTATGGTGATAGGGAGTGATCTAATCTCATACTTTTACATGTACCTGTTCAGTTTTCCCAGCACCACTTATTGAAGAGGCTATCCTTTCTCCACTGTACATCCCTGCCTCCTTTTTCAAAAATAAGGTGACCATATGTGCATGGGTTTATCTCTGGGCTTTCTACCCTGTTCCATTGATCTATCTTTCTGTTTTTGTGCCAGTACCATACTGTCTTGATTACTGTAGCTTTGTAGTATAGTCTGAAGTCAGGGAGCCTGATTCCTCCAGCTCCATTTTTCAAGATTTCTTTGGTTATTCGGAGTCTTTTGTGTTTCCATACAAATTGTGAATTTTTTTGTTCTAGTTCTGTGAAAAATACCAGTGGTAGTTTGATAGGGATTGCATTGAATCTGTAGATTGCTTTGGGTAGTAGAGTCATTTTCACAATGTTGATTCTTCCAATCCAAGAACATGGTATATCTCTCCATCTATTTGTATCATCTTTAATTTCTTTCATCAGTGTCATAATTTTCTGCATACAGGTCTTCTGTCTCCTTAGGTAGGTTTATTCCTAGATATTTTATTCTTTTTGTTGCAGTGGTAAATGGGAGTGTTTTCTTGATTTCACTTTCAGATTTTTCATCCTTAGTGTATAGGAATGCCAGAGATTTCTGTGCATTAATTTTGTATCCTGCTACTTTACCAAATTCATTGATTAGCTCTAGTACTTTTCTGGTAGCATCTTTAGGATTCTCTATGTATAGTATCATGTCATCTGCACACAGTGACAGCTTTACTTCTTCATTTCCAATTTGGATTACTTTTACTTCCTTTTCTTCTCTGATTGCTGTGGCTAAAACATCCAAAAATATGTTGAATAAAAGTGGTGAGAGTGGGCAACCTTGTCTTGTTCCTGATCTTAGTGGAAATGCTTTTAGTTTTTCACCATTGAGGACAATGTTGGCTGTGGGTTTGTCATATATGGCCTTTATTAGGTTGAGGAAAGTTCCCTCTATGTCTACTTTCTGCAGGGTTTTTTTTATCAAAAATGGGTGTTGAATTTTGTTGAAAGCCTTCTCTGCATCTATTGAGATGATCATATGTTTTTTCTCCTTCAATTTGTTAATATGGTTTATCACATTGATTGTTTTGCGTATATTGAAGAATCCTTGAATTCCTGGAATAAACCCCACTTGATCATGGTGTATGATCCTTTTATTGTGCTGTTGGATTCTGTTTGCATCTATGTTCATCAGTGATATTGGCCTGTAGTTTTCTTTCCTTGTGACATCCATATCTGCTTTTGGTATCAAGGTGATGGTGGCCTCGTAGAATGGATTTGGGAGTGTTCCTCCCTCTGCTATATTTTGGAGGAGTTTGAGAAAAATTGGTGTTAGCTCTTCTGTAAATGTTTGATAGAATTCGCCTGTGAAGCCATCTGGTCCTGGGCTTTTGTTTGTTGGAAGATTTTTAATCACAGTTTCAATTTCAGTGCTTGTTATTGTTCTGTTCATATTTTCTATTTCTTCCTGATTCAGTCTTGGCAGGTGGTGCATTTTGAAGAATTTGTCCATTTCTTCCAGGTTGTCCATTTTATTGGCATAGAGTTGCTTGTAGTAATCTCTCATGATCTTTTGTATTTTTGCAGCGTCAGTTGTTACTTCTCCTTTTTCATTTCTAATTCTAGTGATTTGAGTCTTCTCCCTTATATTTCTTGATGAATCTGGCTAATGGTTTATCAATTTTGTTTATGTTCTCAAAGAACTAGCTTTTAGTTTTATTGATCTTTGCTATCATCTCCTTCATTTCTTTTTCATTTATTTCTGATCTGATTTTTATGATTTCTTTTCTTCTGCTAACTTTGGGTTTTTTGTTCTTCTTTCTCTAATTGCTTTAGGTTCTAGGTTAGTTTGTTTATTCAAGATGTTTCCTGTTTCTTAAGGTAGTTTTGTATTGCTATAAACTTCCCTCTTAGAACTGCTTTTGCTGTATCACATAGATTTTGGGTCATCGTGTCTCCATTTTCTTTTTTTTCTAGGTATTATTTTATTTCCTCTTTGATTTCTTCAGTGATCACTTCGTTATTAAGTAGTGGATTGTTTAGCCTCCATGTGTTTGCATTTTTTACAGATCAATTCCTGTATATTTTTTACAGATCTTTTCCTGTAAATTGTATCAAATATCTTTTCCGACCACAACTCGATGAGTTGTGGTCGGAAAAGATATTTGATACAATTTAAAATTTCTTAAATTTACCAAGGCTTGATTTGTGACCCATGATATGTTCTATCCTGTAGAATGTTCCATGAACACTTGAGAAAAATGTGTATTCTGTTGTTTTTGGATGGAGTGTCCTATAAATATCAATTAAGTCCATCCTGTTTAATGTATCATTTAAAGCTTGTGTTTCCTTATTTATTTTCATTTTGGATGATCTGTCCATTGGTGAAAGTGGGGTGTTAAAGTCCCCTACTATGAATGTGTTACTATCGATTTCCCCTTTTATGGCTGTTAGTATTTGCCTTATGTATTGAGGTGCTCCTATGTTGGGTGCATAAATATTTACAATTTTTATATCTTCTTTTTGGATTGATCCCTTGATCATTATGTAGTGTCCTTCTTTGTCTCTTCTAATAGTCTTTATTATAAGGTCTATTTTGTCTGATATGAGAATTGCTACTCCAGCTTTCTTTTGGTTTCCATTTGCATGGAATATCTTTCTCTATCCCCTTACTTTCAGTCTGTATGTGTCTCTAGGTCTGAAGTGGATCTCTTGTAGGCAGCATATATATGGGTCTTGTTTTTGTATCCTTTCAGCCAATCTGTGTCTTTTGGTGGGAGCCTTTAGTCCATTTACATTTAAGGTAATTATCAATATGTATGTTCCTATTCCCATTTTCTTAATTGTTTTTAGTTCGTTATTGTAGGTCTTTTCCTTCTCTTGTGTTTCTTGCCTAGAGAAGTTCATTTAGCATTTGTTGTAAAGCTGGTTTGGTGGTGCTGAACTCTCTCAGCTTTTGCTTGTCTGTAAAGGTTTTAATTTATCCATCAAATCTGAATGAAATCCCTGCTAGGTAGAGTAATCTTGGTTGCAGGTTTTTCTCCTTCATCACTTTAAATATGTCCTGCCACTCCCTTCTGGCTTGAAGAGTTTCTGCTGAAAGATCAGCCGTTAACCTTATGGGGATTCCCTTGTGTGTTATTTGTTGGGTTTCCCTTGCTGCTTTTAATATGTTTTTTTTGTATTTAATTTTTGATAGTTTGATTAATATGTGTCTTGGCGGTTTCTCCTTGTATTTATCCTGTATGGGACTCTCTGTGTTTCCTGGACTTGATTAACTATTTCCTTTCCCATATTAGGGAAGTTTTCAACTATAATCTCTTCAAATATTTTCTCAGTCCCTTTATTTTTCTCTTCTTCTTCTGGAACCCCTATAATTCGAATGTTGGTGCATTTAATGTTGTCCCAGAGGTCTCTGAGACTGTCCTCAGTTCTTTTCATTCTTTTTTCTTTATTCTGCTCTGCTGTAGTTATTTCCACAATTTTTTTCTTCCAGGTCACTTCTCCGTTCTTCTGCCTCAGTTATTCTGCTATTGATCCCATCTAGAGTATTTTTCATTTCATTTATTGTGTTGTTGATCATTGTTTGTTTCATCTTTAGTTCTTCTAGATCCTTTTTAAATGTTTCTTGCATTTTGTCTATTCTATTTCCAAGATTTTGGATCATCTTTACTATCATTATTCTGAATTCTTTTTCAGGTAGACTGCCTATTTCCTCTTCATTTGTTAGGTCTGGTGGGTTTTTATCTTGCTCCTTCATCTGCTGTGTGTTTTTCTGTCTTCCTATTTTGCTTATCTTACTGTGTTTGGGGTCTCCTTTTTGCAGGCTGCATGTTCGTAGTTCCCGTTGTGTTTGGTGTCTTCCCCAGTGTGTAAAGTTAATTCAGTGGGTTGTGTAGGCTTCCTGGTGGAGGGGACTAGTGCCTGTGTTCTGGTGAATGAGGCTGGATCTTGTCTTTCTGGTTGGCAGGTCCACGTCTGGTGGTGTGTTTTGGGGTGTCTGTGGACTTATGATTTTAGGCAGCCTCTCTGCTAATGGATGGGGTTGTGTTCCTGTCTTGCTAGTTGTTTGGCATAGGATGGCCAGCACTGTAGCTTGCTGGTTGTTGAGTGAATCTGGGTGCTGGTGTTGAGATGGAGATCTTTGGGAGGTTTTCACCATTTGATATTATTTGGAGCTGGGAGGTCTCTTGTGGACCAGTGTCCTGAAGTTGGCTCTCCCACATCACAGGCATAGCACTGACTCCTGGCTGTAGCACCAAGAGCCTTTCATCCACACAGCTCAGAATAAAGGGGAGAAAATGTAGAAGGAAAGAATTAGTAAAAGTAGAAAGAAAGAAAGAAAGAAAGAAAGAAAGAAAGAAAGAAAGAAAGAAAGAAAGAAAGGAGGGACAGAGGGAGGGAGGGAGGACAGAAGGAAGGAAAGAGGGAAGGAAGAAGAAAAGAAAGAAAGAAGATAAAGTAAAGTAATATAAAATGTAATAAAATTATTAAAATAAAAAAATAATTATTAAGAAAAATAATTAAAAACAAACAAACAAACTAACAAAAAACCAAAACGGACGGATAGTACCCTAGGACAAATGGTGGAAGCAAAGCTATACAGACAAAATCTCACACAGAAGCATACACATACACACTCACAAAAAGAGGGAAAGGGGAAAAAATCATAAATCTTGCTCTCCACCTCCTCAGTGTGGGATGATTCATTGTCTATTCAGGTATTCCACAGATTTAGGGTACATCAAGTTGATTGTGAAGCTTTAAACCACTGCTTCTGAGGCTGCTGGGAGAGATTTCCCTTTCTCTTTGTTCTCACAGCTCCCAGGGGCTCATCTTTGGATTTGGCCCTGCCTCTGTGTGTAGGTTACCAGAAGGCGTCTGTTCTTCGCTCAGAAAGGACGGGGTTAAAGGAGCCGCTGATTCAGGGGCTCTGGCTTACTCAGGCTCGGGGGAGGGAGGGGCACAGAGTGCAGGGCTAGCCTGCGGTGGCAGAGGCCGGCGTGACGTTGCACCAGCCTGAGGCGTGCTGTGCGTTCTCCCGGGGGAGTTGTCCGTGGATCCCGGGACCCTGGCAGTGGCGGGCTGCACAGGCTTCCCGGAAGGGGGTTGTGGATAGTGACCTGTGCTCAAACACTGGCTTCTTGGTGGCGGCAGCAGCAGCCTTAGAGTCTCATGCCCGTCTCTGGGGTCCGCGCTGTTAGCCACGGCTCGCGCCCGTCTCTGAGCTCCTTTAAGCAGCGCTCTTAATCCCCTCTCCTCGCGCACCAGGAAACGAAGAGGGAAGAAAAAGTCTCTTGCCTCTTCGGCAGGTCCAGACTTTTCCCTTGACCCCCTCCCGGCTAGCCGTGGCATACTAACCCCCTGCTGTGTTCATGCCGCCAAACCCAGTCCTTTCCCGGCGCTCCAACCGAATCCCGAGCCTCAACTCCCAGCCCTGCCCGCCCTGTCTGGTGAGCAGACAAGCCTCTCGGGCTGGTGAGCGTTGGTCGGCCCCGATCCTCTGTGCGGGAATCTCTCCGCTTTGCCCTCCGCACATCTGTTGCTCTTCTCTCCTCTGTGGCTCCGAAGATTTCCCCCTCCGCCACCCACAGTCTCCGACCCGTGAAGGGGCTCCTAGTGTGTGGAAACCTTTCCTCCTTCACAACTCCCTCCCACTGGTGCAGGTTCCGTCCCTATCCTTTTGTCTCTGTTTATTCTTTTTTCTTTTTCCCTACCCAGGTACGTGCGGGGTTTCTTGCCTTTTGGGAGGTGTGAGGTCTTCTGCCAGCATCCAGTGGGTGTTCTATCGGAGCAGTTTCACGTGTAGATGTATTTCTGGTGTATCTGTGGGGAGGAAGGTGATCTCCATGTCTTACTCTTCTGCCATCTTCCCAGAAGCCTCTATCATCCGTTTTAAATAATTTTTCAGCAGATACTGTCTTCTCATCAATTTATGATTGAGTTCTCTAGCAAATGCCAGTGGTGCAAATGGTCTCTCAAGCAGATTTCCTCACTGTGAAGGGAATGCACTGATAGGCTGCTGTGGACTGCTGGAATCTTGACAGTCAAGATTACCCCCTGTAAGTTATCAATGTGGCTTTCCCATGTGGGCTTGATTGGTATGAGCCAGGTGTTCTTTCTACTCAGCCATGAAACTTTTAAAGGGAAGGAGGGAAGTAATCTCAGTTAATCATTGATGTAGGTGTTCAGAGTTGCCTTACCCCACCGCATGTAAGCTCATTGACATTTTATGATCTTCCTCCTGATAACATCTACAAGATGTTATCTTGTTCGCACAGTTTGGTCACACAGTTTGTTCGTGAGATTACTGAAGGGGAAGCTAGGAAAGCGATCTGGTCGTCTGCTAATTACAGTAAGCCCCCTACATACAAAACTTCAAGTTGTGAACTTTCAAATATTCGAAGGTGCGTTCCATCAATGTCAGGCTTGAGTGAAATTTCAGCTTGGCTTCTGTCTCCTATTGCTGGCGTTCCTTCAGCTCCACCATCTCCCACCTCCTTTTCCTCCTCCAGTCAGTAACTCTTCTTGCCTGTTCACTCGATGCCACCCCTGTATGCAAGCTGTTGTACTGTACTACTCTACTTTTCAAGGTAGTGTACTGTAGGATTAAAAATGTTTTCTTTATTTTTTGTGTTTATTTGTTTTTTATGTATTATTTGTGTGAAAAGTATTATAAGTCTATTACAGTACAGTACTATATAGCCAATTGTGTTAGTTGGGTACCTAGGCTAATTTTGTTGGACTTACTAACAAATTGGACTTACGAACTCATTCTCGGAATGGAACTCATTCATATGTAGGGGACTTACTGTACTTATTTTTCATTTCTACTTCTTTGATCTATGGAAAGAACTGACAAGTTACGGAAAGAACTGACAAGTTAGGCAAAGCATCGTGTGATTAAAAGATTTGAAAGGTGTGCTTGGGCCAGAAATGAGTAGAGCATGGAGATGCCTGGTTTAAGGTTAAAACAAAATGGTGTCTCCTGAAAGAGAGCTCTTTCCTGCCAAAATCTGCTTATATTACCAAGTAAGCCATTCAGGCTTTGCACCTGAGAGATCAGTGTGTGGAGGCATGTTTGCAGGAGACCCATCCAGTTGTAGCTATCAGTTTTTTTATTGCACTCCACTCCTTCAAGTCCAGTCTTGTCCTGATGGAGGCACACACTGAGCAAATCAATATTTCATCAGGTCATACATATCATTTTCCTTTAAATGTGGCATTTCCTGAATCCTCAAATATAGTGTTGATTATATCTTGGGACCACTCTTGCCTTGGACTCTTATGTCTGAAATTAAAATATAAGACAATGGAGAGAATAGATTAAATTTTTTAAAAGTCTGATTTTATTTTTTTTTACTAATTTAAGAACAAGTATATTATTGAAGGTTGGAGAAACTATAGACTGTAAGTGCCAGTGGTCATGAAAGTCTTCCAAGCTCCAGAGACTTTACCCCACTTTCTCCTAACTCTTGATTCTAGGGTTCAGATATTCTATCACTAACAATGACATTTCTCTGGAAAAAAATTTCCCACATCTTACTTAACACTGTGTGTCATGGTGAGGCAGGAGGTGGATGTGCTCCAGGCTAGAAATTTACAACTGGCCTCCTTTTCACACTTCCTGGGGTGAGAAAAAGATGCGCTGCAGGCCGGACATTTACTACCAGCACCCTGTTTACATTTCCTGAGGCAAGAGATAAATGGGCTCCAGACAACATATTTATGACTTGACTCCTGTCTACAGTTTGAGACCTTCACTTTGATATAAGAAACAACAATAGGAATGGGGTAGATAACCAGATATTTGTCCCTTTTATGGCAGGGACAGAGAGGGGCTAAGCCCTTTTAAAAGGTCAAGAGTTCATACATTTCCCATCCTTAGGGCGAGAGAGACACTACACATGTGCAAATGGCTTCACAGAATCAAAAAGGCAGGGGAAGCCAGACCATAGTAAGTTTTGCTATCTTCCTCCCAGATGCCTTTGTGATGAAGACTATCTTTACTGGGGGGTGCGTGCACACCCAGAGGAAGTTCCTGAGACAAATTAACCGTGGGGTCAGAACAATACAATTGGCCAAGTAGAAGACAAAGACCTAGAAGACTGCCCCCTTGTAAAGGATTTAAACTTCCCAAAGGTGTGACTCTTGCGAGTAACTCACTGAGTTCACCTGTGTGTCTTTCTGCATGTACTCTGCTTTTCTAATAAACACTTTACTTCCTTCTATACCTTCTGTCTCCTTGTGAGATTCCTCCTTTCAAGGCAGACAAGTACTGGGGACTTAGATTTTAGCAGTTGGCCCTATGGTCTAACGCATAAGATTCTCAGTTCCCATTCAGGCAACCAGGGTTTGATTCCCAGTCAGGGAACTAAGGTCTCCCTTCCAGCTGCTGCTTCACTGCAAGCTACCACTCACTGCTGCGTGTGGCTGAAATCAATGGGTTAAAGAGGCAGGGTGTCATTCTTTGGTGTAAAGACTTCTTTAAGAAAAAACAATGCTAATCCTTTAGCAATTTGCTCCCAATAGTTGTGAAACATAGTTTGTTTTGCAAACAATTGTTTAAATTTCTTTTCAGTAGGATCTTCAGAACATACAGGACCCTAACAAGGATCTAGGTGAGAAAGGGAAGATTTGATTCACCAAAGAGGCAAAAAGGGAAACATAAACATTTATTGAACACCTACTATGAGGCTAGTGTATCAAATATGCTGTCAGCAAAATTCATGTGAAACTACGAGATGTCAGTTAGCAGAACAATCAGGGAGTCAAGATACTTGGGCTCAAATTACAGTTCTGTCCTTTACTAACAGAATAACCCTAGGCAAGTTACTTAACCATTCAGAAACTCCATTTCCTCATTTGTAAAATAGTATTCATAACAATATCTAAAATCATACTTAAGAAAAAAGAAACAAATAAGGTAATGCCATCAATTTTCACCTTCAAAGCCTGTTAGTGTGTAATGGTTTTTATTATAAAACTTATCATTATTCATTATTTAATTAAAGAAGATTAGGAAACTGAGTCTCAAATAAGATGACCAAAGCCATTTATGAATGAAGGCTGACCTTCTCCTTTATAACACTATTTTTTTATTTTTGGAGCCAGAGGTGATAGGAAGCAGGGCGAGGGGTGTGTATATCAGTGGTAGAGGGGTTGGGTTAGGATTTTTGTGGAGCCTTGAGAAATTGGATGATAAGAGCAGGGCCACTGTTCTTTATGTATTATATTATGATTGCAGCTGCTCAGTCTCCTAGTATTTTTTTAGAGTGTCTTTTAGAACATTTGCTATTTTTAGGCTTCCTTTCCATGTTTTGATTTTTCTGATGTCAGAAATGGCTTTGAAAAGTTATACAATGCTGAAAGAACTTTGGTCATTTATCATCTCTCAAGTATCCAAAGTGTTACCACTATTGTTCAGCAACATTGAAGGAAGAGAATTCACCCCTGGGACTTTCTTTTGATTGTTGTTAGATTTTAGTCATAGCTAAAAATCATTAAAATCATTGCCCTCATAAGAAAAGTCTGCACTTTGGTGGCCTTGCAGTTTTCCATTACAGTGCCCAAGCTGTTCATTGAGATACAATGAGGATCTAAGCAATGTCATCTATCTCAGTCATTTTTGACATGAGAGTAAAACCCAGTGTCTGAAACCTTTGTCTCTTGTCACCCTAAAACTCTATCCATCAAACTTTCTTCTCATCAGTTCTAGCATAAATGCCAGAGCGAGACATTTTCCTCCTCACTTTTATGTTAAGGCAATTAAGCTTGCTTTTATATGTATCAACTATATCATACTACACAGGTAGAGCTGAGCCTTAGCTGGTTCCATGATGAATACTGGTGCTGCCAATGACTTTGTTTTGGAAAGACAGTTTCCTGTTTTAACACAGTCCTTAGAAAATAGTGAACTGAAGCATAAACCACTCAAATATTTTTTTCTTAGAGTCCACTTTACTCATTTGTCACTAAAAAATCTCAGTGTGCCATAAAACATATACAGTTGTTTAATAATTTGGCTTCAGATCCAAACTGAAACTGTATCAATAGTAGGAAAGAACGATTACGTAGTTCTTAACATTTTGATAAATATTTTCTTACAAATTATAGTCATTTGTTAGCTTAAGTAAGCTGAAAAAACTTTAGGATATATATTACTGGTGGAATCATGTATTTTTTCCACCATGCACAGATAATTTCAGGATTACTGGCCAAATAGTCGATCTTGTTAGGGAACTACAGTGATAAGAACAAGGGTGGATGTTCTTTCTCAAGAATATTGGGGTCTTGCTTTGAGACAAAATCTAATAAAGCTGAATGAGAGGCCTGTCTTAAATATGCAAGGTAGGGCTTTATCAGAATATACTAGTATAAGGCTGAGATAGAATTACATCCTTAACCATTTTAATACTATAGGAGCTTCCATGGATGATATAAAACTGTTTTCTTGAGGACCAGTTATGTCAGGTTTTCAGACTGTTAGGAGAATAGAATATAAAAATGAATAAGATTCTGGTATATGTTAGAAAATGTGGGAAATTCTAGATTGACTTTTTTAGATTGATATTTTTTAGGTCATTTTTAGAAGTGATACCATCTTGGCCAGATAGGGCGCTACTTAGAAATACAGGATATGGCCCAGAAACAGCACATCAGAGATCTCAGATATCCATTTGTTAAGTATTGGCCTGGGAGTGATTCTCAGAAGACAATCAAGAAAAGACTGGATTAAGGACACATGAAATACCAGGTATAGAAACAGTGTCAGATTTTTTTTTCAAAGTAACTCACAACTACTTACCCTCATAGGCCATGGAAGGTGCTGACTATCAAGTACTATAAACTAACAGGAATATTGCAGAGGTTAAAAGGAATCACAGCTCTCTGGCAAAAATGAGTCTGGAATACCCTTATTACCTTTCCATATAAGGACAACACTAATATTTTCAATGTCCTGAAAGTCAAATTTTGGAACAGATCAAAGGGCTATAGGTATTGACTGAATTGAAGTCTCAGTTCATAAATAGTTTTGTGCCAAAAGAGCATGAGGGGATAAAAGGATAAATAAAATATTGTATATCCATACACCAGAACACTATTTGGCCATAAAAAGGAACAAAATACTGATGTATGCTAAAACATGTATGAATCCTAAAAACATGCTAAGTGAAAGAAGTCAGACAAAAAAGATCAGACTTTGCAATTCTATGTATATGAAATGTTTAGAATAAGCAAATCTATAAAGATAGAAGGTAGATTAATGGTTGTCTATGATATGGATGAGGATGGGAAGAGGGAAGGACTGCAAATGAGCACAAGTTTTCCTTTTGGTGTGGTGAAAATGTTCTGAAATGAGATTGTGATTACTGTAGAACTCTGTAACTATACTGAAAAACACTAGCTTATTAATTTGAAATGGATGAATTTTTATGGTATGTAAATTTTATCACTATTAGAAGAAAAAAGAACAGAGAAGGTCTTTGTGGAGGAAAAATAAACATAATGAACTCTGAAAGACACGAACAATTGGCTCATTAAAATAACACTTGTCGGGCTTCCCTGGTGTCGCAGTGGTTGAGAGTCCGCTTGCCGATGCAGGGGACATGGGTTTGTGCCCCAGTCCGGGAAGATCCCACATGCCGCGGAGCGGCTGGGCCCGTGAGCCATGGCCGCTGAGCCTGCGCGTCCGGAGCCTGTGCTCCACGACGGGAGAGGCCACAGCAGTGAGAGGCCCGTGTACCGGAAAAAAAAAGATAGCACTTGTCCTACTTAACCAGGTATGTAGGCCTCAGGCATCAGATCACCATCTCATTTTCACTGGAAAAAAAAGAGAAAGGCTCATCAGGCTCTGAGTTCACATCACAGCCTCTGGGACACAGTTAGTTTAGTTGTCACTTACAGGGCACTATTATATCATTATTGTAAGGGGAAATATTGGACTAAATCTTTGGATTTATTATCTACTGCTGTGTGCGGGGATGCTGCAGACTCAGGGCTTCAGGGGGCATGCTCACATAATATTCCCTGTAGGTGACCAACCTTACACTTGGGCTCTGTTGTACTGGTTATTGTTCCTCTAGATTGGGCAGGTGGGTGCTGGAAGCTAGGAGGGTCTCTGAAAGCCTTAGCCAAATTTATCTCCTACCTCACATGGCTAGGAGAGATTCTAGGAGAAAACCAAACTCAGCATATTCACCCAGAGCTGAATTGTTATTATGAGCTCTAGAATCAAAATAAATAGGAGCAGTAGAAAATTCCAGGTTTCAAGAGATAACTTGTGAACATTCACGGATGACCTAGACTGGGTTTCAGTGGGCCTCAGAAATAGGGGCCATGTGAGAGTGGTCCACAGCATCAGCAGACACGGAAAAAAGTTGACTCTAATCTAATTCCCTGAGTGAAGAATTTCAAGTTCTGTAGCTGTAGGGCTTGGGACTAAGGGGAATAATGATGGCGGCAGTTTTTACAACAAAGGGCAGATAGTCAGAATGTCAAAAGATTATTGTTAATTAAAGAAAACCAGATATCTCAAGTTAAATAATTTAGTGCTATTCTATGTATGGGAAGATGCAAGAGTCTGGGGTCACTAAAATCATTCCTTTGATATGCACCTCAGCTACCTGGGGCCAGCATCTTGTGTATTCTAATCCTGAGTTTCCTCAAGCTGCACCATTGTGGGTGGCTGCAATCTGATGACAGCTAGATGGCAGGCATATCTTATTTCCAGCCTGAGTTCTCTTGGAGCTCACCATTGGGGGTGGCTGCAATCACTGATGGCTGTGACACCTTTTGTTTACTGATATGGCAGGCAGCATTTAGTCCACAGTGCCCCTCTTGGTCATAAATTCAACCAATGTTTGGGAGGCATTTCATGACCAATTTTGTCCCATGGCACTGGGAGGCTCTTCCCAGATTAGGCAAAGATTCTTGTTGATATGCCAACTCCAGGTGCTGATTTCTGGATTAGGCCCTGTTGATAATTTAAATTCTCTGGATCCTCTCTCTTACTAGTCTATTGTGATCCAGGACATGTTTTTCCCTGTTGCTTCTTTCCATGCCTAGAATCACACTATTACAATTATTCTATAAGAGTCATAAGTGTGATCTATTTCCTCAAGATGTTTAGCCATCATCAATTTTTTTGGAGGTCTGGTTGCACATTGGGTACTGTAAGAGACAATGATCTTATAAAATAGACAGGATATAAGCTAGTAACCTTGACAAAGTCATAGTGCAGCAGAGAGACACAAAGCATAAGCAATTTGGAAACAAAGAATAAATTAAAACAATGATTAGTATAACTAGTTGTAATCTGGTTGCAGTTAACCATCAAGTCCACAGGAGAGCTAGCTGGAGAAGCCAAATTCTGGACGGATCAGATAGAGAGGAAAAGATAAATGTTTCATCTTTGTTTACAAAGTTATACTTTATCAAATTCTTATAGGTCACAGCATAGAAGTATTTTTCTGGAAAACAAAGATTAAAGCTGGTATATTTCTCCCCAGAAATCATAAAGTTATAAATCATATTTATCAGCTCATTCAATCCCTTGTAATTAATTCCTGTTGACCTGGATGAAGTCATCAGGTTTTCAATTAGAGTTTTGTCATTTGTTACCCTGTTCAGTGGATTATCTAGAGGCTCTCAGAAACTTATATTTGTCAAAAAATTTCTTTTATGAGCCTTCTTGAGGATCATTATTTTGTAAAAGCATCAGAGTAAAATAATGACTGTCTATAAAGGGCAAAACTTAAAATGGCATGGTTAAAGGTTTGAGTACAATGCAATTGGTAAAAAACTTGGACATTTCTGTGACATGTAATACATTAAGATAATAACTAGAATTATAACATTTTATCAGGGCATATCAGATGTTAGGAATTATATATAAATTTTGGAATATCTATATCAATGACATTTATCCATACACTATAATCTAAGGTTCATCTGCAACCTCAATGTTTCTCAAGTAATTTAACATACCAAAGAAGCATAATTAGTTTAACATTCTTTTCTGAGATGTCTCAGGGTTCCTTGGAAACATCCCAGAGTTAGCTGGAGGCTAAAAGAACTTTAGTTAGAATTTGATATTTTGGAAAGTTTATTAAATGTATCAAAAAGGTTTTAAAACACAATAGGATCATAGGTCACTGTGAAACAATACTTACTCATTTAATCAAAGTCACAAAAAGATTTAAAAAAATCACTTAAGGGCACAGAAACTCACAAAATCTGTTATCAAAAAGGAACACTCTAAGAAATGTTGTTCTCTTAACAGAGAGAGAAATAAAAATCCAGTCTTCTACTAGCTTACTTAAAAACAAAATCCATTTACTTAATTAAATTCAATCTAAATTTAGCTAATTCATGCATTAAACTTTTTTCTTGGGGTTCCTTTCCACAGCCTTTCATCACTTTTTGTATCCATGTTAGTTTGTCCCTTATTTTTCCATCCAAAACCAACCATCTCTAAGACAAAATTACTATCTTTTCCCTTAATAAAATGTAATTCCATTCCTTATAGCTCCTTTACTGAAAACATGCATTTTACTTTCCTATTGAAATGTTTTATTAATTCTATTGGCTTTTATGACATATTTAAAATAGAATCCTCAACTGTTAAGAAACCTTAATTTCTAGTGAAAATTAAGAAGTAAGCAATTATGAACTGTCTTTTACACTAGCATTCTGTAGATTGGTGAACATGAATACCAGTGATAATTTCTAAAACCATTTGCTTTCTGATAGAGAATATCTCAGTTTGGTACCAAACATATTCATTAATAGTCCTAAATACCTTTAGTTTCTCTGTTTAGTAATTGATGTCTCAGTATCTTATTTCTTTGGAAATGACCTAGCTATTCAACAGACTTCCATCATTTAACTTAAATTAGCACAAGTCTAGAATTTTAAGTTATAAAATATTTGGAGAGATCATTTTAAGTAGATATTTCTAAAACATAATTATTTTTTTTTAAACATCTTTATTGGGGTATAATTGCTTTACAGTGGTGTGTTAGTTTCTGCTTTATAACAAAGTGAATCAGTCATACATAAACATATGTTCCCATATGTCTTCCCTCTTGCGTCTCCCTCCCTCCCACCCTCCCTATCCCACCCCTCCAGGCTGTCACAAAGCACCGAGCCAATATCCCTGTGCCATGCGGCTGCTTCCCACTAGCTATCTACCTTACTACGTAAAACATAATTATTTTTAAAGAGCTTACTCTTTAAAGAATTTACTCAAAAGCTCTTATCTCATTTACATTTAAAGTTTCATCATATCAAGCTGTTTTCCTTGCTGACAAATTTGCAACAGATATAATAAGGTCTTGTTTGACTTCTATTAAATCTAGTACAATAATAGTATTATACTTAATGCTGATGACTCTAAAGACATGTCTATGTTAATTAGATCAACAAACAAACTAACTTTAATACCAGGTATCAACTTAATATTGGATATTTCCCAGTTCATTTGAACCTGAAAGTCATTTTGTCTAGCTTCTTTTATAGTTAATTTGTAAGCACTTACTATTTTTTTTTTTTTTTTTTTTTTTGGTGGTACACGGGCCTCTCACTGTTGTGGCCTCTTCCGTTGCGGAGCACAGGCTCCAGACGTGCAGGCTCAGCAGCCATGGCTCACGGACCCAGCTGCTCCATGGCATGTGAGATCTTCCCCGACTGGGGCACGAACCCATGTTCCCTGCATCGGCAGGTGGACTCTCAACCACTGCACCACCAGGGAAGCCCTGGAAGCACTTACTTTTAAGTCAATTAAATGGAGCACCCTATAAATTCAATTTTGATAATGATTTCTAGAGGTAGATATATCTCATATGTATAATGTGTTCACAGATATATAAACTGGCAGAACTAGAGATCTCATGGCTTTACTTTAAAAAAAAACAGTTATAAATCAGGCATTACAATATAAACTTACTAGTTTACAAAGAAGTGTTGGAATACATTAAAGTTGCTTGCTCAGATGACTAAGGCTTTAAATTTTGTGGAAAAGACTTCTAAGATTTGTATTTGTTCTTGAGAAAAATTCTAGGGAGGCTATGAATTAGATTTTCAGTGGAGGGAGGCTTTCCAGTGGTTTGAATTTTAAAACTGCCACCTTTGTCATTTTTTTTTTTTCCTGTGGTTTCAAGTCCTTCCGAATTGAGCTAATTAGACTCAGTCTCAGGTCCCTGTGGCCTGTATTTACATGTCTGATTTGTAGAGATTTGTATGATAAAGACAGTTGCTTTTTGATATTAGTGAGAATGTTTCTAACGAAACTGAAATTTAAGTGTTCTGTGTTCTAGAGTTTTAGAGTTTAATTTATCATTCCTTCACAACTTGTATAAGGCGTTCAACAAAGAGCCTCTTTCTGAGTTAAACCCAGAGCAAAATCACTATTGTTATTTTTATTAGTCCCTTAATATGAGTTTCTATTTCACTTTATTGTATGGCTCAGGTACCCTATTTGTTTCCTTTAGTATGTTTACTATTTCCTGAGGGGCAGATCTATATGCCTTGTCTTATAATATCATGCAGGGGAAGCATTCCCCGATGAAACATGTCTATCTCACAATATAATTAAGCAAAAGAGATGTAACCATCTTAAATAAAGCCCACTTAAATAGACCAATTTTATACTCTTTTATACTCTTTCATCTCAATTCTGTCAACTTTTATACCTTTAACTTTATTTTTCACTAGGATCCAATCAACAAGTTTTGATCTTACCAGAGGAGTCCTAGAAGTTTTTCTTTCTTTTTATTCCCTGTCCATTTTATTTTTATATAAAATGTTCTGGGATCCCCATAGAGAGGAGGTGAGCTAAGGAGCACAGGCCTTTTTGTCAATCTTGATTAATTGGCCTAATTTTTGCCCCAAGTAATTGTTGGTCAGGTATCTCAGTGTAACTTCTTTTTCCAGCCCCTTAAATATACACACACACACACACACACACACACACATATATATAAATACATATATATTAAATTGGGTTAAATAAAGCAGGCTTGTTTGGCTTTTAATCTTGGGGACCAGTAAGGGTTCCCTTTTGGCCCATTTAACCTTAGGTAATGTAATATCAAAACCTTGTGTTTTAATCATATATATGTCCATTTTATTTATCCCACTTTACATAATAATCTAAAGATTTCTTTATCCATTTGGGATGTCTTTTTAAAAATTTCTACCTTGTTGGAAAAAGTATCTAGGCTTTTCTTACAGGTTTTTTTCCTGTTAACATTAGTTACTTTTATTTTATATTTTTTTTAAGCATCTGTATGTCACCTACAAATTGGCACTTGCTATCTACTTCTACAAGGATCAAATTATGAGCCACTGTAGCTGCTGACCATCAGGGAGATCAGGAATGAGGCCCTCTTTGCTCTGTGAAAAACTGGCAGACCAGGTCTTCAGATAGATATTTTCAGGGGATGATTTTATAAGTCCAATTCTTGCATCTCCTCATATCTAGAAAAGCACTAAAATCCTTCATGGTGATGTCTGCTCCTTGTAACTAGCAGTAACCTTCACGAGACTAGCAGAAACTTTCTGTAAAAAATACATGCTTGATTGCATGCACTCCCCCTTCACCAAAATCACACATATATTGACCTTCCCCCCTACCTCTTTGGAGCAGTTTCTCAGAGCTGTCTGAAATGCTCTCTCCTGGGCTATAGTCTTCATTTTGCCCCAAATAAAACTTAGCTCTCACACTGTGCTTCTTTTTTTCCAGTCAACATGTAAGATCCATTGAGGGAAGCAAATACCACAAATAAAGCTTCTCCAACTGTTTTTTTGTTTGTTTGTTTGTTTGATTTAAACTAATGGAGTTCTTAGGTTAACCATTAGATATACTTCTTTTTTTTTTCCACCTTTAGTTTGATTTTTGTTTATATAGGTACCAGTAAAACAGTTGTTTATAATTAGACCTCTCTAAAAAATTACCAATTTAGAAGAGTCTCCAATTTAAAAGATCCATCATTGGGCTATTAACCAATAAGATGCAAGTTGCTTTCACATAAGAGTGTATTTTCGCAAGTAGCTATCGCATCGGGAAGGATGCCACCTAAATAAAAGATCCAGAAAGTTCACTCCCCAAAATAGCGTGACAGAGATCAAGTTGTTTTTTTTTCCACACACACACACACACACACACACACACACACACACACACACACACACAATATCCTAAGAAGATCAGTATAATATTTACATCTCAAAGACACAAGAAGAGAAATGCAAGTTCCCCCTAGAAGGCCTTTGTTTAAAGTCAGAATTCTGAAAATATATTTTTATCAAGCTGGCTTTTAAAACGTAACTGCTTTCACAATAAAAGAGCCCCTTCTTTTAGGATGAGATTTCCTTTAATTCCCAATTAAGTAAGTATTTGTAAGTGTAAGTATGTATATACATAAACCTGGCTGGGGTATTAGTTGGAGGCTGACAATCTGTCGTTCCTTTTTTGTTGTTTGTTTTGATAGCTTTATTTCTCATTCTGAGATCGGTTTGTTGATTGATAAACTTGCTAGTGATGATCGCGTGGTGGGTCAATGTGCTGCTTAAGAGCTTAACTCCTCTTTTTTTCTTTTTCATTCTTCCAGAATTGTTTTAGCTCCCTTTTACGCGTCTCGGGTTTTCCCGGTGGCAGCATAAGACAAGCACAGGTGATCAGATCACGGAATGGCCAGCCAGTTCTTATTCATGTCCCTGGTTGAGCAGGTTGTTAATTAAAACGAGTGGGTTTCCCTACAGGGACAGCTACACAAAGGCATGAGGTCTTTGACTTCACCACTCCTGCAAGTTTCTCAGTCCCCTGAGAAAGCCATTGCCAGCCGGGATGAGAGAGTCCCTTCTTCAGAGATAAGAAGCTTTCATAAGATTTAAGTTTTATTTCAACAAACCATATTAATGTAGACAATTCAAGGAAAAATGATAGGCCAGTCTTCCCCCTAATTACTCAGTCCAACCCTATTTAGTATTTGACTGATCAAAGTCTTCCCAAGTCTTTCAACTGAGGATAAAACCACTCAGTGTCTAAACTGAGCCTGAATGTGTTTCCACCAGCCTCCCCTAATATTTTTCAATTAGGGGGCATTTTCTCCTTTTTCAACTGGGCTCCCCTAATACCTTTAAATTAGAGGGTCACTCTCCTCTATCTTTCAACTGGGGAGCCAGGTACATGTTAGACATTACCAAATAAAACTCAGGATCATCAACCAAAGATCGGGGGAAACAGGAGAGACCCAATTCTTCTGGACTCTCCAATGAGGCAGATGGGCACAAGAGGCCTCTGCTGGTACCAAGGATCCAGTTCATCATAGAGTTCAGGTGAAGGAGATACATCTGCTCTGGGTCCTTTATTCATGGTATTCAAAAGTGTTGACTGAAAAATAATGTACAACTTAAAACTTAAGAGTTATGTTTTATTCATTGGACATTCTTAGGACTTCAAGCCCAGCAGAGAGCATTTCAAATAACCCTGAGAAAACTACTCCAAGGAGGCAAGGGGGGAGCCAGGATATACCGGTGTTTTTGCAAAAAAGGCCAGGTAGTTGGAACGTCAAAGATGATTGTTAATTAAAGAAAACCAGATATCTCTATTTAAATAAGTTTGTGCTTTTCTATGTATGGGAAGATGCAAGAGTCTGGGATCACTGAAATCATTCCTTTGATATGCACCTCAGCTATCTGGGGCCAACATCCTTTGTTTTCTCATCCTGAGTTTCCTCAAGCTGCATCATTGTGGGTGGCTGCAATCTTATGACTGCTAAATGGCAGGCATTCCTTGTTTTCATCCTGAGTTCCCTCAGGGCTTACTGTCAGGGGTGGCTGCAATCGCTGATGGCTGTGACATCATTTGTTTACTATATGGCAGGCAGCATTCCTAGTTCACAGTTGCTGTTTCTTCTCCTGGCTTCTTTGTTGGTAAATGAATTTATTGTGTAGTGAATTCATGAATGAGTCCAAGTTTGAGGGTCTTTCTGAGTTGTGGCTAAACATTTGTAGGAAAAAATGGGAAAATTTCTGCTCACTTGAAACACAAGAATTCTCTTTTGGACTTTTTTTTGGTCTTGAAATGACTTTGCCTGACTTTGGAATCAGAGTAATGCCGTTCTCATAAAATGGGTTGGGAAGTGTTCCCTTTTCTATATTCATTCTAGAAGGATGTATGTGGAATGGGTTTCTTTATTTCTCTTTGGAATTTATTTCATGGGTGTTGACTCACTGTTTACATCACTGTTATTGCAGAGGAAATTTGTTTTCCATAAGGCAGAATCTCTAATAGTCAGATAGAACCACTCAACATTCTTCACCATTTCCCACCGGAGAAAACCTTACTCCCATTTCCTTACAGCTCCAAGTGCCTTTTTTTTTTTTTTTGTGATATGCGAGCCTCTCACTGTTGTGGCCTCTCCCGTTGCGGAGCACAGGCTCTGGACGCGCAGGCTCAGCGACCATGGCTCACGGGCCTAGCCGTTCCGCGGCATGTGGGATCTTCCCGGACTGGGGCACGAACCCGTGTCCCCTGCATCGGCAGGTGGACTCTCAACCACTGCGCCACCAGGGAAGCCCTCCAAGTGCCCTTTTGGTATCTTTCTGGAGCACAGTCTTTCATATCAGGCAGACTTGGGTCCAAATTCTAGCTTTGCTTCTGATTTTTTAAAAGACTTATTTTTTAGAGCAATTTTTAGGTTTACAGAAAAATTGCATGGAAAGCATAGAGAAAACCCATGTTTTCTCCCTCCTACAAAATTTCTCCTATTTTCACAATCTTGCATTAGTGTGGTTCATTTGGTAGAACTTATAAACCAATATTGATACATAATTATAAACTACAGTCCATAGTTTGCACTAGAGTTTACTCTTTGTGTTGAACAATTCTTTGGGTTTGGAAAAATGTATAATGTCATGTATTGATCATTACAGAATCATATAGAAGTTTTACCACCATGTTATATTCTGTGATACATTTATTCATCCTGTCCTCTCTGCCCCTGAACCCTTGATAACCACTGATCTGTTTACTATCTCCATAGTTTTTCCTTTTCCAGAATGTCATATAGTTGAAATAATACAATATAATCTTTTCAGACTGCCTGCTTTCACTTAGTGGTATACTTTTAAATTTCTTCCATATCTTTTAATGGCTTGATAAACTCATTTCCTTTTAGCATTGAAAGTCTGGACTGCCAACATGGAGTGCATCATGAAAGCCCTGGCACTTCGGGACAACTCGACCATGGGCTACATGATGGCCAAAAAGCATCTGGAGATCAATCCTGGCTACCCCATTGTGGAAACCCTGCGGCAGAAGGCAGAAGCAGACAAGAATGACAAGGCCGTCAGGGACCTTGTGGTGCTGCTGTTTGAAACTACACTGCTCTCTTCTGTAGAAGAGAATTTGTATCTTTTCAAATTCTATTGTTTGGGTGTGCCACAGTTCATTTATCCATTAACGCACTGAAGGATGTCTGGGTAGCTTCTAAGTTTGGGCAATTATGAATAAAGTTGCTATATGGACATAAGTTTTTTGTGTGGACATAAATTTTCAACTCATTTGGGTAAATACCTAGGAGTGTGACTGTTGGATTATATAATCAGACTATGGTTAGCTTTGTAAGAAACTGTGCTTTCCAATGTTGTTACTGAATTAAGATGTATGTATTTCTGCTTGGGCCTTAGACCCGCTGAGGCCCTCTGCCTTGGTGGGGAGGTTATTTTTCCATTCCAGTTCATATAGCTGAAAACAAAATTGAAACTGAGATTGAAGCACGACAAGCTTCATTCAATGGCCAGAGGATGGAAAAGTGAGGTAATGGTTCACAAATAAATTTCTCACCTTAATGGAGAGAGGAATTTCCTTTTAAGGAGTAAGGACAATGGGGGGAAGCAGAGAGATTAATGATTGGGAGGCATATACATAGTTTTCTGGGTAAGAGGCAGGGTTTTCCTGGAAATGGGGTGCCCCCCTTCTCTTCTTTCTGTGTCAGTGACTTCTTGTGGTCACCAGTTGATGTGTCATTTAGTATGCTAATGTAGTAAAATCAGTGCAAAATGAGACTCGGGGTCTGTTGCAGGTCAGATTCAGCATCATGTTTTTCAAAAATTTTATTGAAGTATAGTTGATTCACAGTGTTGTGTTGACATGTGTTAACACTTTCTGTTGTACAGCAAAGTGACTGTATATACATATATATATATATTCTTTTCCATTATGGTTTGTCACAGGATATTGAACATAGTTCCCTGTGCTACATAGTAGGACTTTGTTGTTTATCCATCCTATATATAAGAGTTTGCATCTGCTAATCTCAAGCTCCCAGTACTTCCCTCCCCCACCCCCCTCACGCTTGGCAACCGAAAGTCTGCTCTCTATGTCTGTGAGTCTCTTTCTGTTTTGTAGATATGTTCTTTTATGTCATATTTTAGATTCCATATATAAGTGATATGATATGGTATTTGCTTTTCTCTTTATGACTTACATCACTTAGTATGACCATCTCTGGGTCCATCCTTGTTGCTGCAAGTGGCATTATTTCATTCTTTTTAATGGCTGAGTAATATTCCATTTTATATATATATATATATATATATATATATATATATATATATATATATATATATACACACACACACACACACACACACCATATCTTCGTTATCCATTCATCTGTCGATGAACATTTAGGTTGTTTCCATGTCTTGGCTATTGTAAATAGTGCTTCTATGAACATAGAGGTGCATGTATCTTTTCAAATTACAGTTTTGTTTGGATCTGCCCAAATTCCCAGGAGTGGGATTGCTGGATCATATCTATTTTTAGTTTATTTGGAAATATCCATAATGTTTCCCACAGTGGTTGAACCAATTTACATTCCCACCAACAGTGTAAAAGGGTTCTCTTTTTTCCACACCCTCTCCAGCATTTATTATTTTTAGACTTCTTAATGATGTCCATTCTGACTTGTGTGAGGTGGTACCTCATTGTAGTTTTTATGTGCATTTCTCTAATAATTAGTGATGGTGAGCATCTTGTCATGTGCCTATTGGCCATCTGTATGTCTTCTTTGGAGAAATGTCTATTTAGGTCTTCTGCCCATTTTTTGATTGGGTTGTTTGTTTTTTTGTCATTGAATTATATAAGCTGTTTGTATATTTTGGAAATTAAGCCCTTGTTAGTAGCATTATTTGCAAATATTTTCTCCTAGTCCATAGGCTGTCTTTTGTTTTGTTTATCGTTTCCTTTGCTGTGAAAAACTTATAAGCTTGATTAGGTCCCTTTGTTTATTTTTGCTTTTATTTCTATTGCCTTGGGAGACTGACCTAAGAAAACATTGTTACAATTTATGTCAGAGAATGTTTTGCCTATGCTTTCTTCTAGGAGTTTTATGGTTTCTTGTCTTATATTTAAGTCTTTAAGCCATTTTGAGTTTATTTTTGTATACGGTATGTGGGTGTTTTCTAACTTCATTGATTTACATGCAGCTGTCCAACTTTCCCAGTACCATTGCTGAAGAGACTGTCTTTTCCCCATTGTATATTCTTGCCTCTTTGGTGGAAGATTAATTGTCCATAAGTGTGTGGGTTTATTTCTAGCTCTATTCTGTTCCATTTTATGTTCCATTGCATGTGTGTTTTTGTGCCAATACCATGCTGTTTTGATTACTGTAGCTTTGTAGTACTGTCTGAAGTCTGGGAGGGTTATGCCTCCTGCTTTGTTCTTTTTCTTCAGAATTGCTTTGGAAATTCTGTGTCTTTTATGTTTCCATATAAATTTTAAGATTTTTTGTTCTAGTTCTGTAAAAAATGTCATGGGTAATTTGATAGAGATCACATTAAATCTGTAGTTTGCTTTGGATAGTATGGCCATTTTAACAATATTAATCCTTCCAATCCAAGAACATAGCATACAATTCATCACCATCTTGATTTCACCTGGTTTTATGCAGTTTTTCTTTTTCTCTTCCTATAGCTTCCTTTCTTTGTTTTCAGATTCTGTGACTTAAAGACATATGTTAAGTCCTATTTAAAGAAGAGGTTGGTGGGTTTTGAGCAAGGGTCTGTTGGCAACTCTGGTAACAATGTGACTATACCATTTCTCATTCCCACCAGCAAAGAATGAGAGTTTCCATTGTTCCACATCCTTGTCAGCATTTGGTGTTGTCATTATTTTGGGATTTAACCATTCTAATAGGTGTGCAGTGGTATCTAGCTGGTGTTTTAGTTTACAATTCCATAATGATATATGACATTTAGCATATCTTTATATGCTTATTTGTAATTTGTATGTCTTCTTTGTTGAAGTGTCCATTGAGATCCTTTGACTAAGTTTTAAAACTTTTTTTTCTTATAGTTGAGTTTTAAGATTCTTTGTAAGTTTTGGATAAAAGTCTTTTATAGGATATATGCCTTGCAAATATGTTTGCTGTCTGTGTCTCTGTCTTTTATTAATTGTGTGACCTAGGCTAAAACTCTTAACCTTTCTCAGCCATAATATCCTCCCTTCAGAAAATGAGAATGGCAATATCCAACTTACATTTTTTTTTTTTTTTTTAATAGACGGAGTTGACAAGTTATATGAAAGAACCCAGTCCACTGCCTGGCTCAATAAAAGTTAGCCTTGTGTCTGTGCCTTTTCTTCTCCCATCCTCCAAACATACATCCATTTAATACTTCTCATGTTTTATATGTGGTTGTTTTTATCAGTACTTTTCACCCTTTAATGAGCATATAAATTGTAGACTCTAATTCAATAAGTCTGAGGCAGAGCCTGAGATTCTGCATTTCTAGCAGACCTAAATAGACATTTCTCCAAAGAACATATACAGATTGCAAACAAATGCAAGAAAGGATGCTCAACATCACTAATCATTAGAGAAATGCAAATCAAAACTACAATGAGATATCACCTCACACTGGCCAGAATGGCCATCATCAAAAAATCTAGAAACAATAAATGCTGGAGAGGGTGTGGAGAAAAGGGAACCCTCATGCACTGTTGGTGGGAATGTAAATTGATACAGCCACTATGGAGAACAGTATGAGAGTTCCTTAAAAAACTAAAAATAGAACTACCATACAACCCAGCAATCTGACTACTGGGCATATACCCTGAGAAAACCATAATTCAAAAAGAGTCATGTACCACAATGTTCATTGCAGCTCTATTTACAATAGCCAGGACATGGAAGAAACCTAAGTGCCCATTGACAGATGAATGGATAAAGATGATATGGCACATATATATACATGGAATATTACTCAGCCATAAAAAGAAATGGAATTGAGTTATTTGTAGTGAGGTGGATGGACCTAGAGACTGTCATACAGAATGAAGTAAGTCAGAAAGAGAAACAAATGTGGTATGCTAACACACACACACACACACACACACACACACACACACATATATATATATAGAATCTATTAAAAAAAAAGTAGTTCTGATGAACCTAGGGGCAGGACAGGAATAAAGACGCAGATGTAGAGAATGGACTTGAGGACACGGGGAGGGGGAAGGGTAAGCTGGGATGAAATGAGAGAGTAGCATTGACATATATACACTACCAAACGTAAAATACATAGCTAGTGGGAAACAGCCGCATAGCACAAGGAGATCAGCTCAGTGCTTTGTGATCACCTAGATGGGTGGGATAGGGAGGGTGGGAGGGAGACACAAGAGGGAGGGGATATGGGGATATATGTATACATATAGCTGATTCACTTTGTTATAGAGCAGAAACTAACATAACATTGTAAAGAAATTATACTCCAATAAATATATTAAAAAAGATAAAGATTTTAAGTGATGTTGGGGCTACTGTTCCATAGAACATACTTTGAGTAGCAAGGGTTTACATTTCTTTCTCCTCTTATAAATCAATGCTGTCAAACTTCTTTTTTGACCTATTAGTGAGATATGAAATCAATTTTGTCAATTGGCAGTCATCATTTTTACACACATAGAATACAATAAAAAACATCACAGGGAGTTAACCATTAACACTATTGTTTCATGAAAAAACATTGTGATGCACAATATAAATACTGTGGTCAAATTAAAGGGTATTTGATGATTTACTGTATTATACTGAAAGAAGGCTAAAGTCTTGCTTATTCATACACATATTGTCAGCTACTGAAACATGTTTTTGCAACTGATAGGTAAATTAATACTTGTTTATTTCAACTGGGATGTAGAGACAGTAAGATGAGTAAGTTTTGGATAGTCTGAATAATCCTCATGATGAAGCAAAGACATGGATTGGTTTTTGAGGAATACATAGAATGGCACTTGGTATAAAGGAAGAGAGGAAGGTGGAAATGACTCGAGTTATACATAGAAAGTGTACAGTGTGGTCTAGCCTGTAGTGTGGAGCCAGGGGAGAGGATGGTCCAGGTGTGGGAGGCAACAGGGAGCTGAGAACTTCTATAGTTGCATGTTTAGAATTGAAAGATAAAAGCAGAAGCACACGGTGGTTTAAAAGGACTGGGGACAGTAAATGGAACTGAGGCAGGAAACTCAGATAAATTTCTCCTCCGTTGTATTAATACAGGAATAAAGTTATAAGAGCCTGAGTTAAGTTAATGACAGCAAAAATGAGGATCACAAATCATTCTAAAAGATAACTCTGCCCCAAGGTTACCCTTTATCCATACTGCTGTGGGGTAGTGGGGTATTATTATTAATTGTGAGATTCTGACTGTACACCGTTCAGAAACTTCAGTTTCAATTTGCACATTTCCCTGAAAAGGGAAATCCCAGTGTGGAATTCTCTCAGCAAAGGGAAATTCTGATGTAGGCACCACTTAGGGCAAAGGTCCAGGTCTAGTGGGACTCGGAAGTCAAGTTTGGGTGGGTTTCCACCATATGTTTTTCTTTTTCTTTTTGAGCATCTCTTTGCTGTTTCCTCTTATGGTTTATGTTTTATGTGTGACTTCCAGCTGTCAAGGTGAAGGTTTAGGTTTTCATTTGAGCACGTTAACATCTAACTTTTATTGCCAACTGCTCAAACCAAAATGGGAAACATTTCCTCTGAGGTTCCACCCCCACCTGGGAGCCCCTTGGGAAAATTTTTGAATGACTGGTCGATCTATAGTTATGATCCAATGAAGAAAAGAAAGATTTTTTTTTTTTTGACACAGGATGGCCACAGTATTCTTTAGACTCTGGAGAAAATTGGTTAAAATAAAACTTTTTAAAAACTACAAAATGAGTTATTTTTGCATGTACAATTAGAGAAAGCTAGCTTACTGAAATACTTTTTCAGAATTCTGACCCTGAGAGGACAAAAATATTCTTAGGAGGAAAACTTGGAGTTAACTCTTATCATGTCCTTGAGATACACAGCCCACTTTGGCTGAGATTTCAGCCTTGAGTAAATTAGTAAAACCTCAAGCCAAAAAAAAAAAAGAGAGAGAGAGAGACAGAGACAGAGAGACATTTTAAGCCTCAAGCAGAAAGCTAGGTCTCTCACTGTGTCTGTCTGGATATATGTATATCTCAGTATGTGTCTGTCTTTGGATAATATTTCTGAGGTTAATTTGTAAATGAGACCCATTTAATTGGCTTAAAGAAAAGTAAGCTCTTACAAATCAAACAATTCTAAATACAAGAGAAATTAAGCTAAATGAATTTCAGGTTCATGTGAACTGGGAAATATTCAGTATTAAATTAATACCTGGTATCAATGTTTAAGTTTGTTGATCTAATTAATATAGACATGTCTTTAGAGTTATCAACATAAGTATAATACTTTTATTGTACCTAGGCTTAATATAAGCTAAATAAGATCTTATTATGTCTGTTGCAAATTTTCAGCAAGGAAAGTAACTCAATGTGAAGAAACTTTTAAGGAAAGAAAATGCAAATAAGATAAGAGCTTTGGATGAAATTTTTAGGAACAATTATATTTTAGGAATGTCTACTTAAGAATAATCTCTCCAGATATTTGACAACTTGAAATTTTAGAGTTGTGCTAAATTAAGTTAAATGATGGAAATTTATTGAATAACTAGACCATTTCCAAATAAAATAAGCTACTGAAACATTAATTACTGAACACTGGTTTACTTTCACAGATAAACAAAAGGTTTAGATTGATTAATAAATGTGTTTCATGTCACAACGAGATATTTTCTATAAGAAAGCACATTTTTCAAGAAATTATTATTTGGTTTTATGTTTACCAATCTACAGAGTGCTGATATAAAGGACAGTTCATGGTTGTTTAAGGAAAGTAGGATGTGAGTTTTCAGTAAAGAGGAGATGAGGAATGGAATTGCATTGTATTAAGGGAAAAGAAAGTAGGTCTGACTTACAACTGGCTGTTTCTGGATGGAAAAATAAAGTGATGGATACAGAAAGTGATGAAAGTTTGTGGAAAGTGGATGCCAAGGAAAGAGTTTTGTGTATGATCAGGGGTGACTAAGTTTAGAAAAAATTGAAGTGAGTAAATAAATTTTAAATGTAAACTGCTGCAAAGCTTGAAAGTGTTTTTTCTCTCTGTTCAAAGGACAAGTTTTTTAAAAAATGTTGAGCTGCCTTTGATAACAGATTTTAAGTTTCTTTACCTTTTAAGAGATCTGTATTTGCCTTTGAAAACTTTTATTGCCACTTTGGCTACAAAAATAACTATTATTTCACAGTGACCTATGATCCTATCTGACTAAATGTTCTAAATCCTTTTTGATTTTTTTTTTGACAAAACTTCCAAATCAAACTGTAATGAAGTTTCTTTGACCTCTAGCTAACTTTGGGATGCTTCAAGGGGCCCCTGAAGCATCCCAAAGACAGATATTATACTAATTATGTTCATTTGGTATGTTAAATTACATGAGAAGAATTGTCAAATACATAATAAATCTTCTTAGTTTATATTGTATGGCAAATGTTACTAATATAGATATTCTAGAAATTAGATGGAGTTTCTAAAATTCTGATATGTCCTGGTAAAACATTATCAGTCATAGTTCTATTTTCTGAAAGTGTTGTATGTCACAGCAGTAACCAAGTTACTTTGTCAATTGCATTATAATCAGATTTTAAACGTGCCTTCTTAAGTCTTTCGTCATTATAGACATTTATGGTTTCACTCGAATCTTTTGCAAAAATTCTTCCTCTTGAAGAAGATTTATAGAAAGGACTTTTGGATAAATACAGGTTTCTGATTTTCAGACCATAATGCTAAACTGGGTAAGAAATTGAAGAATTCTAATGGGAAACTTGATGGCTTCATAAAACTGTTAACAAAAAGGATTAGTTACATAGGCCTGAGTGAACTGGTGAATATGGCTATAATTTTTATGGTTTCTATCTGAAAAATTACTTGTTTGAATTTGTGTTTTCCAGGTATAAGGAAATCCTTATCCTCAAACTAATTATGGTTTATAGTAATTCGGTAAATTATACCTTTAAAAGCAGAATTTATCTGCTTCTATCTGAAACATTTATCTTTTTTCTCTATCTGTTCCCTTCAGAGATTGGAAACTCTTAGGTTCACAGCAGCTTTGTCAGATAAATTAAGAAGGCTACCTCACTAACAGGTACAGAAATCTCAAGGTATTTTGGGGACCTTGAAAAGAGAGGAATTCACCTAGTTCTGTTAGGCAAAATCTGTGACAAGCCCTTGGCGTGATTTTCCTAGCCTTGAGAGGTCTTTTAAAAGTTCAGTCTGAAACTCCTTATAAAAGTTTCATCAAAGTAAAAAAAAAAAAAAAAAAAAAAAAGCCTATATGGTCAATTACAGTTATATAAATCAACAAGCCAAGTTTATTGAGACCAGAATTATTTTGCAAACAAACTAGTCTTAATTTTGTTATATTTGGTAAAAATGAGGGTAATTTTAGAGAGAAAAAGATTATGTTTCAGTAAATATTACATGCCAGTTTTGTTAATGGAGGTCTGTATTCACTAAGACTCACCTCCCAGATAGTTCCCCATTGTTGTGTTATATTAATGTAAAGTTTAATTGAATTATTAAAGACACTCTGTTTCTGAAGCTTATTTTAGTAATCTAACTTTAGATGAAGATCAGATGACTCATGACCTGCAACCAAGGGATTATGCATACTGGAAAAATAATTTAAAGGACTATCTCCAACCTAGACACAAGGACTCTTATCAGGTACTCTTAACTAGCTCATACACCATGAAACTGAAGGGAATTGACTCTTGGATTAATTTCTACTCACAAATGGTGCCTGCACTGGACTGGCCTATAGAGAGGACTGCTGACCTTAAAATCACCTTAAAACAATGCTCAAACTGAGAAGAAACTGCACTCACACCAGGATGAGAAGAAGATGACATCAGAAATAGACAGCTAGCCCAAGATCCTGGACCTGACTCAAATGATCTTTTATAATGTTTTCTTGACTTCTTAGACCTTTGCATATGAATCAAATGCTTTTCTATTATAGGCATGATTCTATGCTAGTTTTAAAAATCAATCCAATTGTTGGATTTGTGGCCAGTTACCCATATCTAGCACTTCTAGGTTACCTTGGTGGATTTCTCCACTCCAAGGCTATAATTGGTTGACTCTTAGGAAATTTATTCTAGAAAAAAGAAGTTATAGTCCTTCTTAGGCCACTATTGATATTACTAAGTGGGATTGGAATCCCCTCACCTGGCCAATTAACAATACCTGCTCTGACCCTGACCATAAATATGAATTTTCCTCTATTACTCAAGTTCAATCAGAGCAACAAGCAAAATTTCAGCCAAGAAATAAAACTTCCCATGATTGTGTGATAGATTTATGTAGTTAACACCAGGCTATGGTAATTTAAGTTTAAAGACTTCTCTATGCTGAGAACATTTAAATCATACTAAGGATGATCAGTCTAGTAACACTAGGAAACTGGGTTGGGTGCCTTATGGACAGTGCCAGTATATAATTTCCCTGAAAGATAATGATGGTACAGAACAGACTAAGTCAGATGACCTGGGATATACTGGGCAGCACCTAATAGAAGTTCTTGAATTATATTCTTACTTATGACCTTACTAACTATATTGACCTAACTAGCTATATTGTTTCCTATATTGCCTTTTTTTCAGAAAATTGTTGTTTCTTACATTATCAAATGTGTGACTGAGCCTCTGGTAAAATGACATATAGTTCCATGTGAGATCAGTGATTGTAATAGTGTAACTTTAGATATGGGAAGAAGCAACAAGAGGGAATATTTTCCTGGACCATAAGAGACTAGTAAGACAGGTGGTCCAGAGACTTTTTGCACTGTTAATAAGGACAAGTCCAATAATAGCACATTGAGTGACCTATCAATGAAATCTTCACCAGACCTGAGAATGAACATTCCTAGCACTGTGGGACAAAATGGTCATGAAATGCTCCCCAAACCAGGGTCAAAATTATGACCCTGAAGGGGCCCTGCCAACTGAAAATTGGCACTTGCCTTCTGCCTCTGCAAGGATTAAGTCAATGGCTACTGTGGCCACTGACCTTCAACACCTACTGAAATGAATTCAGGGTGGAGAACAGAAATGAGTCACTCCATGCTCTGAGAAAACTGGCAGAACAGGCCTTTACATATTTACAGAAGATCTTATGAGTCCAAATTCTTGCATCTCCTCATATCTAGAAAAGCACTGAAATTAATAACAATAACATCTGCTTTAACACTGAGGAGGGGAATACATTTGAAAGTCAAAATGGAGTAACTATGGTAAAACTAGGTGACAATTGTGGAAATGATTTCAGATGCAGTCATTCTGTATTTTTGCAAATTTGAATTCTCTGAGCTATGCCACAAGGATTTAAATATTCCCCAACCCTCTTCAATGAAATTTTGCTAAAGATTTAAGACGGTTACGCCTAGATCAAGATTGAATAGAGGCCTTTCCAGTCAGAACAGAAAAAGCATCGGAAGGGACAAAAACTCTTTTAAGGGCATTATTAAGAAAACTCTCACCAAGCTATGCCAGAAAACTCACCCAAAATGGGACAAGGTCTTGCCAATTGCTCTCCTCCATATACTGATGGCTTCTAAAAGCAGGCTAGGATTGAGTCCTTATGAAATTATGTACAGGAGACCATTCTTAGCTCCTAAGAGCAAGGAAAAAGAAACACTTCTAACACAGAAGGAAAAAGGAAAATCAAACAGTATGTTCAACAGATTGGTCAGTTGTTAACTACTATGTATGAGATTGTGTTCCACAGGTCTCACCCTCACCTAGAAGCTCTCTTGCATCCCCTCAAAGCAGGATACTGGGCGGTGCTGAAAGTGAAAAATAGCAATGACCTGAGCAACCATTTAAAGAAAAATGGAAGGGATCCTATGACGTTCTTCTTACTACTTACACCTCTCTAAAACTGGATGGAGTAAAAATGTAGGTACATCACACCAGGGCAAGAATATTGCCTACAGCCAGCAAGCGGACTCCTGAGAAGCAGATATCTCACCCTTTGGGAAACTTCAATTATTTGTTCTTACAAGAGGAATGAAAGTTCTGTTGTCCTATCTTTTCTCATAAATTTTACCTATATATAGATTCACATACTGATTATTTTGGTAATTCTAACTGCTAGATAAGTAGTCAGCTTCCTATTTCTGGATCTTCAGGATTGCCTTGATGGGTTTACCCATACAGGGAATGGTTTGGAAACAACTGGCTACAATAAGTCTCTCTGAAGTGCTGATTCCAGACTGGCTTCAGACTTACTCTCCTGAATTCCTAAGGAAATGAAATCTATTTAGTCTACTAAAGTTCTAGCTATCACTCCTCTTACCTCTAACTGGGTCTATTGCACCAAAATGGTGGAACAAGGGATTGAGACCTTAATAATGTAAGACACGGATCCAGGACTTGAAACTCAAATATTTCTAATTCAGTATCTATTCCCCAAAATTTAGGCAAGACTACACCCTACCTCAGGAGGAAGTAGTTAGAGAAGTCACCACCCCATTCTCTGAAGGATTTGGGGAAAGATAAAACCAAAATGAGGATTAAAACCAATTCCCCCTAAAACTGAGTTTATGATTAATGTCTCTATCCAAAAAAATTATTCCCTTCTTTGTCCAACACCTGTTCTCCTCAAGATTGAGGGAGTATCAAAAAAGGGGGAGGGTCATATTGAGCAGTGCCCTGTGGGGCTCCTGGGCAGAAAGGCTTTCTGTGTCCCCCTTTTCTTTGATTACAGGAAATAGCCTTCATTCAGCCTCCATTACGTTCCCTGAGTTCTAGCGGGCAGATTCAAGCAGTTTTTAATTAGGGAAGGGAGGGGATATAAAACAAGAAAGAAACAGCGTCAAGAGAAACAATAGTTCAAACTTGGGGCAAGGTCCTTGTTCCCCATCAATGAACACACACAATATCTTTGAGAAGTTTTGCAGATACTGAAACTCCCTCCAGGTAGGAAAAGTTAATGATTAATGATAGTATGCTGCCCACAAACACGTATTCTCCAGACAAACTGGAACCAGAAGGTTGATGATGCTGACTCCCACTTACCTGACCACCAACCAATCAGAAAAATGTCCACGAGCTGATCACGCCTTCTTTGAACCATTATTATAAAAACTTCTCACTATCTTCTCCAAGGGGGCACAGTTTCTGGAGGTGCTAGCCTGCTGTATTCCCTCTTTGCCTGGCAAAGAAGTACAGCTACTCTTTCTCTTTCCTCCAAAACTCTGTCTCTGTATTTCTGTTTGACATTGGTGCACAGGGAGCCAATATTTTGGCATCATTATTACTCTACTTCTATCCCTAGGGTAGACCCAATGTGTCAGTGATGGAGGGCACAGAAAATGAGGTATAAGAAGAAAGGGGTGGGGTGGGAAGTCTGAAATCCATCTGTTTCTTTATCTCTGTAGTACTCTTACCAAACCTATCCGCCACAGTTTCTCACAGCACCAAATAAATAAAGACCCCATCTAAACCAGAGATTACATACCAAAGTTTTACCATGTTTACAAGCTTCCCACTATGCACTAGGAATGTAAGAGTTGAAAGGAACCTGAGATATTTTGCAGGCTGACGATTTAATGTTGCAGAGAAAGAAAGGGAAAGTGAGGGTTCATATAGTCATCAACATAGCAACTGGCAAGGGACAACTCCTCAGTAGATATTTTCTGAATGAACCAAATTAGATATTTACAGGGACAAGATTAGACCCAGAAACTCTGACTTCTGGACCACTATGCTCTTCTGCTTACCCCTCAGCTGGCTCTTCACAAAACTATTATATCTGAGTAAAAATCCAGTCTCTAAATACTGAGACCACACAAGGAGACTAGAGTTCATCCTACGATTTACAGCGAGTTCTGCCTTTTTAGTAAAAGGCGTGGATAGTGTGGAAGACAAGTATATGGTAACACCATGAAATTAGATACATTAAGAGCTCTGAAAAAATCTGGAACCACTTGTGAAAGATTGAAATAGAATAATTGATTGGGCTGGCCACAGGGTACCAAATGTTCATAGAGAGGAATAAGTGCTAAAGATACCAAGAATAAAACCATTTCTAGGAATTCCTCAAAGCCAGTGGTACTTTGTTTCCTACAACTCCACTTTTACCTGGTTGTGTTCTTCACGTTGTTTTGGGTGGGGCTATTTATTAAGCCCATGGGTCCCTCAGACAGGTATGTAGCAAAAGGGTGAAATAAGAGAAGAAAAGGGCTTCCCTGGTGGCGCACTGATTGAGAGTCCGCCTGCCGATGCAGGGGACACGGGTTTGTGCCCCGGTCCAGGGGGATCCCACATGCCGCGGAGCGGCTGGGCCGGTGAGCCATGGCAGCTGAGCCTGCGCGTCCTGAGCCTGTGCTCCGCAATGGGAGAGGCCACAACAGTGAGAGGTCCGTGTACTGCAAAAAAAAAAAAGGAGAAAAATTTTTGCTACACAAGGAGAAAATAAAGGAAAGGAACATATTTTTGTGGGGAGTATCTGGAAACCTCAGGTCTCTATATCTATGCCTGCTCCTTAATTTTCTTCCTAGTTTCCAGAAGTTAAAACTACAGGCAATAGGAAGCCCAAAGGGAGGCTTTGAAGAGGGAGTGGCAACACTTCTTGGTGTGTTGGAAATCCTAGAACTTGTGGGTCAGGAAGAAGGCTGAGGGGATCTTTTGGCTCTGGGAAAATAAGATTTACATTCCTGGGTCCTGAAATCAAAAAGACCAAGGTTTACTCTTGGCTCTGTGATCTTGAGCAAGTGCATAACTTCCTCATTCAGTTTTCATTTAAAAAATGGAGATAATGATCATGCTTATTTTATACAATGTTTAAGGATTAAGTGGGATAATTTATATAAAGTGTTGAATATAATCTGGTGCACAAGCAACACAAAGCAAATGATGAAAATTATTATGATTACTAGGGATTATTATCATAACTAGGGAGTTTCTTGGAGCAGCTATGGGGTTGGCAGTATTGACAGTGTGGCTGCAGCCCTGGCAGCAGATATAGATGGAAAAAGAGAATAAACCAAGATTCTGACCTCCAGAGTTTTGGGTTTCTGTCTTAGCCCTAACACCTTCCAGGTGCATTTATCTTGTAAAAGCCACCAACCCTCTCCAGGTCTTGATTTCTTCATCTCTGAAGCGTGAAAAATTTTTAATAAATGCCCCAGGGAGATTATGGTCTGGATAGAAACTTTTATATACTGAACTGTGAGAAATGGAATATTTCCTGCCATATCAGTAAACTAAAGGATGACACAGTCATCAGCAGTTGCAGCCACAGCCTATGGTGAGCTGGTAAGCCCTGAGGGAATTCAGGAAGGAAAGGATACCTGCCATCTAACAGCCATCAGACTGCAGCCACTCCCTAGGGTGAGCCCTGAGGAAACTCAGGATATGAAAACAGAGGATACTGGCCCCAGATAGCTGAGGTCAATATCAAAGGAATGATTTCAGTGAGCCCAGACTCTTGCATTTTCCCATACATAGAAAAATGCTAAATTCCTTAAATTGATAGGTCCGGTTTTCCTTAATTAACAGTAATCTTTTGATGTTTTCAATTACCTGCCCTTTGTTGCAAAACTCCTGTATACTCTAGCTCTCCCCTTGCCTCCTTGAAGCATTTCTCTCAGGGTTACTTGAGATGCTGCCTTCTGGGCTTGAAGTCCTAAAAACTCCCACCAGATAAAGCATAACTCTCAACTTTTAAGTTGTGATTTTATTTATTTTTTTGTCAACAACTGTTATACAAGCAAATATTTTTTGTTATTTGTAGCAAATCTGGTCAGCCTTTTCCCTTGCATACTCAGCTCCCTGCCATTATAACCTTTGAAGCCAATCTTAGAGTTGCTACCCAGGGTGACAATAATCATCAAGGTGAAAATTGACTATGCCTTCCTGTTTGCTTGCTGGGGTGACCCACACTGTGGTTTTGTTCAAATTTATTGTCACATCATACATTCTCCCAGAGGAGATGTGGGTCACTTATCCTTACTTCTCCACCTTTCTAACTCTTTCTACCTGCTGCATCCAAATAGCAAAGGGACACTATCCCACTGCCTATGAACCAAACTCATGTCACATGGGAGGAGCCTCAGTCACTCAGGGCAGGAACAAGGGATGCCTTTCAAGAATGCCAGGAAATTTGATAGTTATAAACACTATGCTCTATAGATCACCAGCACTTATTTATCTTGCATAGGCTAACAATACAGTATAATATGCTTAAAGTTTACTAAGAGGGTAGATCTTATGTTGAATGTTCTTACCATTGGGAAAATCAATCAGTCAATCAATCGGGCAGGAAGAAACTTTTGAAGGTGATGTATATGTCTATGGGTTTGATTGCAACTGAGCAGGACCCTCTGGGGCCTTCCCAGGATAGACCGCCTCCCCCATATCTCTGTTGTATCTCCTCTCTGAAGTACCTAAATAATGGTATCTGATGTACATTACAGATGCTAAAACCCCCACCAAATGGAAGGATTTGACTGCTTGAAGACCATGAGCACCTATCTCCCAGGCCTCCTGGCACCTAAGGATTGATAATCTTAACTCCTGTGATGCCACCCTGTTACATCACCATCAGCCAATCAGAGAATTGTGCACAAGCTGATCACATACCCTGGAACTCCCCTCCCTCACTGTGCCTTTAAAAATGTTTTGCTGAAACCTATTGGGGAGTTTGGGTTTTTTGAGCATTAGCTGTCCTGGACTCCTTGTATGGTGCTTTATAATAAACACTGCACTTTCCGTCACCACAACTTTATGTTAGTAGATTGGCTTTACTGTGTGCAGGCAAGCAGACACAAGTTTTGGTTTGGCAACATGATGATGGTGATGATTTCATGGATGTATACCTAGCTTCAAGTCATTGAGTTGTATACATTAAATATGTCCAGCTTTTTACATGTCAATCACACCTCAATAAAGTAGTTTAAAAAAAAAAAAAGAAAGAAAGAAAGCCATCCTGTGCTGTGTTTGTAGCAGTGTGGCCTCAGTTCTCCTTGGCCGGTTTATACAGTCACCTCTAACAGACAGATCTGTTTCTGAGTCCCTGGGAAGGAAAATAAAAGCAGAGAAATCCTGTTAGCCTGGGGGAGGAATCAAGCTTGCAGGTTGAATTTTGTGCTCAGGCAACATCTTGTCAGCCAAGTCATGCCGGTTTGCAAAGGTCCTCAAATCAGATCCTCAGATCAGATCCCTTAGAGGTGAGTCTGCATAGGATTCATGTCCCAAAGTAAGCATCTGGGAGGTTGAGATGAGCATAAGGCAGAGAGACTGCTCTTTAGACAAGTCCAGCACTCCAGCATCAAAAATAATTGTGCCCTTCAAAAAAGATACTACCGGAGGCTAGTACTTATTCCTTTGTTGTTATACTCACTGTATTAATTCTCACCATGTAAAATAGTGGAGATTTTTCCTTTGATATGGTCCCAGAGGAGGTTATAAATTACAAACAAAAAATGGCTCATCTTACATTCGATTGCCGGATTGTATTGCCCAACTTTATCAATAATGTGACTTATTTTTTTCCATGAAAACAACAATATATAGAACTTACTAAGTATGTTAAATCACTGAGCTATGTGTTTTCCAACAATTTTCAAGGTGAGAAGAGTAATCCTGGAGATAATCCCCAGATTTTAGTTGTCATTTCAATAAGCTTCTCAGTGTAAATTTGCACTCAGAATTTTTTAATTCCGAAGTTAATAAAATTTCCATTAGGGCAAAGTGATTGTTTCTCCAAGTTTCAATCCATCTTTGACTGACCAAATATTACCAGAGAATGTTCTATTGGGAATTCCAAAAGTGGTTTTCTAAAATATAGCTGGCTTTATTGGAATAAACTTTTACACTCACATAATGCGTAACCACTTTGAAGGAGGGATTGCTCATTTGCTACCACATATTTCATGTGTTTATTTGGAAAAATGATTTCCACCTCAATTCTAATCTATGGGTTTTCCTCTTATTCTGTCTTCCTTTTTATTTTTAGCCTGAAAGAATTTCTAGAATGTTTGTTAGAGTATATTTATATTTATTCTAGAATATTTATTAAGGTATATCTTGTTGCCTGACTGGCTCAGGGGAAAATGATGAAGTCTTCATTAATTCAGCACACTAGTATGCCCAGGTGCATACTGTGGCTGAAAGTCATATCCAACGCAGCTTTTCATATCTTCAAGCATCCTTCCAGTTGCCCCTTATCTGATGGTTGAGTAGCCTTCTATCTCAGAGATACTACTGACCAGCCCTCTCACCAATTACAACAGAAAGTCAAGCATGATAAATATCTAAAGATGATGTAAATTGCACCAAAGATCAGCGTTGCAAGTGCTTACCAAAAAGCATAACCCAAAGTTAATGAAGTAGGTATGAAGGAATCTATACAGTGCTTGGCACAGAGAAAATGCTATAGATATTAATTTCTTCATTTTCTTTGAATTGTCTGCTTTGCATCTCATGTGTATATATGAGCTAAAAGATATATTGTTTCAGGAAAAATACTCTAAGGTGTCATGTTGTACTCCTATAGATATTCTGAACTGTATCTCAGAACCACTTGGATTGTAAATTCATGTAACCTAGCCTCATGACCAGTGACTATCTACTCTGTTTCAAGAAGCTCAAAAACTTCAAAAATTATCTTCCAGAGATTCATGAAAGGCTTAATGGTTTTAAAAGTCATAGATCTTTAATCCATTTCATAACATTGGGATAAAAATCACTGCTGCTTTGAATCAAACTGTTACGTTGGAAAGACAGGGAGTCTTGAAGATCCAGCTGATTTCAGTTCAAATTCCAGTTTCATTGCTTACCTGCTGTATGATCTTAAGAAGTGTATTGTACATCTTTATGCATTATTGTTCCTCTGTGAAATGTAGATATCTTTTTAAATTTCTACTGGGCTGTTGTTACAAGGATACACACACACATACTTATATACACACATACACATGTATATATACATATATATTATATATACATATATCATATGTATCATATGTATATGTATATAATATATATTATATATACATATATCATATAATATCATATGTTTATGTATCTATATATATACTGAGAGAGAGAGTGAGATTGAGAGAGAGACGATTTGGTAAGTAGATAATGATAGGGGAGAGAGAAAAAGAAAGAGTCTATTCAAAGACATCTGTTTCCCTCATTTTTCCTGTTTGCTCTACAACAAGCTCTCTAATTAGTTTGCTCTGCAGCTAGTTCTTTATGCATTCTGGATATCAACCTTTATCAGAAATGTGCTTTATAGATGTAACTTTTCATTTTATAGGCTACCTTTTCACTCTGTTGATTGTGTCTTTTGATGCACAAAAGATTATAAGTTTGATGTAGTCCTGTTACTGAGTTCAAGCTCGCTCTGCTCACCGCAAAACAGGCCAACAAATCAGGAGATGAGATGTTTAGGCAAGGAATATGACTTTATTCAGAAAGCTGGCAGACCAAGAAGATGGCAGACTAATGTCTCCAAAAAACCATCTTATCATGGTCTGGATGCCATTTTTCTTTTTTATAGAACATAGAGGGAGAGGAGATGAGGAAGTAAAGTAAAAAGGCCATAAATTTTGCAAATATCCCCTGGAATGGTCAGCCTTGGGGAGAGAATGTGTTAATTTCTTCTTTCTTGCAGCCATTCACAGGTGGACAGGCTCAGGATACTTCCATGGACAAAGGCACTTTGGTTTAACATTCAGGCGGAGGGGCAGGGTTCCCTGAGGCAGGCCGTTATGTATAGACAGTAACCTTTTAGTAAACAAAAGCAATGGGAAGCAAATGTTAAAGTAAAAGAAAGAGCGAACACATAGTCAGATTTGGCTCTTCCCTGTTACAGTCCCATTAACCTATGTTTGCTTTAGTTGCCTATACTTTTGGTGTCACATCCAATAAGTCACTGCCAAACCCAATGTCATAAAACTTTTCTTCTAAGTTTTCTAGAGGGAGTTTTGTAGGTTTTTTTTTCTTACATTTAGGTCTTTAATCCATTTTGAGTTTTTGTATATGGTGTAAGATAAGGGTTCAACTTCATTATTTTGCAGGTGGATATCTAGCTTTCCAAACTACAAGGCACATAATTTTTCAGTTAGCAGCAGAACTCAAACTGCATGGCTCAGATATCAAGGTTAGAATTTACTTCATCTTGTACATGTGTATTAGTAAATTTTTATATTCTAGTGTCAGGTAGATCTGAAATAGTTGCTACAACAACTTGAAGAGCCATGTATTGAACTCTACGTATTTCCCTCATTTATGGATTCCAATCCAGCTGGAGTTAACCTGAATATAGAATTGCATACTTCTGACCTTGTTATTCTCCTGGTTTGAGCCTGAATGTTTTTGTATTCCTACCAAAATTTCACATTTTGCCTCTCCCCATTCATATGGATTTATAATTGTAAGTGACGTCTTTGGCCAGTGTCCTGGAACTTTATGTCTTCCCCCTACGTCCTTACTGTTACTATGGACAATTCTTAACTAGAATTCTCCTTTTGACTTTCTTAGGTCTTCAACTCCCCAAACATGGCAGCATGTAGTCCTTAAAATAAGGTTGAACGTAAGTATTCTAAAGGAGGTAGAGGCTTAATATTAATAGAGTTAGAAATATTTAGAAAAGCAAAACAGTTTTGAAAACAAAAAAGAAAAAGAATCCTTTGATTCACCCTACATTATATAAGATTAATTATAAAAGTATAATACAATTATTCCATAAACTTATATCATGCCACCATTTTAGACCTGTGGCAATTTTAGTTTACACTCAACTTGAGCTCTCATTCAATACAGACATTAACCAGTTGTACAAAATTTAACAACACTGGTATTATTTAATTTTATTATTTTGCTTTCATTTCTGTACTAATTCCAACTTGGCTTACCTCTTGAGCCAGTGTTTCTCAATAAGGGATCCATGGACCAACTGCATATGAATCATCTTGTTACTCATAAAATTCAGGTACTGGATGGGCTCCACTACATTCTTCTTGATTTGGAAGAACAAAATATCAATGGAATTTTGAAAACCAGTGTCTTACATTTTTAAAAAAATATTAATTAATTAATGTGTTTATTTATTTTTGGCTGCATTGAGTCTTTGTTGCTGTGCACAGGCTTTCTCTCATTGTGGCGAGTGAGGGCTACTCTTCATTGTGGTGCGTGAGCTTCTCATTGCAGTGGCTTCTCTTGTTGCAGAGCATGGGCTCTAGGCATGCGGGCTTCAGTATTTGCAGCATGCAGGCTCAGTAGCTGTGGCTCTTGGGCTCTAGAGCACAGGCTCAGTTGTGGTGCATGGGCTTAGTTGCTCCACGGCATGTGGGACCTTCCTCTACCAGGATCGTACCTGTGTCCCCTGCATTGGCAGGCAGATTCTTAACCACTGCATCATCAAGGAACCCCCTTACATTTTGTTTTAGAAGTACCATTCTCCTCAGTCAAAAAAAACAAAAAAAAATCTTGTTCCCTAACTTGACTTGAGTTTCATCTGAACTCTAACCAATATTGCATGCATTGATCTTGTGGACTGATCCTTGGCACTTCATCTTCTTTTCCTGCAATACAGTGAATCCTGATTCACTAGATCTAAGACAAATTTCTGCTTGTCTACCTTGTTACCAAACCAAAACTTGGGTCTACTTGCCTGAACACAGTAAAGCCAACCTTCTGACACCAGGTTGTGGTGAAGGAAAGTGTAGTATTTATTACTGTAAGACACCAGACAGGAGTCCAGGACAGCTAACGCTCAAAAAGCCCAAACTCCCCATTGGGGTTCAGCAAAGAATGTTCAAAAGCAAGGTGAAGGAGGAGGAGTCTCAGGGTATGTGATCAGCTTGTGCACAATTCTTTGATTGGCTAATGGTGAAGTAACAGGGCAGTGTCACAGGAGTTAACTTTATCAATCCTTAGGCACCAGCAGGTCTGGGGGCTATGTGCACACGGTCATCAAGTAGTTAATTTCTTCCATTTGGTGGGGGGTTTTAGCATCTGTAAATCAACTCAAGAAATGTGCATTAGATACTATTTATCTAAGTACTTCAGAGAGGAGCTAAAGCAGAGGATATGGGGGAGGGTTCTGTTCTGGGAAGGTCTCATAAGGTTCTGCTTGGTTATAATTCCCCCCCCTTTACTTTGATACTTCTCAATCCTGAGGGGAATAGGGGAGATGACTTCTCTGGTTATTTCTTGCTAAATGAGGGCAAAGTCAAATTTTCAAGATTAAAGGAGAGAAAGTTGTTGACTTTCATTTCAAAGAAGTATTGAGTCCCAAGCTTAGCACCAATATTTTGTATTATTAAAATATTACTTTACTTTTGATTGCTTTATTATAGTACCTGACAGATATTTGAAAATTAGCACACATATTACAATCAGAATAATGATCAAAATGCATCCTTGTAGTCTTTCCCAAAGGAGTCTTCCTATTCTAGATGGCAACCAGGACAAAAAGTTATGGAGTGGGTCCTCTCTACAAATATCTTTTAACTAAGTAGACTTTTGAGTTATTCTATTTATTTGTGTTTCAGTTTCTCCAGGGATATTAATATATATCTAAAGAACCTAGTGCATTCTGCTGGGAGACTATAGCCTGAACTGTCTTGTTTGTCACTACTATATCTAAAGTAAGAGAAAGAACTCATGCTTACAAGAGGAGACCTTCAGACAATAAGGTTGCAGTTGGCAGCTGCTAGCAGATATTGTTTTAGAATGCCTGTTGGTGTTTGGAAAATTCAAGTTCTCAGCAATACACAGACATCTGAAATCACATCCACAAAAGGCCACCTACTTTTACCTTGTATGTCTGAACCATAGCTACTCCATTTTGAATTTTAAATTCATTCTTCTTCTCAATGGCAAAAGTAGATATACAGTGTATGCTTAATAAGCCACAAAACAGTCCAATCTGATCAGTAAAGTTTACGTTAAACCATGTATAAGGCAGAGTGATGTCCCCATTCCTCAATATGTGAAGATTTTTCCATTATTTCCACTTCTCATTGCAAATCTTTGATGGACCGAAGTACAGTAAGTCCCCTAAATATGAATGAGTCCCATTCCAAGAGCACGTTCATAAGTCCAATTTGTTCATAAGTCCAACAAAGTTAGCCTAGGTACCCAACTGACACAATTGGCTATAGGGTACTGTACTGTAATACGTTTATAATACTTTTCACACAAATAATACTAAAAGAAAAACACAAAATAAAACATTTTTAATCTTACAGTACAGTGTCTTGAAAATTATAGTAGAACAGTACAACAGCTGGCATAGGGGCTGGCATTGAGCAAACCAGCAAGAAGTTACTGACTGGAGGAGGGAGAGGAGGTGGGAGATGGTAGAGCTAAAGGACCATCAGCAATAGGAGACAGAGGGCAAACTGCAATTTCACTCACACTTGACACTGATAGCACAGGTTCTGGCTCCTTGTTGGATTCAATTCTTTCTACCCTCTTGAAAAAATAATCCATTGATGTCTGAGATCGTTTTTTCTCATCATAGATGACAAGGTAGCACTGGATTGCATTCTGAATGACTGCTGCAACCTTCAGGTACTGTTCTACATTCAGGCCCTGTGCTCAAAAATTAACGGTGCCTCCTCAAATAAAGAAAATCCCCTTGCTATTTCCTGCATTGTGAATGTCTTCAGTTCTTTGGTTACTTCTTCTTCCTCTTGTCTCTCTTCATTCTTTCTCTAGGCCTTCAATTCCATCAGGTCTTTATCAGTAATCTCCTCATGTTGCACAGCAAGAAATTCAATGAAGTCGTCCTCTTGCAGCTCTACCTCCAACTTCTCACTGAGGGTCACTAAGTTGCTGAAGACCTCTTTGGACTCCTCACTCACCTTCTCAAATCCATGAAAATCATGAACAAACTGAGGGCAAAGACTCTTCCAAACCCCATTCATGGTGATGTCTGTAACCTCACACCAAGCAAAGTCAATGTTTTTTATGTACTTGTAGATGTTATAACCCTTCCAAAATTATCACAAAGTTGTTTCTGATTCATCACTCACCATTACTGCTTGATGAAAAGTCTGACATAAATAATATTTCTTGAAATTTTTTATAACTCCCTGGTCCATAGGTTAGATGAGTGACATAGTATTCAGTTGGCAGTTGCATTACTTTCACACTGGAATGAAAGACGTCCGTGAATGGGGAGGTGGCCCAGAGCATTTTTGTGCAACAAAAGAATAGGACATCCTTCTCCAAGAAATATTCCTCTACCTCCTGGATAAAGTAATGGAAAAGCCAGTCCTGGAAAATGGCTTGTGTAACCCAGGATTTGGGGTTCTCTTCCACAATAGGAAGAGAGCCCTTGGCTATGTTTTTAAGGGCTCTTGGATTCTCTGAATGATAAACAGAGACGTTTCAGCTTCATCTCACTGGAAGTATTGCCACCAAACAACAGAGTTAGCCTATCCTTTGATGCTTTATAGCCTGGCATCAACATTTCCTCCTTATTGATGTAACCTCAGTCTGGCATCCTCTCTGGTACAGTCCAGTCTTGTCTCATCCACATTAAAAACCTGCTCAGATAAATGTGCACCTTCATCAATAATTTCTCGAAGTGTTTCAGGAAATTCCTGGGCAGCTACCATATCTGCATTTGCTGCCTCACTACTTAGTTTTACATTGTGAAGGTTGGCTCTAGCCTTGAACCAATGAAACCAGTCATGGCTGGCATTAAAATTGCACCCTCTGATTCTTTGCTGTGTTTCTTCTTCAAGTCTTCATAAAGGCTTTTATCTTTCTCTTGAATCAGCATTGAGGTGAGTGGGACTCAATGCTGATGGTGATCCTGCATCCACACACTGAGGAGCTTCTGTATCTCCTCCATCACTCTTCCACACTTCAGTATTATTGTCAACATCATTGGTACAGCAGACTTCACATGTTCCATGATCTCGTCCATGTTCTTTAGAATCGTGGCATGGTTGAGTGATTGATGTTATAAGAATGAGCAATGTCTACCATCTTTTCACCTCACTCCACTCTCAATTATTTTCACTTTTGTTTTCATTGTTGTCACTTGGCACTTCTTAACAGTACCAGCTACATCACCACTGCTTTTATGCTTGCTTCTGGACATCCCGGGCTTGAAATAAATATATAGAGTACTACTGTACTCTATACAGTACTGTGCAGTAAAGTACACAAAAGCACAACCACTTGTAGAGGATGCACACACATGTCAATGTACACCAGACACATGAACTAACTTATGTGATTGGGCATGCAAACACACATCCACATTTTTAAAAGTTTGTAACTTGAAGGTTCGTATATAGGGGAATTACTGTATCTGTCCCCTGATGCCTGGGTGGCTGCTGTCTTCCCTGGATCCATCGTGTCCTTCAGTGTTAAGCCTACTTTTTGTTTATATATATATTTGCCTAGTTACCCATGTTGGTGGACAACTAATCATACATAGTAATTAGCTCAGAGGTATGTTAGCCAGGAAACATTATATAGGTCATACATTTTATCAATTATACCTTATTTTTACACAAGCATTGTACATATGCTTTCAGCAATAGACTTAAAACAAGCAACACTGCAGATCATGAGTAGTTACTCTGTGACAACTCCACTAGAGAATTCTCTTCACATCCTAAACATTCAGTACAACAGTGTGGTTAAAAGTAAAACAATAACTTTCAATGTTGATAGGGAAAAAATATTTGGCAAACAGTTCAATTAGATTAGTATAATAGGTCTTACAGCCTTGGACCAGGCTCCTGGTTCAGCTGCCCATTGCTGCTGTTTTCTTCTCATCCTGGTGTGGGTGTTTTTTGGGATCAGCAGTTCCCTATACATATGACTCCAATGCAGAAGTCCTCCTCAAGTGGGAAATATAAGTCCAAGAGTCAATTCCATTCTGTTTTACTGCACATAAGATAGTTGAGAGTACCTGACGTGGGTTCTTTTATCTAGGTTGGAGACAGTCCTTTAAATGCCCATTTCAGTGTGCATAATCCCCTGGCTGCTGGTCATGGGACATCTGATCCTCATCCAAAGATAGACTGCTGTGATTAGCTTCAGAAACAAACTTAGAGAATTCTTTTAGTAGCTCAACTAAACTTTGTAATAATATAACAAAGGGCCATGTGGGAAGTGAGTCTTAGGCAGTAAATACTGACCTCAATTAACAAACCTAGAATTTAACATCCATTGAAACATAATTATTTTCCCTCTAAAATTACCCTCGTTTTTACCCATATGACCAAATTCAGGCTAATTTGTCTGCACATAGGTTCTTTTAAATTTTCTGTGCTGGAAATTTTCATAGGAATCTCAGATTGAACTTTTAAAGTCACACCAAGAGCTTTTCACAGATTTTGCCTTACAGATTTGGGTGAATTTCTCTCTTTCTGAGGTTCCCAAAATACCTTGAGATTCTTGAGCCTGTTAGGAGGTGGCATTCCTTATTTACCTGGTACTTCTGGGAACCTAAGACTTTCCAATACCTGGAGGGATTAGGTAGAGAGAAAAGAAAAATGTTTCAATTCTACTTATGAAGGTAAAATTTACAAAGTTGCTGCAAATCATAATTAACTTAAGGGAAAAGGTCCCCCTGCATTTGGAAGACACAGATTAAAAGCCAGTAATATTTCAGACAGTACCCAATAATTATAAACATATTTATCAGTTTACCCAATTGCATGTAACTAATCCTTTCTGCTAACAGTTTTATGAAATCAGGGTTTCTATTAGACTTTTTAAAGTTCTTACCCAGTTCAGAAGTATGATCTGAAAATTATCAGAAACCTGTAGTTGTCCAAAATCTTTTCTATAAATCTTCTTGAAGATGAAGCAGTTTTGCAGAGCATCAGCTTAACTGTCTATGAATGACAAAAGACTTAAAAAGGCAAGGTTAAATATATGATTACAATGTTTTTGACTAAGAAGTTTAACCAAGTTTCTGTGACATACTTTTTAAGATAACTAGAATTATGACTGATAAAATTATACCAGGGCATTTCCAAATTTTGGAAACTTAATATAATTTCTAGACTGTCTATATTAATAACATTTACCCATACAGTATAATCCGAGGAGGTTATCATTCATTTGACAATGCTTCCTGTGTAATTTAATGTAGCAAACAAACCTAGTTTATTATTTCTCCCTGAGATGACTTAGGGGTCCTCTGAAGCATCCCAAAGTTAGCTGGAGGTCAAAAGAACTTTAATTAGAATTTGATAGGAAGTTTGCCAAAAATATCAAAAAGATTCAAAACTTCATCAAATAGGATGATAGGTCACTGTGAATATTTATTCACTTAACCGAAGTGACAGAAGATTTCAAAAGCAAATATAGATCACTTAAAAGCAAGGAAATTCACACAATCTGTTATCAAAAACATTATTCTAAGAAAACTTTGTTCTCTTAACAGAGAGAGGAATCAAATCTAGTTCTGCATCACTGTACTTGCAATAACAAAATCAATTTACTTAATTAAATTTAATCTAATCACAGCCCAGCCATGCACAAAGCTCCTTTATCAGTGCTCCCTCCCCCAAACCTTCCACAACTTTCTGTATCCATATTAGTTTGTCCCTTATTTTTCCATTCAGAAACAACCAGATTTAGGATAAATCTACCATTTTTTTTCCTTGACAAAAATGCACTTTCATTCCTCACACCTTCATTTACCAAAAACACACATTCCACTTTCTTGGCATACTAAAATGTTTCCCTTATTATTTTACTAACTTTAATTACATATAATTTTAACCCTAAAAACCTTAATCTCTAGCAAACACCAAAAAGCAAGCAACTGTGAACTCTCTGTCATGCCATCACTTCCTGATTGGAATTTATGAACATATTCTATAACCTGTATTTGAAATGACCTAGATGTTCAATGAATTCTCATCATTTAACTTAACTTAGCAAAACTCAAGTTACCAAAAATCACAGAAAGTACTTTAAATAGACATACCCCAAACATAATTATTCCTAAAAGAGTTCACCTGAAAAATCATATCTCATCTACCTTTATTTTATAACTTATGAAAATCATACCAATTTAATTTTTGTGTTTTTTTTTGTTGTTGTTGACAAACTGTAACAGGAATAACATGAACTTATTGGTCTTTGGTAAACCTAGGTACAATAAAAGTAAGACATGTCTTTGTTAAATAAACCAACAAGTTTAAGCAAGGTTTAATATCAGATATTAATTTAATATTGAGAATTTCCTAGATCAAGTGAACCTGAAATTTGTTCTGACCAGTTTCTTTTATATTTAGAAGTATTTAATTTGTAAGTTTAAAACACCCTCTCTGTTTTTCTCAGTCTTAGGGACTACACAAGATCAGATGAGTTCCTGAGAGCCCAGGTAGAACATTTACATTTTAAAGGCATGGGGAAGGAAATGCAAGTTCCTCCTAGAAAACATGCTTCCTCTAAGTACATATGTTAAAACCAGCCATCATGGTCATTTTCAGGGATTTTTAAAAAACAAATAATAGTAATAGATAATAATACATATTATTCACTCACATTCACATGCCTTACTTTCAGAGAAACATGAATCAGCATTCAAGTTACTAAGACCATTTAATGAAGTCAAAACCAGGAAGAGAGAACAGGATTTGGACTCAGGTCACAAGACACACACACACACACCAAAATGCTCATTCTGATATAATAGCAGAGCCATTAGGGGACATTTTTCTCTAGGTCTCAGAGAGTCCTGAGGCCAAACAGTGTTACAATAAAAATATCATTTTCTTTCATTTATGGGAGCATAGCTAAGATCTTCCAGTTTTGCAAAATATACCCTAAGGGGACTAGCAGATGGAAAAGAGCTCTGATTACCCATAATTAATTATTCAGGGCAGGTGTTGTCAAATATCAAGCAAGCAAACAAACCAATGCAATGCAAAGTTGTCTCTCAGGGTCACAGTTCCTTAGTCCCAGTTACAGAGATTCCCAATCAGTGCCTCATCAGTCAGAAGAAAAACCAAAAACAAAGCTTGAGTCCAAAGTGGAGAAACCCAATCAATTCCCCATCAGAGATGAAGTTGATGACTAAGACTTAGTCCAAAAAAGAAAATAGCAACCAATGTTCCATCATAGAAAAAGCCAATGCAATAGGGAAGGATACCCTAATGTTGTCACACATGAGCTGTGTTACTTACCAAAGAAGTCTCAAACGGTCAATTCCAGTGCCTTGCTCCCTTTACCACAAAAATCAAAAGCATCATGGCCAACAATGCCTGGTCAGCAGTGAGTACTTGGAGCTGTCCTTGACACAAATGTGCTCAGGCAGCTGCTGGACAAGGTCTGGTGTGCTATGGGTGAGATGCCCACTTGTAACTGGGCTCCATGTTGGGCACAAAAATTATTACTGAACCAAACCTTGGGTCTGCTCATCCATGTGCAGTAAAGCCAATCCACTGACCCTGGGTTCTGGTGAAGGAAAGTGCAGCATCTACTGTAAGTCACCATAAAAGGAGTCCAGGACAGCTAATGCTCAAAAGCCTGAACTCCCCAATGGGTTTCAGCAAAGTATTTTTAAAGGCAAGCTGAGGGAGGAGGAGTCCCAGGGTATGTGATCAGCTCATGCACAATTCTGATTGGCTGATGGTGAGGTAATAGGGTGGTGTCAAAGAGGTTAATGGGGTTTCCCTGGTGGCGCAGTGGTTGAGAGTCTGCCTGCTGATGTAGGGTACATGGGTTCGTGTCCTGGTCCGGGAAGATCCCACATGCCACGGAGCGGCTGGGCCCGTGAGCCATGGCCGCTGAGCCTGCGCATCTGGAGCCTGTGCTCCGCAACGGGAGAGGCCACAACAGTGAGAGGCCCGCGTACTGCAAAAAAAAAAAAAAAGGGGGTTAATGTTTTCAACCCGTAGGTACCAGCAGGTCTGTGGGCTATGTGCTCATGGTCATCAAGTAATTTCTTCCATTTGGTGGGGGTTTTAACATTTGTAAAACAACTCAGGAAATGTGCATCAAATACTATTATCTGGGTACTTCATAGAGGAGCTAAAGCAGAGGATATAAGAGAAGGGTGTGTCTCAAGAAGGCACCATATGGTCCTCCTTGGTTACAATTTGTTTCACACAATGTATGCTCTCCTTTAACAGGTCTCTGCTATTTCATCTAGTAAGTGTTGCTGATATCTCCATCTCTTTACTGGAGATGTCATTTGTTGTCAGTGCTGCACAGACATTTACTGATTATTGAATAGCTATATATACTCCTCTATATTCTTCAGCTCCCTTGCAGTTAGGTATGGTCATGTGACTTCTTTGGCTAATAGAATATGAGGGAAATAATAAATGTCACTTTCAGGATGAAACATTTAACCGTTGGTGCTCAACTCTTCTTTTCTCCTTTTCCTATAGAAGCAACATGTTGATATGGCAGCCTAACAAATTCAAAGCAGCCTGAATCAAGAAATCACTTCAAAAGGGCAACATCACTAGAGATCTCATCTTCCGACTCACATCAGAATTTGTATAAGCAAGTCAATAAATCTTAATTGTGTTAAGGAACAGAGATTACAGGACTAAGGTTATTACAACTCAGTCTAACATATACTCCTTAACATAGTTGGTGTACATATGAATTTAGTTGGTTTGCCACATTGAGCTTTGTGGTTCTAGTGAGTCTGTGATACAGATGAGTTTTTTCTCTCTTTATTGACCCTTTGACTTTGAACTCATTAGTATGAGACATAACCTGTCTACAAGGTATTTCTAGTGACTAAGACTTGTAGTCATTTAGGATCATATTAGGTCTTGTCCAAGACCATGTAGATTGTAGCATTGGTTACAAAACTTCCTTCTTTTTGTTTATCTGGGCTCCTCCATGTCTTTACTGAGTGCTGGCTTCTGTGACTCTACTTTCAAATTTTAAGAGAAATTCTCTCACTGCCATTAAAAGAAAAAAGAAACAGTATAGAATAAAGGAGTCAATTTTACCCAAGGGCACATTCTAGAAATTAGGTATCCTGATGAGAGTAACATTTCTAGTAATCGGGTCATTTTTACCTCTCTGGTATGGATCCTAGTACAACGACTTAGAAATAATACGTGCTTAAAACATGTTTATTGGAATGAACTTGTAAATGTATTCATATTTTCTTTTGGATTATATGCCTCTTGAGGGTAAAGGCTATGTCTTGTTTCATTTTTGAGCTCTCTACAATGCTTTGCTCATATTAGAACCTTGGCAAACATTTAATTCGAATTTAGCAAGTAAGTCTGACAGTGATCAAATTGGGGAGGTGTAGTTCTTGGGCCATCAGATATGACTAGTGAGCTTCCACCTCTTTTTCACTCTGATTAGTGTTGATTAAATATTCAGCAACAACGTCTCAGTGAGCTATTAAGTTACTGTATTTCATGCTCTTCCCACATTCAATATTTAGTCATAACATTTAATGGACAATAATACTAACAAATAAATATTTAAGGCTTCTAATTTCAGCATGGTTTGCTTCCGAAAATTAACACTATGATTTTTAAATGTCAGTGAGATTAGTACAGTCTTATAACTATCTTTCATAAGATGAATGTAACTCTTCGGTAAATACCAAATGTATATATGCATATGTATATGTATTTCTTCAAAATAAATTAATTATGCTTTAATGTTACCCTTTGTTACAGGAAAGTTACCACAATGAAAATATTATTCTTCTTGGGAAAAAATGACTGCACTTTTGGTATTTGAAATGATTTACAAATTATTGTGATTAATTGTTGTGCAGCTGGAATTACTTTGGTCATATTTTCCTCATGTAACGAGATATTTTCCAACTTATCTACTGAATGTCCATTGCTCTGTTGATGTGAATATCATAATTAGCAATTCAATATGTCTTCTTTATCTAGAATCAATTAATTATAGTATTTGGTAATGTGTTTGTTTTACTCTACTTTGGGATATTCTTCCTGCTTGATGAATAGTGGTGTAAAAAACAAAACAATTTATGCTTTTTTACATAATTTCTACTTATGTAGGGCCTTACAAAATTATAATATTTAACATGAATCTTAGAAGTCTGGATATTGATAATCATTTTTAAAAATAGAACTTTAAAATGTTTCTTGGTAGAGTTTCTAATATTTTCAAAGTTTAAACATCATATTGTTGATTCTTCAAATTAATTCATGTTTAATAAATTATTATTAGTCACCTAACACTGTGCTAGGCTCCAGAAATGCAAAAAAAAAAAAAAAGATTATACAGAAACCCCTACTCTCAAGGAACTCATGATCTAGTCAGTAAGATATGCATAAAGTCAAAATGTCAACATCATGGTGAATACTCTTATTATGTTACTTAGGAGGAGAGAGGGGAGGTTAGACCTAATACCACTTATAGACAGGTTGGGGCAGAAGGGAGTGAACAAGAAGGAAATAAGTTCAGAAAAATCTAAAAACTGAGTTATTTCTTAAAAATGTTATCACATGTGGCTTCCCTGGTGGCGCAGTGGTTGAGAGTCCGCCTGCCGATGCAGGGGATATGGGTTCGTGCCCCCGTCCGGGAGGATCCCACATCCCGCGGAGCAGCTGGGCCCGTGAGACATGGCCGCTGAGCCTGCACGTCCGGAGCCTGTGCTCCGCAATGGGAGAGGCCACAGCAGTGAGAGGCCCGCGTACCGCAAAAAATAAAAATAAAAATAAAAAATAAATGTTACCACATGGAGAGCGTACGGCCATGTGTAGCATCCCAGGCATAGGGAACAGCATAGGAGGCATACACAGCTTATGTTCCTTGATATACATTAATTCCTATAAAACCATGTTTCAGGATATACAGGAGAAAGAAGATTAGACTAGAAAGAGATGCAGGGTCAGACCACAAAGATATACCAAATCAGAGTTAAGTCTTTGCCTAATAAGAAACACACAAGTTGTGAAGGTTTTTTAAAAAAAGAGTTGCACAGTTAGAAAAATTTGTAGCATAAAGTTTCATAATTAGGAAAGAGAATCTTATAATAAATTACCTACTGTTTTTACAACCTTTAAGCCTTATTAAATTTAAGTTAATTTTAACTCAAACATTACAAATTTTATAGCAGGTGATTTAAACTGTGGTCACATTTTATAGTAAGAAACTGAATCTAAGTGTTCCACATCTGTACACCCTGACTATTAGGTAGGCCCTTATTTCTAGAAAATTCCTTGTTAATCTTGATAATCCAGAGGGATTTTTAGATATTTTCCCCGATTTTGGTAACTAGCTAAGGCTACTTCCTTCTATTGCAGTCTCTGGTGTTTGGTTAACACCATAGGGATGTCTTGCTAACTGGTGTTTTATGGCTCCTCTGCTCATATGCCCAGTGCTACTTTGCTGGTTTTAGACCATCTTCCCCATCGCTGCTGTCTTTGCTAGACTGCTGATACACAAGCAGTCCTCAGATGTGCTCACTCTGTATCACCAAATTCTATCCCATTTCTGTCTACCTTTCATTGAGGGGTGCAACAGCAAATCTGCTTGGGATCTTAGGGACAGTTATGTTTGCATGTGATAGTTATTCTCTTTCCAGAGTGATAGGGGTAGATTAGAATAGTTACACAGGTAGTTTTAGAAATCACACTAAGGGATTACAAATAAGGAAATTTAGGGAATCTGGGGAAACAACTGTTAAACCATTAACCTGTCCCCAAGTTAATGATCATTTGGGAAAGCTATCAGAATGTCATGAAAGGAAGCAGGCTTGCTCAACAATAAAGTCATAAATAAAAGCACAAGATATGCCCCAGGTCATTAAGTGAAAAAATGGGACCTGCATCCTGCTGGTTGAGGTCAGCAAGATAATGATCCTAAGGACATGCACTTCTTCACATAACAAGGACAGGAATATAAGGGAAAGGTGACATTTCAAAGTAGAAGACCCTCATTATAGTGAAACTTGAGATGATTTAACATATTTTAGTATATGTAAGCACCCTCCTGCTGATTTAAATAGTACCATGACAGTCTTGGTTTGACCATATAGGGTCAAAAACTCTCCCACTTGATGTGAAGGAGGAGCTAATAATGTAAGCCTGCCATCTATTCAACAAATGAGGGAGAAATTGATCTTGTTTCCCTCCCCACTTTTCCTTTAATTATAAAAATTAGTTCTCAGGGCAGAGCCCTCTTGCCTGCCAACTTGTATACCTCACAAACATCCTATATTAATAAATCTACTTCTTACCTATCACTTTACCTCTTGCTGAATTCCTTCTGTGCCAAGACATAAAGAACCTGAACTTCATTAAGTCCTGAGAAAAGTTGTGTGGTTTCAGTTGGAACATTGTGGGTTTGAGTCCCATCTGAGGTATGACTGCATTCAAGTCCCATGTGAGGTGTGGTTTCAAGAGGGCACAAACACTTAGTATAGTAGGGCTAGTCAGAGAATAAGCATAAGCTTGTGTAGTAATGCAGGCCAGGGAAGTGAATCTGCCTGATCCTGGCAGTCTTGAGGTAGAAGGTAGATGACCTTCAGGCTGAGCAGATGGAGTTTGTGAGGATATGCAATTGGAGCTTGTCTCCCCCTGACATTTCAAGAAAAACAATAAAGGCAGGAGCAGAGAGGAACTAAGCTCTGCTAGAGTAAGAAGATAAGATGGCCATATCTTTCATTGAGGTCAAGGAGACCTCCCCGACTTCACATGCACAGAAATCCTCCTGAGGGGTAAAAAAGAGAGGGGATGCTAGCCCATAATATCTTCTGTGATATGTTCTGTCAACCTCCCAGAAACCTCACACTGGAATTCATCTTGGCTGAAGGATGCATGCACACATCAGGAAGGGCCCTGAGTCAGATCAGATACGGGAACAAACAAGATGATTGGCTGACTTTAAGCTCCCAACATAACATCACTAAATGTGGAGTTGTGGAGAAAATTATAGTATTGGCTCTGTCAAGTTGATATAAGCCCACTTCATCAAGTCACTGCCCACAGGCCAATCCTGATACATTATAACCCTCTGGATACAAACACTGGTTCAGAATCAAGTACATAAATCCAAACAATGTTGATAAACACCACTGTGGATGTTTGGTACTGAAGCTTGTGGGGAGAAGGTCATACATGTCCCTCTGTGATGAAGACTGTGAGGAATATGTAAACATAGAGCTGCTAGTCACCACTTTTGCTACCATATGAAGAAAGTATGTAAAAATAAGGTGGGACAATTGTAGAGCCAAGAGGCGGAGAGAGAGAGTCCTGTTGGCAATTTGAGGCCATTGTTCTATTTTTATCTGGCCATATTCATCCCTCTGGGACTTTCTAATTATATAAGCAAATGAATTCACTTTTCACACAAGCTAATTTAAGTCAGTTTTCTGTCACTTGCAAGCAAAATTAACCTTCATCTTAAAGAGTAAAGAATGTCTTAGAATAGGAAATTGACATTTTTGTTCTGAGATTGGAAATATTTGAAATCTTCAGGGACCCAGATAAGCATTGTTAGGCTTTCCTTATATAGAAGGTGTGCATGAGAAAACCCAAAGTTTTCTTGGGAAGCAAAACAAGTGAGGAGACTGCAGAGCAAATAGGAGACTGGCTTGGAACAAAAAACTCACAGAGAAGTATCACTCAAGGGAAGGGCCATGGGCTTTGTGTTTCTTGACATAAGAGTCTTCTCTACCCCTTTAAATCAACTGTATGTGCATATAGGAGAGGGGTGATGACAGTCTTCTAGGTGCTAAACTCAATCTACTATGAAAATTCTATCCTTCACATTATTGAGAGAGTTATCTTTATGACTGAACATCTGATTACTCCATCTGAAATGTAAAATGCTTTAATTATTTTAGTGGAGAAAATAAAACTCCTTTGCATGGAATGTCAGACCCTTTATAATTTCTTTTTGAACTTTAACCCTATTTCATTTTACTCTCTTCTATATACCTTCATTCCCATAATTTTGAACTTCCTGGATCCCTAATAGACCTTGTTCACATATGTCTCTAGATATTTGTGTGCCTAAAAGGTGCTTACCCTATTGTTGACCTAGTTATACCTACTTATCATCTGTGTCTTAGCACAGTTTATCATTTTTTTAAGAAGCATTTTTAGATTCCTCCAGAAGATATCCATGACTTCCTCCTCCATTCTCCTTTACCATGATATTTATCTCTCTATTGTGGCAATTAATAGTTTGACTGTTCTCACTAGACTGGAAGACCCTTGAATATGGGTTCCTACTGACTAAATCTCTTAAAAATGTACTAGAGTAAAGGATGTTTGCAAATACAAACAAAGTTGTAAGTTGTCTCAGACCTTAGAATAGCAGACTGATTCTGTTCCGGAATATTTATTGTCAGACATTCTTCAAGGAAGTAGAAATATTAGCATGACATGGCTTATGCTCATTACATTCTAGAGCAGAAGACAGGTAGAGAGGTAGATAGATGATAGATAGATAGATAGATAGATAGATAGATCCTTAAGGAGTATAGGAGGTGGGTACTAACTGCAATGATACCGTAGGAGACATTTCATCTAGAACAGCTGCAGAAGGCTGCATGGAGAAAATAACATTTTAATTGAGTCTTGAAAGGTATATAGTAACTCTTCCAGAAGGAGTGGGTGAAAGGAAGAAAAATAAGCTCATTACAGACAATTTTACTGTACATGTAAAATCACAGTCAAACACAAAAAATGTAGTTCATTGTGTATAAGCAGATTGCAATGGCTATTGTAATAATATTTAGCCTAGTTTCTGGCATATAGTATGTGCTCAGTCTATGTTTGGTGATGAATAAATGTAGGCTGCATGAGTAAGAGCAGTTGGAAAGTATGTGCAAGGTAATTTGGTACCTAAATTGAAAGGGTCTTAATATGTTAAGGAAGGAATTAGTACTTCATCCAGACTTAAGGCAGTATTTCTAAGTGGTTAAGACCAGTTGATAGTCAGACTGCTGGGTTTGCATATTAGATACATTATATACCAGCTTGTAGCTGTAGGAAAGCCTAAACCTTAGCTTGTCCACCTATAAAATGGGGTTAATAATTTGTAGAGTTGCTGTGAGGTTTAGAATTAAAGCATTTAGTACAGAGCTTCACACATGTGAGTTTACAATAAAGGTTAACATAACATTACTATTAGGTCTTTATACCCTGGAAAGTTTTTGAAGAATGTTAAGGGAGAGAGTGACATGAGCAGGGTTTGTTTCTTTAAGATGCTACAGGGTTATTGGCATGCCAGGCTCGAGAGAAAGTCATTTTTCCTGATTTTTTTCTGACCTCTTTTGATTGAGAGGGAGGAAAAAAACCTCACAACTTGATGAAAAACATTGGTGATTTCAAAGAGGTGACAGGCATAACAAAGTATCAGTCAAGGTCTGGGACTAGATAATGATATATATCATTGCTTGAAGAGACTGTTTTAGACTTGGAGGAGGAACACAAGTAGCTTGGTAATGGGACTGAAGTAGGACCCTTAAGAATGAGAGTTAGAAAGGCTAGTATTAAATAGCAGGTTTAACTGGGTATAGGAGAACAGGCAAAGGGAACTAAAGAAAATGAAAAAAAATGGCTAAATGACAAATAACAGTTACCAGAGGAGGAAAATGAATTGAAATGTGTAACTTTCTCACTCTCTCTGTCCACTTCTAACTCTTTTAAGAGCAGTCTAAACTCTCATATACTGTCATTTAGGATAAGTGCAGCCCTGGGTGGAATGATTTTGGACTGAAGCCTGATTCAGAATGAGATGGGGAAGAATGGGAGAGCAGGTAGGGAGATTTCCAGCCCCTTTCTGCAATGTTGATTTGATTATTTTGCCGATTAGTTGGTGTTTTGGTGCATGAGATAAACAAAGATCATTATTCTTAGCAACCACATGTCTACATCTATGAATCCCTTTGCACACCAATGAGATCTAGTGCCGCGGACCAGCCAGAGAAAGAGGATCTCACTGCCCAGGGTCAGAAGGGAAGGGGTAAGGAACTGAAATAGCACCGACAAATGGGGTCAGAAGGACCAAGACAACTGATGGTTGCAAGGCAAATTTTATTATGCTACAGTTGCAGATTATATAGACTAGAAAAAGGAAGGTTGCCAGATGATGGTTTACATTATCTACAGACTGTCTTGGCTCAAGGTTAACTTCCCTGGGAGAAAGTCCATAAACCCAGAATCATCAAAAATAACATGCACATGCAGCGGGGAGACAGCTTTGTTTGTCTCATTTTACATTCTTTCTGATTTCTGGGCCCTGGTGATTTACCTCCCATGGAATGGAACAAGGAGGGGAACAAGTAGGGACAGTCCCTTGGAGCAGCTGTGGCATGCCTGGCATGTCCGCAGCCTGCTCTCAAGGCTGACTGCTTCCCACAGGTCCCCCTTTTTTATTTTTTTAATTTTTGCTGCAAAATGATTCCATGAAGCTTAGTGCTGAGAGTAGTATATTGTTGCATGAGTATACGAAACAGACATGAGAAGATTACTATCAATAATAGGCAAATTATTGCCAGGGTAATAAATCCTGACAACCTTCCAGTAATCCAAGACTGAGGGTTTCACCACTTTAAATGATCCAGTAAAGTTTGAATTACATCTTCTGGAGAAATGTCATCAAGATGTGCATTTTGTATATCCTGAATTACAGCATTTAATTTCTTAAGATCAAGACTAATATTATTATCTGACCAAACACTCAGCATATGCATTTTTACTTTTTCCCATTCCCAAATACAGTCATTGTACTTTTAAGGAGTAAAACAAATCCATGTATATTTTGCATGACAAGCTAAAAGCATCCTCAATTTTAATGCTGCCATCTGATCTCCAATCCCCAGAATTGTGTTTTTAAATTCACCTAACTTGTTATTAATCTGTAAATATATGTGACTTTGTAAAGATAAAGCAAGACTGTTATTTTGAGATAAGTGATTAGCAAAGTGACCATGATTAATACTCTGTGAAAGAGCAAGACCGGCAGTAGCCGCGGTAGCAGACAGAGCAGCCAAGGCAAGTAAACTTACTATTAGCCACCCAATAAAGCGTCTCCTTCTCTCCAAGGCTTTAGAGAGCTCCACCCATGCCTGTACTCCAGTATCTTCATACCAAGGTTCTCTCAGATGTACAGGCACCATAACATATATGGGTTGCTTTAGTATAAGCACAGATTGTGTTCCTGCAGAAGGGAACATACAACTGCTAAAAATACAATTAACACAGCTAATATTATATCCTCCTTTGGAAGAATTACCAATGTTAATAGAACCAATCAAAAGTGTATATGGAGGAGCAACACAAGTTATAACAGGTGTATTGGAATAAGTTAGAGCTTGTTTCCATATATCCCAGTTCTTTTGAAATGTGATAAACCTATCTATGACGGGAATAGAAGAGATAAGAATTGACCCCTTGGTATGATCTATAGTACACCATATTTTGTTATTATTCCAAGATGCATTGCAACGTTCAAAATTGGATTCAGGAAAGTTAACGGTCATAAAAGGAGGAAATTGATTTTTGTATATTCTGTTAAGAATAGTAACCTTATGTCCAGCTATAAGTATCCCTTGTCCTCCAAGTAAACGCTTCATACAGAAATAATTTCCTGAATCTTCACCTGTAACCTTGGCTATAGTAATAGCGGAATCCCTAAGTGGTGAGGCACATGAGATTCGACCTCTAATATTAATAGGTTGGCCATTTTTATACCAAATGATGGTATCCTTAAGATCCTTTCGTCGGCTGGTAGCCAGGCATGTAAGAGTAATGTTGGTTCCTGTAAAATGAAGGATGCCTGGAGAGGCTGACAAACTAATTGATTGATCCGTTCCCTCATAAACATCTGTATGCTCATAACTAATAGCCTTTGCACATCCAGTTTCCAGATTCAATGGGCTAAGACAGACAGGATGGGTACTAAACCAGTTAGTGTAATTTACAGACATATTGATTTGTTTTATATTCCCAATAAGAGGCCCATAAACGGTATCATTGTAAAATACAGGAAACTCTGCTTCAGACCAAGATATGGGTTGTAATAGTGGAGGATCAGGTACATAGGCACAGTAAGTTGCTGCATTAACAGAGGGAACACATGAAATGGTTGCCAACATAGCCAAATATAAAGTTACAGGTGTAACAAGATTATTCTGTTGTTTCACTAACTCTTGAGCTCATGAAACCAATTGTTTAATTTGTCCCCAAGTTGGAACATCACTCCTTTGAATTGTCCTGGTAAGTGGTCTCCTCTTCTTCTTTTTCTGAATCAACACTGTCAAATTTTCGGGAGAGATGCAGAGCTTCTTCATCTTCTGAACTAGTTGTGAGCTGTGGTGAGCAATCTATTTGCTTGACTAAGTGCCCAGGAAGCCAGCAAGGTCCAGGTGCTGATCTGGGAAAGATACACATGTGACCACATCCCCAAATCAACACAGGATCAGGGCCATACCAAGTGCTGGTTAACGGATCTTTCCAGAGGACCTCCAGAGATTGAGAGGCCAATCTTGGCTCAGCCACCAACCTCTCCCCTGCAGAGCGGCTAAATTTATCAACAGTGAGAAAATTTAAAATAAACAAAGCATGATTTATAAGGCTATGTGGTGTTGTTCTATATAATTCCCCCTTTTTTATTTTTTCAATAGTTAGCTTTAAAGATCTATTTGCACATTCTGTAATACCTTGTTCTTGAGAGTTATATGGAATGCCTGTAATATGGGTAATTTGTAATGAATTACAAAATGTTGCAAAAGCAGCACTAGTGTAAGCGGGCCCATTATCTGTTTTAATAATTTTGGGAAGGTTCATGAAAGCAGAACAGTGTAATAAATGAGTGATAACATGTTTAGTAGCTTCTCTGGTCTGTGCTGTAGCACAGAGGAAACCAGAATAAGTATCAATAGTGACATGAACAAACTGTAATTTCCCAAAAGTTGGGATATGAGTAACATCCATTTGCCATAAATGACTAGGTAATAATCCATGAGGATTAACACCATAATGTGGAACAGGAAGGTGAGGTAAGCATTGTGGGCATTGCTTAACAATTTGTCGGGTGGCTTCACAAGTAAGGGAAAATTGTTTGCGTAACGTAGCCGCCGACTGATGGTGTAAAGCATGCGATTGTTGTGCTGCTTGTGAAGCAATTTGATCATAACTTACCATAATATGAGGGTGTCCAGGACATGGACCATGAGTATCAACAGTATGAAGATAATGAATGCAATACATTAGCCATTCTTGACAGCATGACGAACGGAAAGGAGGAGTATGGTAAATTGGGACATGTCCTGCTTTAGGGAAAAGAGATTGAGGAGGAGGAGTAACTTTAACTTTATTCTTGGGAGGAAAATGCACAGGATAAAGATCACGTTTAGATCGAGTTAAAACATCTGCAGTCGCATTAAGTTTAGTCAGTGGACCAGGCAAGTTAGAATGAGCACGGATATGCAGAGCTGCAATAGGACCATCGTGGGAATGAATAAGCTGTTAAAGCAAACAAAAACAGGATGATAATTCAGGGTCATTAGTATGTCCTATGGTCTCAGTCTCCAGAAGAAATAATAAGTTAATAAGATATTTACTATCAGAAAACAAATTAAAAGATATAGAAAGCAAATGTTTAAAAGCCATTATGACAGCATACAGTTCAACACATTGAGCTGAAGTCAAGGAAGTTTGTGCAATTAGTTTTGTTCTCTCTCCAATGATTACAGTAGCCATTCCTGAAGAAGAACCGTCTGTAAAAACCAAAGGTATGCGAGGAATAGGCTGTTGCCTAATTATAGAAGGAAAGACATAAGAGTTAAGTTTGCTGAATTGGATCCATTTATCAGCAGGGTAATGGCATTCCAAGGTACCTGAAAATCCTACAAGAGCAAGACCCCATTCATTACTATGTTGAAAAAGCCAATTTTGTTGACTAACTGAATAAGGGATAATAATTTGAGAAGGTTCTATACCTCTAAGTTGTAAGCATCTAGTTCTACCTTGCATTATTAAATTACTAATAAGTTCATAATAAGGGTTAATAACTTTAGAGGGTGTAGTTTTCATATGAATCTATTCAATAATTCCAACAGTTTGCCATAAGATGGCAGTAGGCACATGAGGAGTTGGACAAATTATTAAGAAAATTGGAAGGTGAGTATGAATTCTAGTTAATTGTGTAGAACTGATAGATCTATTGACTATTTGTAAAGCTTGAAATCCTTCTGGAGTCATAGAGCGTGAAGAAGAAGGATCTGAGTCACCTTTAAGAATATCAAACAAAGGCTGTAATTGAGCAGTAGTAAGTTTTAAGGAAGGCCTTAGCCAATTAATATCTCCAAGTAATTTTTGAAAATAATTTAATGTTTTTAAATTATCAACTCAAATTTGCAGTTTTTGAGGCCTAATAGTAGTGTTATCAATATATTTTCCCAAATATAAAAATGGAGATTGTCTTTGAATTTTTTTTGAGGCAATGACCAAGCCAAATGATTGTTAGGATTGTTGTAAAAATTGAAAAGTAGTCTCTAATAAAGAAATATTATCAGTGGCTAAAAGTATATCATCCATATAATGTATGAGATATAACGTTGGAAACTTTTCTCACAGGAGTCAAGGTCTGAGCCACATATTTTTGGCATAATGTAGGACTATTTGCCATGCCCTGAGGCAATACTTTCTATTGAAATCTCCTCATGGGTTCCTTAAAATTTAAGGAAGGCAAGCTAAAAGCAAAATGTTTTTTATCTTTAGGAAACAAAGGAATAGTGAAAAAACAATCTTTTAAACCTATAACTAAAATATGATAATTGTGTGGTATGGCTGTTGGAGAGGGTAGGCCTCGTTGAAGAGCTCCCATTATTAGTATAGTTTTATTGACAGCTCTTAGATCCTGTAATACCTATATTTCCCAGATTTTTTCTTGATAATAAAAAATAGGAGTATTCCAAGGGCTATTGGAAATTTCTAAATGCCCTAATTGTAATTGTTTTATAACTAACTGCTCTGTAGCCTCTAATTTCTCCTTAGTGAGGGGCCATTGGTCCACCCATACTGGGTCATCAGTTAGCCAAGTAATTGGATCAGCAGTGAGTGGAGGAGAATCCTAGGCCCTAAGGCCCCTAAGAAAAATCCTAGGCCCTAAGACCCCTAAGAAAAACCCAAACCTTGTCTATCATTTTTTTATTTTCACATCAATAGAGTAGACAGTTCCTTGTTGATTTGTTTCCAGCCCTTTTGTGGGGAGAAATCCTTGATCCAACATCATATTAGAGACTTGAGAGTTTGGACTGTAAAGCAATACTCCCATTTCTTTTAATCTTGACCCCAGAGGTTTAAAGGCAACCCAGGCAAAACATAAGGCTGGAAGTATCCTGAATGGCCCTCACTATCTTGCCATAATAATAATTGACTACTTTGTATAGGAGAACTTTGTCCTGTTTCTTGAAGTTCTGTAATAGTAGGACTAATGGGCCAATGTTTAGGCCAGTGCATCTGCGTTATAACAGAGACATCAGCTCCAGTGTCTAACAAACCTGAAGAAAAACTTTCCATTAATGGTTAATTTCATTTCTGGACGTTCTTTCCCTATCTTCTGAATCCAGTAGGCATCATTAGATGATCCAAAAGCCTTTGTTTCTCTCTTTTGATGTTGTAAAATTTGTCCATGAGGTACAAAGGGCAAAAGTAGCAATTGTGCAATTTTATCACCAGGAGAAATAGTTATTATATTTTTAATAGTTTGTGCCATGATTTTTATTTCTCCTTCGTAGTCAGAATCTATGACTCCTGGCATAATAGTTAAAACTTTCATGGTGACACTACTTTTTCCCAATAATAGTCCAATCAAATCCTTGGATAAAGGTCCATAGATGCTCGTAGAGAGGGCCTGAGGACCCATTTCAGGAGTTAATACATATCGGGCGGAGGTACTGAGCTCCAGTCCTGCGCTTCCTTGTGTTGCTCTGGAGAGCGAGGATATTGTATGTTTTTATTCTTGGCTAATGTCTGATTGATAATTTGAGGAGGATACACAGACATTGCCCCTATTGTTTGTTGGGGCCGGGGAAGGCCCCAGGAGGAGTTTCCCGACAGTGGTGTCCCATCCTTGTGGGTCACTGAGTGACAATCTCGTGCTCAATGTTTTCCCCTATTGCATTTAGGACAAAAACCAGGGATTTTCCCACCATCTGGAGGTTTTTGAGTAGGGAAGGAAGGACTAGGGTTAGAATTAAAAGATCTACATTCTCTAGCAAAATGACCTGCCTTTCCGCATTTAAAGCAAGTCTTTGTTTTCTTTTGATTGTTTTTAAACCCCACTTTAGTTAATGCTGCAGCCATAGCAGCACCCTGTATATAAGCAGGCCCAATGTCTGCACAAAGGCAAATATAATCCTCCAATGTTCCCCGTTTTCTCCAAGATCGAATCACAGCCTCTCATGCATTATTAGTGTTTTCAAAAGCAAGTTGCTTAACTACAATTGTACCAGTGAGTCCATCCACAATGAGTCTCCCCACTGCCTGTAACAATCTATCTACAAAATCAGCATATGGTTCATCAGGTCCCTGTCTAATTTTTGAAAGATCCTCAGTTTTGTGTGTAGAAGGTAATTTCCTCCCGCCTTGTAATGACAAATGATTTATTTGAGGATAATCAACAAAGGGATAAGTTAATTGATCTTGTAAAGAAATATATTGTCCTTCCCCAATCAGCATATGATAATCAACTGGAATATTATGGGCAGCATTCTTTTCTGCTTGTTCAGCAGCCCGTTCATAAAAATCAGATTTCCATATCAAATAATCTCCACCATTTAAACAAGCTCATGCAATAGACTCAGCGGGGGAAAGAGCTTATCCTGCAATAGTGTCAACCATAGCAGTAGTAAAAGGAGCAGTGGGTCCATATTGAGCACAAGCAGATTTTAAATCTTTCAAAACTTTAAAAGGAAGAGCCTGATGCTCCCTAATAGCCTGTTGAGGATTATTAGGATCAGGTCTTTCTATGACAGGACAACAGAAAATAGGATCTTCTCCTCGCTTTATTGCTCCTTGTATAGCACGCTGCAAGGGACTGAGCATTTTTACAGATGTAGATTTTTGAGGAAGACAGTCCTTATTAATTTGCAGCTTTTTCACTGACTTATCTATCATAGCCATTAGAAAATCATCCTCAGGATATTTCTCTATTTTATATTTAAAAGCCTCATCTGTTAAGTCAAAATGTTCCTCTTCATCTGAAATATTTAAATTAATTAGCTCTTTCGGTTTAGGAAGTGGTGATGCAGTAGCTGATAATACAGTCTTTTCTTCTGTCAGAGGCTTATGTTTTTTCTGACTTTACATTCAAATCAACACTATCATGAGAAGAATCTAAACATATTTTTATCAGATTCCACAAACTAAATGTAACAACAGGAGTATGAGTAGGCCCTCAAGACTCAATAATTTTTTAAAATCTTCTCCAACTTTCTGCCAGATTTCTATGTCAACAGAACCGCCATCAGGAAATCAGGGAGATACATCATGGATATGCTGCAAAAATTCAGTCAACTGTGAGGTAGAAACTTTATTACCCCAAGCTTTAAGCACCGAAAGTAAAACCTGAGCAAATAATTCACACTCATTTGAGCCATTTTGCCCCATCTTATTTTACTTCTGACTATTGCCTTATGCCTCTATTAGTTTCACTTTTACTGGTGGCCACACATATTTTGCACAAGCGTTCTCTTACCTGCACTTTCTTTTTCTTTTAATTGCCTTCACGCTTCAGGTCCCTGTTCAGGTGCCACTTGCTGCGGACCAGCCAGAGAAAGAGGCTCTCACTGCCCAGGGTGAGAAGGGAAGGGGTAAGGAACTGAAGTAGCACCGACGGATGGGGTCAGAAGGACCAAGACAACTGATGGTTGCAAGGCAAATTTTATTATGCTACAGTTGCAGATTATATAGACTAGAAAAAGGAAGGTTGCCAGATGGTGGTTTACATTATCTACAGACTGTCTTGGCTCAAGGTTTACTTCCCTGGGAGAAAACCCATAAACCCAGAATCATCAAAAATAACATGCACGTGCAGCGGGGGGACAGGTTTGCTTGTCTCATTTTTCATTCTTTCTGATTTCTGGGCCCTGGTGATTTACCTCCCATGGAATGGAACAAGGAGGGGAACAAGTAGGGACAGTCCCTTGGAGCAGCTGTGGCATGCCTGGCATGTCCGCAGCCTGCTCTCAAGGCTGACTGCTTCCCACAATCTAGTTGTAGGAATTTATAGTTCACTTGCAGCAAATAGAGTAGCACTTGAAGTAGTGTTGTCCAGGCTATTCCTTTGAGGTTTTGTGAGATATTAATACATGGTCTGTGAAGAAGTGTTTCTGTGGTCCTATTAGTCTGGAAACAGTGAGTTAAGCAGAATGAGATCAGTTTAATCACTGTAGGACTTCTCAGATGCCTACTATGCCAATGTTTATCGTTAATCTCCTAGAGGGAAGAGCTAGGCAGAGGGCACGATTGCAGGACAAGGAATAAAGTGTTCTGTTCTCAATGTGATCAGTCTAGTGAGAAAGACAGAGAAGAGTAATCCGATCAGAGCAATAGTTTGCAAATACTTCTGCTGAGTAGAATATTCTGCTTACCACTTAGTCACTTCACTTATGCCATTTAGCTTTCTCAAAGCCAAAATCGAACCACTGACTTTATCTCACTGCTACTTACTTCTTGTCTGGCTTGAGACATCAGGAATTGGCTTAGATATCATCATGTTCAATCTTAATTTTATGGCAGAGTTTTACTAAAATATTTGAGTAGGCCTAGACATTTCTATCATGCATAGCTTCCCAAGTTGTGCACTACATGAGTGCAAGGTGTCTTTCACTAGACTATGATGTGAATTGATTGTGAATAGCACCCCCAAAGTAATCTATGCAGCCATAGATAGTAGCCCTTATTAGACATAACAATATTTAATTTATTTTCCCCTAGAAGTGGTAGTTACATGTTCTAAGGAGGCTGAGAATAGTGACTAAAATGTAATAATCAAAAGAGTATAAATCTTAAAGCCTGAAAGGTATATTATGTCTCTAAAACACGTTTCATTATAAAATAAATTGCTAGGATGACTATGTTACAGTTATCTAGTAAAAACCTATATTATATCCCTAATTTCAAAACTTCATCTTCTCTATTAGTAAATAATTAAAAACTAGTAGAAAAAGAGGGTGGGGACAGAGGAGAAGCAGTGAGTGACACTGAAGTATTTAGAAAGAGGATAGAGGCAAAGGAAAAACTACTCAGAGAACATCTAATGGAAAGCAGGTGTCAGAATAATAATTATATATATATACACATAAGTAAAATCTTAGATTTATGTAATACTCCTTAGTGAGTCATCTTATGTAGCTTGCTAAGTTTCAGAAAGAGTAGCACAGTAGTTTAGTTTTATAGGTGATAAAAGAATTGAGGAAAGGAAGTATTGTGTTTTCTGACACCCTTTGTGATTAATTTGCAGAATATCTAATCTCGGCAGCATCACCCTTAAATCCCAGTCCCACACCTGCTTCAGCCATATGATCTGCTTCCACTTGACTTGTTGAGGTGTTCAAAAACATATTTAAATAGCTCCCAGGAATAGCAATTTTGTTCTTTATCTCACAATGAGGTTTACCTTCTCAGGTAAGACTTAGACCTTAGACGTTGGAGGGAATTTCACAGCATTGCCAGGTTGTTTTTCTTCCTTCACTTGATTTACTTATTTATCCTACTGGACTGTGACTATGTTGAGCACAGGGAACTCTGTATTCCATCCTGAGCATCACTCATCTCTAACACAGTGCCTGCCTCATAGTAGACAGTCAATAAATAATTGTCGAGGGAGTAACAGTCATGGCGTGTCTCATCTATCATTTGAGAATCTCAGCTTCACTCCCTGTAAGTTGTTTCACTATGCCAGTTATGTCTCAAGCCCATTAGTACTCTACATGTTACAAAAGGCTATTTTAACCAAGATGGATGTTTGCACAGCTTCCTCACTCCCTGGGCAAGTGTGGAGTTTAACAACCCTAATACTCATTCTGAATCAAAACCAGGAATTCCTGTTTGCTTAGGTTCCAAGAGTAAATCTTCCTGTACATAGAAATGTATCATGTTGACGCTCTTGATGGGCAGGCTGCCCAGAACTTCATTGAGTTCTACTTGATCTATCAAGTAGATTATGTTTCTACTTGATCTATTGACCATGGAGGCTTGAAAATAAACAGCTTTGCCAACTCCACATAACTGGTTTAGAGGTTGGGAAACCAGGAAAGCTTTGCACAAAGCTAAGAGCTGGCACAGGGCTTGGAGTTTTGAGTAAGTTTCTGCAGTTGGCTTCAGGAGGGGAAAAAGAAATCTGTATTCTAAAATCAGAGCAGGAAATTAGAACTTGAATTCAATCAGTGTGTTTAGGGAGCACTCACCGTATGCAAGTAATCAGATGGCACGATATAAGAATGAGAGGGAAGTGGATGTTAATGTCACCGAATCCGAGCTCTTACCCTTGTCACGTAACAGGCCAATAACTTGAGAGATGATGTGTTGGAGTAAGGAATAACGGTTTTAGTTGGAAAGCCAGCAGGCCAAGAAGATGGTGGACAAGTGTCTCAAAAAACTATCTTACCAAAGTTAGAATCATATTTCTTTTAGAGTAAAAGAGGAGGGAGTGTGACTTGTTGTTGCAAACTATTTGGTGGCAGTCAGATCCTGGAGGGGAAGTGATAAACCTTTGTTCTTGCAGCTGTCCAGGAAGGTCTAGTCATGCTGTTCCTGTAGACCTCCAACAAGATGAATGTTATTCTCTGTTCTGCAACTTTTTATCTCTACATGAATGAAAAGTGTTATACCTTTAAAAGTCAAACCTGGGAGAGAGCCTTGAGAAGTGTCTATTATGTATATTTTAGGCTATAGGGAACATTCTTTTACAAAGGTACAGAGTCAGCATGACCAAGCACAGGCAACAGGCACACAGGTTAGAGCTAAAGGAATAGATCAAATATGGAGTCAGCTTTCTTCTTTTCTATTACATTAAGGCTGACTCTACCATTTGGGCAAGTCATCTGACCTTTGTGATATCAAATTTATGAATAATTTCTGTATCTATGATAAGGATATGGTGACAGAAAAGATGACTTGATAGAAAGGGAAGTACTATTATTGGAATGAAATAAGCCTAGATTCCATTCATAAACCTACAAAGCTCCACCTGTGAAAACTAAAAATGCTACTCAGCCTTGATTTGATTTCTTCATCTATAAAGTGGTAATAATACTACAGGTTAGCCAGAAATAATAAGTTTGATAGTCACGTGGCAACATATATAGAGCTCAGACATTTAACACTGAATATGGAAAGCAAGAATCAGAATACACCTAATGTGCTCTCTCCGTGTGTGTATGGTGAAAATTGGAGCAACACCCTTCAAATGGACTAGAGTGAAGGTCTATGGCCAAGGAGGGGAAAGGAGTGATAAAAATAATGAAAACAAAAACAAAAGAATCATCTGACATGGACCATAGATAATTATACTCCTGAACTGAGTAGCATAATTAACTTAATTCTGTGGTCCATGAAGGGGAAAAAATAATCATGCAAATAAACATATAACTACAAATCATAATAACTGATGTGAATATAAGAAAAATATGTTATTATTAAGAAGAAGGGGAGTAGGGGAGCTCTAACATAGATGTTAAATTGAGCCAGGTGAAAGTGGAGGAAAGGACATTTCAGACCACAGAAACAGCCTGTACAAAGTCCATGGTCCTCTGAATAGACTGATGCATTCAAGGGACTGAGAGAGCCACAAGGCTGGTGAAAGAGAACCAGAGTAATTAGAGTGAGCCTGAAATGATAGACAGAAGCTAAGCTATGCAAGGTCTTTTGGACCATATGTAAAGGTTGCATTTTAACTTAAATACAATGAGAAGCCATTAAGTGGGGTTAAATACAGAGGCTGGTGGATAGTAATTGATTTGGTAGGAAGAGAATGTATGTGGCATGCTCAGATTTTTGTTAAAAATTCTACCTGCTGCCAGGGAGCCCAAGTGGATGTAGATAGATCTATTAAGAACTTTCTTGCAGCAAACCAAATGAGCCATAAGAGTGGTTTGGACAACAGTGTAGGCAATGGGAATGTAGAGAAGTAATTTTTTGGAAAGATACTTGGAGATAGTATCAACAGGTCACACAAGACCAATATGTCTTTGACATGGATTATAGATATGTTCAAATTATTTGCCACTCCTTTTTGTTGCAGGATTATACATCCCTTTCTGGGATGTACTAACATCACAAATAGTCATGGTACTTTTACTTTAGACAGATAATGTAAATTTAAGTATTATGTGTCAATTCTACGTGGAAGTTATGAGGCAGAGGATGCTTTGCTACACTTTTTGTTTCCTCTGACATGAGACTAGCAATGCCCCAGAGAGAAGATAAGGCACCAATCTGGATCTACAAAGTTACAATAATCAAAACACAATGGTACTGGCCCAAAAATAGCCACATAGATCAATGGAAGAGAATACAGAGCACAGAAATAAACCCACACTCTGAAGGTCAATTAATCTAAAACAAAATAGGCATGAATATACAATGAAGAAAGGACAGTCTCTTCAATAAGTGGTGCTGGGGAAACTGGAAAGCTACTTATAAAAGAATGAGATTAGAACATTTCCACACACCATATAGAAAAATAAACTCAAAGTGGATTAAAGACCTAAATGTAAGAGCTGAAATCATCTAGAAGAAAACATAGAACACTCATTGACATAGATCATAGCAATATTTTGGGGGGATTTGTTTCCTAAGGTAAAAGAAATAAAAGCAAAAATAAATGTAATCTAATTAAGTAAGCTTTTTCATGACAAAGGAAACTATCAACAAAACAAAGATACAACCTACTGAATGGGAGAAAATATTTGCAAATGATATGACTGATAAGGGGTTAATATCCAAAATATATAAACAGCTCATACAACTCAATATCAAAAAAACAAAGAACCCACTTTAAAAAATGGGCAAAAGACCTGAGTAGACATTTTTTTTCAAAGAAGATATACATATGGTCAACAGATACATGAAAAAATGCTCAACATTGCTAATCAACAGAGAAATGAAAAACAAAACTGCAATGAGGTATCACCTCACACATGTCAAAAAGGCTATCATCAAAAAGATTACAAATAACAAGTATTGGTGAGAATGTGGAGAAAAGCTAACCCTAGTACACTGATGGGTGGGGGAGGGTTGTAAATTAGTGCTGCCTTTATGAAAAACAGTATGGACGTTCCTCAAAAACTAAAAATAGAACTACCATATGATTTAGCAATTCCATTACTGTGTATATATCTGAAGAAAATGAAACCACTAATTTTAAAAGCTACATGCACCCAACGTTCATTGCAGCATTATTTACATTAGCTAAGATATGGAAGCAACCTATGTGCCCATCAACAGATAAATGTATAAAGAAGATGCGATACACACATGTGCATGCATATGTGAGCGTGCGCGCATGCACGCGCGCACACACACACACACACACACACACACACACACACACCACAATGGAATATTACTCAGCCATAAAAAAGAATTTAATTCTGCCATTTGCAACAACATGGATGGACCTGAAGGGTATTATGCTAGCTAAGTGAAATTAGTCAGAGAAAGACAAATACTATATGTTTTCACTTATATGTAGAATCTAAAAAATAAAGTAAATTAATGAATATAACAAAACAGAAACAGACTCATAGATACAGAGAAGAAATTAGTGGTTACCGGGGGTGGAAAGTTGTAGGAGGAGGGGAAAGATAAGGGAAGCAGGTTAAGAGATACAAATTACTAGGTACAAAATAAATAAATACAAGGATATATAATATTATACAACACGGGGAAATATAGCCATTATAATAACAAAATGGAGTATAATCTATAAAAATATTGAATGACTATGTTGTACACCTGAAGCTAATATAATATTGTAAATGAACTATACTTCAATTAAAACAAACTTGATTGTTTGGCTGATTATGGTATTCAAATTTTTTTGTCTTCCAAAAGGATCTCATAAAGAACTGTGCATGAAATGAAGTTACAGAAGACCCATACAGTCTCTGGGAGAGGGAACACTGAAAAGGGTAGCCTTAAATGGAGGATTTGGTCTCAAGATACATGACATAATATAACTTCTGTTCTGGGTGGGTCTCCAATGATGTCTGGAAACTCTTTCACTAGACCTTGGTTTCCTCCTTCTGCTCTTCACTCTGAATCTTTTTAAACATTTTCTGTTTTACCCAGCCATCAACTCTCCTCTCACACCTTCCTCACTCTCATCAGAAGACCTTGCCTCCTACTTCTTTGGGAAAATACCTATAGAACTTGAGTTTCTGAATCATGGTCCCTCTGGTCTGAAATGCATATATCCTTTAAACTTTTCTTTCTTCTTGCCAGTCCAAAAGAAGATATTGACATTTTCTTTCTAAAGCTGATGCCCTATCTATGTTTGCAACTTTTCCTTTCTTAAATATTACTCCATCAATCATTCTGTCTGTTAGATATTTCAGACCTCCTGCATTGGCTTCTTCCTGGGGTGCTACAGACATGTTCAAATATCTGTTATCCTTTAAAAAATCAGAATAAAACCTTGTCTCAACCCGGTTCTCCCTAAAGTTATTCTCTCTCTCTCTCTCTCTCTCTCTCTCTCCTTTTCTTTCCAGGTTCCTTGAAAGTCAATACTTTTTTTTTGTGGATGAAAAACGTTGCCTGCATGTCGGTAAACAAAGGATGTTGCAGCCAACAGCCACTGTATCCACCCACAGCTGTGCATCCTGTGGGGTTTCAGGATGTAGAAAAGCAGGATACTGGCCTTAGTTAAGGTGCATATCAAAGGAATTATTTCAATGAGCACAAACTCTTGCATCTTCCCATACATAAAAAAGTGTTAAATTCATTAACTTGAGATGTCTGGTTTTCTTTAACAGTAACCTTTTGATATTTCCACTACTTGATTTTTGTTAAAAACTCCTATATATTCTGGCACCTCCTTCACCTTGGCGATCTGGGGGGAAGTCCTCAGAAAATCCACCGAATAAAACATAATTCTCATTTTAGGCTGTGAATTTTTTTTCAATCAACAGTTTCTATATATTTTCTCCTATTCTTTTTTTAAACCACTGCATTTTAGCCTTTACTCCAATGACTTAGTTGAAACTGTTTTTTAATAGGCTATTAACAACCTCTAATTATTGAGCTCATTAGCGTATCCTTTTTTGGATTTTCTATTGCATATTATGCTATCGAATTAATCCCCCTTGAAAACATGTTTTCCCTTGGCTTTGGTAGCTTTACTCTTAGTTTTCTTCCCATTTTTGTGACAGTCATTGCCTTCTTTTGACTCGTTTTTCTTTGTTCAATTATTTAAATAAAAATATTTAAGATACACTTTCTCTTTTTTCTCTTTGCCCTGGCCAAATAATCAATTTTTGTAATGTTAATTATCTCACTTTTGTTTAGATAGTTCACAAAGGTTTAACAATAATTTTAACTGCTCCAAGCTCTAAGCTTAGTCTCTTTTTGTATTCTTATGCCAAAGTCATCTCAAACTCAGTGTATACAAATCTTAAACTTGCTATGTTCCCTTCAAGCTTGATGTGTAGGTTTTCTGCATCCAAATCAGAACTAGATAGGTCATATCTCTACTTGAAAACCTTACCACCTTAAACTTTTTGCATTGCTGGGGCAGAGACTTTTTAAAAAAAAAAATACTGGAGTATAGTTGCTTTACAAAGTTGTGTTAGTTTCTGCTGTACAGCAAAACAAATCACTTATACATATACATATATCCACTCTTTTTTAGATTTCCTTCCCATTTAGGTCACCACGGATCATTGAGCAGAGTTCCCTGTGCTAAACAGTAGGTTCTCATTAGTTACCTATTTTATACATAGTACTGTATATATGTCAATCCCATTCTCCCAATCCATCCCTTCCACTTCCCCCTTTGGTAACCATGTTTTTTGTCTACATCTGTAACTCTATTTCTGCTTTGCCAATAAGTTCATCTGTACCATTTTTCTAGGTGCCACATATAAGCAATATAATATGATATTTATTTTTCTCTTTCTGACTTACTTCACTCTGTATGACAGTCTCTAAGTCCACCCACATCTCTGCAAATGGAATTATTTTGTTCCTTTTCATGTTGAGTAATATTCCATTGTATATAGGTACCACATCTTTATCCATTCCCCTGTCAATGGACATTTAGGTTGCTTCCATGTCTAGACTATTGTAAATAGTGTTGTAATGAACACTGGGGTGCATTTAACTTTTCAAATAATAGTTTTCTCTGGATATATACCAAGGATTGGGATTGCTGGATCATATGGAAACTCTATTTTTGTTTTTTTAAGGAAATTCCATAATGTTCTCCATAATGATTTTACCAATTTACATTCACACTGGTGGTGTAGGAGGGTTCCCTTTACTCCACACTCTCTTCAGCATTTATTGTTTGTAGATTTTTTGATGATGGCAATTCTGACCACAGTGAGGTGTTACCTCATTGCCGTTTGATTTGAATTTCTGTAATAATTAGAATGTTGAGCATATTTTCATATGCCTCTTGGCCACCTGTATATCTTCTTTGGAGAAATGTCTATTTTTTGATTGGGTTATTTGTTTTTTTGATATTGAGCTGCATGAGCTGTTGGTATATTTTGGAGATTAATCCCTTGTCCATTTCTTCATTTGCAAATATTGTCTCCCATTCTGAGGGTTGTCTTTGTTTTTTTGTATATGGCTTCCTTTGTTATGCAAAAGCTTTTAACTTTAATTAAATCCCATTTGTTTAATTTTGCTTTTATTTTCATTACTCTAGGAGGTAAGTCAAAAAAGATTTTGCTGCTATTCATGTCAAAGAATGTTCTTGGGGCAGAGTCTTTTATCCTGGGCACAAAGCTTTACTATGTTCCCCTGTGCCCCTTTCAGGTAGATATATAGTCTTGTAGTTTAACCAATAGAATATGGATAGAAGTAAAGTGCCCTACACCTAAGACTGGCTCATAAAAACATTATGTACTAATCTTTTACTGTCTCTTTTTTTCTCCCTCTGCTGGGTAAGTGTCAATGTCCAGGAAGCTGAAGATTGGCAGAACTTATTTTAGTCTGAGCCCCAACATAATTGTGCAGAGCAAAAGATCTTCCCCCACCACTAATCTAGAACACTTAGTCAAATGTAACAAACCCAATGAATAGACTTCTACATTTTTTTAAAAAATTGGGGTATAGTTGCTTTATAGTGTTGTGTTAGTTTCTGCTGCACAAAGAAGTGGATCGGTTGTATGTATACATATGTCCCCTCCCTCTTGGACCTCCCTCCCACTTACCCATCCTATCCATCTAGGTCACCACAGAGCACTAAGCTGAGCTCCCTGTACTTTACAGCAGGTTCCCCCTAGCTATCTATTTTACACATGGTAGTGTATATATGTCAATCCTAATTTCCCAATTCATTCCACGCCCTTCCCACCCATGTTGACATGTCCATTCTCTACATTTCTATTCCTGCCCTGAAAATAGGTTCATCTGTACCATTTTTCTAGATTCCATATACATGCATTAATATATGATATTTGTTTTTCTCTTTCTGACTTACTTCACTCTGTATGACACTTTTTAGGTCCATCCACGTCTCTACAAATGACCCAATTTCATTCCTTTTTATAGCTGAGTAATATTCCATAGTACATATGTACCACATCTTCTTTATCCATTGTTATGTTGATGGACATTTACGTTGCTTCCATGTCCTGGCTTTGTAAATAGTGCTGCAATGAGCATTGGGGTGCATGTGTATCTTTGAATAACCGCTTTCTCTGGGTATAGGCCCAGGAGTGGGATTGCTTGGTCATATAGTAGTTCTATTGTTAGTTTTTAAAGAAACCTCCATACTGTGCTCCACAGTGGCTGTATCGATTTACATTCCCACCAACAGTGCAAGAGGGTTTCCTTTTCTCCACACCCTCTCCAGCATTTATTGTTTGTAGATATTTAATGATGGCCATTCTGACCAGTGTGAGGTGATAACTCGTAGTTGTGATCTGCATTTGCCTAATAATTAGTTATGTTGTGCATCTCTTCATGTTCTTTTTGACCATCTGTATGTCTTCTATGGAGAAATGTCTATTTAAATCTTCCCCCACATTTTCTGATTGGGTTATTTGGGTTTTTTTTTTTTTATATTGAGCTACATAAACTGTTTGTATATTTTGGAGATTAATCCCTTGGTTGTTTCATTTGCAGATATTTTCCCCCTTCCTGAGGGTTAACCTTTTGGTTTGTTGATGGTTTCCTTTGCTGTGCAAAAGCTTTTAAGTTTCATTAGGTCCCATTTGTTTATTTTTGTTTTTGTTTTCATTACTCTAGGAGGAGGGTCAAAAAAGATCTTGCTATGAATTATGTCAAAGAGTGTTCTTCTTATGTTTTTCTCTAAGAGTTTTATAGTGTCTGGTCTTTCATTTAGAGTTTTTTTTAGTTTATTTTTGTGTATAGTGTTAGAGAGTGTTCTAATGTCATTCTTTTACATGTAGCTGTCTAGTTTTCCCAGCACAACTTATTGAAGAGGTTGTCTTTTCTCCATTGTATATTCTTGCCTCCTTTGTCATAGATTAGGTGACCATAGGTGGGTGGGCTTATCTCTGGACTTTCTATGCTGTTCCATTGATCTATATTTCTGTTTTTGTGCCAGTACCATACTGTCTTGATTACTGTAGCTTTATAGTATAGTCAAGTCAGGGAACCTGATTCTTCCTGCTTTGTTCTTCTTTCTCAAGGTTGCTTTGGCTATTCGGGGTTTTGTGTTTCCATACAAATTGTAAAAATTTTGTTCTAATTCTGTGAAAAATGCCATTGGTAATTTGATAGAGATTACATTGAATCTGTAGATTGCTTTGTGTAGTATAGTCATTTTCACAATATTGAATCTTCCAGTCCAAGAACATGGTATATCTCTCAATTTGTTTTTGTCATCTTTGATTTTTTTCACCAGTGTCTTACAGATTTCTGAGTACAGGCCTTTTCTCTCCTTAGGTAGGTTTATTCCTAGGTATTTTATTCCTTTTGTTGCAATGGTAAATGGGATTGTTTCATTAATTTCTCTTTCTGATCTTTCATTGTTAGTGTATAGGAATGCAAAAGATTTCTGTTCATTAATTTTTATACTACAACTTTACCAAATTCATTGATTAGCTCTAGTAGCTTTCTGGTGGCATCTTTAGGATTCTCTATGTATAGTATCATGTCATCTGCAAACAGTGACAGTTTTACTTCCTCTTTTCCAATTTGGATTTCTTTTATTTCTTTTTCTTCTCTGATTGCCGTGGCTAGGACTTCCAAAACTATGTTGAATAATATTGGCAAGAGTGGACATCCTTGTCTTGTTCCTGATCTTAGAGGAAATGCTTTCAATTTTCACCATTGAGAATGATGTTGCCTGTGGGTTTGTCATATATGGCTTTTATTATGTTGAGGTAGGTTCCCTCTATGCCCACTTTCCAGAGAGTTTTTATCATAAATATATGTAGAATTTTGTCAAAAGTTTTTCTGCATCTATTGTGTTGTTCATATGGTTTTTATTCTTTAATCTGTTAATATAGTATATCACATTGATGGATAGATATAGAAGAATCCTTCCCTCCCTGGGGTAAATCTCACTTGATCATGTTTCACAATCTTTTTAATATGTTTTTGGATTCAGTGTGCTAATATTCTGTTGAGGGTTTTTGTGTCTATGTTCATTAGTTATATTGGTCTGTAATTTTATTTTATTTTTTGATATCTTTGGTTTTGGTATCAGGGTGATGGTGGCCTCATAGAATGAGCTTGGCAGCTTTCCCTGCAATTTTTTGGAAGAGTTTGAGAAGGATTTGTGTTAACTCTTCTCTAAATATTTGATAGAATTCACCTGTGAAGCCATATGGTCCTGGACTTTAGTTTGTTGGAAATTTTAAAAATACAGTTTCAATTTCATTACTTGTGATTGGTCTGTTCATATTTTCTATTTCTTCCTGGTTCAGTTGGAAGGTTGTCTTTTCTAGTAGTCTCTTATGAACCTTTGTATTTCTTCGGTGTCAGTTGTAATTTCTCCTACTTCATTTCTAATTTTATTGATTTGAATTCTCTCTTTTTTTTTCTTGATAAGTCTGGCTAAAGGTTTACCAGTTTTATTTATCTTTTCAAAGAACAAACTTTTAGTTCCATTGATTTTTGCTATTGTTTTCTTCATTTTTATTTCATTTACTTTTGCTTTGATTTTTATGATCTCTTTCCTTCTTCTAACTTTAGATTTTGTTGTTCTTCTTTCTCTAGTTGCTTTAGGTGTAAGGTTAGGTTGTTTATTTGAGATTTTTTCTTGTTTCTTGAGCTAAGACTGTATTGCTATAAACTTCCCTCTTAGAACTGCTTTTGCTGCATCCCATAAGTTTTGGGTTATAGTGTTTTCATTCTCATTTGTTTCTTTGTATTTTGTTCCTTTCCTCTTTGATTTATTCAGTGATCTCTTCGTATTTAGTAGTGTATTGTTTATCTTCCATGGGTTTGTGTTTTTTTATAGTTTTTTTTTTCCCTGTAATTGATTTCTAATCTCATAGTATTGTGGTTGGAAAAGATGTTTGATATGATTTCAATTTTCTTAAATTTACCAAGGCTTGATTTGTGACCCAAGATATGATTTATCCTGGAGCATGTTCTGTGTGCACTTGAGAAGAAAGTGTATTCTGCTGCTTCTGGATGGAATGTCTTATAAACATCAATTAGGGCTCTCTGGTCTATTGTGTCATTTAAAGCTTGTGTTTCCTTATTAATTTTCTGTCTGAATGATCTATCCATTGGTGTAAGTGGAGTGTTCCAGTCCCCCGTTATTATTGTGTTACTGTCAATTTCCCCTTCTATGGCTGTTAGCTTTTACAATATGTATTGAGGTTCTCCTATGTTGGGTGCATAAATATTTACAATTGTTATATCTTCTTTTTGGATTGATCCTTTGATCATTATGTAGTGTCCTTTCTTGTCTACTGTAATAGTCTTTATTTTAAGGTCTATTTCATCTGTTACAAGTATTGTTACTCCTGATTTCTTTTGATTTCCATTTGCATGGAGTATCTTTTTCCATCCCCACACTTTTAGTGTGTATGTGTCCCTAGGTCTGAAGTGGGTCTCTTGTAGACAGCATATATACGGGTCTTGTTTCTGTATCCATGCAGCCAGTCTGTGTATTTTGTTTGGAGCATTTAATCCATTCCCATTTAAGGTAATTATTGATATGCATGTTTCTATTACCATTTTCTTAATTGTTTTGGGTTTGTTTTTGTGGGTATTTTTCTTCTTTTTTTTCCCTGCCTAGAGAAATTCCTTTAGTAGTTGTTGTAAAGCTGGTTTGGTGGTGTTGAATTCTCTTAACTTTTGCTTGTCTGTAAAGGTTTTGATTTCTCCATCAAATCTGAATGAGATCCTTGCTGGGTAGAGTAATCTTGTTTGTAGGTTTTTCCTTTTCATCACTTTAAATATGTCCTGCCGTGCCCTTCTGGCCTGAAGAGTTTCTGCTGAAAAATCAGCTGATAACCTTATGGAGACTCCCTTGTATGTTATTTTTTGCTTTTCCCTTGCTGCTTTTAATATGTTTTCTTTGAATTTATTTTTTGTTAGTTTGATTAGTATGTGTCTCATCATGTTTCTCCTTGCATTTATCCTGTATGGGACTCTTTGCACTTCCTGGACTTTAGTGGATATTTCCTTTCCCATGTTAGGGATGTTTTTCACTATAATCTCTTCAAATATTTTCTCAGATCCTTTCTCTTTCTCTTCTTCTTCTGGCACCCCTATAAGTCAAATGTCAGTGCACTTAATGTTTTCCAGAAGTCTCTGAGCCTGTCCTCATATCTTTTCATTCTTTTTTCTTTATTCTGCTCCTTGGCAGCTATTTCCACCATTCTGTCTTCCAGCTCACTTATACGATTAGTTCTTCTGTCTCGGTAATTCTACTATTCATTCCTTCTAGTGTATTTTTATTTCAGATATTGTATTGTTCATCACTGTTTGTTCTTTAGTTCTTCTAGGTCTTTGTTAAACATTTCTTCTATTTTTTCAATCCGTGCCTTCATACTGTTTCTGAGATTTTGGATCATCTTTACTATCATTACTCTGAATTCTTTTTTTAGTTGGTTGCCTATTTCCTCTTCATTTATTTGGTCTTGTCAGTTTTTACCTTGCTCCTTCATTTGTAACATTTTTTTTTGTCATCTCAGTGTTTTGATAGGTGGGGCTGTGTTCCTGTCATGCTGTTTGTTGGCCTATGGTGTCCAGCACTGGAGTTTGTAAGCAGTTGGGTGGAGCTGGGTCTTGGTTCTGAGATAAGGACCTCTGGGAGACCTCATACTGATTAATATTCCCTGGAACTTGAAATTCTCTGTTAGTCCAGCAGCTTGGACTCAGGGCTCCCACCACCGAAGATCAGGCCTGACTCTTGGCCTTGGAACCAAGACCCCAAAAGCCATGTGGCATTGTGAAGAAAATTTTAAAAACAGGCAACAATCAGAAAAGAGCAGAACAATAACAAATAATAAAAAAAAAAATTAGAAAAATAAAAAAATAAATTAGAAAAAATAACATTAAAAATGAAACAAGAAAACAAAATAGAACAATAGCAAAAAAAATAATAAAATAAAATAATTAAAAATATAAAAATAAAAGATAAAAAAATAAAAAAAATAATTTAAAAAGTATAAAAATTCCCTGGTGCCTGTTCTATCAGTGTCCTTGCCCCCATGGTGAGCTAAAGCCAACCCCCACCTCCCCAGTAGGCCTCCAAGACCTCTAGGTAGGTCTCTGGACCTGCTGTGTCAGCCCTGCTTCTGTGTGAGTTCCTCTCACCAGTGTCTGTTCCTAAAGCTAGCCCAGAGCACACATGCCTGCACAGGTCTACACAGGAGTGTCTGCAGAGGCTGGCACAGCAAGAGCAGGCTTTGCATGCATGCAGCGTTCAGCCTGCCTGGGCCCACGTGACCAGAGGAGGTCCTGTCAGTGACCGCACTTAAGCTGCCAGGACCCACACAGCCAGAGGAGGCTTTGGCAGAGGCAGGGCTCAGGGCTGGGACCTGTGCGACTCTCAGAGATTTTGATGGTGGTGGGGCTCTGGCCCAGTTGCCACACAGATGGAGAGCACCCTGGTTGGTGTGGGGCTCAGGTCCATGACCCACTTGGCCAGAAGAGGTTTTGTCAGGGCAGCGCATGTGCTGTCAGGACCTACATTGCCTGTGGAGGCATGGTGGGGAGTGGTACGCAGGTCTGCGAGGACCTGCACAGCCAGAGGAGACACCACTGTGTCAGGGTTAAGGCATGGGACACCCCGGGTCAGAAGAGGCTTTGGCAGGTAGGGGGATTCAAGCCCAAGACCCACGTGGCTGGAGGGGGCACAGGGGTGTTTCAGGCCTGGAGCCACAGCAGGCTCACCAGACCCAAGCAGGCAGGCGAGACACTGGCCTCGTTACCCTCCGATCCCCTGATACCCCAAATGTCCTTCTCCATTCCCACTGACCCCCTCTCCATGTGTGGACCCCTCCAAGCATGGGAACCTCTCCTTTTCCCCAGTAACCCCTCAGGGGTGCCAGTCCTGTCCTGCCTCCACTTTTTTCTCACCCTTCTTTTCTCCCACATCTTACGTGGTAACTCGGGGATTCCTCCTGTCCCCTTAGGTGTCTGAAGTCCCCCACCAGTGCCTAGTAGGTGCCTTACTTGTGAGGAGACACAAACTCCATGTCCTCCTACTCTGCCATCTTGACTTTGCCCCTTCCACATGTTTACTTAGCAAGTTTCCAGGATTTATTTGCAATCACATTTGTCTATAGCCCAAACTCTCGTAAGATAGGTATAATGTATTCTTAATTTATTTTCATCTCTATCTCACCACCTCATATAATCTATACTTGTTTCCTTTCTCTAATTCTACCATGCTCTTTTATACCTTTTACCTTGGCATATAGTATATATTACAGCAACATGGACATCTCTTTAATTTTCTTTTCATATTGTATATATATATTCATCTTTTTCCATACACAGATAAAAAATATGTTCCTCTATGAAGCGTTCTCTAATTTTCTAGATGAATTTGTCTCCTCTGTTTTCCCAAATTCTTTTTTTTTTTTTTTAATGAGGTACACAGGCCTCTCACTGTTGTGGCCTCTCCCATTGAGGAGCACAGGCTCCGGACACACAGGCTCAGTGGCCATGGCTCACGGGTCTAGCCGCTCTGTGGCATGTGGGATCTTCCCGGACCGGGGCACGAACCCATGTTCCCTGCATTGGGAGGCGGACTCTCAACCACTCTGCCACCAGGGAAGCCCCCAAATTCTTTATCACAGTTTTGTTTAGCACATGAATCAAAATTATTTATATTTCAGTGTCTCCATAAAATTTTGAGAAGCAGAAAAAAATGTTTGGTTTTCCCAACATAGAACACTATCTGGCATATTTAGGTAGTCAAATAAATCAAAGAATAACCAAAATAAGATATTTTCAAAAATTTAAATTCTTGAGATCAATCATTTTATATTGGCTTTATAATATTTCTAGTTAAAAAGGCAACTATTTTTAAACTATAAAGTGGAATAAGATGACTAATATACCATAGAGATATTTTGAGATGAAATAAAATAACATATATAAATAATTATCAAATGTTATTTTTAAGTTTTCTAAAAGACAACAGCTATTCCTGGAACTAAGAAAACACATGCTATGAATATGATATAATACGACTTACTACATAATCCTAAAAATAGGTGATGTGAAAAAGAACACAGTTGTGTCCTTTAAAAAAGGGAGTAGCTGTGTCACCCTTGTGGAAAAGAGAGATAGATACCCAAAAGATTCAGGAACATTTATTAAAAGCAACAAAGAAAGTTCTGAGGAAAAGACTCACAAACTGAAGCTTAACATCTTCCCCAAATTATACAGAGAATATTATTGGACCTAAAGGAGAAGAGAATGGAAGGGTCTTCATGTTAATAATAGAAGAAAAGTAAAGGTAATTTCAGGAGGTATTGAAGAGAGAGAGAAATATAATAGCTGGTCTTGAGAAAAGAGTACACTAGGAAATTAGAAGAAGGCAGGCTCTTTCTGAAGCAGAAAGACGAGGAACGGTTTTCTGTACAAAATTCAGCCTTGACTATAGTTCACAAAGAAAATAAAGAAGAAAGTGGGGGGCAGTGAACTTAACAGGAAAGACCAAAGATAATTTGATGAGGAGGGCTATGCTTGAGAAACTTGAATCTTAGATTAACAAAACTTGCAGGAACTGATAACTAGAAAAAGGAACAAAGAAATATACCAAAAGAGAAGAAAAGAGGGATAGCAAGGAAATTATGTAGGTGACCTAAAGTCACAGAAATACTTCTGCGGACTCATTTCCTAGCTAACTATAGCACAGGCAACAAAAGACAAGATAATTTTAGAGTTTAACCTGAAGAGCTCTTAGGAAAAATTCTAAATACATAAAAATCAGGGGGAGTATTTCTTATTTTATTTTGTTATTTTTTCCACAATGGAACTAACTGGATGATACTTTCAATGGTTAATGAGAAATACAATACAAGAAAGAGCAATATAGGCAAGTGTATTATTTAAAACAAAATAGTATGTTTAAGAGACGTGAATTCTGAGTAGGAAAATGTGAATTAGGTAATCAAAACAGAATTATAAATGTACATAAAAGTAAAACAGTATTTAAAGATGAAGCACCTTCTCTGAATCTGATTTGAAGAACAGTGTTAAGAGGGGCAAGCCTCTGGGAAAGGAAATATGTACTTTGGAGGATAAGTAACCAAATCTCTAGAAAACAGGTTCAAAACAAAAAGAATACACCAGACAAATTGACTGCATTTCTGCTGTATATTTTAATAAGGGAAGTTAAACATACTCACTTTTATAGCAAAAAACACAATTAGTCCCTCTAAAGCTGGGATGCTTAATTGAAATTTAAGGAGGATATGTTCATTGCTTTTGAAATAAGAATAAATGCTAAAACGCAAGGGAATAATGGAGGGGGTGAAAATGAAATCTATGTTTTTCATTTCAAGACAGGCAAGAAAATTTGGGTCACCTTATAAACTGAAAAGGGGGCTCTCAGGGAAGGAGTAATGGCCAAGGCTTACATTAGACTGTATGTGATCAAAAGAAAAAATATATTTATTTTGAAGCCTGTATTAGGGAGACTGCATAGAACCTTTGAAAGTCTTCAGAGACAAGCAGAAATAAATTTAAAGGGTGGTTTTACCACTTTATAGCTGAGATTTTTTTTTTTTAGGGCCTAATTGAACTTCCAACTAGAGCACAACATCCATGAAAACAGGCTCTTGAACTTGGCTGGCATTACGCACTGCTATATTCCCAGAGCCTATAATTTAGCCATTTAATTTCATTTTAAAGGTAGACATGTATTGAGACTCAGGGATGGCCATCTTAAAATATACCACAATAACATGTTGATTATTTTGAATTAAAGTTATTTAAGAAATGGCTAGTGCAGGAGGGACATTCTTTTTATATCTGCTGTCTTCTTAGATAAAATCCTCCACTTAAAATTGCTTTGGTCACCCCCTTTTCCCCCCCAGCTTGATTGAGATATTATTGACATATAACTTATGTAAGTTTAAGGTGTACTATGGCCACTCTTCTTATAGCAACTACTTTGCCTTTGAAACTCAGGTAATTGCTTCCCCTGATGCCCTAGTCTCATTTAAACACTAATCTTTCCCCACAAGATTCATGCATATTTTAGTTGAAGATTACATCACATTGCACTGAGATTATTAACTCTATTCCTTGCTAGACTATAAGTTCTTTGAGAAAAGATAGTGTTTCATGTAACTTGTTTTCCCACAACACCTGGGAAAAAGGAGGTACTCAGTAAAGGGATATTGGATAAACTTATGGATGGATGAATGTTGTGCCTTCTACTTGAATGATTTTATCTTGTATCATATAAAGAACATTATAAATAGGCTCATGAAAGCTTTCAGTTGAGGAGAGCAATTTCCAATATCAGGTAAGAATGGTGCCTATAGTGATTTTTGTTCCCTAATTGCAATGTAAAAGAAATAAAAATCATTTTGGAAATTTTTTTTATCATTTCAATAAGGCAGAATTAAGTACCAAACTTCAAAGAAATTATGCAATGAATGCCTCCCTCACACCTCCATATCACAACAAAAGAACTATAGTGTAAGCAGATTTGAAAAGTCTTATTCAGGCTTCTGGTTTCCAGTCCAGTGTGTAAAAAGCTTGGAAGTGACCCCAGCTAAACAAACTGGAAAATCAACAACTCCTCTTAGATATGTAAAAGAAGTGAGGTCACAAGGCAAACCACATTCCCCAAAATTGTATAGACAAACAGGTGAGTACAGAGAAGTACAACTTACTGAAGCAGAAACCCATGAGCAAAAATCTTCACAGGAACCAGTGCCAGGGTAGAAAATCTGAACTCTAAGTGATGAATTACAATTACAGTTACAGTAAAGCTCAGTGTGAACAAGTCTGAGAGTAAAAAACTCCAGTGGGCACACACTCATAGGGGAACCCCACACTTTTGTGAGTTTTACTTACAGAGACCCCACTAGGTTCTTATAGTGAACACCAAAGGAAAAATTCCCTCCAGCTTTCGGTAGGAGGAGGGTAAAATAAACCATCTTGAAATATCCCAGAGCATTCAGTTCTTCCTAACAAGCTCTGCCCTCAAGAAGAAACTAGTTACCTATAGCTTAACCTACTGGAGTTTTATCACAGCCTAACTGACCTGGGGGAAGAGAAATATGAACATCAACGGGCTCCAGCCTTTCACAGGAAGGAAGGGAAATAATATAACTTCAGCCCACTGTAGCCATACTGTTCCACCAAAAAGGAGAGGGAACTGAAAAATACTCATGAAGTTCACAGTCCAGAGGCATCAGAGAACTATAGAATGATTTACCTCCCCCTAAACCTTACCACCACGTTACTAATAGCCTATTTACAGCAGTTCCTTTTACACGGTATATAATATCCAGCTATCAACAAAAAATGTCAAGGCAGCTAGACTTCATTAAAATTGAAAAAAAAAATGTGTACTCTGAGAAAGATATTGTCAAGAGAATGAAAAGACAAGCCAGAGGCTGGGAGAAAATATTTGTAAAAGATATACCTGATGAAGAAATTTTTTCCAAAGTACACAAACATTTAAAATACAACAACAAGAAGACAAATAATCCAATTAAAATGTGGGCCAAAGACCCTAGCAGACACTTCACCAAAGATGATATACAGGTCATAAATAAGCATATGAAAAGATTCCCTACATCATATGTCATCAAGGAATTATAAATTAAAACAACAGTGAAAAACTACATACCTATTAGAATGGCTAAAATCCTGAACACTCACAACTCCAAATGCTGGTGAGGATACAGAGCAATAGAAACTCTCATTCATTGATGGTGGGGATGCAATATGGTACAGCCACTTTGGAAGACAGTTTGATGGTTTCTTACAAAACTAAACATATTCTTGCCATACAATCCATCAATTGTACCCCTTGGTATTTACCCCAAGTAGTGAAAGAGTTATGTGTACACAAAAACTTGCACACATATGCTTATAGAAGCTTTATTCAAACTTGTCAAAATTTGGAAGCAATCAAGATGTCCTTCAGCAGATGAATGGATAAATAAACTGTGGTACATCCAGAAAATTGAATATTATTCAATGCTATAAATGAATGAGCTACTAACACATGCAAACACATGAAGGAACCTTAGGTGTATATTAATAATTGAAAGAAGCTAATCTGAAAATGTTACAAAGGGCATGGAAAGGGAAAAATTACAATGTTCTGGAAAGGGAAAAATCTCGATACAATATTCTGGAATGGGAAAAATATCAATACAATAAAAAGATCAGTGATTAACATTCTGGAAAGGGAAAAATATCAATACAAAAAAAAAGATTAGTGATTAATAGGGGTTGGTGGGGAGGAAGGGATGAATAGGTAGAGCACAGAGGATTTTTAGGATGGTGAAAATACTCTGCATGATACTATAATGATGGATACATGTCATTATACATTTAGCCAAACCTATAGAATGTATAAGAGCAAGAATGGATCCTAATGTGAACCATGAACTTTGGGTGATGTCAATGTAGGTTCATCAACTATAACAAAGGTATTACTCAATTACTGAGTGGACTGTTGATCATGATGGAGGCTTTGCATATGTGGGGGCATGAGAAAATCTCTGTGCCTTCTCAATTTTGCTGTAAATCTCAAATTGCTCTAAAAATTAAAGTCTATTTTTTAATAAGTCACACTAAATTCAAGGGCATTTTTTTTTTTTTTTTTTTGCGGTATGCGGGCCTCTCACTGTTGTGGCCTCTCCCATTGCAGAGCACGGGCTCCAGACGTGCAGGCTCAGCGGCCACGGCTCACAGGCCCAGCCACTCCGCGGCATGTAGGATCTTCCTGGACTGGGGCACGAACCCTTGTCCCCTGAATCAGCAGGCAGACTCTTAACCACTGCGTCACCAGGGGAGCCCTCAAGGGCATATTTTTTGCATGCTTTATCTGAAGAACTCAGACCTGGGGCCAGACAGTTCCTTCAGTTACAGTGGATCCCTTCAGTCATTTAGAACCAGGTGTCTTCATAGTTAGGATAATGCACAGTGATAGCTCAGGGTACATTCTGTGGTCTCACCTCCCCCTTCACACCTGTACAACAAATCCAACACAAACATTATATTGTTTGCAATTAGTCAAAGTATGCATAGGTTTTGTTTGTTTGTTTGTTTGCTCCTTCCTTTAAATAAAATGCTTTTGAATAATTCCTACCTTATTTAAGTAAGAACAACGTGCTAATTTTACAGCCTGGGTTCATAAGAAAAGAAATAAAATCAGAAAGAGTACTTCATTCTTGTTAGTTACATTTTTTTTTTTTTCTGATGTTAAGGAATCTCTGTGAAAAGCAAAACCTATTTGGGAAAAGTATAATAATCAATGTAACAGGATATAATTAGGAATGATATTAACAACAGGGAAAGTTAAATAAACAGGATATACCTATTGATGGAGCTACTTCATTGACAATAATGAATATGAGGAACTCCTATAATACAGTAAATGATATATATAATAAAAGCATATGTAAAAGTACATATATAAACATATATATACATAAATTTTTTCACTCATCAAATCCATAATGTGTCCTGAGTACCCTCTCTGTGTCTGTGATAGTTAATGGAAATCAGCAATAAATAAAATGACCTGATCTCTGCAGACATGGTCCTTACAATCAACCTCAGCTGTAATCAAAGTGTGGTCTGTGGACCACCAGGATGAGCATCACATGGGAACTAATGAGAAATGCAACCCCATTAAGATATTTTATATCAGAAATTTGGAGGATGGGGCTCAGTAACCTGTGTTTTAACAAGCCTCTCAGGTGATTCTGATGTAAGCTCAATTTTGAGAATCACTGGTCTTGCAGAGAAGACAAATATTAAACAAAGTTATCTGTGGGAATTAAATCAAGTGTCATTGGAGAACAATGAGAAATTGTTAGAGAGGGTATCGGAATAACATGTAAGATCTTTGGGAATTCAAAGAAAGCTCCCCTGAGCAATTGATAGAATAGAAGTGGGCCATTGAATAGAAGAATGGATAGATATGTAATAAAACAAGCATAATAAATTGCTAATGAGAGAATCTAGGTGATAGGTACACATATATTTATTGTAAAGTGGTTCAACTTTTTAACATTTTCATGATAAAATATTGAAGAAGATAAGAGTGGGCTTTCAGGAGGACTAGAGATGGTAGAAAATGAGTGAAGGCATTCTTGGTATAGAAACATGTTCCATGTTATTAAATTCTCATTCATCTGTCAAATCTTATGAGTCTTATAAGTAACCAAAAGGACACTGTGGCTGGAACATAGTGACTAAATGGGAAATAGTCATGACAAGGGTAAGACGAGGTAAACAGTTTTTAACAGTGTCTGCTTGTGTAAATGTTAGTTTGCATGACATATAATCCTTTCTATTGCTGAGTAACACTGAATTACATAAAGGTACCTATTTGCTTATTCAATCTCCTATTGATGGACATTTGGATTGCTTCTAGTCTTTGACTATTATAAATAAAGCTGCTATGATCACTTGTGTGCAAGTCTTTAGTGGGTGTATGATTTCATGTCCCTTGGAATGGAATTAGTTTCTGAGTCATAGAATAAATAAATATCTAAGAAACTGTTGAACAATTAGAAGTTTTCTGAAGCAGTTGATTCATTTCACATGCCCACCAACAATGTTTAAGATTCTAGTTGTTCCATATACATATCAAATTTTTTTTTGTTTGTTTCTATTTTTATTATTTATAAAAATATTTCTGTTAATTATCCACAAAGTGATTTAACACATAGCTTAGTACAGTTAAACATAGGGATTGGATCTAGATTTAAGAATGAGTATGGAAACTAAGAAAATACAAATATCTTTGCAATTGAGGGAGAACAATGCAGACAATATAAATGTTGGTCAACATGTGTGATTCAATTCTGAAAATATTTAGTAGCTATTATTATACATTTATAATATATTGATACAGAAAAATGTAACTAATTTCTTGAAGTTCAATACTAGTATCGAAAATAAGTTCAATTAATATATTCAGACAAAATTAATTCTACAAAAAGGCTTTTAATAAGACACAATTGTTCTCTGACTCAAAACAAAGAGTAGTTTTTTTTTTTTTAACATCTTTATTGGAGTATAATTGCTTTACAATGGTGTGTTAGTTTCTGCTTTATAACAAAGTGAATCAGTTATACATATACATATGTTCCCATATCTCTTCCCTCTTGCGTCTCCCTCCCTCCCACCCTCCCTATCCCACCCCTCCAGGCTGTCACAAAGCACCAAGCCAATATACCTGTGCCATGCGGCTGTTTCCAACTAGCTATCTACCTTACTACGTTTGTTAGTGTGTATATGTCCATGACTCTCTCTCGCCCTGTCACAGCTCACCCTTCCCCCTCCCCATAACCTCAAGTCCGTTCTCTAGGAGGTCTGCGTCTTCATTCCTGCCTTACCCCTAGGTTCTTCATGACATTTTTTTTTCTTAAATTCCATATATATGTGTTAGCATACGGTATTAGTCTTTTTCTTTCTGACTTACTTCACTCTGTATGACAGACTCTAGGTCTATCCACCTCATTACAAATAGCTCAATTTCGTTTCTTTTTATGGCTGAGTAATATTCCATTGTGTATATGTGCCACATCTTCTTTATCCATTCATCCGATGATGGGCACTTAGGTTGTTTCCATCTCCGGGCTATTGTAAATAGAGCTGCAATGAACATTTTGGTACATGACTCTTTTTGAATTTCGGTTTTCTCAGGGTATATGCCCAGTAGTGGGATTGCTGGGTCATATGGTAGTTCTATTTGTAGCTTTTTAAGGAACCTCCATACTGTTCTCCATAGTGACTGAACCAATTCACATTCCCACCAGCAGTGCAAGAGTGTTCCCTTTTCTCCACACCCTCTCCAGCATTTATTGTTTCTAGATTTTTTGATGATGGCCATTCTGACTGGTGTGAGATGATATCTCATTGTAGTTTTGATTTGCATTTCTCTAATGATTAATGATATTGAGCATTCTTTCATGTGTTTGTTGGCAGTCTGTATATCTTCTTTGGAGAAATGTCTATTTAGGTCTTCTGCCCATTTTTGGATTGGGTTGTTTGTTTTTTTGTTATTGAGCTGCATGAGCTGCTTGTAAATTTTGGAGATTAATCCTTTGTCAGTTGCTTCATTTGCAAATATTTTCTCCCATTCTGAGGGTTGTCTTTTGGTCTTGTTTATGGTTTCCTTTGCTGTGCAAAAGCTTTGAAGTTTCATTAGGTCCCATTTGTTTATTTTTGTTTTTATTTCCATTACTCTAGGAGGTGGGTCAGAAAGGATCTTGCTGTGATTTATGTCATAGAGTGTTCGGCCTATGTTTTCCTCTAAGAGTTTGATAGTTTCTGGCCTTACATTTAGGTCTTTAATCCATTTTGAGCTTATTTTTGTGTATGGTGTTAGGGAGTGATCTAATCTCATACTTTTACAATTACCTGTCCAGTTTTCCCAGCACCACTTATTGAAGAGGCTGTCCTTTCTCCACTGTACATTACTGCCACCTTTATCAAAGATAAGGTGTCCATATGTGCATGGGTTTATCTCTGGGCTTTCTATCCTGTTCCATTGATCTATCTTTCTGTTTTTGTGCCAGTACCATACCGTCTTGATAACTGTAGCTTTGTAGTATAGTCTGAAGTCAGGGAGCCTGATTCCTCCAGTTCCTTTTTTCGTTCTCAAGATTGCTTTGGCTATTCGGGATCTTTTGTGTTTCCATACAAATTGGGAAATTTTTTGTTCTAGTTCTGTGAAAAATGCCAGTGGTAGTTTGATAGGGATTGCATTGAATCTATAGATTGCTTGGGTAGTAGAGTCATTTTCACAATGTTGATTCTTCCAATCCAAGAACATGGTATATCTCTCCATCTATTTGTATCATCTTTAATTTCTTTCATCAGTGTCATAATTTTCTGCATACAGGTCTTCTGTCTCCTTAGGTAGGTTTATTCCTAGATATTTTATTCTTTTTGTTGCAGTGGTAAATGGGAGTGTTTTCTTGATTTCACTTTCAGATTTTTCATCATTATTATATAGGAATGCCAGAGATTTCTGTGCATTAATTTTGTATCCTGCCACTTTACCAAATTCATTGATTAGCTCTATTAGTTTTCTGGTAGCATCTTTAGGATTCTCTATGTATAGGATCATGTCATCTGCAAACAGTGACAGCTTTACTTCTTCTTTTCAGATTTGGATTTCTTTTATTTCCTTTTCTTCTCTGATTGTTGTGGCTAAAACTTCCAAAACTATGTTGAATAAGAGTGGTGAGAGTGGGCAACCTTGTCTTGTTCCTGATCTTAGTGGAAATGCTTTCAGTTTTTCACCATTGAGGATGATGTTTGCTGTGGGCTTGTCATATATGGCCTTTATTATGTTGAGGAAAGTTACCTCTATGCCTACTTTCTGCAGGGTTTTTATCATAAATGGGTGTTGAATTTTGTCAAAAGCTTTCTCTGCATCTATTGAGATGATCATATGGTTTTTCTTCTTCAATTTGTTAATATGGTTTATCACATTGATAGATTTGCGTATATTGAAGAATCCTTGCATTCCTGGAATAAACCCCACTTGATCATGGTGTATGATCCTTTTAATGTGCTGTTGGATTCTGTTTGCTAGTATTTTGTTGAGGATTTTTGCATCTATGTTCATCAGTGATATTGGCCTGTAGTTTTCTTTCTTTGTGATATTCTTGTCTGGTTTTGGTATCAAGGTGATGGTGGCCTCGTAGAAGGAGTTTGGGAGTGTTCCTCCCTCTGCTATATTTTGGAAGAGTTTGAGAAGGATAGGTGTTATCTCTTCTCTAAATGTTTGATAGAATTCGCCTGTGAAGCCATCTGGTCCTGGGCTTTTCTTTGTTGGAAGATTTTTAATCACAGTTTCAATTTCAGTGCTTGTGATTGGTCTGTTCATATTTTCTATTTCTTCCTGATTCAGTCTTGGCAGGTTGTGCATTTCTAAGAATTTGTCCATTTCTTCCAGATTGTCCATTTTATTGGCATAGAGTTGCTTGTAGTAATCTCTCATGATCTCTTTTATTTCTGCAGTGTCAGTTGTTACCTCTCCTTTTTCATTTCTAATTCTATTGATTTGAGTCTTCTCCCTTTTTTTCTTGATGAGTCTGGCTAGTGGTTTATCTATTTTGTTTATCTTCTCAAAGAACCAGCTTTTAGTTTTATTGATCTTTGCTATTGTTTCCTTCATTTCTTTTTCATTAATTTCTGATCTGATATTTATGATTTCTTTCCTTCTGCTAACTTTGGGTTTTTTTTGTTCTTCTTTCTCTAATTGCTTGAGGTGCAAGGTTAGGTTGTTTATTCTAGATGTTTCCTGCTTCTTAAGGTGGGCTTGTATTGCTATAAACTTCCCCCTTAGAACTGCTTTTGCTGCATCCCACAAGTTTTGGGTCGTTGTGTCTCCATTGTCATTTGTTTCTAGGTATTTTTTGATTTCCTCTTTGATTTCTTCAGTGATCACTTCATTATTAAGTAGTGTATTGTTTAGCCTCCATGTGTTTGTATTTTTTACAGATCTTTTCCTGTAATTGATATCTAGTCTCATGGCATTGTGGTCAGAAAAGATACTTGATACAATTTCAATTTTCTTAAATTTACCAAGGCTTGATTTGTGACCCAAGATATGATCTATCCTGGAGAATGTTCCATGAGCACTTGAGAAAAATGTGTATTCTGTTGTTTTTGGATGGAGTGTCCTATAAATATCAATTAAGTCTATCTTGTTTAATGTATCATTTAAAGCTTGTGTTTCCTTATTAATTTTCATTTTGGATGATCTGTCCATGGGTGAAAGTGGAGTGTTTAAGTCCCCTACTATGAATGTGTTACTGTCGATTTCCCCTTTTATGGCTGTTAGTACTTGCCTTATGTATTGAGGTGCTCCTATGTTGGGTGCATAAATATTTACAATTGTTATATCTTCTTCTTGGATCGATCCCTTGATCATTATGTAGTGTCCTTCTTTGTCTCTTTTAATAGTCCTTATTTTAAAGTCTATTTTGTCTGATATGAGAATTGCTACTCCAGCTTTCTTTTGGTTTCCATTTGCATGGAATATCTTTTTCCATCCCCTTACTTTCAGTCTGTATGTGTCTCTAGGTCTGAAGTGGGTCTCTTGTAGACAGCATATATATGGGTCTTGTTTTTGTATCCATTCAGCTAATCTGTGTCTTTTGGTGGGAGCATTTAGTCCATTTACATTTAAGGTAATTATCGATATGTATGTTCCTATTCCCATTTTCTAAATTGTTTTGGGTTCGTTATTATAGGTCTTTTCCTTCTCTTGTGTTTCTTGCCTAGAGAAGATCCTTTAGCATTTGTTGTAGAGCTGGTTTGGTGGTGCTGAACTCTCTCATCTTTTGCTTGTCTGTAAAGGTTTTAATTTCTCCATCAAATCGGAATGAGATCCTTGCTGGGTAGAGTAGTCTTGGCTGCAGGTTTTTCTCCTTCATCACTTTCAGTATGTCCTGCCACTCCCTTCTGGCTTGTAGGGTTTCTGCTGAGAGATCAGCTGTTAACCTTATGGGGATTCCCTTATGTGTTATTTGTTGTTTTTCCCTTGCTGCTTTTAATATGCTTTCTTTGTATTTAATTTTTGACAGTTTGATTAATATGTGTCTTGGCGTATTTCTCCTTGGATTTATCCTGTATGGGACTCTCTGTGCTTCCTGGACTTGATTAACTATTTCCTTTCCCATATTAGGGAAGTTTTCAACTATAATCTCTTCAAATATCTTCTCAGTCCCTTTCTTTTTCTCTTCTTCTTCTGGAACCCCTATAATTCGAATGTTGGTGCATTTAATGTTGTCCCAGAGGTCTCTGAGACTGTCCTCAGTTCTTTTCATTCTTTTTTCTTTATTCTGCTCTGCAGTAGTTATTTCCACTATTTTATCTTCCAGGTCACTTATCCGTTCTTCTGCCTCAGTTATTCTGCTATTGATCCCATCTAGAGTACTTTTAATTTCATTTATTGTGTTGTTCATCATTGCTTGTTTCATCTTTAGTTCTTCTAGGTCCTTGTTAACTGATTCTTGCATTTTGTCCATTCTATTGTCCATTCTATTTCCAAGATTTCTGATCATCCTTACTATCATTATTCCGAATTCTTTTTCAGGTAAGCTGCCTATTTCCTCTTCATTTGTTAGGTCTGGTGCATTTTTATCTTGCTCCTTTATCTGCTGTGTGTTTTTCTGTCTTTTCATTTTGCTTATCTTACTGTGATTGGGGTCTCCTTTTTGCAGCCTGCAGGTTCGTAGTTCCTGCTGTTTTTGATGTCTGTCCCCAGTGGCTAAGGTTGGTTCAGTGGGTTGTGTAGGTTTCCTGGTGGAAGGGACTAGTGCCTGTGTTGTGGTGGATGAGGCTGGATCTTGTCTCTCTAGTGGGCAGGTTCATGTCTGGTGGTGTGTTTGGGGTGTCTGTGGCCTTATTATTATTTTAGGCAGCCTCTCTGCTAATGGGTGGGGTTGTGTTCCTGTCTTGCTAGTTGTTTGGCATAGGTTGTCCAGCACTGTGGCTTGCTGGTCGTTGAGTGAAGCTGGGTGCTGGTGTTAAGATGGAGGTCTCTGGGAGATTTTCGCCGTTTGATATTATGTGGAGCTGGGAGGTCTCTTGTTGACCAGTGTCCTGAAGTTGGCTCTCCTACCTCAGCGGCAGAGCCCTGACTCCTGGCTGTAGCACCAAGAGCTTTTCATCCACACGGCTCAGAATAAAAGGGAGAAAAAGTAGAGGGAATTAGTAGAAGTATGAGGAAAGAAAGAAGGAAAGGAGGGAAGGAAGGGAGGAAGAAAGAAAGAAAGAAGCAAAGAAGGAAAGAAGGCAAGAAGGAAAGAAAGGAGGGAGGGAGGAAGGAAGGAAGGAGGGAAAGAAGGAAAAAAGACAGAAAGAAAGAAGAGACAGTAAAAATAAAATAAAGTATAATAAAATTATTGAATTAAAAAATTCTTATTTAGAAAAAAAAAAAAAAGGGACGGATAGAACCTTAGGACAAATGTTGGAAGCAAAGCTATACAGACAAAATCTTACACAGAAGCATACACATACACCCTCACTAAAAGAGGTAAAGGGGGAAAAATCATAAATCTTGCTGTCAGAGACCACCTCCTCAATTTGGGATGATTCGTTGTCTAAAGGAGGGAAGGAAGGAAGGAAGGAAAGAAAGAAAGAAAGAAAGAAAGAAAGAAAGAAAGAAAGAAAGAAAGAAAGAAAGAAAGAAGGTAAAGTATAATAACGTTATTAAAATTAAAATTGATTATTAAGAAAAAATTTTTTTTTAAAAAACCATGGACGGATAGAACCCTAGGACAAATGGTGGAAGCAAGACTATACAGACAAGATCTCACACAGAAGCATACACATATACATTCACAAAAAGAGGAAAAGGGAAAAAAATCATAGATCTTGCTCCTAAAGTCCACTTCCTTAATTTGGGATGATTGGTTGTCTATTCAGGTATTCCACAGATGCAGGGTATATCAAGTTGATTGTGGAGCTTTAATCCGCTGCTTCTGAGGCTGCTGGGAGAGATTTCCCTTTCTCTTCTTTGTTCTCACAGCTCCCTGGGGCTCAGCTTTGGATTTGGCCCTGCCACTGCGTGTAGTTCGCTGGAGGGCGTCTGTTTTTTGCTCAGACAGGGCGGGGTTAAAAGAGCCGCTGATTCGGGGGCTCTGGCGCACTCAGGCCGGCGGGGAGGGAGGGGCACGGAGTGCGGGGCGGGCCTGCGGCGGCAAAGGCCGGCGTGACTTTGCACCAGCCTGAGGCCCGCTGTGCGTTCTCCCGGGGAAGTTGTCCCTGGATCCCGGGAACCTGGCAGTGGCGGGCTGCACAGGCTCCGCGGAAGAGGGGTGTGGAGAGTGACCTGTGCTCGCACACAGGCCCCTCGGTGGCGGCAGCAGCAGCCTTATCGTCTCCCGCCCGTCTCTGGGGTTGGCGCTTTCAGCCGCGGCTCGCGCCCGTCTCTGGGGTCTGCGCTTTCAGCCGCGGCTCGCGCACGTCTCTGGGGTCCGCGCTTTTAGCCGCGGCTCGCGCCCGTCTCTGGGGTTCGCGCTTTTAGCCTCGGCTCGCGCCCGTCTCTGGAGCTCCTTTAAGCAGCGTTCTTAAACCCCTCTCCTCACGCACCAGGAAACAAGAGGGAAGAAAAAGTCTCTTGCCTCTTCGGCAGGTGCAGACTTTTCCCCGGACTCCCTCCCAGCTAGCCGTGGTGCACTAACCCCTTCAGGCTATGTTCAAGCCGCCAACCCCAGTCCTCTCCCTGCGTTCCGTCCGAAACCGAAACCCGGGCCTCAGAGCCTCAGCTCGCAGCCCCGCCCGCCCCGGCGGGTGAGCAGACAAGCCTCTCGGGCTGGTGAGTGCCGGTCGGCACCGATCCTCTGTGCGGGAATCTCCCCGCTTTGCCCTCCGCACCCGTTGCTGTGCACTCCTCCGCGGCTCCGAAGCTCCCCCCTCCGCCCCCCCACAGTCTCCGCCCGCGAAGGGGCTTCCTAGTGTGTGGAAACTTTTCCTCCTTCACAGCTCCCTCCCACTGGTGCAGGTGCCGTCCCTATCCTTTTGTCTCTGTTTTTTCTTTTTTTTCTTTTGCCCTACCCAGGTACGTGGGGAGTTTCTTGCCTTTTGGGAGGTCTGAGGTCTTCTGCCAGCCTTCAGTAGGTGTTCTGTAGGAGTTGTTCCACGTGTAGATGTATTTCTGGTGTATCTGTGGGGAGGAAGGTGATCTCCGCGTCTTACTCTTCCGCCATCTTCAAGGTCCCTATCCATATCAAATTTTTAACTTTTTTTTAAGTTATAATTTTTATAAAACATTTGTACATTGAAGTTCTCTGGAGATTTATTATTATCACTTTTTTGAAGTATAGTTAATTTACAATATTATATGTTTCAATGTACAACATAGTGATTCAATATTTTTATGGATTATACTCCATATACTCTGCTGTTTCTGGATAGAATGTCTTATGGATATCTATTAAGTCCAATTGGTTTAATGTGCCATATAAGACCACTGTTCCCTTATTTATTTTTTGTCTTGATCATCTGTCCATTGATGTGAGGTGTTAAAGTCCCCTACTATTATTGCATTATTGTCAATTTCTCCCTTTATGTGTATTAACATTTGCTTTATATTTTTATGTGTTCCTATATTAGGTACATATATGTTAACAAATGTTATATCCTCTTTTTGTATTGATCCCTTTATCATTATATAGTGCCCTGTTTTGTCTTTTGTTAAAGACTTTGTTTAAAAGTCTATTATGTCTGATATAAGTATTGTTGCCCTAACTTTCTTTTCATTTCCATTTGTGTGAAATATCTTTTTCCATCCTCCCACTTTCAGTCTGTATCTTTCTTTAACTCTGAAGTGAGTCTTTTGTAGGCAGCATATAAATGGGTCTTTTTTTTTTCCCAATTAGCCATCCTACATTTTTTTGGAGGAGCATTTAGTCCATTAACATTTAAAGTGATTATTGATAGGTATGTTCTTATTGCCATTTTGGTATTTGTCTTCTGATAGCTTTTGTCATTCTTCTCTGTTCTTTTCTTTTTCTTTTACTCTCTTCCCTTGTGGTTTGATGATTTTTTGTTTGTTTAGTGTTATGTTTGTGAACCTCTTTCTCTAGTTTTTGTGTATCTATTGTAGGGTTTTGATTTGTGGTTACACTGCAGTTTATATATGTTCACCTACAACTATTTCTACTTGTTTTAAACTGGTAGTCATTTAAGTTCACAGACATTCTAAAAAATCTACATTTTTTTACTCCCTTTCCTCATATTTTGTGTTTTTGATGTCATATTTTTCATCTTGATGTTTATCCTTTAACTGTTAATTGTCATTATAATTTGATTTTACACTTTTTTGTATTTTCATCTTTGTACTAGCTTAAGTGGTTGATCTACAGCCTTTACTATGTATTTGCCTTTACTAGTGGGATTTTTCCTTTCCTATAAATTCTTATTTCGTGTGGTAGTCTTTTCATTTCCACTTTAACAAGACTTTTTTTTAACATGTTTTGTAAGGTTAGTTTAGAACTGATTAATTCCTTTAGTTTTTGTTTGTCTGAGAAGAATTTTTTTTTTAATCTCTTCTTCAATTCTGAATGAAAGCCTTGCTGGGTACATTGCATGTTTTCCCCTTTCAGCACTTTAAATATATCATGCCACTCTCTTTTGGCCTGCAAAGTTTCTGTCAGAAAATTAGCTGATACCCTTGCAGGGGTTCCTTCGCATGTGAGTCTTGATTTTCCTCTTTCTGCTTTTTTTTTTTTTTTTTTTTGCGGTACGTGGGCCTCTCACTGTTGTGGCTTCTCCCGTTGCGGAGCACAGGCTCCGGACATGCAGGCTCAGCGGCCATGGCTCACGGGCCCAGCTGCTCCGCAGCATGTGGGATCCTCCCAGACCGGGGCACGAACCCATGTCCCCTGCATCGGCAGGTGGACTCTCAACCACTGCGCCACCAGGGAAGCCCTGAGATGATCATATGGTTTTTATTCTTTAATTTGTTAATATGATGTATCACATTGATTGATTTACATATATTGAAAAATCATTGCATCCCTGCGGATAAACTCCAGTCGATCATGCTGTATGATCCTTTTAATGTGTTGTTGGATTCTGTTTGCTAGTATTTTTGTTGAGGATTTTGCATCTATGTTTATTATTTACATTGGCCTGTAATTTTTTTTTTTTTTTGTGGTACTTCTATCTTGTTTTGGTATCAGGGTGATGGTGGCCACATAGAATGAGCTGGGAGTGTTCCCTCCTCTGAGATTTTTTGGAATATTTGAGAAGGACAGTTTTAGCTCTTCTCTAAATATTTGATAGAATTTGCCTGTGAAAACATCTGGTCCTGGACTTTTGCTTGCTGGAAGATTTTTAATCACAGTTTCAATGTCATTACTTATGATTGGTCTGTTTGTATTATCTATTTCTTCCTGGTTCAGTCTTGGAAGGTTGTACCTTTCTCAGAATTTGTCCATTTCTTCTGGGTTGTCCACTTTATTGGCGTATAGTTACTTGTAGTATTCTCTTATGATCCTTTGTATTTCTGTAGTGTCAGTTGTAACTTCTCCTTTTTCATTTCTAATTTTGTTGATTTGAATCCTTTCCCTTTTTTTCTTGATGAGTCTGGCTAAAGATTTATCAGTTTTGTTTATTCTCAAAGAACAAGCTTTTAGTTTCTTTGATCTTTGCTATTGCTTTCTTCATTTCTATTTCATTTATTTCTGCTCTGATCTTTATGATTTCTTCCCTTCTACTAACTATGGGTTTTGTTTTTTCTTCATTCTCTAGTTGCTTTAGGTGTAAGGTGAAGTTATTTATTTGAGATTTTTCTTGTTTCTTGAGGTAAAATTGCATTGCTATAAAATTCCCTGTTAGAACTGCTTTTACTGCACCCCATAGGTTTTTGGTCATTGTGTTTTCATTGTCATTTGTTTCTACTTATTTTTAGATTTCCTCTTTGATTTCTTCAGTGATCTCTTGGTTATTTAGTAGCATATTGTTTAGCCTCCATGTGTTTGTGTTTTTTACAGTATTTTCCCTGTAATTTATTTCTAATGTAATATCATTGTTGTCAGTAAACAAGCTTGATATGATTTCAATTTTCTTAAATTAACCGAGGTTTGATTTGTGACCCAAGATGTGGTCTCTTCTGAATAATGTTCCTGTGCACTTGAGAAGGAAGTGTATTCTGCTGCTTTTGGATGGAATGTCCTATAATTATCAATTAAGTCTATCTGACCTCTTGTGTCATTTAAAGCTAGTGTTCCCTTATTAATTTTCTGTCTGGATGATCTGTCTGTTGGTGTAAGTGGGGTCTTAAAGTCCCCCACTATTATTGTGTTACTGTCAATTTCCCCTTTTATGGCTGTTAGCATTTGCCTTATTTATTGAGGTCCTCCCGTGTTGGGTGCATATATATTTACAACTGTTATAACTTTTCTTGCATTGATCCCTTGATTATTATGTAGTGTCCTTCCTTTTCTCTGGTAACAGTCTTTATTTTAAAGTCTATTTTGTCTGGTAAGAGTATCACTACTCCTACTTTCTTTTGATTTCCATTTGCATGGAATATCTTTTTCCATCCCCTCACTTTCAGGCTGTATGTGGCCCTAGGTCTGAAGTGGTCTCTTGTAGACAGCATATATATATATATTTTGGGGGCTTTTTTGTTTCCATTCAGCCAGTCTATGTCTTTTGGTTTGAGCATTAAATCCATTTACATTTAATATAGTTATCAATATGTAGGTTCCTATTGCCATTTTCTTAATTGTTTTGTGTTTGTTTTTGTAGGTCTTTTTCCTTCCTTTCCTCTTTTGTTCTTTTCTATTGTGTTTCCTGCCTAGAGAAGTTTCTTTCACATTTGTTGTAAAGCTGGTTTGGTGGTGCTGAATTCTCTTAGCTTTTGCTTGTCTGTAAAGCTTTTGAAATTTCCATAGAATCTGAATGAGAGTCTTGCCAGGTATTCTTGATTATAGGTTTTTCCCTTTCATCACTTTAAGTATATTATGCCACTCCCTTCTGGCCTACAGAGTTTCTGCTGAAAAATCAGCTGACAATCTTATGGAGATTCCCTTGTACATTATTTACTGCTTTTCCCTTGCTGCTTTTAATGTTAGCAACAAGGGGAAGTGATTAGTGTGTGTCTCATCCTGTGTGATTAGTTTGATTACTATATGTCTCAGTGTGTTCCTCCTAGGGTTTATCCTGTATGAGACTCTCTGCACTTCCTGGACTTGGGTGACTATTTCTGTTCTCACGTTAGGGAAGTTTTCAACTATAATTTCTTTAAATATTTTTTCAGCCCCCCCCCCCTTTTTTTTTCTTTTTCTGGGACCTCTTTAATTCAAATGTTGGTGATTTTGTCCCAGAGTCCTCTGAAACTGTCCTGACTTCTTTTCATTCTTTTCTGTTCATTCTGTTCCATGGCAGAGATTTCCTCCGTTCTGTCTTACTGGTCACTTATCCATTCTTCTGCATCAGTTATTCTGCTACTGATTCTTTCTAGTGTATTTTTAATTTCAGTTATTGTATTGTTCATCTCTGTTTGTTTGTTCTTTAGTTCTTCTAGGTCTTTGTTAAACACTTCTTGTATCTTCTTGATCCATGACTCCATTCTTATTCTGAGATCTGGGATCATCTTTACTATAGTTACTCTGAGTTATTTTTCTGGTAGATTGCCTATCTCCTCTTTGTTTAGTTGTTCTTATAGGTTTTTATCTTGCTCCTTCATCTGCAACATATTTCTTTGTCTTCTCATTTTGTTGAACTTACCATGTTTATGGTCTCCTTTCCACAGGCTGCAGGATCATAGTTCCTCTTGCTTCTGCTGTCTGACCCCTGGTGTGTGAGGTTGGTCCAGAGGCTTGTGCCATTATCCCCTTGATAGGGGGTTTGACTGGTGTTATAGTGATCAGAGCCTGCCCTGGATATTGAGCAGGCCCTTCCCTTTACTCTGTGGTTGTCACTGCCCTGTCAGGGGTAGGGTGTGTTGCCTAGTTGTTGGAGTAGAGGCCCCCAGATCTGTTTCTTAGCTGTGTTTCTGATCTGTGGTGTGAGGTAGGTGGGATTGGAGCACTCCCACTAGGAGAGAAACCACCAAGTATTTCTCCTCTGGAGCTGTTCACCTGTGAATGTGCTCTATTGTGTCCCCTTTCACCTGTTGGGTGGGGTCACAAGGTACACTGTTGTTGGCACTGCTCATGGTCTCTCTTTAACTGTGGGTATGCTGGCAATTGGCCCTGGTGACTGTCAGGTGTTGTTTTCACCAGGTCATTGAAACAGATCCTCTGAGGTCAGGTCCCAGGATCACAGTAGCTGTGTACCTGGAACTGCTGTGTGAGCTATGGAGGCAGCTCAGACTCTGGGCTGGCCCAAACCGCCCCCCCACCACCACCATGTACATACCCACAGGGCCCAGAGCTGCTAAAGCCAGACCTGTCCCAGCAGCAAGATTGCTTTTTGTCCTTTCAGATGTTTCACAGGCATTGAATTTAGGAAGTCATCAGAGGAGGTGTAACTCCAGAGTTCATGCAGCTGCGAGGATAGATTTCAGCTCTTCTTCCTTAGTCACATAGCTCCTGGGGCTCAGCTGTGGTTTCAGACCTTCCTCTAGGCAAATTTCCTTGTGGGGAGAGCTATGTGTGACCTCCGGAACAGCAGGGTGGGTCCTGGCACCCACTGGCAGATTTCCTAGTAGCAAGAGTTTTCTGCACACTCCCAGAGCTTTGGGGCAGTTCTTTGTCCCTGCTGATGGAGTTCCTAGTGGGGTGATTTATCATGACCCTCCCAGGGTAGTGGTGCAGGTCCCAGCACCCACTGACAGATTTCCCAGTAGCAAGAGCTATCTGTGCCCTCCCAGGACAGCAGGGCAGGTTCTGGCACCCACTGATGTTTTTCCCAGTTGTGGAAGCTTTCTGCAATCTCCTGGGACAGTGGGGCATGTCCCGGCACCCACTCGTGGATTTCCTTATAGGGAGAGATGTCTGTACCTTCCCAGGACAGTATGGGCAGGTCCTGGGATCTGCTGGCAGAATTCCCAGCAGATGGATCTGTCTGTGCCCTTCCTGGTCAGCAGCGGTGTGTCCTGGGACTTACTGGTGGAATTGCTAGTGACTGGATCTGTCTGTTCCTTTCCAGGTCAGTGGGGGTGGGTGTTACTGGATCATTAATAGTTCTATTTTTAATTTTTGGAGGAATGTCCATACTGTTTTCCACAGTGGCAATACCAATTTAATTCCCACCAGCAGTGTACAAGAGCTCTCTTTTCTCCACATGGTCACCAACATTTGTTATTTGTGATTTTTTGTTAATAGCCAATTTGACTGGTGTGTGGTGGTATCTCATTGTACATTTTTTTTTTTTTTTTTTTTTTTTTTTTGCGGTATGCGGGCCTCTCACTGCTGCGGCCTCTCCCATAGTGGAGCACAGGCTCTGGACGCGCAGGCTCAGTGGCCATGACTCACGGGCCTAGCTGCTCCACGGCATGTGGGATCTTCCCAGACCGGGGCACGAACCCGTGTCCCCTGCATTGGCAGGTGGACTCTCAACTACTGTGCCACCAGGGAAGCCCTCTCATTGTAATTTTGATTTGCATTTCCCTGATGATTAGTGAAGTTGGGCATCTTTTCATGTGCCTTTTGACCATCTGTATGTTTTCTTTGGAAAAATGCCCATTCAGGTCCTCTACCCATTATTATTATTTTTTTATATTGAGTGTATAAGTTCTTTATATATTTTGGATATTAACTCCTTATCAGACAAAACATTTGAAAATATCTTCTCCCATTCATTAGTTTGTCTTTCCATATTTTGATGGTTTCCTTCACTGTGCAAAAAGTGTTTAGGTGTGATTGGGTCCCACTTGTTTATTTTTGCTTTTGTTTCCCTTGCCTGATGAAATAGATCCAAAAAATTGCTAAGACCAATGTCAAAGAGTGTATTCCTATGCTCTCTTCTAGGGGTTTTATAGTTTCAGGTCTTACATTTAGGTCTTTAATGCATTTTATCTTATTTTTATATATGGTATGAGAAATATTCTATTTAATTCTTTTACATGCAGTTTCCCAGTTTAGCCAACACCATTTATTTAAGAGACTGTCACTTCCCCATTGCATATTCTTGCCTCCTTTGTCATAGATTGACTGCATGAGTGTGGGTTTATATCTGGGCTCTCTATTCTGTTTTATTCATATATGTGTCTATTTTTGTGCCAGTACCATAGTGTTTTTTTTTGTGTGTGTGTGGTATGTGGGCCTCTCACTGTTGTGACCTCTCCTGTTGTGGAGCACAGGCTCCGGACGCGCAGGCCCAGCAGCCATGGCTCACAGGCCCAGCTGCTCCACGGCATGTGGGATCTTCCCGGACTGGGGCACGAACCCGCGTCCCCTGCATTGGCAGGCGGACTGTCAACCACTGCGCCACCAGGGAAGCCCCATAGTGTTTTGATTACTGTAGCTTTGTAGTATAGTTTGAAATCAGGAAGCCTCATACCTCCATTTTTGTTCTTCTTTCTCAAGACCAGGGTCTTCTGTGATTCCTTACAAATTTTAGGATTATATCTTCTTGGCTGTGAAAAATGTCATGAGTATTTTGTAGGGACCACATTAAATCTGAAAACTGCTTTGTGTGGTATGGACATTTTAACAATATTAATTCATCCAACTCATGAGCTTGAGATAGATTTCTATTTATGTGTATCATTTTCAGTTTCTTATATCACTGTCTTTAGTGTTCAGAATACAGGCCTTTCATCTCCTTGGTGAAATTTATTCCTAGGTAGTTTGTTATTTTTGATTCAATTGTAAATTGGGCAGTTTTCTTGATTTCTCTTTCTGATAGTTTATTATTAGTGTATAGATATGCAACAAATTACTTTATATTAGTCTTGTTTCCTGAAACTTTACTGGATTTGTTTCTTATGTCTAATAGTTTTTGTTTGTTTGTTTGTTTGTTTTGTGGACACTTTAGGGTTTTCTATAAACAGTACCATTTCCTCTTCAAACAGTGACAATTTTATTCTTCCTTTCTATTTAGATGTCTTTTATTTCTTTTCCTTGTCTGATTGCTGTGAATAGGACTTCCAGTGCTATGCTAAATAAAAGTAGTGAGAGTGGGCATCTGTCTTTTTCCTGATCTTAGAGGAAAAGACTTTAGCTTTTCACCTTTGAATATGATATCAGCTTTGGGTTTGTCATACATGGCATTATTATGTTCACATTTGTTCCCTCTATACCACAGTTGAGAGTTTTTATTATGAATGAATGTTGAATTTTGTCAAATGCTTTTGCTACATCATTTGGGATTCTCATGTGATTTTATTCTTTGTTTTGTTAATGTAGTTTATTACATTGATTAATTTGTGGATATTGAACCATCCTTGAATTCCTAGGGTAAATCACATTAAATCATGATATGATCAATTTACTGTATTGTTAAATTTGGTTTGCTAATGTTTTGTTGAGAATTATTGCATCTATGTTCATCAGAGGTATTGGCATGTATCTTTTTTTTTCCTTTTCAACATCTTTGTCTGGATTTGGTACCAGGGTGATGTTGGCCTCATATAATGAGTTTGGAAGTGTTTTTGCCTCTTAAATATTTGGGAATAGTTTGAAAAGGATAGGTATTAACTCATCTTTAAATGTTTAATAGAATTCCACTGTGAAGCTGTCTTGTCTTAAATTTTTGTTTGTTGAGAGTTTTTATTGCTGATTCAATTTCACTACTAGTCATTGATTTTCTATTTTTTCCTGATTCAGTCTTGGAAGGTTGTATGTTTCTAGGAATTTATTTATTTCTTCCAGGTTGTCCCATTTGTTGCATTTAACTTCTCATAATATTCCTTTATGACTTTGTGTAATTTTGTAATATTGGTTGTATCTTCTTTCATTTATAATTTTGTTTATTTTGACTTCCTGTTTCTTTCTTAATGAGTCTAGCTCATGGTTTATCTATTTTTTATCTTTTCAAATATTCAGCTTTGGGTTTCATTGGGCTTTTCTATTTTTTTGTCTCTATTTTATTTATTTCTGTTCTTTATTATTTTCTTCCTTTTGATGACTTTATTTTTTATTTTTTTTTATTTTTTTTATTTTTTTTTAAACATCTTTATTGGAGCATAATTGCTTTACAATGGTATGTTAGTTTCAGCTTCACAACAAAATGAATCAGTTATATATATACATATGTTCCCATATCTCTTCCTGCTTGCATCACCCTCCCTCCCACCCTCCCTATCCCACCCCTCCAGGCGGTCACACAGCACCGCGCTGATCTCCCTGTGCTATGCGGCTGCTTCCCACTAGCTATCTACCTTACGTTTGGTAGTGTATACATGTCCATGCCTCTTTATTGCTTTGTCACTGTTTACCCTTCCCCCTCCCCATAGCCTCAAGTCCATTCTCTAGTAAGTCTGTGTCTTTATTCCTGTTTCACCCCTAGGTTTTTCATGACATTTTTTTTTTCTTAAATTCCATATATATGTGTTAGCATACGGTATTTGTCTCTCTCTTTCTGACTTACTTCACTCTGTATGACAGACTCTAGGTCTATCCACCTCATTATAAATAGCTCAATTTCGTCTCTTTTTATGGCTGAGTAATACTCCATTGTATATATGTGCCACATCTTCTTTATCCATTCATCCGATGATGGGCTCTTAGGTTGTTTCCATCTCTGGGCTATTGTAAATAGAGCTGCAATGAACATTTTGGTACATGACTCTTTTTGAATTTTTGTTTTCTCAGGGTATATGCCCAGTAGTGGGATTGCTGGGTCATATGGTAGTTCTATTTGTAGCTTTTTAAGGAACCTCCATACTGTTCTCCACAGTGGCTGTATCAATTTACATTCCCACCAACAGTGTAAGAGGGTTCCCTTTTCTCCACACCCTCTCCAGCATTTATTGTTTCTAGATTTTTTGATGATGGCCATTCTGACTGGTGTGAGATGATATCTCATTGTAGTTTTGATTTGCATTTCTCTAATGATTAGTGATGTTGAGCATTCTTTCATGTGTTTGTTGGCAGTCTGTATATCTTCTTTGGAGAAATGTCTATTTAGGTCTTCTGCCCATTTTTGGATTGGGTTGTTTGTTCTTTTGTTATTAATCTGCATGAGCTGCTTATAAATTTTGGAGATTAATCCTTTGTCAGTTGCTTCATTTGCAAATATTTTCTCCCATTCTGAGGGTTGTCTTTTGGTCTTCTTTATGGTTTCCTTTGCTGCGCAAAAGCTTTTAAGTTTCATTAGGTCCCATTTGTTTACTTTTGTTTTTATTTCCATTTCTCTAGGAGGTGGGTCAAAAAGGATCTTGTTGTGATTTATGTCATAGAGTGTTCGGTCTATGTTTTCCTCTAAGAGTTTGATAGTTTCTGGCCTTACATTTAGGTCTTTAATCCATTTTGAGCTTATTTTTGTGTATGGTGTTAGGGAGTGATCTAATCTCATACTTTTACATGTAGCTGTCCAGTTTTCCCAGCACCACTTATTGAATAGGCTGTCCTTTCTCCACTGTACATTTCTGCCTCCATTGTCAAAGATAAGGTGACCATATGTGCGTGGGTTTATCTCTGGGCTTTCTATCCTGTTCCATTGATCTATATTTCTGTTTTTGTGCCAGTACCATACTGTCTTGATTACTGTAGCTTTGTAGTATAGTCTGAAGTCAGGAAGCCTGATTCCTCCAGCTCCATTTTTCGTTCTCAAAATTGCTTTGGCTATTCGGGGTCTTTTGTGTTTCCATACAAATTGTGAGATTTTTTGTTCTAGTTCTGTGAAAAATGCCAGTGGTAGTTTCATAGGGATTGCATTGAATCTGTAGATTGCTTTGGGTAGTAGAGTCATTTTCACAATGTTGATTCTTCCAATCCAAGAACATGGTATATCTCTCCATCTATTTGTATCATTTTTAATTTCTTTCATCAGTGTCTTATAATTTTCTGCATACAGGTCTTTTGTCTCCTTAGGTAGGTTTATTCCTAGGTATTTTATTCTTTTTGTTGCAATGGTAAATGGGAGTGTTTTCTTGATTTCACTTTCAGATTTTTCATCCTTAGTGTATAGGAATGCCAGAGATTTCTGTGCATTAATTTTGTATCCTGCTACTTTACCAAATTCATTGATTAGCTCTATTAGTTTTCTGGTAGCATCTTTAGGGTTCTGTATGTATAGTATCATGTCATCTGCAAACAGTGACAGCTTTACTTCTTCTTTTCCGATTTGGATTCCTTTTATTTCCTTTTCTTCTCTGATTGCTGTGGCTAAAACTTCCAAAACTATGTTAAATAAGAGTGGTGAGAGTGGGCAACCTTGTCTTGTTCCTGATCTTAGTGGAAATGCTTTCAGTTTTTCACCATTGAGGACGATGTTGGCTGTGGGTTTGTCATATATGGCCTTTATTATGTTGAGGAAAGTTCCCTCTATGCCTACTTTCTGCAGGGTTTTTATCATAAATGGGTGTTGAATTTTGTCAAAAGCTTTCTCTGCATCTATTGAGATGATCATATGGTTTTTCTCCTTCAATTTGTTAATATGGTGTATCACGTTGATTGATTTGCGTATATTGAAGAATACTTGCATTCCTGGAATAAACCCCACTTGATCATGGTGTATGATCCTTTTAATGTGCTGTTGGATTCTGTTTGCTAGTATTTTGTTGAGGATCTTTGCATCTATGTTCATCAGTGATATTGGCCTGTAGTTTTCTTTCTTTGTGACATCCTTGTCTGGTTTTGGTATCAGGGTGATGGTGGCCTCGTAGAATGAGTTGGGGAGTGTTCCTCCCTCTGCTATATTTTGGAAGAGTCTGAGAAGGATAGGTGATAGCTCTTCTCTAAATGTTTGATAGAATTCGCCTGTGAAGCCATCTGGTCCTGGGCTTTTGCTTGTTGGAAGATTTTTAATCACAGTTTCAATTTCAGTGCTTGTGATTGGTCTGTTCATATTTTCTATTTCTTCCTGATTCAGTCTTGGCAGGTTGTGCCTTTCTAAGAATTTGTCCATTTCTTCCAGGTTGTCCATTTTATTGGCATAGAGTTGCTTGTAGTAATCTCTCATGATCTTTTGTATTTCTGCAGTGTCAGTCATTACTTCTCCTTTTTCATTTCTAATTCTATTGATTTGAGTCTTCTCCCTTTTTTTCTTGATGAGTCTGGCTAATGGTTTATCAATTTTGTTTATCCTTTCAAAAAACCAGCTTTTAGTTTTATTGATCTTTGCTATCGTTTCCTTCATTTCTTTTTCATTTATTTCTGATCTGATTTTTATGATTTCTTTCCTCCTGCTAACTTTGGGGTTTTTTTGTTCTTCTTTCTCTAATTGCTTTAGGTGCAAGGTTAGGTTGTTTATTCGAGATGTTTCCTGTTTCTTAAGGTAAGATTGTATTGCTATAAACTTCCCTCTTAGAACTGCTTTTGCTGCATCCCATAGATTTTGAGTCGTCGTGTCTCCATTGTCATTTGTTTCTAGGTATTTTTTGATTTCCTCTTTGATTTCTTCAGTGATCACTTCGTTATTAAGTAGTGTATTGTTTAGCCTCCATGTGTTTGTATTTTTTACAGATCTTCTCCTGTGATTGATATCGAGTCTCATAGCGTTGTGGTCGGAAAAGATACTTGATACAATTTCAATTTTCTTAAATTTACCAAGGCTTGATTTGTGACCCAAGATATGATCTATCCTGGAGAATGTTCCATGAGCACTTGAGAAAAATGTGTATTCTGTTGTTTTTGGATGGAATGTCCTATAAATATCAATTAACTCCATCTCATTTAATGTATCATTTAAAGCTTGTGTTTCCTTATTTATTTTCATTTTGGATGATCTGTCCATTGGTGAAAATGGGGTGTTAAAGTCCCCTACTATGAATGTGTTACTGTCGATTTCCCCTTTTATGGTTGTCAGTATTTGCCTTATGTATTCAGGTGCACCTATGTTGGGTGCATAAATATTTACAATTGTTATATCTTCCTCTTGGATCGATCCCTTGATCATTATGTAGTGTCCTTCTTTGTCTCTTCTAATAGTCTTTGTTTTAAAGTCTATTTTGTCTGATATGAGAATTGCTACTCCAGCTTTCTTTTGGTTTCCATTTGCATGAAATACCTTTTTCCATCCCCTTACTTTCAGTCTGTATGTGTCTCTAGGTCTGAAGTGGGTCTCTTGTAGACAGCAAATATATGGGTCTTGTTTTTGTATCCATTCAGCCAATCTGTGTCTTTTGGTGGGAGCATTTAGTCCATTTACATTTAAGGTAATTATCGATATGTGTGTTCCCATTCCCATTTTCTTAATTGTTTTGGGTTTGTTATTGTAGGTCTTTTCCTTCTTTTGTGTTTCTTGCCTAGAGAAGTTCCTTTAGCATTTGTTGTAGAGCTGGTTTGGTGGTGCTGAACTCTCTCAGCTTTTGCTTGTCTGTAAAGGTTTTAATTTCTCCATCAAATCGGAATGAGATCCTTGCTGGGTAGAGTAATCTTGGTTGCAGGTTTTTCTCCTTCAACACTTTCAATATGTCCTGCCGCTCCCTTCTGGCTTGCAGAGTTTCTGCTGAAAGATCAGCTGTTAACCTTATGGGGATTCCCTTGTGTGTTATTTGTTGTTTTTCCCTTGCTGCTTTTAATATGTTTTCTTTGTATTTAATTTTTGACAGTTTGATTAATATGTGTCTTGGCGTATTTCTCCTTGGATTTATCCTGTATGGGACTCTCTGTGCTTCCTGGACTTGATTAACTATTTCCTTTCCCATATTAGGGAAGTTTTCAACTATAATCTCTTCAAATATTTTCTCAGTCCCTTTCTTTTTCTCTTCTTCTTCTGGAACCCCTATAATTCGAATGTTGGTACGTTTAATGTTGTCCCAGATGTCTCTGAGACTGTCCTCAGTTCTTTTCATTCTTTTTTCTTTATTCTGCTCTGCAGTAGTTATTTCCACTAGTTTATCTTCCAGGTCACTTATTCATTCTTCTGCCTCAGTTATTCTGCTATTGATCCCATCTAGAGTACTTTTAATTTCATTTATTGTGTTGTTCATCGTTGCTTGTTTCATCTTTAGTTCTTCTAGGTCCTTGTTAACTGATTCTTGCATTTTGTCCATTCTATTGTCCATTCTATCTCCAAGATTTCAGATCAACCTTACTATCATTATTCTGAATTCTTTTTCAGGTAGACTGCCTATTTCCTCTTCATTTGTTAGGTCTGATGGGTTTTTATCTTGCTCCTTCATCTGCGGTGTGTTTTTCTGTCTTTTCATTTTGCTTATCTTACTGTGTTTGGGGTCTCCTTTTTTGCAGGCTGAAGGTTCGTAGTTCCTGTTGTTTTTTGTGTCTGTCCCCAGTGGCTAAGGTTGGTTCAGTGGGTTGTTTTGGCTTCCTGGTGGAGGGGACTAGTGCCTGTGTTCTGGTGGATGAGGCTAGATCTTGTCTTTCTGGTGGGCAGGTCCACGTCTGGTGGTGTGTTTTGGGGTGTCTGTAGACTTATGATTTTGGGCTGCCTCTCTGTTAATGGGTGGGGTTGTGTTCCTGTCTTGCTAGTTGTTTGGCATAGGATGTCCAGCACTGTAGCTTGCTGGTCGTTGAGTGAAGCTGGGTGCTGGCGTTGAGATGGAGATCTCTCGGAAATTTTTGCTGTTTGATATTATGTGCAGCTGGGAGGTCTCTTGTGGATCAGTGTCCTGAAGTTGGCTCTCCCACCTCAGAGGCACAGCACTGACTCCTGGCTGCAGCCCCAAGAGCCTTTCATCCCCAGGGCTCCTTAATTTGGGATGATTGGTTGTCTATTCAGGTATTCCACAGATGCAGGGTATATCAAGTTGATTGTGGAGCTTTAATCCGCTGCTTCTGAGGCTGCTGGGAGAGATTTCCCTTTCTCTTCTTTGTTCTCACAGCTCCCAGGGGCTCAGCTTTGGATTTAGCACCGCCTGTGCGTGTAGGTCGCCGGAGGGCGTCTGTTCTTTGCTCAGACAGGACGGGGTTAAAGGAGCTGCTGATTCGGAGGCTCTGGCTCACTCAGGCCCGGGGGTAGGGAGGGGCACGGAGTGTGGGGCGGGCCTGCGGCGGCAGAGGCCGGCGAGACGTTGCAGCCTGAGGCGCGCCTGTGCGTTCTCCCGGGGGAGTTGTCCCTGGATCCCGGGACCCTGGCAGTGGCGGGCTGCACAGGCTCCCCGGAAGGGCGTGTGGCTAGTGACCTGTGTTCGCACACAGGCCCCTCGGTGGCGGCAGCAGCGGCCCTAGCGTCTCATGTCTGTCTCTGGGCTCCGCACTTTTAGCCGCGTCTCACGCCCGTCCCTGGAGCTCTCTCAAGCAGCGTTCTTAATCCCCTCTCCTCGTGCACCAGGAAACAAAGAGGGACGTAAAAGTCTCTTGCCTCTTTGGCAGTTCCAGACTTCTCCCCGGACTCTCTCCCGGCCAGCCGCGGTGCACTAACGCCCTGCAGGCTGTGTTCACGCCGCCAACCTCAGTCCTCTCTCGGCGCTCCGACCAAAAGCCGGAGCCTCAGCTCCCAGTCCCGCCCGCCCCGGCGGGCGAGCAGAGAAGCCTCTCGGCTGGCGAGTTCCGGTCGGCCGGATCCTCTGCGCTGGAATTTGTCCGCTTTGCCCTCCGCACCCCTGTTGCTGTGCTCTCCTCCGCGGCTCCCAAGCTCCCCCACTCCGCCTCCCGAAGCCTCCACCCGCGAAGGGGCTTCCTAGTGTGTGGACACTTTTCCTCCTTCACAGCTCTCTCCCGCTGGTGCAGGACCCGTCCCTATCCTTTTGTCTCTGTTTAGTTTTTTCTTTTGCCCTAACCAGGTACGTGGGGGGTTTCTTGCCTTTTGGGAGGTCTGAGGTCTTCTGCCAGCGTTCAGTAGATGCTCTGTAGGAGTTGTTCCACGCGTAGATGTATTTCTGGTGTATCTGTGGGGAGGAACGTGATCTCCGCGTCTTACTCTTCCGCCATCTTCCCGGAAGTCTCTGATGACTTTAGACTTTGTTTGCTCTTCTTTTTCTAAGTACATCAGAAGGAAAGTTAGGTTGTTTATTTGAGATTTCTCTTGTTTCCTGAGGTAAACCTTTACTGCTATAATCTTCCCTTTTGGAACTGCTTTCACGTCACCCTTTGGATTTTAGAAAGTTGTATTTCTATTTTTATTCATCTCAATGTATTTTTTAAATTTCCATTTTGATTTCTTCATTGGCCCATTGGTTGTTTAGTAGCATGTTGTTAAGTCTCTGTATTTTTGCGTTTTTTTTTTTCCCCATTTTCTTCCTAACTGATGTTTATTTTCATACAGTTGGGTTAAAAAAAAATATATCTCATATAATTTAAATCTTATTAAATTTATTGAGAGTTGTTTGTGGCTTAGCATGTGATCTATCCTGGAGAAAGTTCCATGTGTGCTTGAAAATAATGTGTATTCTGCTGTTTTTGGATGGAATGTTTTTCAGATATCTATTAAGTTTATCTGGCCCAATGTGTCATTTAGGACCTTATTAATTTTCTGGATGATCTATTTATTTATGAAAGTAGAGTAACAAAATACCCCACTATTGGGGCTTCCCTGGTGGTGCAGTGGTTAAGAATCTGCCAGCCAATGCAAGGAACACAGGTTCTATCCCTGGTTCGGGAAGATCCCAAATGTCTCAGAGCAACTAAGCCCGTGTGCCACGACTACTGAGCCTGAGCTCTAGAGCCCATGAACCACAGCTAGTGAGCTCACATGCCACAACTACTGAAGCCTGCATGCCTAGAGCCCGTGCTCTGCAACAAGAGAAGCCACTGCAATGAGAAGCCCGCACAGTGCAACAAAGAGTAGTCCCAGTTCACCACAACTAGAGAAACCCCACGTGCAGCAACAAAAACCCAACACAGGCAAAAATAATAAGTAAATTTATTAAAAAAAATAATAAAATACCCCACTATTATTGTATTACTGTCAATTTCTCCTTTATGTCTGTTAATATTTGCTTTATACATTTAGGTTTTCCTTTATTAGGTGCACATATATATAAATATATATTTCCTTCTTGGATTATCCCACTTATCATTATTAATTCCTTTCTTTGTCCTTTGTTATAGATTTTGTTTTAAAGTCTATTTTGTCTGATATAGGTATTGATGCTGTGGCTTCTTTTTGTTTCCATTTGCATGGAATACCTTTCTCCATCCCTTCAATTTCAGTGTATGTGTGTTTTTAGCTCTGAAGTGAGTTTCTTGTAGGCAGGATGGAGAGAGGTCTTTTTCTTTTTAATCCAATCAGCCACCCTATGTCTTTTGATTGGCAGGTTTAGTCTACTTACATTTAAAATGATTATTAATAAATATGTGCTTATTGCCATTGTGTTACCAGCTTTCTGGCTGTTTTTGTAGTTCTCTGTTCTTTTATTCTTCTTTTAGTCTCTTCCCTTGTGTTTTGATAATTTTTTAAAAATTTATTACTATGTTTGCATTCCTTTCTGTTTGTCTTTTGTAGTATTTTGATTTGTGGTTACCATGAAGTTAATTATTTCAACCTATAAATATATCTACTTGTCTTAGGCTAATAGTCATTTAAGTTCAAACATATTTCTAAAGGTCTCTCCTTTTTACTCCTCCTCCCTATGTTTTATGTTTAGGTATCATATTTTTCATCTTAGGTATATTACTTAATTGTTTATTATTGTTATAGTTGGCTAAACAATTTTTGTTTTTTAATCTTTGTACTAGCTTATTTAAGTGGTTGATCAACTGCCTTTACTATATATTTACCTTTACCAGTGGGTTTTTTCCTCAAATTAAAGAAAACTTGTTATAACCGTTTCTTTTTCACTACAAGAAGATCTTTTAACATTTCTTGAAGGCCAGTTTAGTGGTGATAAACTCTTTTGGTTTTTCATTGTCTCAGAAAATATCCTTCAATTCTGAATGATAACCTTGCTGGGTAGTGCATTCTTTGTTGTAGTTTTATTTTTTTTTCCTTTTAGTACTTTAAATATGTCAAGTCACTCCCTTCTGGCTTGGAAAGTTTCTGCTGAAAATCAGTTGATAGTCTTATGGGGGTTCCCTTGTATGTGGCCCTATACTTTTCCACATATGCCTAGTGGTTTCGGTGGGATGTGCTAGCAGCTGCCACCATGGTGAGGCCTAGGGCGGTAGTGAGAAGGGCTGGAGCTGGAGCAAGGTGTGAGCCAGGGCTTCTCCAGGCTTGATGACAGTCACAGCCCTGTCAGCACGTAGGGCTGGGGTCCAAGGGGCTCCTAACTAAAATATGAGCTAACTTTACTTATCCCTGGCATAATGCTGGCATCCACCTTAGTCAGGGGCATGGTCTGGGGTGGCGCCAGGGCCTAAGAAGCTGGAGCCATGTTTCTAAGCTAGCTCTTTTTCTCACCTGTGTGATGGCTATCTCTGCCTTGACTAGGTCAGGGCCGGGACTGAGAGGCTAGAGCCATAGTACTAAGCTAGTTTCTCCACACCTTGGTGTGCTGGCAGTCTCTACCTTGATTAGGATCATAGCCAAGGCCCCAGGAACTACAGCCACAAATCTGATCTAGCTCCACTTCTTCCCAGAAAGATGGCAGTCTTCACCTTAGTCAGTGGCAGGGTCAGGGCCCAAAGGACTGCAGCTGCAAATTTAAGTTAGTTCTGCTTCTCCCTGATGTGATGGCAGTCTCTGCCTTGGTTGGGGTCATAGCCAAGGCCCCAGGAGCAGCAGCCATAAATCTGAGCTAGCTCCACTTCTCCCTGGGCAAAATGATGGTTTCCACCTTTTGAGAGCAGTGTCAGAGCAAGAGGGCCTGGAGCAGGAGCCCTGTGCAGGCTAGGGGCATGCTGGGGAGGTTCTGTCAGGCTGGCCAGAGCACAACAAATTCTCAACCTGTTGCTTCTATGCTGGGACTAGGAGAAAGAAATTCTGCATGTGCACTCTTCAAGGGCTGAGTCTAGGTTCATTACAGCTCTCTGGTAAGCCTTGCTAGTTTTCAAACCAGCCAGGCTGGCTGGCCTTCCCAGTCCCAGACCTGAGGTTTGGGGTTCCCATTAGGGGGCTTAACATCTTGCTCCTTAGAGAGCATCCCTCAGCCTCTGATATCCCTCTTCTCTTCTGGATCACCCAACCATGGTGTGGGTCCTAATTAGTTCACTTCTCTTTTCCCACCAGAGGCTACTTCTTTCTTTATAACCTTGGCTGTAGAAGAGCCATTCTGTTAGTCTTCAGATAATTATCAGGGAGCGTTGCTCTATTGCTAGTTCATGGTGGGGGAGGTGAGGTCAGGGTCTTCTTACTCCACCATCTTCATGCAAGTTTCTGGGATGGGTTAAATTTAAAGGGGCTTTGAAAGTCAGGAGAATTGTAAGGATGAACCTGGTAGGTTAAGAATATGAATCTGTTAGTGTTAGTTAGGAAGATTCGGAAACAATCTATGCTAGAGTTCTCTGATCTCTCAGTACACACTAAACAAGTGGATACACTTTCAGTTTTCATTTCTATAAGGAGAGATAATCAAATTAATGACATGGAAACTTAAATTTGAAAGCTAATCTTCCTGAGGTTTCAAGAAACCTTTCAGTAGTCACTGGGTACAGCTACAGGTACAGCTACTATAGTGATATAAATAAAAATTATTTAATAATTAAAGATACATTTCATTTTTTGCAGTAATTTATTAATTTTAAAAAATTTTATATAATTTTAAAAGGTTACTTTCCACTTACAGTTATTACAAAATATTGGCTACATTCCCTGTGTTTTACAATACATCCTTGAGTTTATCTTACATGCAATAGTTTGTACCTCCCACTCTCTCACCTCATATTTCCCCTCCCTTTCACTGGTTACCACTAATTTGTTCTTTATCTCTGTAAGTCTGCTTCTTTTGTTGTTGTTGTTGTTAAATTCACTAGTCTGTTGTACTTTTTTAGATTCCACATATAAGTGATATCATACAGTATTTGTTATTCTCTGCCTGACTTATTTCACTTAGCATAATGCCCTCCAAGTCCATCCATGTTGCTGCAAATGGCAAAATTTCATTCTTTTTTTAATGGCTGAATAGTATTTCATTATATATATATATATATATATATATATATATATATATATATATATATATATATATATATACACACCACATCTTTATTCATTCATCTGTTGATGGACACTTAGGTTACTTCCATACCTTGGCAATTATAAATAATGCTGCTATGAACATTGGGGTGCAAAAAGATACATTTCATTTTTGAACAAGTACTTCACCCATTACACTATTTATTTTACAGTTTAAGTATTTGCAGCTTGTTGTATGCCAATTATACTACAATAATTATTTTAAAATATATTAAGTTTTAAATGATCAGCTATTACATAAAATTTCAAAATTAATAATAAAACTTTCTCATACTAATGAAGGACTCATCTGCAACTTTTCTTCATTTGTGATGTTTCACATTCAGTTGGCCTTTTTATTATTTTAATTACAAAATTAGAATATTCTAAATAAATTTTTGTACCTATTTACTTATTTATTTTTAACCTAGAGAATGACATTATGCTAGGTGCTGGGGATGAAGCTGTAAAAGGACAGACACTAATCTTGGCCTTCATAGAGTTTACAACCAAAACCTCCAGAAAGAATAAATCACTCTTTAACTCCTCCACTTCCGTCACTGCAAGACTCTTATCACCTTGCTCTGCCCTAATTTTTTTGAACCCCATGATAGCAATAACTACCCCTCACTTGAGGGCAGTGACAATGTCTAATCATCTTGATAACACGTGCTAAACATAAATCCTTATTTAATTAAAACTTACTGAATGAATTAATAAAAGAAACTGAAATAGCCTCAGAATAGCCCTGTGTATTCTTATCCCCAATTTTTTTGCAGGAACTATATAAATACAAGACTTTTTCTTTTTTTGTGGTATGCGGGCCTCTGACTGTTGTGGCCTCTCCCGTTGCGGAGCACAGGCTCCAGACGCGCAGGCTCGGTGGCCATGGCTCACGGGCCTAACTGCTCCGCGGCATGTGGGATCTTCCGGGACAGGGGCAAGAACCCATGTCCCCTGCATTAGCAGGTGGACTCTCAACCACTGTGCCACCAGGAAAGCCCTTCTTTTTTTTTTTTTTTTAACCTTTTACTGTTGAGTTCTGAGATTGGGTTAAACTTTGCATACATAATGTTTGCAAACTTAAATAGAGTTAAATTATATTTTCTTAGTCTAAAAAGATTCAATTTTACTTTTTATGTTTCCTGATTTTATGCAGATGCAGGAACTTTGAATGTCTTTCTGTCTTTCAGAGAGACAAATGACTTCACAAATTTTGGGTTGCAAATGTTATAATACATGAGGTAAGGCAAACCTACACTGAACTCTCATTCTTACTTTTAAATTAAATAGTAAAATATTGGTCTCATCCATATACATTATAGTTCTTTTTTTTTCTCTTGAGTTTACAGTGCATTCAAAAAATTATGCAAGGGTGCTGTAAAAACATCCCTGTCCCTGAGACACATTCACTGACCACTAAGAAGAGACCCAGGTTCCAATTCTGCCTCAGCCATGTACAATTCATAGTATGTTTAACAAATGATTTAGCCACATTAAGAACCCATGTTTGGATTTTAGTGAATTCATTAAGGTAGAGGCTCTCTGGTAGTCAACTGACTGTACTTTTTCCTGGTGACATACCCACTTATTGTTTCCCTTCTCTGAAAACTGCACAGATGTTATTTTTATTATGACTGAGTTTTCATATTGCACTTCTAAATGAAACATGTTAAACCAGCACTGATGTGTGCAACTTGTAAGAATGTGAATGGTATGTCCTTTCCAGAAAATAATTTGCCAATACATTTATAAAAACACTTTAAAGTATGTATACTTTTGATGCAATAATACTACTTTGAGAAATTTGACCAAACAACAATTGTAATCAAGGAATTATATACCATTTTTTTAAATGATAGTTTCATTTATAATGTCAAAAAGCAGATACAATTTAAATTTTCAATAAGGAAATTGTATAGGTACACAAAAAATACTCAGATATCAAAATGAAGTTTTCACAGAATATTTGAAGATACGTGGAAATAATTGCCTTTACAACATGCAAGAAAATAGATGGATATTTTAAGTATTTTCATCCAAGATTTGTTTACATGCATATACACTTAAAATATGTATTTGTACAAATATTAAAAAAAGTATATCAAAATATTAAAGCATGTATCTATTATGGGCTACATATGTCCTTCCTAAATTCATTTTCCCTAGTACCTCACAATGTGACTATATTTGGAGATAAGATCTTTAAAGAAGTAATTAAAGTTAAATGAGGTCATTAGAGCAGGCCCTAATCCAACATGACCGGTGTCCATGTAAGAAGAAGAGATTGGCACATGGACACATAAACTGAGGAAAGACAATGTGAAGACACAGGGAGAAAATGGCTGTCTTCAAGCCAAGAAGAGAGGCCTCAGAAGAAACCAACCCTGTCAATATCTTGATCTTGGACTTCCAGCCTCCAGAATTATAAGACAATAAATTTCTGTTGTTTAAGACTATGGTACTTTCTTATGACAGCCCTAGCAAACTAATTATAGCACCCACTGGAGGTGAATTTATGAGTGGCTTTTATTTACTTTTTAATACATTTTTATGTAGTCCCTAATGATTTTACTATGAGCCTAAGCACTGAATCCAGGCACTATTTCCTCAGAGTCATGAATTTTTTTCTCTTTTTCTTTGTGCAGGGCAATTGGATCCAGATAACATGTTAATAAGTAGTTATTTATGTGTGTATCTCTTTCACTTGGTTGTGAGCCTTTGGAGGACAAAGACTTTGTTCAAATCCATCTGCCTAGTATTGCAATTGGCACAGATATTAGGTACCCCTAAATGTTTGTGGAATGACATATAGATGGCACTGATTTATAATGTGTTTAGTCTACTCTCTCACATTATAAAAACAGTTTACTCTGTACCTATTCTATACCTGTGAGGATTTTGAGTGTTTCTATCATCTCATAAAGCATCATTTACAAATGCTAAACTGAGACTTCCCTTTCATAGGGAAAAATCCAGCTTGCTGTTCTTTTGTCTTCTTACCAGTGTTGTCTAGTTTTTGCCCTAATTTTCCATCAGCAACCCCTCTACTCCCAGGCCTCTCTACTCCCAGACTTTTCTACTTACTTTCACATACAAACACACACAGTCTTTTCCAAAGGAGGGGTCAAGGATACTTTGACTCAACAAAAAGCACTACATATAAAAGACTATTGATCTAAACTGCAAACCAGAACAGAGTTTGAGGGAATGAAAGGTTAAAGAATGGGTTTTCTTGTCTATTTGGAGAGAGGGTTAAGGAGCTGGAAAAGAGGGAGGAACCAAGTACTACGATAGACATACGTAAATACCTACCTTCCTCATTTTAGTCATTTTTCAGAAGTAAAGCCTGTCTGTTTTACTGGAAAGTGTAGGAATACCTTGGTGGTTTGGAATCAATGCCAACCCTCTACCAACTGAATTTGTCCTTGAGGATGTCATTATTTTAAGACATTGACATATCTTTCTATTTAATTTTGAGTATATACTAAATCTAAGGCACTTTGCATATATTTATGATATTTAGTCCAGAATCATCCCTGAAAAGTAGTATCAATGTTAAATAAACTGCTTACCAAAGGTTACCTAGCTTACCTAAGGTCACAGGAAAATGCTTCTGGGATAGGCATCTTAGTGAAAGTTCCTAAGATCTTCCTAAGAATAGGTTCCAACAAGAAGAAATGACATTTTCCATACATAACCTTGTTTGATTTGTCTAACATTGCTAATAGGTGGGAATTAGCATTGCTATCTTACATGGCAGAAAAGGTAGGACAACCTGCCAAATGAACACAGAATTAAATAACAGAGTTGAGATTTAAACCCATCTCCATCTGATTCAGAAGAAAGAAATCTAGATAGAGAATCAGAAGCTTTTTAGAAAGTGGTAAGGGTTAGGGTTATAGTCTCTGGGAAAATCCATGCCATTACAACTTTACATTTGGTAGCATCCTTTTTTGCTTTTATATAGTAAACTTATTAACTTATAAGTTTACCACTTGATTCATTGTTTTCCTATCGCTAATTCCTTTTCACATTTAGTGACTTCAAGATCCAAATGGATTATTTACCAACCTCTTAATAGCTAGCTAGGGCTTCTTTACTTTTGGTAATCTCTCCTCTACTCCACTTCAACCACCAACTCCTATAAACTTATTCTTAATCTGGCCATTCACAATAACTATGTTCAAATCATGAGTATAAACATGCTCATGTATAGCTACAAACTCTGATCCTTCCAGAGGGTAATTATGATAGTCTAGTCTGTCAATTCCATCAAGTTAAGGCTAATGCAGGATGTGTTTCTTGTCAAAGTTTGGATGCATGAAAATTAAAGGAGTGTGCAAAGTTGCAATTGGGGTGGGGCAGAAAACTGGAAGAGAATCTACAGGGGTCATTTAAATAAATAGATGCTTCAGAAGTAGACATAGGGTTTTGGTATTAAGAAGTCAGCTATCCAAGGTGATATAAGCAATGAGCAATAGATCTTGTAGGCAAACAGGAAGATTCTTAGTAGTGGTAAATAATCATTCAGAGGTCATTACCCCAAATCTATATTTCAGGTTTGCATGAAGGATTTGATTTATTTCAGGAGTCTTGGGTCAAGCAAATACATATCAGGGTTATGCCAAGGATCAAATACAAGTATGGCATTAATGCAGAAGAGCTTTCCAATGCAAATATCAGCTGTTGATACTATTCTTGATTTAAATGGCCCATCTTGATGTTATAGGCAGTACTGATATTATGGGGTTCCTACTTTCTCCTACACCCAGGTAAATGTTTCCTTCCTTGTTTCTTTAGTGGTTAAGAGAATTATGGAGAAACTAGCTGGGGTTGGTCAACTATTCAAACATGCTTTTTATACATAAGCAGCATATTTGTTCTGTCTCAGTACGTTTATATTTATTTTTTATAAACCTTACTTCCCATCAGTAAACTAAGTGAAGATAAGAGAATAGAATTAGCATATCTGTCCCACTTGTTGTGACAAAATATGAGCTTAAGATTTGTATGCTAATTTAGGAAAGCATATTCCTAGCAGTATGTGGTAAGCCTGATAGAATAAAGTTTCAGTAGCAAATACAACTGTGGGAATCTCCATTAAAAAGCAACACTAAAAGTAGATGACATGAAAGAGTGTTATGGAAGCTATTTAGAGTGAATTTGAACAGAAATAGAGCCATCTCTAGAGAGGCGGAGCCTTGGGACAACTCATTTGTGGAAAAAAGATGGAAAGAAAAAGTATAAGGATAAGGCTTCTCCCTGCCACTCTCCAAATTTGTGAGGAAAGATGTTGACGGAAAGAGGTAGGAGGAGGAAGTTACAACGTGTTTGCATTTCTTGATAGGCAAAATACATAGAGCTTTGTATAGCTTGGAGATGGAAAGGAAAGGAGACGTGCTAAACGTGCTGGAGTTAATTATATTAGCTAATTGCATTTTCTTCTATTGATGCTCCCTCATTCCAAGTCACACCAGTGCCTATGGAGAGACACCACTCTTGTTTTTTGAGGCAGCCAGAGGAGTGTCCAGAGCATGTGCTGGGCTCCTTGCTACCTTATAGAAAACATATCTTCTTTGGAAAGTAGAAATACATTCCTATACACCCCAAATCCTCCTTGCAAGTTAAAATTAGGAACAGAAGGGAGGATGCCTTTTGAAATATTCTACAATGTACTTGTTATTTATTTTTCCCCTGCGTGGCATATACTAGCCACATGCAATATAAATTTAAGTAGGACACAAACAAATAATATTGACTTTAATATCTGTATATTTATCTCTTTCTTTTTCTTTTTATGACAACTGATGTCTTTCATTTGCAGAATCAATATTATTATTAAAATTAATGTATTTAAACAAGAAAATTAACTATTTTTGAAATAACTACCTTTATATCATTAGGTCAGCCTGCAGATAGGTAAAATTTGTGAAGATGGCTCTCAAGTGGCTGAAATTTGGGAGTCACTGTAGTATAACATGATGTGGCAGAAAAAAACAGGATTGAAAATAAAAAATTTATGGATGCTCAGCTTTGCTAATAACAACCTATGCATTGTGGACAAGTGGTTTAAACTTGCTTAACCTCAGTTTTCTTCTCTTTGTTTAAAAATATTGATAATAATCCTCAATTTAGCTAATTTATAGTACTTTTTGTGAAGATTCAATGGGATAGTGTATTCTATATTCTTTTTAAAATATCCAGTGTTAAAATGAAGAAGTATTGTGGGTAAACCTTAAGAAGGCCCCTACTGAGTCATTTCCTTAATAGTTCCCTCGCCTGAATGTGGCCAGAACCTATAACTTGCTTTTGTTCAACAGAATATGAAAAACAAAGGTGATGGGATCAAACTTCCTTAATTAGATCTGGTTATATGTCTTAGCTGAATGAGAGGGTGAGAGAGAGAGAGATTCTCCCATTGGCCTTGAAGAAGTAAGTGGCCCTATTGTGAACTGCCTATGGGAAAGGCCACATGGAAGAGAACTGTGAGCAGCATCTAGGAACTGACTGTGGTCTCCAGCTGACAGCCAGAAACTAGGGCCCTTGGTCATACAGTCACAAGGAAATTCATTCTGTCAGCAACCTAAGTGAATTAAGTAGAATATTTCCTAATTGAGTACAAGGATGGGAACATTGTCTAGCCAACCCCTTGATTACAACACTGTGAGTCCCTAGGAAATAAAAAAAAAAATTACTTTCTCAGATGTACCAGCCACATTTCAAGTGCTCATACAGTGCAGTATAAACATTTTCATAATCTTATAAAACTCTATTGAACAAGACTCTTCTGGAGGTTCCTGAAGGCTGAGGCTGAATCTGAGACTTCCCCTGAAATTGAACCTGATTTGGCTTTTCCTTTTATCTGTCCTATTTCCTGTCAGAGGTTACTGCTTTTTCCTAGGCATGTTTCCTTTATGAAATTTTTGCATCCAAACCCTTGACTCAAGGTCAGCTTCTGGGACAGCTTTATCTAGGACTCCAGAGAAATTAACTGGAAGAAATGTCATTTATTTCTATCCCTGAATGCTAATTGACAAAATATACTTTCATAATTACTGATTTTCTAATCCTTATTCCTTCATGGTACCTCCCTTGATTGTTAAATGTGGAAATACGGATTGCTGCATTTACAGTTTACAAAATTCTTTCTCAGACATATTTTAAAGAAAAGATATTTTAAAATGTAGCATACCTGCACTGGTTTATAGTAGGCAATCAGTAATAGGTAGCTATTAATATCCTTATTTTAAGGATTGGAGAATTGAATCCTAAAATGGTTGCAATAGTCTAAGACCATATTTCAAAGAAGTGGCAGAGTTAGAATTCATTGCTGGCTCTTTTGACCAAGAATTTGGTACCCTTTCCTTACAATGCACTGACTTCAGAACTCCAGAGGATCTGCCACACTGAGCATCCTCTGTATGAATACAAAATGGACATCAGAGGGTGTGTTCTGAGAAGGGAGATTGTTCTTTCTAAAATTAAGAATTACATGGTTGCAGGATGACTAAAGGTCAGGTTGTGAGGTAGACATTCACCCTTCACGTACTTTCCTTTAAAGTATCTGTAACTGATTGTTTAGTGCCCTAATGCTTTATGTCTGCTTCAACCATGTAGTTTGGCTGATCTTTTTTTTTCCCATACAAGCACAAAATGACCCCATAGGTCAAATACACTCTGTTTTTCTCCTCCTCCTCCTCCTCATCAGCTGCAGCTGAAGCAACAGCATCATCATCATCATTGTTGTCATTATGATCTATTTATTGAGCCAGGCAATATGCTAAGATTTTGCAGGCATTATTTTATTCAATATTCATAACAAGCCTAGGAGCTGTTGTCATTATTATCATTCTCATTTTATAGATGAGCAGAATGAGGCAAATGTCAAAGACTTGTAGTAATTATATAGGGTACAACTTCCTTCCTTTCCACCATGATCCCAAGTTAACAGTTTTCCAGGTCATGTGAGGAATAACCAATACTACTTGGGCTTGTTTCATTCTGTGTCCTCTCCAAACCTGGTGTATCGTCAGTAGCAGTGGAAGAGATAAAGTAACTCACTAAGAAATAAGGCCAATTTCTCTTTTTTCTCAGATTTTCTGCTGATGTTTACCTAAAAGTAAACATCAATAGATTTGGTTCTATTATATTAAAAAAAAAAGATATGCATCAGTTTCTTTGCATCATTTTCAAAGAGCTGCTTACATTGTTTCAAAATAGGGTTAATTAATGTGATATGGCATGTAATTAGATCAACTTTGTCCTAGAAATTGGTCTAATTCATTCTTAGACTGAGCCATATCTGAACTAATGGGCTCAAATGCCCATTACCAGCTCCCAAAGCTATCTATCATGTCAAAAATGTTGATGGATCCAGCTTAATGACACCCAGATATTATTTCTGAATCTTAGAAGACAAACTGCAGATACAAGGTAAATATAAAAGTCTCTTGCTGAGATCTATAGAAAAATGTTGTCATTTTAATTAACATTTCCAAATAATAATCATTAATTTAGGGCTGCAAAGCCAGCCACATACCAAATGCAAAATTTCTGAGTATTTTAAAGCAGGAAAATGCTCTTTTGGGAAATGAAGAATAAACTTGGTTTTCTGATTCTAGTCTGGAAATATCATATCAAAGCATGTTTTTTTCTCCTTTTAAATAAAAACAATGTGACTTTCTAAAATTATTCTTCCTTATTAATTTGTCCACTGACATGCAGTACTTTTGAAAAAATTCTTACAATGGATTAAAATTGTATTTTAAAAAATGAACTTGAGATGTTGAGCTTCATGGTCTTCAAAAATACAAGGTAATTGGAAGTGCTTTGGAACTTGGAACATGAAGGAATAAAACCAATTTCGATAGCAGATTGAAAGTTTTTTTTTGTTTTCATGAAGAATGTAGTAACCATCCCACAACTCCCCTTCATCAGTCTATCATAGCAACCATCCCACAACTTCCCTTCATCAGTCTATCTCCCCATTTCCCTAGTCTTTATACCACTGACTTACCTTACAGATTGATCCCTTAGCTCTCCATGGGAACTGGAGGTCTTGCCTTGCATCCTGAATCCCAGCCACTTGATAGTAATTTGGAATCTCTTCCTGATTCTCTCATTCCTTTAGGTAAAGGTTTGCCAGAGACTTCCAATTGTCCCTCAGTGGCTGACTTGGATCTCATTCTAAACAAATTTATCATCTAGCACCTTGCCTATCTGTATTTAAATTAACATTATTTAGTTAAGTGGATTCTACCACCTTTCTTGAATCATCCACTTTACTACCTTTACATCCACTTTACTACCTCCATATGCTCACCTAAGCCACTACATTCTCTCACCTGATGAAAGCATTAGATTCCCAGTGGGTCTCCCAGATTAAAATATTGGTCTCTTTGGTCCATTTTCCATGCTGCCACCAAGGAAAACAATTCAATATGAAAATCTGATCATTTTAATTATTAAAATATTCCTAGCCACCCATTACTCTTAGGAACAGGCCCTAAATCTCTGATGCAGTTTGTGAGGCCTTGCGTGACAAGACTCCACATTTACCTGGTGTTCATCAATACACTCTTTCACAAAACTATGCTTTCTCTTTTATGGGATTTTCACACAAATTTCCTCTGCCATGGACCCACTTTCCTCTTGTCTCCATGTAAATCACTGGCTTATCCTTCAGGTCTTTGCTTAACCTTTTTTTCCCTAGAAAATTCTTCCTGTTCTTGCAGATCCGATCAAGTATCCTTTTATAAACACTCATATTATCTCTCTCTGTGTGCTTAATTACACATTGAGTGTGCATTGTGTGCCAGACACTTATCAGTTGTAATTTGTTACCACGTTATAAGACCCAAGAACATTAAGACCACATTTATCTTTTTCACAGCTATGTTCCCAGGTATATATAGAGCATTATGCTCCAACAGCAAATACAAGATAATGAATAAATGAATGGGCTCCTACATAGAATCTCCAGGTTTTGGCAGATCAGGAGAATTCCTAAATGATAGCACTTATTGGCCAACTACTATATGCTAAACCCTGTGATGAGCTTAAGTATTTTATCTCATTTTATATTCACAGCAACCATACAAATTAACTTCTAATATTAACCCATTTACAGATGAGTAAAATAAGACTTTTAACTGACCAACCAAATTTCTTTTATTAAATTAAATTAAATTAATTTATTTTTATACAACAGGTTCTTATTAGTTATCTATTTTATACATATTAGTGTATACATGTCAATCCCAATCTCCCAATTCATCCCACCACCACCTCCCCTGCCACTTTCCTTCTTGGTGTCCATATGTTTGTTCTCTACATCTGTGTCTCTATTTCTGTCCTGCAAACTGGGTTATCTGTACCATTTATCTAGGTTCCACATATATGCGTTAATATACAATATTTGTTTTTCTCTTTCTGACTTACTTCACTCTATATGACAGTCTCTAGATCCATCCACGTCTCTACAAATGACCCAATTTCATTCCTTTTAATGGCTGAGTAATATTCCATTGTATATATGTAGCACATCTTTATCCATTCATCTGTCGATGGGCATTTAGGTTGCTTCCATGTCCTGGCTATTGTAAATAGTGCTGCAATGAATATTGGGGTTCATGTGTCTTTTTAAATTATGGTTTTGTCAGAGTATATGCCCAGTAATGGGATTGCTGGGTCATATTGTAATTCTATTTTTAGTTTTTTAAGGAACCTCTGTTTTCCAAATTTCTATGTATATATAATATATAATCTCCCTCTCTCTCCTCTCTCTCTCTCTCTCTCTCTCTCTCTCTCTCTCTCTATATATATATATATACATATATATATACATGCACAATCACAGACATATACATATGAGATGGGGAGAGAGATACCCACCTACCAACTATAGTACCAGTAATGTAGGCCCTACAAACAGTTTTTTCCCTTATAGTTACAGGCCTCTGCATTCCCAGCTGTCTCTCTATCAAATATACAAATACATTTACACACATACTGTGTTCCCAACTTGCAAGGGTCTGAAAGAAATTTTGTTCAAAGAGGACTTCACTCTTAGTGCTGCTATAGAAAGGTCCCTCCTATTCATATGTTCCTCTCATTCCCCTCACAGATCAGCTCTGAGGGTGTGGGGGTGGAGGACATGGAGGGAGGAAACAAAAATGGGCTTTTGTTTTTCTCTTGAGGCCAAAATCTTATTTGTTTTAAAGAGAAAAATTCCCTTTGGGAATTCCCTTTGGGCTCTTGTCAAGTGACTTCCCACTTCTTTAGGCCCTTTGAGTAAATGAATAAATGTTCTTTGGTGTACTGGACATTTTGTGTGTGTTTAGCTTATTAAAAGATCGAATTATGCAGCCAAAGTGGAGAGGTCAGAAACTGGGCTGATGCTTTGCAAAATATCTCTCTACTGATGAATTCACGATTTTATATGAAAATTGAACACAATTGTTTCTTATGATTTTTCAATGAAAACACATTTTCTTCCTACCATACATAACATTCATAATTTGTTTCATAAATATAGCATTTGAAAGAAAAATGTTTATTTTTCATAAATATTTATTTGCCAATTATTTGGATCACCCAATGAGGAAACTGCCAAAACTTTTTGTTGTGTTGTTTTGTCTTTCCTTATTCCCTAGGTTAAGTTTTTAAAATCCATAATGTGGAAATTACATATCATGGCATGGATGCTGGAATGCTCTAACACTTTTTAAAATTACACATTTGGTTAATTTCGGGATGTTAAGCTCAGGCCAGGAAATTTTATTATGGAATCAAGCTCCCTGACTTATATATATATTTTTAGTTAATAAAGTGTTGGGTTTTTGTTCCTCCCCACTGTGAGCCATATTTTCATTTTTGACATCAACTCATTCAGTCACTAGATAATGACTTCGAGAATAATCTGACAAGATACCCTGAAGTCAGGATTATAGTTAGGAAGATGTGTTGTGCAATTAACTTGTGTCTAACAAAAGACCCGTGGCATCTTTACATCTAAGAATGGTCAGCCAATCATGCCCACATTTGATCATTCATCTGTGCGCTGAAGTTGGGATGACTGACTACGTAATTTTTTACTATATTTTTTTACTATTTTTCTACTTTATTCTTACTATTCTTTAAATAAAATGCTTTCTAAGATGGATTGTCAGGTTCTTGACAGATTATGTATTTAGGTTATGTATTTATGTACAGAATTGCATTCATTAAGATGTGAGAAGGGAATCCTCTATTTAGTGAAGCAAGATACATGCCTGTTAATGTTAGATCTTCATAAGAAACATCAGCATATATATTAAAAATTTTTTAAACCTCTCAGGGTGATTTAAATATGCAATTTTGTATTTCCCTCAATATGCCATTAAGTTGATGTAGGTAGGAAGGAGAATACTTTATCAATACAAATGATTGAAAGATGTATAAAGAGGAGGGATAGAATTAGTTTATACTAATAATGACTCCTTGATAATAGATTTGTCACCATGTAATTAGAGAAATATTTCTCTCCAAAATCAATTCTTCCAAGATTAAAACATAACCCAACCTTTAGAGGGGTTCTTGCAAGAAGGTAAAATAATGAATTATTAAAAATACTGCAGCTTCTTGATAAAAATTTTATGATAACTGTACAGTGCTCATCTAACCTTGCCTTTTAGCAATATGGAAACATGAGCTCTGCTTATTTAAAATTGTAAATTAGTTTCCTCTTGTTGTCTCATTTAAAGTCTTTTCCAGAATAGATCCAGAGGTGCCAAATGACTCCAAATTGTAATATACAGTTTTTTTTTCTCCTTCAGAATTATTGTACCCATTATATTAATACCTTCCACTTTGCTGTAGAGCTCCTTGCATTTGCAGAGGTTTTTATGTATCTCTAAAATGAAATGTCAACAGATTATATGCATTATTGAGAGTCTGAGCACTGAGCACCATCTTAACTTGGAAATATCTACAAGTACAGTATTTAGGATGCTCCAGGGGGAAAAAAGGGAGTAAAATGAAAATTTCATATTGTTACTTGCATGTTATAGAACTAACTGAGGTGACTGGTAAACACAAAGAATGCTAACTCCTTTTCTGTCTTTGAGTCCTATATTTGCTCACTTCTTCTTTATCATAGACACATAGAGAATGGGGGAAAAGAGGAACATATTTCCTTTGGACATTTTTATATGCAGGTACCACAAAACCACTCTTTTTGTATCAATTAGCACTGAATTCCTGTCCTTAGGCATGGTGACTATTGATTGCAAGAATGTTTCCTATAGATTTATTTATTCCAGGGGAGTTTCAGTCTTCCATCATAGGGAGGATAATGTCCCTAACTCATTACATTGCTGGTAGGTGTTGTTTGTCTCCACTCTGCCAGTGCTCTAGCATAAGTACTTGGATTGAAGTGTTAAACCAAAATTTGGTCAAACCCACCGAACAGCCCAGGGACTGTGTTTCATGGAAATAAACAAACTAGAAAGCATTCCACTGAAGCACCAGAGTAGTGAAATAAGCCCAGGTTTCATAGTCAGATGACCACACCATTATCACTTACTATTGAAGTTAAGTAAATTATTTTACATTTTTAACCTCCCCTATCTTTCTATAAGGACTGAAACTGAGATGATTAGATCTAAAAATAAATGATTTAAGATAGGAGAATAGCTTAATATAATGCTTATCACAAAGATGATTCTCAATAAATAATACTATATTTGTTTTTTAATTTATCTACCTCTGCGGAGTTGTTATGCTCCATAGAAGAGTGCTCCATATTAATTTATTAATTTTCTTCCTCTTATTGTGATGATTGGTCAGAATGGCCAGTAACTCTTCATTTGAACTTCCTGAAATTTTAAGGATCAACATATGCTGAGATTGTTTACCATGTAGAAGACACATAAAATATGTTAAAGCAAGAAAAGTGTGGCATATTATTTAATAAATTTTACTCAGTTTAGAAACCCTCATCTTGAAATAACTGTCAGCTGGGTTCTATGTGGCCAAGGGATGTATGTATATGTACATTTGGTTGAGGAGACAAACAGATGACTTGTTGGGAATAACTAAACAGTAGTTTGTAATGAGAACTCAAAACAGTGACCTTGTAATGTATATATATATATATATATATATATATATATATATATATATATATGATAGTGATTCCTAAATCTTCCTTATGAGGAATTGATAATCATTGCTCCTGATAGGACTCAAATGAGTCTGTTACGATTGGTTCTAGGCACAAATTTGAAAGTAGTAATCAGGCCCCTCCCTTTTTTTTTTTTGTAAGAAAACACTATTCAAGCACAGTTAAATTGAACTTATGTAGTATGCATTACATACAGGCAGTTTCTATTTCATTACGTTCATTCATTCAATTTCATTTATTTCTCACAGATGAACAAGTGTGAGATATTTCCTTCTTGAAAAAGGGACTAATAACTATTTGTAGATAATACTTCGTGTCTCCATCTTCTATTTCTGAAAAATTTTCCTCCAATATAATGGTTATAGGGAGGGTAACTCTACTTTCAGGTTCACCTGGGATGGTTTTAAGTTTAGACTTGTTGTCCCAGTGTAATTAGTCATGGGTCTCCCTTTTACTTTCATTCAGTCTGAACAATAAATTTTATGGTTCCCTGGTTATGGGACCTGTATTTATCTCCAGTATGTCATGGACAATGCTGGGTCTTACTTTCTTGAGGTTGGCTTTTCCTTGGCCTACTGTATCTTGCCAGCATGTTCTTTGCTTTGGCAAATAGACTCTGCCTTAATCAGTTCTCATGTGTAATACAGAACAATAAGATTGTCAAAGGATTTTTTCCCCAACAGCTTGTATTGTGGAGCAGTCACTTTTTCTTTAGAACTAAACTTAAAATGCAGATTTTTTTTCATGATTTCACAGTATTGCGTAAATCCATATGTGTATGGTACCAGAATATCAATAATAACTTTGTTTTCAACACCATGTTCATAATTATGTTTCAGATTAGGGTGGCAACCAATTAGTGGGTTGTGAAATCTATTTAGTGGTTCAAAAGAGGCATTTAAAAGCAAAGTAGAATACAGAATATGAAGGTGTAAGTCTACATGTTACTTTGAGAAAGTGTACTTTCAGTAGTGTGCATGTGTATGTATGTGTACAGGTATTGATGTAGATAGATGATAGGTAGAAATATAGATAGATAGATAGATAGACAGATAGATAAATGAGAGTGAGAGAGCAAGAAAGAGAGAGAAAGGAAGAGAGAGAGCCAGTCTCCAAAATGGTCCCCCATGATCCTTGCCTTCTGGTATTCATGTCCCTATGCAGTTACTTCCCATATTCAGTCATGGCTGTTTTGTGTCATAAATGGGAAGGCTAGGTCATAAAGACTTTGCATGGCCTGTTTTGTCTTTGGAGTTATCTCTCTGTGCGAAGCCATCTGCCATAACATAAGGATGCTTAAGTATCTGTGGAGAAACCCATGTGAGATTGAATGGAGCCCTATAATGTGTCTGATGCTGTGCAAAATTAAGACATTTGTCAAAGGTTATATTCTTTGACTTTAAACTGTATTAACATCCTTAGAAAACATTTTGGGTTTCCATCTTAAGACTTGCTTCTATGCAATCTTTTTATAACCTATAGTTTTTTGTCCCTCTCTTGAGCTCTCATTTAGCTAGTTTTAATATTAAGATGCTTCTTATTAATGTCATTATAGACCATTTTTTAAACACTTAGACATTCTTTTAAGCAGTGTTGGACAAACAAAATGGCTGCATAATATAATATTTTAAAACTAGTAGAGGGCTTCCCTGGTGGCGCAGTTGTTGAGAGTCTGCCTGCCGATGCAGGGGACACGGGTTCGTGCCCCGGTCTGGGAAGATCCCACATGCCACGGAGTGGCTGGGTCCGTGAGCCATGGCCACTGAGTCTGCGCGTCCGGAGCCTGTGCTCCGCAATGGGAGAGGCCACAACAGTGAGAGGCCTGCGTACCACAAAAAAAAAAAAAAAAAAAAAAAAAAATCAGTAGAGGATGACTATGTTAAAAATTCATAGTTTTCTAAAAATGTGTTTTACATTTTAGAATATTATTTAAACATTCAAAAACTAGGATCCTTGTTGGAATGACACAGACAATTTCAGAGAACAGTATGTCTGGGAGATTTTTAATGCAGCCCTTAATTTACTATGAATTTGAAATTATTTTTGAATTGCTGTGTTCCATGGTGGAGAAGTTTGTCAAGAAGTATAATGAATTATATTGAGTTAATATTTTTGTGAAAGAAGACAGACATAGACGTTGTGGGGAAAATCACACTTGTGGGAAATAGTTCTACCAGGAGTGATTCAGCAGCAGCCTGCTCTAAGGCAACCGTTGGTACAGTCACCGGAATTGGGTTAAGTTGATTTGTGAACTAGGTTCCCATTTCCCCATTCTTTGGCCATTGACTAAAGCTTGTGCTGTTCCAGTCTCAGCATTGGTTTCCTTATTGGCTGCCCAAATCCAATTGGAAAAAGAAACTCCCTGGTAGAGACAGGGGGTCTTGGCCCAGGCTAGGGCCCTGCAGCAGGTCTGGTTGACTAATTCGGTAACAAAACCATACACATAATTGTATATTTCCACATCCTGGTTTATTCATGACTTAGAGGACTTCAAACTCAAGTTATTGTTTCTCTCCAGACTCACTGCTTGATAGTTTGTTCCTTTTGATTTACATGCCAGTAATACCAAACTGATGATAGATTCCCAATTCTACTCTTATATATAAGTCATGCTTCTGTGCCCTTCCCTACCTAAATACTCTTTGTCTTCCTACCCTCTTGTTACTTACATTTCAGATATCCCTGTACTGGGAAACTTTTTGTGGTGCTTATAGCACATGATTCATATAGCATATCCTCCTTTTGTAACTTTAAACCTCATGCAGTTTTAGGTTTATGTACGTCCTTTTGAAACCACACTCTTGGGTGGGACTTGAAACCAGCCAAAACTCAGATTTGGACTGAACCCACAGGCTGGGACTTGAATCCACCTGCACCTCAGATTAGGACTTGAACCCATGATCCCTGACTAGGAGGGGACCCCATCCCACTGTTTTTTTTTTTGTTTGTTTTTTTAATTAAAACCACTCACCTGTTGTCAGGACTTACTGAAGCTCAGGTTCTTTTGTCTTGTCACAGAAAGAATTCAGCGTGAGGCAAACCTGTAGGTAAAGAGTGAGTTTATTAGCATAGGACACTTGTGAGAGATACAAGCAAGCTGGCAAGGGAGCACAGCAGCCCCAAGAACAGAGAAGGCCACACTTTTATAATCAAAGAGTGCAGAGGGGAGAAGACAACCTTCTTCCTCATTCTTGGGCAGACGTCAAGGCTTACATCATCAGTTTGTCCTTTGGTCCTATATGGTTTAATTGGAACTGTCATGGTGTTATTTAAATCATCTGTATATTAGCAAAAGGGTGTGAAAGTTACCGAGTCCAAGCTCACTCTGCTCGCCACATGACAGGCCAATAAATCGGAGATGAGGTGTTGAGGCAAGAAATAGGACTTTATTTGGAAAGCCAGCAGACCCAGAAGATGGCAGACTAAAGTCTCAAAATAACCATCTTCTTGGGGTTTGGATGCCCGTTTCTTTCTTTCTTTTTTTTTCTTTTTTACAGCACAGAGAGGGGGAGGAGATGAGGAAGTAAAGTAAAAAAGCCATAAGTTTTGCAAATATCACAGGAATGCCCTGCTTCAGGGAGGGGATGTGTTAATTTCTTCTTTCTTGTAACCATCCACGGGTGGACAGAGTCCGGATATTTGCCTGAACAAAGGCACTTTGGTTTAACATTCAGGCAGAGGAGCAGGGTTCCCCAAGGCAGGCCATTATGTATAGACAGTATCCTTTTAATGAACAAAAGCAGCAGAAAGCAAAGGTTAATGTAAAAAAACAGATACAACATGTAGTCAGATTTGGCTCTTCCCTGCTACATTAACATATACATTAAATGTATATGTATACATATACATTAACATATACATTAAATATGGTAATTCATCTCAGGCTTCAGTAAAATGTCCCCTTTCACCTAGTTTCTGTCTTGGCTACATTCAGAAATGTTACTCTTCAAGGACTATTAACTCTCTGACTTCATGTAACAAGATTCAGGCACCATATCTATTGTCTTGTATTTTAACTATCACGGTTTGTGGCTTGAGTGTGTCTGGCACTTGGATGAACCTGGTCTTCCTTCAAGGTAGTGTAGATTGTTGCTAGGTTACTGGATTTTTTTTCTTGAGTGGTCATTAGCTTACAACAGTCTTCCAAACTCCCTTAAAATTCTCTTTCTGTCTTTAATCCCCTAGTGGGATTTCTAAACTGACCATTTAATTATCCTACTCTATCCCTATCACTTTGATGTAATTTATTTACTTGTACAATTATCTTAGGTTATGAATCCCTTGAAGGCAGAAAGAAAAAGTCCCTTTTGTTTGTATCCATGTATGGGTATGCCCATACACCATAGGTACTCCATAAATATTTGTGAAATGTAATTTCTTAAATTTCATTTGTAAAGGAAAGAAAAAGCATTATTCAATGGATTGGTGCCTCCTGCTACCTGAATTCTCCACTCTTTATGTGCCAAAAATTGAGCTCACTGGAAAAGTCAAGGTCTTTCATTTGCTTTCAATCTATTCACAATCTCTTTATTCACTTCAAAGGTGAATTGTGTCAGGGACAGAGACATGACAAAGGCAACCATGTTCTTTGTTTTTAAGGAGAGACTCCTCAGTTATAAGAGGAAGGTAAATAATTTCTATATATTTAGTGGAAAGATTTTTAAAGAGTAGGAGAAATTCCAAATAAGACTTAGTATAAACAAAAACTTCAAGTTTTGCTGCCCATGCTGTAAAAAGAAAAATTTGAAATTTTAATTATTTGTTACTCTTCATGGAACTTTTAAATAACATAACAGTTTTTCAGCTCAAAGAATTGTCACTTGATTCTGAGTCAATAGGATTTTTTGTTGATGCTGTTATTTTTGTTTTTCTCTCTTCCTCACTCTGTGTTTTTTCCTTCTTCCTTCCTTCTTTCCTTCCTTCCCTCTCAACCGTTTTCATCTCTCTCATTCTCTTATTCTTTGTTTCTTAAACTTGAAAAACATTCAGATATTTTTAACTTATTTAATTCCTCATGCCTACTCTATGCCATCACTGTACTAAACACCAGTAAGTCAAAGATAAATACGTCATAGCCTCTACCCTCAAGGAAGTATGAGTTTCATGAGGTAGAAAAAAAACAGTTACCTTGTGTGATTGGTGTTAAAATTGATACATTGCAAGGTGCTATGAGAACATAGAAAAGCAAACAATGCTTTATAAAGTAAAAAAATCTTTAAAATGTCAAAGGAAGAACAAGCAAAATTATTTTGAGCTACAACCATGTACAAGTTTCCTGCTAATCATTGATTTCTTCACATGTATTAACTCATAGTGATAATTCTTATAATTAACTATGCAAGGTGGGGAATATGATTATCCCTATTTATTTAGATTTGAAAACTAAATTTCAGAAAAATTAGGTGGATTTTCAAGGTCAAGTGTCAAATAACAAGGGAAGTCTTATCTTAAATAGTATTATAAGCGGGGCTTCCCTGGTGGTGCAGTGGTTGAGAGTTTGCCTGCCAACGCAGGGAACATGGGTTCAATCCCTGGTCTGGGAGGACCCCATATACTACAGAGCAACTAAGCCCATGTGCCACAGCTGCTGAGCCTGTGCTCTAGAGCCTGCAAGCCACAACTACTGAGCCCACATGACACAACTACTGAAGCCAGCGTGCCTAGAGCCCGTGCTCTTGCAACGAGAGAAGCCACCGCAGTGAGAGGCCTGTGCACCACAATGAAGAGTGGTCCCCGCTTGCAGCAACTAGAGAAAGCCCGCACATAGCAGTGAGGACCCAGTGCAGCCAAAGATAAATAAATAATTTTAAAAAATGATTAAGAAAAAGACAAGTGATTTTTTAAAAAATGTTATTTTTAAAAAATATTATAAGTATTATTATTATTATTTGCAGCTTTGAGGTAATATATGCCATCTGATAATAATGGGGATAGAAGATAAACATGTACTACTCCAGCTTTTAAGCTGCCTTCCACCATTGTTAATGAGTCTACAATACCATATCATATAGTCTTGTACTTCATATTCATTATTTGATTTACACATGGCTGGAGTAGATGTTGCTACTCCATTGTTTCAAAGTTTTAGAAAGTAGGCTTCAATTGAATAGTTTGTTCAAAAGCACCTAACACATACTAAATGCTCAGTAAATGCTTTCTTCCTCCAATCATGCTTCATCTGACTCCAAATTTTACTAGTGTTTTAAATAATAAATGTTAGAATAATGTATTGCTTTGGCAAGCTTCTATACCTCTTAAATCCCCTTAAATCTCCATGGCAGTTTGATCCAAACTCAGGATTTAAGTTCCTTATTTCACCAGGAAAAATGTTTTATGTTTTGATTTTGTACTACTCCAGCATTTAAGACACCTTCCACCATTGTTAATGAGTCTACAATACCATATCATATAGTCTTCTACTTCATATTCATTATTTGATTTACACATGGCTGGAGTAGATGTTACTACTCCATCGTTTCAAAGTCTTAGAAAGTAGGCTTCTCTCTCCTTTCAAATCTATTTTCAAAGGAAGACAAAAACTGCTTAACAGGATCTGAGAGTGACAGGGAGATGGGGTGGCAGAGGAGAAAATTTTGTAATAAAATTAAATGATTTAGGAATATAAATCAGGTGACAGTTTGGCTTCTCATGAAGGGATAATTTTTGGCACCTGAGGCAACTGCTGTGGATCCACACCTTTATCCCATGATATTTCCTGCTTTACCTCTGTTTCTGCCTCTCTACTTCTAAATTGTTTTTTCTTTCTTTTCTGCAACATGTGGTATATCCTTAAATTGCATCAAGGTTGTCTCATAGCTGCATATTGTAGCCCATCACTGTGTTGGGAGCCAGCAAACAGAGGATCAAAGGAGAGTAATGAGTTCTTACATAACACTGCAGCATTTACTGTTTCCAACAGCTCTGTTCCTTTCAGGACAGTGTGGGGAGCAATAATCACTACCCATATAGTCTGACTGTCTTAATCATTCTTGGAAAACCAATTTCAGTACACTCATTAGAGCCAAGAGAGTTCCTTTTCTCCAAAGGGATTTATGGAATAGGAACATTGAATTAGAATCTGATGGAGGCTGGAAAACAGGAGTTCAGAGGGATGAGAATGTAAGAAAAAAGTATTTTTTCAGTTGTGTCTGTGAGTGTGAAATGAGCTCCCTTTTGATCCAGGTTTTTATGGCTGTCATAACAGACACAGCCACTTGAAAATATTGAGAGTTTTCTATATGTTGAACAAAATAATAAAATTTATAGACCACCTCTTTGAATAGTCACCAAAATCAAGGTGAACTTATTTTGTGATTATCTCTTGAGAGCCATGATGACAAGACAAGAGGAGATTTTATATTCCTACCCATTCTAGGGCAAACTATATCAGGCCTGATAAAGCATGGCCTTAAAGACCAGATGAGTCTGGGAAGATTCCTGATGGTTAACAGATTATGGAGAAGATCAAGAAGGAGTTTTCAATCTTCCCCTCATGTCCTCTCCACCCTGCATTGCTGATAATATGGATAGTGGGCATGGGGCTCCAACCTCAAGGGCAAGTCCCTGAGACGTAGACCAATCAAGCAAACAGTATGGAGGTTCCTTAAAAAACAAAAAAATAAACTACCATATGACCCAGCAATCCCACTACTGGGCATATACCCTGAGAAAACCATAATTGAAAAAGAGATATGTACCACAATGTTCATTGCAACTCTATTTACAATAGCCAGGACATGGAAGCAACCTAAGTGTCCATCAACAGATGAATGGATAAAGAAGATGTGGCACATATGTACAATGGAATATTACTCAGCCATAAAAAGAAATGAAATTGAGTTATTTGTAGTGAGGTGGATGGACCTAGAGTCTGTCATACAGAGTGAAGTAAGTCAGAAAGAGAAAAACAAATACTGTATGCTAGCACATATATATGGAATCTAAAAAAAAAAAAAATTGGTTCTGATGAACCTAGAGGCAGGAAAGGAATAAAGACACAGATGTAGAGAATGGACCTGAGGACATGGGGAAGGGGAAGAGTAAGCTGCAACGAAGTGAGAGAGTGGCATGCACATATATACACTACCAAATGTAAAACAGTTAGCTAGTGGGAAGCAGCCACACAGTACAGGGAGATCAGCTCAGTGATTTGTGACCACCTAGAGGGGTGGGATAGGGAGGGTGGGAGGGAGGCACAAGAGGGAGGGTATATGGGGATATATGTATATATATAGCTGATTTACTTTGTTATACAGCAGAAACTAACACACCATTGTAAAGCAATTATACTCTAAGAAAGATGTAAAAACAAAACAAAACAAAAAAAACAGTGAGGAGAAAAAAGCAGTGACCCTTTGTCTTATAAAAAGGAATGCAAATTCCAGACACAATTTATTAATATTTCTAGGTTTTTCTGTAACTCAGCCACTCCTGTCATTTCTTGGGAAAATAGATGTGCATGTGTGTTTTTGATTGCACACTCTAAAAACTAGACACACACACACACATATATATATATGAATGAACATCTACGCCTACACATAGACTAGTATAGAGTAGACACTATTTAACACAACACTGGGGAAGAGGAAGTTCCTCCCCTCTGCCCCTTCACTATTATACACACATACTGAAACTTATGTCAAGGGAAATTTTTTAAATTAAAAAAATTTTTTTAACACCTTTATTGGAGTATAATTGCTTCACAATGGTGTGTTAGTTTCTGCTGTATAACAAAGTGAATCAGGTATACATGAACATATATCCCCATATCTCCTCCCTCTTGTGTTTCTCTTCCACCCTCCCTATCCCACCCCTCTAGGTGGACACAAAGCACTAAGATGATCTCCCTGTGCTATGTGGCTGCTTCCCACTAGCTATCTATTTTACATTTGGTAGTGTATATATGTCAGTGCCACTCTCTCACTTCATGCTTATCCTTCCCCCTCCCTGTGTCATCAAGTCCATTCTCTACATACGTGTCTTTATTCCTGTCCTGTCCCTAGGTTCTTCAGAACCGTTTTATTTGGATTCCATTTATATGCGTTAGCATATAGTATTTGTTTTTCTCTTTCTGACTTACTTCACTCTGTATGACAGACTCTAGGTCCATCCACCTCACTACAAATAACTCAATTTCATTTCTTTTTATGGCTGAGTAATATTCCATTGTATATATGTGCCACATCTTCTTTATCCATTCATCTGTCAATGGACACTTAGGTTGCTTCCATGTCCTGGCTATTGTAAATAGAGTTGCAATGAACTTTGTGGTAGATGACTCTTTTTCAATTATGGTTTTCTCAGGGTATATGACCTGTAGTGGGATTACTGGGTCATATGGTAGTTCTGTTTTTAGTTTTTTAAGTAACCTCCATACTGTTCTCCATAGTGGCTGTATCAATTTACATTCCCACCAACAGGGCAAGAGGCTTTCTATCAAGGGAAATTTTGCTTTGGGCAATCCCATCTAACAAGTTTCCATGTTTGCCATGAGGCAGTTACACATATGAAACAAAGAACACAAGATTTTGTGACTTTGATGCATAAAGTTTTCCTTTCTTTCCTTATGTTTCCTTCCTTCTTTGAGGAACTAGGACCAAGTTAGCTCCCTGGGGTTCATGAACTTATTTTGGGACCAGGGCTTCCAATGGAGGGAAAAACAGCTTTGCCATAAATAGTCTGTTGGAGCCATGGTGTAATTTAACTTGAAAACTAAAAAGAGTGTGATCCCATTTTATACTCCATGTTGACAAGACATTGATTTTTGTCTATTGAGTCTTAATATAAATACATTTTAGAGCTTGAGGAGACTTCAAAGGGGAGGAATGAAAGGATGAAGAGAAAGAAAATAATATTTATCAAGCATATACTATGTGTTAGTCACTTGGTAAGCTTTCCAGACATGTTAGCTCACTCAATTCTTACAAAAGTTGTGTAAGATTTGGAGTTGTATCCTATTTACAGGCAAATAATTAAATAATAGGAGAGGTTAAGTAATTCAACTTAAGTCATATTATTGTTGGAAGGTAGATCTGCAGTGTGAATTAGCACTGCCTTCTCATTTAAAGATGGGGAAAATTAGCTGAAAGAGATGAAAGAAAAAGGCAAAGCTAAAACTGGAGTTCAGATTCTATGACTTTCATAGTAAGTGTTCTTTCCAATCCACTGTCTCCACTGAGACTGTCACATGCCTAAACACTATGTATAAAAGTATGGAAGGGAAATAAGAAGGAAAAAAGGTTGAGAAAATTGCACTTGCCACAAATGATATCTAGGATTGTGAATCCTTTTCTTTCTTCCTATACATGGTTGCATAATCTAAACAAAAGATTCAGGAATCTTCAGTCACAACTATAATGTCCCTGGTAATGTTTTCATATAGTCTTTATTTTCCCAATGCATTGCCTTTATCACCTGCTGAGTATTATTAGGTTTTACACACTATGTGACATAAAACTTTGACACTCATGAAATTTTTCCCAAATCCAAGCTCATACTGCTCAGTGTACAATGGATCAATAAATCAAGAGATGAGTTGTTGCTGCAAGGAAGAGCAACTTTATTTGGAAAGCCAGCAGACTGAGAAAATGGTGGACTAGTGTCCCAAAGAACCAGCTTGCCTAAGTTAGAATTCAGGCTTCTTTTATACTAATAGGGGAGGGAATAAATTCAAACATTTCCTGGTTCTTGTCAGCCTCCAGAGGGGATGTGTTAATTTCTTCCTTCCTGTAGTCATTCACAGGTGGTTCTGGTCAGGATATTTCCTGTGAGCTAAACCAAAGTATTTTTAGCTTAATGCTCATTACCTGGGAGGCAGGGTTCCCAGAGATGGGCCATTGTACATAATTTAAGTTTATAGGCAACATCCCTTTAGTGATTAACTTAGAATACAAAGGTTCTTTCTTATTACAAATTATGCTATTTTAGATTCTTTTGAAATCTTGCAAGACTAGAAATAGATTAATTATGCCATAGTTCCTTGCTTTACTTAAAGAAATCTGCATGAACACACTGTAACTTTGCTCTTGAGACTGGAGGTTTATTTTTTTAAAGGGTACATAGATAACAAAAAATAATGTCATTTTATCTTTCCATATTTTAACATATGGAAGCATATATGAGCAGAGTGCTTCAAGAAGAGAAATATTTTAAGTGATTATGCATTGATTATTTGTTTCATTTAGTAACTGGTAATATTTTGCCTTATGGAACGTTCAAATTTTGTTTTCTTTTTACGTTTATAATTAGGGAAGTCTGAGATCAATTTGTAGCACTTCTTAGATAAACGTAGAAAATTAATGACTTGCATTCTTTAGTATTATTTGTTTATCTGGTCTTAACTTACATATTTTACCTTTATTTTCTCATTCTCTGCTTTTTAAAAAAAATATTTACTTTGTTATTATTCTTAATTAATTGCATTTATTTACCTTGTTTCCAATCCTTTTGCAAAATGGAGGAATATAAGTAGAGAGCTAGTTAGCAAGAAAGAAAACAAGCTACTCTTATTCGATGGCATTGTGTCAATCAGAGACAGTTTCTTCTTTAGAGTTAATGAGAAATTTCTTTAAGGGATTAAAAATTTCATCCTGTTTGGCATGACTCCTAATACCTATAAATCATATCCTGCTTTCCATTTTGAAACAAGAATGATAAATTGGATAAAGCTGGTGGAACTGAGCAGCAATGCATGTGTTGCTGTCATGTTCATAGAATATAAATTTTACATTATGACTAAAACTAACTCATCTGGTCTAATGCAGATGTGACTGTTCAGTTTGACTTATTATTATTTCACTATATATGCTTATTAGTTCTCTATGTTTGTTATTATGTGTTACTTTTGATTTGGTTTGTTTTCTTAATTGCTTAAATGGCAATTAAAAGATATTTGAAACATTTTGCAATTTGTTTCTTAAATAGCCAAACAAGTGTTATTAAGCAAATATAAAATTAACTCATAAAATCTGTGAGTCATTAGAATAACCTACAAAATAGAACTCTACTAGTTTAAGAGCTCAGTTATTAGCATCATCTAAGAGTTCTTTTAGACCTTTCATTACTATTCTTTTAAAATATATGCTCAAGATGAATAATAAGAGAAGAAATATGTCAGCTTTGGAAGGTTGCACAATATTTTCAAGACACTATTCTGACTTTGGCTGTCACAGTAAAATACACCCAATTTTAACTTCATCCTTTTTAATATTAAGCAAAAAGTTCTAAGACATAACGGTAGCCTAAAACTAACTATGCCATCTAAAGCTAACCCTAATTTTAGCACTAATCTAAGCCAAAACCCTAATATTAATGCTGAGACTAATTAAAGCCTCTCTCCCTAGGATTAATATTTACTCTCATGCTAAAGTTAAACCCCAACCTTCACTTAAACTTTATCCTTAATATTAGTATCAGTACAAAGTCCAGAAGCAAATAAGTTTTGCTGTTGAGTTGAGTTTGTAGATGAATTTGGGAAGTATTGCAATCTTAACAATATCAAGTTTTCCAATAAATGACATGGGATGTAATTCCTTTATTTAGCTATTTTTTTTCCATAACACCTTTATTGAGTTATAACTCACATACCATACAATCCATCCATTTAACTTGTACAGTTCAATGTCTTTTAGTATATTCACAGAGTTGGGTAACAATTACCACAATCAATTTTAGAACATTTTTATCACTCCAAAATGAACTTGGTACCTATGAATAGTCACACTACATTCATCTCACCCTCCCCCAACATGCCTCCCCCCCTCCCCCAGCCCTAGGTAACAACTGATGTACTTTTTTGTCTACATAGAGTTGCTTATTCTGGACATTTCACATAAATGAATTCATACACCATGTGGTCCTTTGTGATGGCTTCTTTCACTTTGCATAATGTTTTCAAGGTTTATCCATGTTATAAAATATATTATTACTTTTGAATGCTGAGTAATATTCCATCGCGTGGATACATCACATTTTGTTTATCCTTTCAACAGTTAATGGACATTTGAATTGTTCCACTTTTGGCTACTGTGAACCATGTTGCTTTGAACATTCATGTACAAGTTATTGTGCAGATGTAGATTTTTATTTCTCTTGGGTGTATGACTATGAGTGGAATTTCTGGGTCATATGGTAATTCTATGTTTAACATTTTAAGGAACTATTAAACTGTTTTCCACAGTGGTTACACCAGTTTACATTCCCACCAGTAATACACGAGTTACAGTTTCTCTATATCCTCATCATATTATTATCTATCTCTTTTATTATAGCCATCTTAGTGTCTATGAAGTGATATCTCATTGTGTTTTTTTTCTCCTTTTTTTATATCTTTATTGGAGTATAACTGCTTTACAATGTTGTGTTAGTTTCTATTGTACAACAAAGTGAATCAGCTATAAGTACACATATATCCTCATATCCCCTGCCTCTTGAGCCTCACTCCCATCCTCCTTATCCCACCTCTCTAAGTCATCACAAAGCATCGAGCTGATCTCCCTGTGCTATGCAGCATCTTCCCACTAGCCATCCATTTTACATTTGGTAGTGTATACATGTCAATGCTACTCTCTCACTTCATCCCAGTTTCCCCTTGCCCCCCTGTGTTCTTTTAATAGTGTTTTGCAGTTTTCTTTTTACAAATCTTGCATTGCATATGTTAAATTTATCACTATGTATTTTATTTTATTGATGTTTCATATTAACTGGAAAGTTGTATTACTTTTCTAATCAGGGTCCTGCCTTCAGTCCTATCCTATTCAAATTCTACTAAAATAATCTCTCAAATAAATGTTGGTTCACATTATCTTACTTCATACATTTTGAATTAAATTGGAGTTACATCATATATGCATTTAATTTAAATAATTTTGACTTTGACAGAGAAAAATCAAAAGTAATTAATGTTGCAAGGGGGAAAGGAAGACAAATTCTCAGAGTATGTCCAATACCCATCTTCACTGTTTCATCATTTGTCTCAGACATTTATACCAACACACCACTGAATAAGGTTGGATGGATGAAAGGCAGATATACCATACTTTATGAGCAATTTATGGAATTTTAAGGAAAATGTTGGCTACATGCTATTTTAATTCTCAAAACCTACTCATGAGGTGACACTGAGGTACTCAATTTGGAAAAAAATGATCATGCTGTCTCTCCATACTCATCTCTTACTCTTTCTTAAATCTGCACTCTGATATCCAGCCATTCTGAACTGCCTGTGTTCCTCTAAAACAGTCACACATGACATAAACATTCACAAATTATTGTCTTTGCACTTACTATTCTTTGCTTAGAAAATCCTCCATGGATTCACATGGTCAATTACTGTTCACTCTTTAAGACTTAACTAATATCAAACTTGAAATATATCTTTTTGCCTCCCTTTTGCCAAGATTGATATTCTTCTTTGTGACCTCTCAGGACCATGTGCACAATTCTCTCATCACATACAATATACTCATCTCTGTTTTTAAACTGTAAGGTTCTTTAAGGCATGGACTCTGTCTTATTTACCTCTGTGTCTCCTGAATTTAAGAAATGTTGGGCAAAAAGAGTCACTAAAATGTATATTGAATTAAATTGATTCTTAGCTATAAAATATACATTTTTATAGAAAACCAATTATAGTTACTATTCTAAAATTGCTGGCCTAAAGCATATAAAGTGAATATGCATCTGTGGTCATTAGAAAAAATAGATAAGTCTCTAAGTATATATACCAAAGTAGCTATATTGTCACATTTTTCATGATTTTAAAAGAGATGATTTCTTAAACAGTAGAAAGCAACGTAATAGGAAAATATTCCACTCTTTGGATTCCATTTGTAATTGAAGATAGGCCACTGGAGAAAATAGTGGTAATGATAATAAAATCATTGAGCCTGAAATGGTTTGGGTGTATGATTGCAAAAGGCATGGGTCTTTTTCTCCAATAATACAACTTAACAAACATACTGTGATGTGCTGCATAGTTTACCATAGAGTTATTAAAAGAAGTCTATCTAAGGAAACTATCATGACAATTGCAGTATAAAAGTTTTAAAAGAAATTATAGGAAGATTTTAATGATTAATATAATGTTTCATACTATACTCTGTGTCCTTTGACTTCAAGATTCTAGCACATTCACATTTTAAACACCTTTATGCAGTAGTATGGGATCAGAAAATACTTTAACAATAAGCATATCTTCTTACTGTTTATATTTTTTATCCTTTCCAAGTATTACTATAGGAAATAAAAATGAGCTGCAGTCAGTCTCTTTATAGCTATATAAATGCTGTGGGTTAAATTGTGCAAAAGGTGTATGTCTTAACTACTTGATGTGAAATCTATGCTGTTTATTTCTGTAGAATATAGAGCAAGGTAAATATTAACTCAAAAATTTTCGTGTAAGTGATAACAATAAGTACATTTTAATTCAAACTGAGATAAATAATTTTAAGAAAACAGTTTTCCATTTGGTTTTAAAAAAAGAAAAGATTTTAACAGAATATTCTCAATTATATAACTCTCTATAATTAACATTCCTATGTTGCAAAAAATATATTCAAAATTAAAGAAAATGTTTAAAAACAGCTTGACTGAAAATTAAAAAGGAATTTTCCTCTTCTCATTTAATTAGTTAGGAACTAATGAGTTTAAAATTTTAGAGGAGACAAAGATAAACTAGCAGAGTAGAAGGAGGTGAGCTTACTTCTTCTTATGAAAACACCAAAAATCACAACTAACTGCTGAACAACCATTGAAAAAATAGGCTGGAACCTACCGAAAAAAAATGTCCTACATCCAAAGACAAAGAAGAAGCCACAATGAGATGGTAGGAAGAGTGCAATCATGATAAAATCAAATCTCATACCCACCAGGTGGGTGACCCACAATCTGGAAAATAATTATACCACAGAATTTCTCCCACAGGAGTAAAAGTTCTGAGCCTCACATTAGGTTCCCAGCTTGAGGATCTGGCAAAAGGAGGAGGAGCCCCCAGAGAAACTGGCTTTGAAGGCCAGTGGGGTTTGACCACAGGAATTCCACAGGACTGGGGGAAACAGAAACTCCACTATTGGAGGGCACACACAAGGACCCAGGGGAAGAAAAGCAGTGACCTCATAACCCTGGGCCAGACCTACCTTTTAGTATTGGAGGTTTTCCTGTGAAGGTGGTGGGTGGCTGTGGCTCACTGTAAGAACAAAGACACTTGTAGCAGTAGTTCTGGGGGGCTACTCATTGGTGTGAGCCCTCCTGGAGGCTGCCATTTTCTCACCAAGGCTTAGCCAACAGCTCTAGCCTCCAGTGCTGGGACATCTCAGGCCAACAACCAACAGGCTGGGAACACAGACCCAACCATTATCAGACAGGCTGCTTAAAGTCTTCCTGAGCACACAGCTGCCCAGTAAACACAACCCCTGACATGGCCCTTCTGACCAGAAGGACAAGACCCAGCTCCACACACCAGTGGGCAGGAAGAAGTTCCTCCCACCAGGAAGCCTGCACAAGCCCCTTAGATCTGCCTCATCCACCAGGGGGCAGACACCAAAAATAAGAACTACAAACCTGCAGCCTGTGGAATGGAAACCACAACTATAACAAGTCAGACAAAATTAGATGGCCGAGAAATATGTCCCAGATGAAATAACAAGATAAAGCCAAAGAAGAACAACTAAGTGAAGTGGAGATAGGCAATCTATATGAAAAAGAATTCAGAATAATGATAGTAAAGATGATTCAACATCTCAGAAAAAGAATGTAGGCACAGATCAAGAAGATACAAGAAATGTTTAACAAAAACCTAGAAGAACTAAGGGACAAACAGAGATGAACAATACAATAACTGAAATGAAAAATACACTAATAGGAATAAATAGCAGAATAACTGAGGCAGAAGAATGGATATATGACCTGGAAGACAGAATGGTGGAAATCTCTTCTGCAGAACAAAATAAAAAAAATAAAAAAAAATGAGAAGAAATGAGGACAGTCTAAGAGACCTCTGGGACAACATTAAGCACACAGACATTCACATTATAGGGGTCCCAGAAGGAGAAGAGAGAGGAAGAATCTGACAAAATATTTGAAGGGATAATAGCTGAAAATATCCCTAAAAAGAGAAAGGAAACAGTCACCAAGTCCAAGAAGTGCAGACAGTCCCAGGCAAAACAAACCCAAGGAGGAACATGATGAGACACACAGTAATCAAATTGACAAAAATCAAAGATACAGAAAAAATATTAAAACAACAAGGAAAAAACAAAAAATAACATACAAAGGAATTCCCATAAGGATGTCAGCTGATTTCTCAGCTGAAACTCTTCAGGCCAGAAGGTTGTGGCATGATATACTTAAAGTGATGAAAGGGAAAGACCTACAACAAATAATACTTTACCCAGCAAGCCTCTCATTCTGATTTGTTGGAGAAATCAAAAGCTTTACAGACAAGCAGAAGCAAAGATAATTCAGCATCACCAGACCAGACCAACTTTACAACAAATTCTATAGGAAATTTTCTAGGTGGAAAAGAAAAGGCCATGATTAGAAACAAGAAAGTTACAAATGGAAAAGCTAACTCGTAAAGGCAAACATACAGTGAAGGTAGGAAATCATCTATACACAAATATGATATTCAAAACAGCAATGGTGAGAGAAGGAGAGTACAAATGCAGGATATTGGAAATGCATTTGAAATGAAAAGACCAGCAACTTAAAACAATCATATTGGACTTCCCTGGTGGCTCAGTGGTTGAGAGTCTGCCTGCTGATGCAGGGGACGTGGGTTCATGCCCCGGTCCAGGAAGATCCCACGTGCCATGGAGCAGCTGGGCCCATGAGCCATGGCTGCCGAGCCTGCGCATCCGGAGCCTGTGCTCTGCAATAGGAGAGGCTACAACAGTGAGAGGCCCGCATACCACCAAAAAAAAAAAAAAAAATCTTATCTCTATATAGATGGTTTTATCAAAACCTCATGGTAATGGCAAACTGAAACTCTACAGTAGATACACACACACACAAAGAAAAAGGAATCCAAATACAGCAGTAGAGATAACAATTAAATTACAAGAGAAGAGAACAAAATAGGAAGGGAAGAAAAAAGACCTACAAAACAAGTCCAAAACAATTAACAAAATGGCAATTAGAACATACATATCAATAATTATTTTAAATGGAAATAAATTAAATACACCAACCAAAAGACATAGACTAGCTTAACGGATACAAAAAATCCCCCATGTATATGGTGCCTACAGGAGACCCACTTGTGATCTAGGGAGTAATGGGAGGGAAAAGGGTATTCCATGCAAATGGAAATTGAAAGGAAACTGGAGTAGTAATACTAATGCCAGAAAAAATAGGCTTTAAAATAAAGACTGTTACAAGAGACAAAGTGAGACACTACAAAATCATCAAGTAATCAATGCAAGAGAAGTTATAATAATTGTAAATATTTATACACCCAACATAGGAGCCCCTCAATATATAAAGAAAATACTAACAGCCATAAAAGGAGAAATCGACAGTAACACTTTTATTAATGGACAGATCATATGGACAGAAGAACATCAATAAGGAAACAGGCCTTAAATGACACATTAGACCAGATGGATTTAATAGATATTTATAGAGCAGTCCATCCAAAAGCATCAGAATACACATCCTTTGCAAGTGTACATGGAACATTCTCTAGGATTGATCACATCTTGGGTCACAAATCAAGCCTCAGTAAATTTGAGAAAATTGAAATCATATCAAGTATTTTTCCCAACTACATCAGTATGAAATTAGATATCAACTACAACAACAACAACAAAAAAAACTGCAAAGAACATAAACATGTGAAGACCAAACAATATGTTACTAAACAACCAATATATCACTGAAGAAATCAAAGAGGAAATCACAAAATACCTAGAGACAAATGAAAATGAAAGCAGACAAACTAAAACCTATAGGACACAGCAAAAACAGTTCTAAGAAGGAAGTTTATAACAACACACTCTTACCTTAGGAAACAAGAAAAATCTCAAATCAATAACCTAACCCTACACCTAAAGCAACCAGAGGAAGAAGAACAAACAAAACCCAAAGTTAGTAGAAGGAAAGAAATCACAAACATCAGAGCAGAAATAAATGAAATACAAAGAAAACAATAGCAAAGATCAATGAAACTAAAAACCAGTTCTTTGGGAAGATAAGCATAATGGATAATCCTTTAGCCAGACTCATCAAGAAAAAAGGGGAGAGGATTCAAGTCGACAAAACTAGAAATGAAAAATGAGAAGTTAAAATGGACACCCCACATATACAAAGGATCATGAGAGACAACTACAAGTAACTATACACCAATACAATGGACAACCAAGAAGAAATGGACAAATTGTGAAAAAGGTACAACCTATCAGGTCTGAAACAGGAAGAAACAGAAAATATGAACAGACTAAATACAATTACTGAAATTGAAACTGTGATTAAAAATCTTCCCACAAACAAAAGTTCAGGACCAAATGGCTTCACATATGAATTCTATCAAACATTTAGAGAAGAGTTAACAACTACCCTACTGAGAGTCTTTCAAAAATTTGCAGAGGAAGGACCTCTCCCAAGCTCATTCTATGAGGTCACCATTAACCTGATACCTAAACCAAAGATATCATATAAAAAGAAAATTACAGTTCAATGTCTCTGACAAACATGACACAAAAATCCTTAACAAAATACTAGCAAACCGAATGCAACAGCACATTAAATGGATCATACACCATGATCAAGTGGGATTTATCCAGGTATGCAAGGATTTTTCAATATCCACAAATCAACCAGTGTGATACACCACATCAACAAATTGAGAAATAAAAATCATATGATCATTTCAACAGATGCAGAAAAAGCCTTTGACAAAATTCAACATGCATTATTAGTAAAAACTTTCCAGAAAGTGGGTATAGAGAAAATCTACCACAACATAATAAAGGCCATAAAGGTTTCTTGTAACACCATTCTCAAAGGTGAAAAACTGAAAGCATTTCCTGTAAGATCAGGATCAAGAAAAGGATGTCCACTCTCACCAGTCATATTCAACATAGTTTTGGATGTCCTGGCCATGGAAATCAGAGAAGAAAAAGAAACAAAAGGAGTCCAATTTGGGAAAGACATAAAATTCCACTGTTTGCAGGTGACATGATACTATACAAGAAAACTCTAAAGATGCTACCAAAAAACCATTAGAGCTCATCAACGAATTTGGTAAAGTTACAGGATAAAAACTTAATATACAGAAATGTCTTTTATTCTTATACACTAACAACCAAAGATTAGAAAGAGAAATTAAGGAAATATTCCCATTTACCATTGCATCAAAAGAATAAAATATCTAGGAATAAAACTACCTAAGGAGGCAAAGACCTATATTCAGAAAATATAAAATACTGATTAAAGAAATAAAAAAAAAGATGGAGAGATATTCCATGTTCTTGCATTGGAAAAATCAATATTGTAAAAATGACTATACTGCCCAAAGCAATCTTCTATGCAATCCTTATCACATTATCAATGGCATTTTTCACAGAATTAGAACAAAAAAAATCATTTTGTATAGAAACACAAAAGACCTCTAATAGTCAAAGCAATCCCAAGAAAGAAAAACAGAGCTAGAGGAATCAGGGTCCCTGACTTTAGACTATACTACAAAGCTACAGTCATCAAAACAGTATGGTACTGCCACAAAAACAGAAATATAGATCAATGGAACAGGGTAGAAAGTCCAGAGATAAACCTACGCACATATTGTCACCTAATCTATGACAAAGGAGGCAACAATATACAGTGGAGAAAAGATAGTTTCTTCAATAAGTGGTGCTGAGAAAACTGAACAGCTACATATAAAAGAATGAAATTAGAACACTCCATAACACCATACACTAAAATAAACTTAAAATGGGTGAAAGACCTAAATGTAAGGCCAGATACTTTGAAACTCTTAGAGAAAAACATAGGAAGAACACTCTTGGACAGAAATCATAGCAAGATATTTTTCAATCCACCTCCTAGAGTAATGAAAATAAAAACAAAAGTACAAATGGGACCTAATCAAACTTAAAATATTTTGCACAACAAAGGAAACAATAAACAAAATAAAAAGACAACATTCAGAATGCGAGAAAATATTTGCAAATGAAGAAACTGTTAAGGAATTAATCTCCAAAATATACAAACAGCTCGTGCAGCTCAATATCAAAAAAAAAAAATAAAAAAATAAAAATATGGGCAGAAGATTTAAATAGACGTTTCTCCAAAGAAGATATATAGATGGCCAAAAGGCACATGAAAAGATGCTCAACATCAGTAATCATTAGAGAAATGGGAATCAAAACTATAATGAGGTATCACCTCACACCAGTCAGAAAGTCCATCATTAAAAAAACCTACAAACATTAAATTATGGAGATGGTGTGGAGCAAAGGTAACCCTGGTACACTCTTGGTGGGAATGTAAATTGGTACAGCCACTATGGAGAACAGTACAGAGGTTTCTGAAAATGCTAAACAAGAGCTAGCATATGATCAAGGAATCTCACTCCTGGGCATATATCAAGAGAAAAAAATAAATCGAATAGATACATGCATGCCAATGTTCATTGCACCACTATTTAGAATAACCAGAACATGGAATCAAACTAAATGCCTATCAACAGAGGAATGGATTACTCAGCCATAAAATAAATGAAATAATGCCATTTGCAGCAACAACCTTTGTATATGTGGGGTGTCCATTTTAACTTCTCATTTTTCATTTCTAGTTTTGTTGACTTGAATCCTCTCCCCCTTTTTCTTGATGAGTCTGGCTAAAGGATTATCCATTATGCTTATCTTCCCAAAGAACCGGTTTTTAGTTTCATTGATCTTTGCTATTGTTTTCTTTGTATTTCATTTATTTCTGCTCTGATGTTTGTGATTTCTTTCCTTCTACTAACTTTGGGTTTTGTTTGTTCTTCTTCCTCTAGTTGCTTTAGGTGTAATGTTAGGTTGTTTATTTGAGATTTTTTTTTCTTGTTTCCTGAGGTAAGATTGTATTGCTATAAAGTTCCCTCTTAGAACTGTTTTGCTGTGTCCCATAGGTTTTGGATCATCGTGGTTTTGCTGTCATTTGTCTCTAGGTATTTTCTGATTTCCTCTTTGATTTCTTCAGTGATCCATTTGTTACTTAGTAACGTATTGGTTAGCCTCCATGTGTTTGTGTTTTCTCACAGTTTTTTTTTTCCCCCTGTAGTTTATTTCTAATCTCATGGCGTTGTGGTCAGAAAAGATGCTTGATATGATTTCAATTTTCTTAAATTTACCGAGGCTTGATTTGTGACCCAAGATGTGATGTATCCTGGAGAACGTTTCACTGCACTTGAGAAGTAAGTGTATTCTGTTGCTTTTGGATGGAATGTCCTATAAATATCAATTAAGTCTATCTGGTCTAATGTGTCTTTTAAGGCTTGCATTTCCTTATTAATTTTCTGTCTGGATGATCCGTCCATTGGTGTAAGGGGTGTGTGTGTGTGTTAAAATCACCCACTATTATTGTGTTACTCTCTATTTCCCCTTTTATGGCTGTTAGCATTTGTTATGTATTGAGGTGCTCCTATGTTGGGTGCATATATATTTATAATTGTTATAGATTCTTCTAGCATTGATCCCTTGATCATTATGTAGTGTCCTTCCTTTTCTCTGATAACAGTCTTTATTTTAATGTCTATTTTGTATGATATGAGTATTGCTTCTCCAGCTTTCTTTTGATTTCCATTTGCATGGATTATCTTTTTCCATTCTCTCAATTTCAGTCTGCATGTGGCCCTAGATCTGAAGTGGGTCTCTTGTAGACAGCATATATATGGGTCTTGTTTTTGTATCCATTCAGCCAGTCTATGTCTTTTGGTTGGAGCATTTAACCCATTTACATTTAAGGTCATTATCAATATGTGTGTTCCTATTGCCATTTTCTTAATTGTTTTGGGTTTGTTTTTGTAGGTCTTTTTTCTTCCCTTCCTCTTTTTTTCTCTTCTCTTGTGTTTCCCACCTGGAAAAGTTCCTTTAGCATTTTTTGTAAAGCTGGTTTGGTGGTGCTGAATTCTCTTACATTTTGCTTGCCTGTAAAGCTTTTGATTTCTCCACAGAATCTGAATGAGAGCCTTGCTGGGTAGGGTTCTCTTGGTTGTAGTTTTATCCCTTTCATCACTTTAAATATATCATGCCACTCTCTTCTGACCTGCAGAGTTTCTGCTGAAAAATCAGCTGATAACCTTATGGGGATTCCCTTGTTTGTTATTTTTCCCCAGTTGCTTTAAATATTTTTCTTTGTATTTAAGATTTTTATTACTTTGATTAATATGTGTCTTGGCATGTTCCTCCTTGAGTTTATCCTGTATGGGACTCTCTGTACTTCCTGGACTTGGGTGACTATTTCCTTCCCATATTAGGGAAGTTTTTGACTATAATCTCTCAAATATTTTCTCAGGTCCTTTCTTTGTTTCTTCTTCTTCTGGGACCCCTATAATTTGAATGTTTGTGCATTTAATGTTGTCCCAGAGGTCTCTGAGACTGTCCTCATTTCTTTTCACTCTTTTTTCTTTATTCTGTGCTTCAGCAGAGATTTCCACCATCCTGTCTTCTAGGTCACTTTCCCATTCTTCTGCTTCAGTTATTCTGCTGTTGATTCCTTCAGTGTATTTTTCATTTCAGTTATTGTATTGTTCATCTCTGTTTGTTTGTTCTTTAGTTCTTCTAGGTCTTTGTTAAACACTTCTTTTGTCTTCTAGATCTGTGCCTCCATTCTTATTCCGAGATTTTTGATCATCTTTACTATCATTACTCTGAATTATTTTTCGGGTATATTGCCTGCCTCCTCTTCATTTAGTTGTTCTTGTAGGTTTTTATCTTGTTCCTTCATCTACAACATATTTCTTTGTTTTCTCATTTTGTTGAACTTACCATGTTTGTGGTCTCCTTGCCACAGGCTGCACAATAATTGTTCCTCTTGCTTCTGCTGTCTGCTCTCTGGTAGCTGAGATTGGTCCAGAGGTTTGTGCCATTATCCTCTTGATAAGGGGTTTGACTGGTGTTGTGGTGATAAGAGCCTGCCCTGGAAATTGAGCAGGACCTCCCCTTTGCTCTATCAGGGGTGGGGTCTTCTTCCTAGTTGTTGGAGTAGAAATCCCCAGATCTGTTCCTTAGCTGTGTTCCTGATCTGTGGTGTGAGGTAGTAGGATTGGAGCACTCCCACTGGGAGAAATGCCACTAAGTATTCCTCCACTGCAGCTGTTCACCTGTGAATGTGCTCTGTTATGTCATCTTTCACCTGTTGTGTGGGCTCACAAAGTACACTGTTGTTGGCACTGCTCTTGGTCCCACCTCAAGTATGAATATGCCAGCAATTGGCCCTGGTAACTCTCAGGCATTTTTATTTTATTTTATTTTTTTTTACCATGTCACCAGTGCAGGTCCTCTGAGTTCAGGTCCCAGGACTGCAGTAGTCATGCACATGAACCCATTGTGTGAGCTATGGAGGCAACTCAGACTCTGGCCTGGCCCAACCCCCACATGTGTATGCCCACAGAGCCCAGAGCTGCTAAAGCCAGTCCCATCTCAGCTGCAGGAGCACATGTTGTCCTTTCAGATATTTCACAGGCACTGAATTTAGGAAGGTGCCAGCAGAGATGTAACTCCATGGTTTATGCAGCTGCGAGGAGAGATTTCAGCTCTTCTTCCTTAGTCACATGACCCCTGGTGCTCAGCTGTGGTTTCCACATCCACCCTCTGCCTTTGTCCTTCCTGCCAGAGTCTGCTCCAGATGTTGCAGGAGCACATGAGCCCATCATGCAGGAAGGAGCTGAGGCAGCATCCAGGGTGAGCAGTCCATCCAGGCGGGAGGGTGCTGGCCTAGAGATTGAAACGTGTAACTCCTTCAGGAGGTGATTGGTGTCAGTGGGCCACCCAAGTGTGAGAGTGCTGGGGTAGAGTTTGCAGTATGCAAGCTCATCAGGTGGCTATCAGGGCAAGCATATTGCCCAGGTTTGGGTGGGGCAGAAGAGGCGATGTCAGGGGCACCCTAGCTGGCTCTGGTGGGAGTCCTCCCTAGTTCCTGTGGAGGCAGGGGCTGGTGCGTGAGGAGAGAGGCTGAAATGGTGGCCCAGCCCTTTGCATGTTACTCAACAATGGTGCTTTGCTTCTGTGGTGTGGTCTGGGCTTGCCCTCTGAGTATTCCTGGTTGTGGAGCTCCTCACTCCTATCCCCTCAGGCTGTCTCCTCACAGCCAACAGCTGTCCCCTCCCTGGGTCTGCTCTCCAAACTCCACATTCCAGCACCCAGACCCATGTGCACCAGCGGACACCTGCTTCAGGCTGGCTGCACATTGCTGTGGCATGGACCGTCTGTGTAGGTCTCATTCTGTCCTGACTGCCACAGACCAGTTTCTGGGCTCTCCTCTGAGCCCCTGAAGCTCCCCTTCTGTTGCAGCTGATCTCCCCATTGGTGTGGGGATTTCCCCAGATGTTGAAACCTCTCCTCACCTTCAGGTCCCTGCCAGGGGCATAGGTCCCATCCTGCTTCCTCTCCTCTTCCTTTTCCCTTTTTCTTTCTTTCATCCTACCCAGTTCTGTGGGGATCTTTCTTGTCCTTTAGGTGTCAGAGTTCCTCTAATAATGTTCAACAGGTGCTCTGTGAGAATTCTTCCACTTGTAGATGTATTCTTGATTTGTTTGTGGGGAGAGATGGACTCCACATCCTTGTTCTCCTCTGACATCTTGGCAATTCTTTCCTGTTGCTTAAAGAAGAGGACTATATAGTTCTAGAGAATAATAAATAAGCTCTAGTTTCCATGATTCTGATTGAAATAATATTATTTTTCTGCTTGATATAGAGTATTTGCATTGCTGGAATTTATTGAATCAGCATTAAGATCCAGAAATTTTTTATCTTCCATATCATTTTTGTTCCAAGATCCTGATTCAGATAAAGTAAAAAATGATGAGTTAAAAAATCTTTCACTGAAAGAATTCTCAGAGATATTAAACATCATGTTAGTTTTTACTGTTTTCTCACAGGAAAGCCTGAAGAGATAACAAAGTATGATGCTGTTGATTTCCATCAGGCATTCCTTTATTTCCATATACTTATGGTGGAGGAACCACACAAAAAAGAGATGTCTCCTTAAAGGAATTTGTATTAGTTTCTTCTTGTCTCAAAGTATATTTTTAACAGTGAGCACTAATTCAGAGCCTGTTTATTTTCTCCACCAAGTGAAATTATCTAATTAAGCCATCTCCTTAATAATGAGTAGTATTATTTTCCCCTCAAGGATCTGTATGAAGAACTCTGGACTTCCAAGTTCAGACGTTTCTTAATAAAGTCTCTTAGAAATGGTAGAAGTGGGATGTGATGGGAATAGCTCTTGCTTTTTTTTTTTACCTGTGATTGAGACTAGTCATTTGCTCTGAGTATCTTTGTCTTCAATTCAGCTATGTGGAAGGCAACAGTAAGACTTTAAGTCCAAGCTACATTGTCCTATCCAATTTTACCATAGAGTTTTGGGATGCTTACTTTAATCACCCTTTTATTAATTGTGCATGTTTTCTTCATGATATAGAACCTGTAAGCAAGAAGTATTAAAAACACTCCAAACTCCAAGAGAATCATTAGATTTTTGTAAGTAGCTATTTCCTTTTGCTCAAAGCCTAATATAAAATTCCTGAAGTTACCAGATTCTTGATAAGGTAAATCTTTTGGATTTTAAAAGAGGAAAGTCTTTCAGTGAGTGAAAACTATATTCAGATTCATAACCATTGAATATATACTGAGTTCCTGTTGTTATATAAAAGAGGTCCATATAATACTAGGGAATGAAGAAACCTAAAAGCCTATGCAGTGTTACCTGATCATCTCACAGATGGGAAGAAGATTTCATATATTTGATTGGAACTTCAGCCATGGGCAATCTCTTTGTGAACATGATGACAGATTAAATGTCCTCGCTATTGCATCAGTTAGCTATAAAAGAATAAAAAGAAACACCTGGATATCTAGCCAGGAAAGCCAAATTGTTGGAAAAACATTTTCCTTCTCACTGCCAACCTCATGCCAAAGCATGCAATCAACTGAAACATAAAATGGATGAAAACCTAGATCATGTTTAAATCTGAAATAAAGTATCATACAAATAACTCCTCTGTGAATCTATTTTTAGGTACAGATACTCTAATTTGCTTGAGAGGATGAAATATAAAATCTATGGCAGGCTTCAGAAATTAAGAAAAATAGTGGGAATATTCATGAAGTACCAATAGAAAGAAATAAATATCACTTTTACTATTTAATTCTGTAAAACATGTCAGAAACAAAGGAATTCTGAAGGAAGAATAAAAAAGAAGTGATAAAGACAGGCAGTGGAGAGGGTTGTGATAATATAGATAATATTGAGAGTGGTAGTTGGTAAGGATAGTGTAGTGTTTTGTTGGGAATTAATATAGCAATTGTAGAATAAAGTGCTAACAGAGTCATTTATGGGATGGTAGTAAAAAGAATTTAGTAGGAGGTGACTCAACCCTAGAATCTCTATTGGTACATATGAGCTTAGAACCCATCATGTTTCAAAATTAAAGCCTTATAAATATTATATTCAATCACTTCTGTAAACTAATTGCTATTGCCTTTGGACTATATCTTAGAATCTTGTTATAGGGGTTGGTGCAAATGAAGGTGTCAAATTGCTGTATACAGTATGATATAAATTAATGATATAGAAGATGATCTGTACAATGTCTAGTTGAAGATTTGTTGTTTTATGGAAAGACTTAGCATTGCTCCACGTTTGAAATTGAGTTCCTCCCAGAAATTCTTGTTTCTCCAATAAGTAATGTGAAAAAGTATCAGTGCCACTTTGATAATGTATGAAGTGCCTGTTTCCATTCTTCAAATGGCACATAAAAATAAAAGTAAACAATGAATTATTTCTGACATGTTTGACTTAATTTTTGACACTTGGATTCAAATTACCAAAGGAAAAATATTTTAAACAAGTACTTAGCCTCCTTGTAGGGGAAATGGAAATATATTTGACTGCCATTGATGCTCTATTTCTTTGTACTATGTTCAACATAAACAAAAATCCAAAGTCACTCTGTTGTAAATACATATGGACATAAACCTCTAAAGCCCTTTATCTTCCCAATGTGTTTTTTTAAAGGACAATAGTTAACATTTACTCTTGCGTATATGAGTTGTAACTGGGCTCTTTTTTTTCACTTAACTTTTAGAAAGAGTTTGTAATATAGATATTAAAATAATGCTAACATTACTTTTGAGGAGGCAGATTTAAAATAGCTTATCAAGATCATAGACTCAGGATTTGCTTTCTGTTCTATCTAAAAGTAAGATCCATATTCCTCCTTTGCACTCTTAATTAGTTTAAAAATAATGATGCACAGATGTAAAACTGGGAAAATTTTATAGTGTATACCTCAAACTCATTTGAACTATATCTCTATCTCATTTTTGTTTGTTAATGAGTTAATTAAGCATTTACTATGATCCTGCTTACCTTTTTATATAGTTAGGTTAATTTTGGATTCTTATGATTTATTCTGAGGTCATAGTCAACATATTTAACAATCATATAGGTGTACAAACAAATCTTTCAGAATGGAAGCCAGCTTCACACAGTCATTAAGGGTCTGTCATTATTTACAGGGTGAATGTGAGCCATGAATTTATGTTCTATTCATGGCTGTTAGACAATGGAGAGGCCAACGCATGGTGACTTATATTTCAAGAATGTCTGCATCCAGGTAAACCTTTTTTTCCCCCTCAATGTTAGTGAGTGTCTACTTTTTTTCACAAAAAGTATGAAGTGCTTGTAAGAAAAATTAATTAAATGAGATCAGTGAATGTGGCCCTTGATGGCAAGACTTTTCCACTTGAGGTCAGTGTTCCCATACATAATCTTGTTTTTCCTATCTCTCCTGAAATGATCTTACTTTTTAATTATAGTGTGTACTTTTCACAATGTAGAAGGCAGGTAGACGTAACTCTAGATTATATTGTGAAAGGAGGAAGAGAGTCTTAACATTTATGTAAATTTTGTGTATGCTTGCATCTTTGAATTGACTTTAAACATCACATTCCCTGTTTTCTTTATACCAGCAGGCATCATGAAGCTGATTTATTTTCTTAAGATTCTGCAAACCAGCCTTGTCTCCATCCTCACATGTTACTCCGATTACACTAAGACTCCAAGGAGGTTGCACATATTTGGTGATTGACAATAAGATGAAGTGGTATTACCAGTTAGAGAAACATGTGACAAAGAAGGAATAAGGAGATTGGAGATGCCAGAGAAATAAGCAAAGGGGAAATTGCAGAAGAGGGAACAGGTTAATAGAGGACAACACATATAACAAAATAGGCAATTGTGTTGTAGCAAAAAAAAGGCACTACATTTGTTGCATGGGGTCCAAGTGTGGTTCTTTGTTTCTTTTTAGTCATGTGTCTTTGAGTAAGTAACTTACCACTGATTCTCCATTCCATCATCAGTAGAATGGAGATGACACTGAACTCACAAGGTTTTTATAAGGGTTGGATGAAATAACATGTAGGAAATATCAAACAGAGTTCTTAGTGCATAGTAACAACAAATTCTAGTTGAATGATATGGTCTCAGACACCCTCACTGGATTATTTCTTCCTAGTGTTAGATTTTATATGATTTCCAAGTGCAAACTTAATCACAAAACATAACCAGTGCTTTTGACTTTTGGGTTTTTTTTTTTGGTCCCTGGTAAATGAAAACACTTAAGTTTTCTCTTCTACATGTTGTCAAAATAATTGACTAAATGCTTGAATACATTGTAGACATTCCCAATTTCTTTTCTTTTCAGGTTTCTTTTTATTTTGTTTTCTTTTTTTGTGTAAGTAAATGTCCTACTCCTTTATGAATAACAAGTTGTCTCTCTCTTTTGATGGAACTTATCATCTGGTTTTGTTACTCTGCTAAAAGCAGATGTTAAGGAGTATCCCAAATTCTAATGCCTTTTAAAAAAGATAAAATAAAATTCACTGGGCCTGAAATGCTCTTATGATATGTGTTTCCAAAGAGGTTAACATCAGTTTAAATTTATTAATTATATTCATGTTAAGAGAATCTGGAGACAAACTACTGCTTTTGACCTTCAAGTTAAACTGCTATGCCTTATTGATTGTGCAAAAATTGAATTAATTTGAAAGGCTCTTAGGTTGGTCTTTGAATTTTCTGATGGTTTCTGATTCTATAATTTAGGGCACAGCGGTTCTCAAAACTGGCTAGCTATCAGAATCACCTTAGTAGTTTCTTAAACTATTTTGCTAAAGATATGTTCCTGGTGATTTTTATCCATTGGGCTTAGGGGGAAACTCAGGCATATATATTTTTAATAAGTGATTTTTATACAGTTAGACTGGGATTAGCAATCAATAATGGATTTAAAAATCAAAGGGAGGGCCAAGGGAATAAAAATCAGGATAACAAGCCATTTTTTTTTCACTTATAAATAACAGAAATTTATTTCTCATAGTTCTGGAGGCAGGAAGTCCAAGACTAGGGTACCAACATGAGGCCTTCTTCCATGTGAGGACACTCTTCCACATTTCCATCTTCTGGTTTTATTTTCACATGGCTGAAGGGAAAACCAATGAATTTTATTACCACAAATTTTTGTGTGCACTGGACCCTCGGGTACATTTATTGGACAGGAAAAAATAGTAGGTTTAAGATGACAAAATAAACCTGACAAGGCTACAGATATATTCACAGCAATCCAAATCTCTTCCTATTTTATGAGAGTCATGTTCTACCAACTCTAAAGCAAAAATAAATAGATCTAGAACACTTTTCTAATCCTAACTACTCATACAATAAATTTACTTTTATTCCTTGATGTGCTTATGAGGCAAATACTTTACACTCTTGAAAGTTAAGAAAACTTGGGTTAATAAGATTGAAGAGTAAAGTGGTGATGGTCCCTTGTCCTCTCAGAAATATTGGATAATATTCTCAATAAAACTAGGAGACACAGGGCTTCCCTGATGGCACAGTGGTTGAGAGTCCGCCTGCCGATGCAGGGGACGCGGGTTCGTGCCCCGGTCCGGGAGGATCCCATATGCCGTGGAGCAGCTGGGCCCGTGAGCCATGGCAGCTAAGCCTGCGCGTCCGGAGCCTGTGCTCCGTAACGGGAGAGACCACAACAGTGAGAGGCCCACATACCGCAAAAAAAAAAAAAAAAAAAAAAAAACGAAAAACCAAAAAATAAAAAAACTAGGAGACACCAGAAGAAATGCCTACAGTTGTGGCTTTCAACAAGCCTTGCACAGTTCTCTGTTATAAATGACTTATCCTGTGAGCTAAAATTAACAGCCCCTTCTTTGGAACAAAAGATACAAGCAGTGTAAGCTGGCCCTGGAACATTTTTCTGAATACCATTGGCTAACAGAATAGCAGGGGAGGAAGTGCTGAATGAGGACATGCAGACATGCCATATCTGTGTGGGAAGTGGTCTGTAGTTGAGGCAAGGTGAAGGAGAAAAATTGTCTTCCATTGGCTGGGAAGAAGTAGAGGCTAAAATAGATCACACACATAATATACAACCCTGTGCCTCAAGGAGCTTCACTCAGAACTAGGGAAAATTATTCAGAACTTGGTATCTTTTTCCTTCCCCAACATAATATTCCTGAAAATATCTTGATGGCAAGTATCTCACCTCAGTCATAGATTAGAAAACGTTGGGAAGGATATCATCCCAGGATCTATAAGGATACTATATAAGTTAAAAATGAAAAACATTCCACTGAGGGATCACTGAGACTGTACTTATTTTCTGCAGAGATATATTGGACCTGGAAGAAGTATTGGCCAAAAGAGGACTCTGTTTCTTGCCTTTAAAGCATATGACTGATTTCTGGGAACTTTTCTAAGACTGCCATAGAAAATTTCAATGTCTCCATAACCATACTTGACAGCAGTAAAAGCAGAAGCAGAAATAGAAGAAATATGACCTCTATCTAATTTCTGTCTTCAAGCAATGATATCCAAGTGCATTTGGCTGGCTGAATCTAAATTTCACCCAAGACCCAAGGTGAAACTGAAGCTAGAAAATGTAATTTTGAAAACACTAATTATAAATAAATAATTAAAGCATAATGTTCAGCTAAATGAATTACCATATAAAGTAAACTTTATTTATCACCCAGAAACTTTATTTTTCGAATATATGAAAATATGCTTGTTCTTACATTGAGAGAAATACAAGTTATGACTATAACGCTATGGCATTTTTGCATAACATTGCCAAAAAAGTCTTAATAACCTTCTATTATTGGCAAAAATATGGCTAAACAGGTGATCAAAATTACAGGCAGGAGTGTAAAATAGTACAAGTCATAAGGGAAATGTTGCAATATCTATTAAAACTAAATATGCACATATTCATTGACACAGAATTTCACTTCTAGGAATTTATACTACATATATACAAATATCTATAATTATATTCATTTTGGTACTGTCTCAATAACAAAAAATTGAAACAAAATATTAAATAATCTCAAAAGTCTGGATAAAGATGTTTTTATAGCACATTGTTAAAATGGAATAGCCATTAAAAAGAATGAGTCAGACCTATGTGTAATGATATGGAGTCATCTCCAAAATATATTAAGTACAAAAATCAAGGTGCAAACTGTGCTCCAATTAAGGTGCATATGCAACACACATACAAGTGTACATGCATGGAACATATATACAGTTCTATATATAAGGAATACTTTCTCTAAAAGAACATTCATGAAACTAGAAGGGCAATTGTCTTCAGGATAGAAATATGGTGGGTGGAGAAGAAAGTTGGGACAGAGATTTTATCATATACTTTTTCACACTATTTGAATTTTGATTCATGAACATCTATAACCTATTCAAAATTGATTTTTTAAATGTTACTTAAAAATTAAAATTTTTGTTTACTATATACTTATTTAAAGTTCTGAACATTTTTTAAAAAGTCTAGTTTATTGAGGTAAAATATACATACAGTATAAAATCTACATTTTCTGGATTTTCAATGATTTTTGACAAATAGAGATGTATAAGTATCATCATAATCAAAATTCAAAAACTATTTCTAATACCCATATACTTCTTTCAAGAAAAAATAAATTTCTATGTATATTCACAAGATGGTGAGAGAAGGGCAATCACTAATTATAAGTCATTAAGCATTCAATCATTGTGAATACTCTATTAGTTTCATTTTTGTGGGTGCAAAGATGATTATTAGTGTGTTTTAAACTTTCTGAGTTATTCTCTATACTAGCCTGGTATGAAGGCAAGTAACAAATTGGGAGATGGTTAAAAGATATTAATGCATAGGAAGTCCCAAATGTTATGCTTTAATATACTAATACTTCTACAAATATTAACCTTATTCCAAAAAGAAGTAAGTTTCAGATAATGAAAGAAACCTGGTCATGGGAAGTGAAATGACTGTTAATTGCATTTCAAGTAGTTTAGCTAAATTTTCAGTAATATTATACATCTTTTCGGAGTTGTCTCTGTTTTACCCCATTAGCTCAAGTATACATAATTAGTTTTTGCATTAGTGTACATTAGTCACTTCTTCCCCTCCCCCACCCCCACCTCCCAGAGTCTCACTCTATTTCTCTTTCCTGCACATGCTTTATTCCAGTCCCTGGTTATGGCCTGAAATGTAAACTATTTTTTTCAGGGCTAGAGTACTAGTCATGGAATCTGTGTTCCTAACTCAGAAGTATGACTACGGATTTAAGGATAACACAGGAATTCTATGAGAAATCTTCCTTGCTCCTCCAATTCTCTTCTCCTCAGCTCAATTGGCTGCAAGACTATGGAAAAATTAGTTAAATTTTGTCCTGGTAAGAAATCCCTTGTAAGTTATGGGCTAGTTGTAATATACAGACATTATCCCCTCCTTTTAATTGTTGCAACAGACAAATGTACTTTTCCCTCCTTCCCTTAAAACTTAAAGTAAAATGGAAACTGATCAAGAAGGACCCTGAAGTATCTAATATTTTAAAGGAATTTTTCTGTGGCATCCCTAATGTTTGATAGATTTAAATCTTTTCGTTCCTCAAAATTATTTCTTCTAGTGGACCTCCTGGGTTTTCTTCTGTGTTGACCTTCTTAATTATTTTGGCTTCTGCCATCAACTTGAAAGAATTTATTAAACATTAAACAATGACATTTTGTGAGGCATTTAGGAGGGGTGGGGAAGGAGAAGGTTGATTTCTCTTCCTATCATTTCATATAAGATGCATATGGAAATCCTTCCTTAGGAAGAACTAAATGAATTTTAGTCTTTGGATCATTACTTTCATTTCTTTTTCAGTTTTGTGGGTAATATAAAAACACAGGTGTATTTTATTTTTTAAATTATTTTTTTAAATTAATTTTTATTGTAGTATAGTTGCTTTGCAATGTTGTGTTAGTTTCTACTGTAAGCAAAGTGAATCAGCTATACACATGGTTATTTTAAATTAAATAGCATTGCTATCATCGGAGTGTTTTCATAATTCTCTATGCAGGCTTTGAATACCCTTGAAGGTAAGTTTTGACATCTCTTCAGATATCAAAATGATGATCAATGATTTAAAAGCACACTAAGGATCATGGATATGAGAAAACTTTGATGAGTCTTACTGCATATCAGTATCTTAAATTTTAAAAGTGCTGTTTGAGGTCATATAGTACAATTTTCTCACTTTATAGATGAGTCAATTGGACCCAGAAATATGCAACAAACTAGAGAGTGGAGCCAATAATAAAACTAAGTTTCCATATTCCCAGTCTAAGTAAGTTTCTTTCCACAGTATCATATTCCTAAATCCAACTAATAGTCATGAAAATGAGATATTTAGAATGTGTTGAAAATATTTTTATTTTTTCAAAGTACATTATGTAGCTCTTTATAGTTTTCACTCAAAATGTTGCTGAAAGTTAGGAAAGGTCAGTTGTATTTTTGATTTCTGCTGAAATAGCAATCAGACATAAACAAGCTCCTGAAGATCACTACAGAATTTTCCTATGTATGTCTAGGTATGTCCTTTCATTTATATAATCACTTTCTCATCTACAGTCCCAGTCATTCTACATTGATAATGAGAAATAACCTTTCCTAAAGTTGTTTTTTTCCCTCCAAAAAGATCTTCATGAAGATTTATTCAAGACAACTTGTACTACACATCAAGGTAAGTAAAACATGTCTTTCAGTGTACTAATGCTTTTGAGGAAGTTGAGAGGTTGTTGGTAAAATGTAACAGGGGCACTGTTTTACTCTGAATTGCAGTGCTTATTCAAATATTCTGGAAATGGAGAGAGAACCAAGGCTTTTCATAATTCTTTACTAATAACAGGTGATAATGGTGATGCTCTGACTACTAAAATATTAAATGAACAATATAGAATTCATCATTATTTCAATTTTTAAACACCTGTCTCTTCTTCAGACCAGTGTGAAATAACAATCAGTAAAGTAACAGAAAATAGAATCAGTCCTTAGGACAAAAGTTGATGAAAATAATTGATTAGAAATGTGATTAAAAATGTTGTTTCTATTTTCTAAGTTTTGCTTTCACAAATGAGCTGGAATACCTCTAAATAAAACAACACCTACAACTTTACTTAAATGCAGGTATAAATATCTCCAGGGGAAAATAGGGAAGAGAACTATATGCTAGGTATTCTACAAGGCAATTTATGTGTGTGACTTTATTTAAGCTCCAAAGCAAGAAAAAAGTCTCAGAGGAGTCACTTAACCTACCCAAAGTCACATGGAAAAGCAAAAACAAAGAGAGAAATAGAATCTGATACCCAATTAGCCTGACTTCAATGTTTCAATTGATGAGGAATATATACACACACATATATATGTATGAAACATATATATTATTACACTATCATATATATTACAATATTACATATATATACACCTTGTTGTTTGCCTGTAAATATATATATATGCCTTGTTTTTTTTAAGTAGTTGTTAAAGGAACTCTCAGACACAACTTTTTTAGCATAGATAATAGGGAGATTGCACCAATTATAATCCTTTCCTCCTTCCCCTTTTTCCATTTCTTCCTTTTTCTCCTTTTATTCCTCGTTATCTTTATTTATTTGAGTGGCATGCAACAAGTGTTATATTTTCAAAACAGTTTTTTAAATGTTTTCCTAAGAAATCTTTTATTCTTCCAATTATCATTATCACTATTGACATCACATCATCAACTTTTATAAATGTTCTATTATTAATTTTCTCTCTTAGGTGTTATGATTTATACATGATCTTATGCTTATTTCACAGTAACTCAGTTATTAAAGTCAAGTTTTCAAAATTCTTATTTGTGTTGACTTTAATTTCACAATTAAATAAATCAATGAAATACGTAATTAAAAAGAAACTAACTGAGCTCTGAACACCCCTGGCTTTTTGAGGTGTTGAGACTACACTGGTAAATAAACATATTCTCTTTCTTCTAGGAACTTATATTCCAGTTAACAGTAATGATACCTTACATTAATACAGTCCTTTACAGCTAATGAAAATACTTTAACATGTATTATCTCCTAATGAGATAATTTACAAAGATATACTAAATTTGCTGGGATATGTTTTATGCAGGAGGAATTTAGAAGCAAGATTTTATTAGTTAGAGTCAGTTTCATATTTGAAAAATAAGCCTACTGATGAGGTTGGATTTTATAGTAGAGAGTAGAAAATAAATTTTTTCCAGACCTTTTATGACTATGCCTTTACAGGTTTTTTTTTTTTTTTAATTTGGCTGGAGAAATTGGGTTATAATTTGTGAGTTATTGGAGGAAGATTGCAAGAGAAGGATAAAACAAGTATCAGGAAGAATGAGGTTTGGGGAAGATGATTGAGGAAAGCAGAATCAGGAGAGCAATTGACAATACAGTGGTGAATATAGATAAGTTCACACACACACACACACACACACACACAGAATTTGGGATTAGAATGGGTGTTTTGCTGCTTTGGCAGAAAATAAGAATTTTCTTGAAGCTTGTAAAAATATCAGTGCTGAAGATCCACTCATAGATAGTTTGAATTTATTGTTGTTGGGTGAACCCCAGGTATTGGTATGTTTTAAAAAATCCTTAGGTAGTTCTAATGGGTAACTAGGGTTGAACACCACTCCCTTAGCATTGGCTCTCACATTTTTGTGTGCATCAGAATTACTGGAGGGCTTATTAAACCCGGTGTTTCTGGCTTGTTACATTTGGGTTGGTGCCTGTTATGAACTGAATGTTTGTGTCCCCTTGAAATTCATCTGTTGAAGCCCTCACTCCCAATGTGACTGCATTTGGTGGTAGGCTCTGTGAGGAGGTGATAAAACCCTAATCCAGCAAGCCTGCTGACATTAAAATAAGGGGAAGAGACACCAGAGATTACTCTCTGGACTGTGTGAGAACACAGCAAGAAGATGGCAGTCTGGAAGTCAGGAAGAGAAACTTCCAGAGACTGAATTTGCTGGCACCTTTATCTTGGACTTTCTAGCCCCCAGAACTGTGAGGAAATAAATTACTGTAGTTTAAACCAACAAGTTTATGGGAGTTTTGTTATGGCATCCCTAGAAACTAATACAAGGTCCAAGAATTGGCATGCCTAAGAAATTCCAAGGTGTTGATGATGCTGCTGGCTTTGGGATCACATTTTTAAAATGCCTATTAAAGAAATAAAATCTGTCTTAGTAGCCATGAGTCATTATTAATTGATTGTCTTAATGCAAAAACAACATTGTCCACAGTAGTGTTCCACAGTTCCACAGTACTGTTCTTATCCTCATGGTTTTGGAGTGAATTTCTATATCTCCCTGAAGACATAGGTTTAAGCAAATCATCTTGATGATAGTTATTCTGTTTTATCTTTAACAGACTTTATCTGTTAAAGATATGAGTTAACAGACTTTATCATAACTAAAAACCCCACAGAGAAATGTGCTCATTTATAGTACCTGGTCTACATGTAACTTAGTCCTTTTGTTTTATCCCTAAATAGTGTTGTATTTGTTCATTTATTTATTTATTCAATCCTGCAATGATGTGGGATCAGTATATCGTAGATTTCTGGGGTCCGCTTGTTTAGTTTGTTTTAGATAAATATAAAAAATACTACCCAACTATGGTAAGCGTTTCTTATTTATAAAAGATACTTAGCTACAATTTTAAATAATAAAATTAGTAAATTCATACATTGAATAAAAAACAGCATATTTTCAAATCATATGACACTTCAAGGAGATTAGTGGAAAACAAACAAACAAACAAAAAACTTATTGTATACTTCTGAGGGTATTCACTATCATAAAATGGCAACATTGAACACCCTGAAATAGCAATCCAAACTTCCAAAAATTCTATACAGTTTTCAAAAGCAGGTACTCATAAAGGGGTACACAATGTAGTTACATAAGAAAGGAAAATAAATTCTATCCTGAGAAGATAAAATCTTGAGAATGTTTACATACGCAAAGTGGATGAAAAATTTAATCAAACATTTTGGTGTCTTATCCCACAGCATTGGTATTAATGAAAAATGTGGGGTCTTCTGAGAACTGAGTTAGCTGATTCTGTGGCTTTATCAGTCTGATAAATGATTGGTAATTTATTTCACAGTTCTCCTTGAACTTAATTCATGGTGGCAGGTAAAATTCTCCTTTGTAAAATGGTCACCTAGGGAATTCACTTTAGAAGGAGAGAGAACAGAAAACTCCTTAGAGAAGCAAAGAAAAATGAATCTGGGGATGGTATTGAAGACTTTGAAAAATGGATAAATTTTTGGTTCAAGAACATTGAAAATGTTATTCATGGACTCTGAAAAATTTGGGTTTGTACATGGAGATTACTGGCTGCCAACACATTGTTTCCACCTACCACAAAATAGCTTTATCTGTTTAAGAGTAAACACTAGAGTGTCCTCATTTTACAGACAGACTGCCCAAGAGGAGATTAACTACTTTATACACATGGTAATTACAGTTATTTTCTCTTTCCTAACAAATAAGCAAGTGTTTGCTTTGTTATTTATTTCTTATCAGAAAGTCACCTGGAAAAATTCAGAAACAATTCTGGAAGGAAATAAGAGAACTAATGTGTAGAATAACCCAATCTCTGGAATTTGTGGACTGAAGAAAATAATAAATATGATTCTTAGCTTTAAATGAATTGTGGAAAGTGGTAAGTACATGTATTTCAGATTTATAATCAAGAAAATGTGCCCAGAACTTTATTGGTACCCAAGCTTCTTTTTGATTTGATATGAGTAATAATACCACAATTGATTATAAATCTCAACTTTAAAAAATTGTTCAGTGAAGATTTTTTTGTCACGCAGATGGATCAGTATGATACTGGCACAAAAAAAGGTTTAAACACTGCCAATTATCTTAATTGATAAAGCAGGTAAGAGACTACAATTTTAAAAAGGAACATCTTTCTTATTTCTCCTATATTATGGATTTAGCAGTTATTTGGACATATCTTCTAAATTGTATTATGGTTTCCTTTTCAAAAAAAATTACTAATCTATGTTTCTCAGGACAGTACACTACTAAAAAGGAAGGAGAATTTAAGCACATAGACCAATATTGACTATACCACATGGAGAAATCTGTTAGGAACAAAATGAGATTGTTTCCAGTTTGAATTTGTGTTTCTGCTAGAATTTTTTTGACTCTGGACAGCAAACAATGATTAAACAAGCAGTATAACCTCAAAATAAGCTATTGGGCAATGATTCTTATGCAGAATATAAACTTTACTAAAACTATGAGGGCCAGAATCGTTGCTGATAGACAATTTGAAAACTGAGGTTGTTATAAGGCACTGGTTTTTAAAGGTTTTATTTTTATCCCATCTTCACTTTTTTTTTTTTCATCTTCACTTTTTAAAAAATCATTTATTCTAGTGACATGAAATCATACTTGGTGGATCAAGATTGAAGACCTACTGATATATTGACAGAAAAATAAGTGTTATCCTCCAAAGTGATGATTATTTTACTACTTTAAACTATAAATAGCCACTATAGATAACTTATCATCCTATCTATTAAAATTAAGAAACAGTGGCTCAGACCAACTCTTCTAAAACAAACCAACTTTTGGGGAAGCTGAATTCTAATATATATATATATATATATATCTCCTATCAACTAAGTTAGTTACTAAGATCAATGTTTCCTGTAAAATTTGCCAGGAGTGCAACATCTGTCAAAATACCAATGGCATTTCTTCACTGTGCTAGAACAAATAATCCTAAAATTTTTATGAAAATTCAAAAGACCCCAAATAGACAAAACAATCTTGAGAAAGAAGAACAAAGCTGGAGGTATTGCACTCCTTGGCTTCAAACTATATTACAAAGCTACAATAATTAAAGCAGTATGATACTGGCACAAAAACAGATACATAGATCAATGAATCAGAATTGAGAGTTTAGAAATGAACCCACACTTATATGATCAATTAATCTACCACAAAGGAAGCAAGAATATACAATGGAGAAAAGACAGTCTCTTCAATAAGTTGTGTTTGGAAAGTGGGACAGTCACTTGCTAAAGAATCAAAATAGACTACTTTCTCACACCACATACAAAAATAAATTCAAAATTGATTAGAGGTTTAAATGTAAGACCTGAAACCAAAAAACTCCTAGAAGAAAACATAGGCAGTACACTCTATGACATCATCAGTCTTAGCAATAAATTTTTGGATACATCTCCCCAGGCAAGGGAAACAAAAGCAGAAAATAAACAAATGAGACTATATCAAATGAAAAGGCTTTTGCCAGAGAAGGAAACTATCAACAAAACAAAAAGACTGCCTACTGAATGGGAGAAGATATTTGCAAACAATATACCTGATAAGGGGTTAATATCCAAAATATACAAAGAACTCATACAACTCAACATCAAAAACACAATAAACTCAATTAAAAAATGAGCAGAGGACTCGAATAGACATTTTTTTCAATAAGATATACAAATGGCCAACAAGTATATGAAACAGTGCTCAACATCACTAATCATCAGGGAAATCAAATCAACACCACAATGAGATATCACCTCACACGTTTCAGAATGACTATCTTCACAAAAAGCAAGAAATAATAAATGTTGTTTAGGATGTGGATAAAAGGGAACTCTTGTGCACTCTTGGTTGGAACTCTTGTACACTGTTCCATGGTGTAGCCACCATGGAAAACAGTATGGAGATTACTCAAGAAATTAAATAAAGAACTATCATATGATCTAGCAATTCTACTTCTGGGTATTTATCTGAAGAAAATGAAAACACTAATTGGAAAAGATATATGCACTCCTATGTTCACTGCAGTATTATCTACCATAATCAGACTATGGAAGCAACCTAAGTGCCCATGAACAGATGGGTGTGGTATATATATAAAATGATATACATATAAACCATAGAAAATAATTAAACCTTGCCATTTGTGAGAACATGGATGGGCCTAGAGTGTATTACGCTAAGTGAAATAAGTCAGGTGGAGAAAATAAATACTCTAAGATTTCACTGATAAGTGGAATTTAAAAAACAAAAGAAATGAATAAACATAACAAAACAGAAACAGATTCAGAGATCCAGAGGACAAACAAGTGGTTGCCAGAAAGGAGGGAGTTGGGGGAGGATAGAAATAAGTGATGGAAATTAAGAGGTTAAAAAAATTTGACCAGGAGTTTGCATTGCAAAACAACTATATATTTTCTGTATGTAATATTGAGATATTTTTATAGTGTGAAACAATTAAAGCCATGGCATTTTGATGCAGACACTTCAATGTGATTTTCCACATACAAACATTTTTACTATGACCAAGAGCAAGCCATTCCATTTTGGGCATTGTACAAGGGGAAAAAAAAGAATACTGTTTAAGCAAGAGTCAAAGACTGAGGAAGACCCTAGGAATACAGTTATTATTTAATTTTCTTACTTATTTTATTAATTTGATCAATTTATTGATTTTTATTTAATTTTCATTGTGAAGCAGGCTATGTGTGGAAATTATAGGAATACCTGGTCTCTCTTGGGAATCAAGGAAATGTTTATTGAGGAACTAATGCTCATTATGAGCTCACAAGAATTAGGAGGACTTTTAACTGGGTCAAGGGTAGGCAAGAGCTTTCCAAATATGGAACAGAATGTGTGAGGATCTTAAGGCAGGAAGAATAATAAATTATTTAATGGATTGAAATAAAACATTGAGGCAAGAGCAGGGACAAATGAGTCTCATGAAGAGGGCAGGCCTGGATGATATAGAGGTGTGAATCTACATTGAGAATTTTGGTCTCTGTCCTAGAAATGACGGGCACCCACTGACCACTTTAGTAGGGTAGTTAGATGATTTGACTTGTGCTTTCAGTGGAGGAAGAATAGAGTATATTAATGAATTTGGAAAAGTTAATTGGAACACCTTAACAATCATTCAGATCAGAGACTAAAGGAGACGTAATGGTGTTGGCAAAGGAATCAAAGAAGTGACATATTTGGGCAGTAACCATCTACAGAAATTGGGTATCAGGGTATATGAGAAAGGCAGAATTCTTGGAGGATTGCTAGGTTTCTTTCAAGAGCTATTATGTGAATAAGAAAGTAATATACTCTCCTATAGAACTAGTACTTTTTATAAATAAATTTATTTTTTAAATTTTTATTTATTTTTGGCTGTGTTGGGTCTTTGTTGCTGTGTGTGGGCTTCCTCTAGTTGTGGCGAGCGGGGGCTACTCTTCATTGTGGTGTATGGGCTTCTCACAGCAGTGGCTTTTCTTGTTGCAGAGCATGAGCTCTGGGCGCACGGGCTTCAGTAGTTGTGGCTCACGGGCTCTAGAGCACAGACTCAGTAGTTGTGGCGCACGGGCTTAGTTGCTCCACGGCATGGGGGATCTTCCCGGACGAGGGCTTGAACCCATGTACCCTGCACTGGCAGGCGGATTCTTAACCACTGTGCCACCAGGGAAGCCCCTAGAACTAGTATTTTTTTTAAGGTAGAATCTGTGGTGGGCTTGGGGGTTGAGGGAAGAAATTATGAACTCAGTTTATACCTGAATTTGAAATCCCTGTGAAATATCCAAGTGAAATTGTTAAGCAGGCAGTTGAATGTGTGGGGCTGAAATCAAGAAGAAAGATTTAAACTGGAGCTATACTGATATCTATTATTATAAGGCATTCACCAAATACCAAATATTTTTCTAAAACGTTACATGTATTAATTATTTAATCATTACAACAACACTATGAGGAAATTATTATTATTACCTGTACTTTGCAGAAGAGGAAACTGAGGCATGGAGAGCTGGATCAACTTGCTCACCATTATAGCAGCAGTAAGTAGATATGGAGAACGGGGTTAACAGCAGGCCTGCAATCTATTCCCTCCTTTTACTAGGGAACACAAGAAAAAAAGAAAGGTAACCTGATCAAATTTCATTGTAAATATGCTAATGATAGACTTCCTGGCAAGCACACTAGTAGTGTTTACTAACTGGAGAGTCCTTATGTATGTAATGCTTTTAGGGGATTTACCTGGTCTTCCTAGGTAAATGGTCTTCCTGGGACGGATTAAGATAAACAAACCTGATATCTATGGTTCTGTGAGCATGGCTCCATGGAAAATGTCCCATAAGCTATGTCACTACTAGACTATAAAATAAGGATTTTTTGTCATTCTTATTTGAGTAACTAAAACACACATGCACATCACTTAGATTTCTCAGAGATTTTATATGTGTGTATATATGGCTCATATGTCCTAATGTGATGAGAAAGGATGTGAGAGCTTGCCATGGCAGTCTAAATTTATCCTTGCTTGTTTTACTCCTTGTGAATACTTGTATACTTGAACCTAGCACCTAGGACTATCTTTTTTTAAAACACCAAAAGTTGAAAATTAGGTCAAGGAGTATGAGCTGACCAAGGAATCTGAACAGTAGTTATCAAAGAAATATAAGAAAACAACAGCAAAATGTGATGCCACAGGAACCAGAACATAAAACCAATATTTTAACCAATCCCTTAGCCTCATCCCATTGTTGAAACTCTCTCCTGACCCTGGCATAGTCTTGAAGATGATGTTGGGTTACAGATGGTTAGGGACAAAGAATAGTGTGGGTTAGGAATAAGTGTGAGGATGAATTTCATGGAAGTGGGTAGGGATCAAGGAGGAGGATTGGTCAAAGTTGGGTTAAGGGAGGACGTAGTAGTTTGACACTGCCCAAGGCAAATTATGTATAAGCAGAAGATATGTGTACTACAGCAACTTAATTCAGAAAAGCTCTTCAATCATTTTAAGTATAATGTTTGCTCATTTTCTAGCAATTCCTGATATCCTGAGTGATTTGCCTATCACATTCACTAATTACTTTATAAACATTATGATGGTCATACTTATTTACTTTCCAGTAATAATTTCAGAATACGAATGGATTTTATTTCACTTTCTGTTTGAAAATCTAGATGGCATATTACTCTCCTTTTTGTAAGCTTCCTAATTGTGGTAATTTTGTTTGATTGAATCTATATTAGGCACTGAAGTAGAAAGGAGAAAAAAATGTGGGTTCATAAAAAGATCCATTAAACCCAACTGTCAACTCTATAGTCAATTCTCAAATATTTTTCTGTTGTTTCAGTAAAATAGAGTGCTATAAATAAACTTAAAAATAATGGTTTTAGGATAAATATCTAAGGTCACATAACCCAATCAAATATAGACAGCATATTTTTCTGGTTTATAAATTTAACACAGACTCATAAAAATTTCTAAAATGACATGGAAATGAAGAGGGCTTCCCTGGTGGCGCAGTGGTTGGGAGTCCGCCGGCCGATGCAGGGGACCTGGGCTCGTGCCCCGGTCCGGGAAGATCCCACATGCCGCGTAGCGGCTGGGCCCGTGAGCCATGGCCACTGGGCCTGCGCGTCCGGAGCCTGTGCTCTGCAACGGGAGAGACCACAGCAGTGAGAGGCCTGAGTACCGCAAAAAAAAAAAAAAAGGAGACATTGTAATGGGTGAGGGTCAGAGGTATATTTTGTGCATATTATCAGGTAATTAAGAAAAAATGGAGCCATTTTGATGTAATTATGCCAATATATTATATTAAAATATAATTTTTTCTTAAAAATGACTATATTAAAACTGTTAAATCAAAATATCTATCCCCATAAAGATCTACGACAAACTCCTATAACATGTAATAGTAAGTATTAAAGAAGGTTCTTAAGCCACACTTTTCCTATTGGGATATTCTGAGAAATAAGGGGTCTAAGTTCAAATTATTTTGAAAAATACTACATACTACCACTGTCTTGCAAGTCTTCAGTGTGCACTAATTAAGGTTATGAAAAACATTTTTTGAAGTCTACTTAAATTAATTTACACTTGTGTTTCCAAAACTACTTTGAGCACAGGACTCTGAATATGGGTATTGGTAAAATGTTACCGATATTTTTTTAATTTATTATTATTATTTTTTTTGTTTTACTTATTTTTACTGAAGTATAGTTGATTTACAATGTTGTGTTAATTACTGCTGCAAGCAAAATGATTCACTTATACATATATATACATTCTTTTTCCATTATGGCTTATCATAATATATTGAATATAGTTCTCTGGGCTATACAGTAGGACCTTGTTACTTATCCATTTTTTATATAAAAGCTTACATTTGTTAACCCCAACCTCCTCCCACTCCATCCCTCCCCTAACACCCTCTCCCTTGGCAACTGCCAGTCTGTTCTCTATGTTCATGATTCTGTTTCTGTTCCATAGACAGTTTCATTTGTGTTATATTTTAGATTCCACATATAAGTGATATCATATGGTATTTGTCTTTCTCTTTCTGACTTACTTCACTTAGTATGATAATCTCTAGTTGTGTCCATGTTGCTGTTCTCTCTTATGGCTGAGAAGTATTCCATTGTATATATGTACCACATCTTTATCTGTCCATTTGTCCATCTGTCAATGGACATTTAAGTTCTTTCCATGTCTTTGTTATTGTGAATAGTGCTGCTATGAACATAGGGGTGCTCATACCTTTTTGAATTATAGTTTTGTCCAGATATATGCCCAGGAGTGGGATTGCTGGATCGTATGGTAATTCTATTTTTAGTTTTCTGAGGAACATCCCTACTATTTTCCACAGTGGCTGCGCCAATTTACATTCCCACCAACAGTGTAGGAGGGCTCCCTTTTCTCACACCCTCTCCAGCATTTATTATTTGTAGACTTTTAATAATGTTACTGATATTTGTTCATATTTATTTATCATTTGTTTCATCCAAAGCATTATGCTGGCTGAGTTCCAACTCAGGTCTGACTGGATTAACAGCTTTATTTCTTAATCCTTATGCTGTACTAATCTCTAATATTCTATAGAAATTTTTATTAATTCTAACAAAGTTTTGGGAGCTTAGCAGTTAATTTTCTAAAAAGAATCATGAATCTCTCCTTCATACCTTTTTTTAATCCATCTTATTGAGATGGAATTGCTACAGTTTTGTTTTGGTTTATTTCCCAAAGCACACAGCTGCTTCCGTAATTGGCACTATAGTCAATCTACACTCCATATCCTTGCCAGAACATATGATTTCAAATTACCCACTGCCAATGCCATTGTTTTAGTGTTAGGTACATTTTCTCTTTGCAGTGAGGGATGTTATTAAAGGCAACTATACAAAACTTACTATTGTATTTGTGGTGAAATTGCTGACATCCCTCATTTCAAGCAATGATTTATAGCCATTGATGTACACAGTACCTGAGGAACCTTTGAAGAAAAAGGAAAGAGGTCTTTGATCAGGATTGGTGTCTGCCCATAAGCAATCATATTTTGTGGAATTATGATAGGGGTGCAGAAGACAATAGAAACCATAATGCAGGAGAAATACAGGTCCCCTGAATAAATGTAGGAAGGAAGGAGTCAGTCAACACTTCAGTGTTTCAGGGGCTTCACCTGCTGATGGAATCTGCCATAATCCAGCTACCTGATAGAAAAACATTGAATAAAACACCATTGACAATTGCAATTAGGCTAGTGAATGCACTTCACCTTTGTGTAGCCCATAATAGAACCCTGCCATACCTCCCACTGACTCTGAGCAACTACTAGAACAGCTTTCTAAATGAAAATATGGAGGCTTAGAAATGCTTGAGGAAAAAAATCTTTGCAGAGACAGAAATTCCAATGGGATCAGAAGACCTGGAGCTACCAAGATAAATTAACATAAATTTGATTGCATTGTATGCCTGAGTTGGTGAACAATGAGACATCCCAGTCACATAAAAATGTATTTTCACTTTGTTCAATTTAGCACACAGTGTTCTCTTAAAGCAAATTCGGGGGGAAACTTTCTCTAGGTCTACTTACAATAAAGTTTTCATTTTTCTAGGACAAATACCTAAAAATCTTGTGGTGATTGAATGTTTAACTTCATAGTAAACTGACAAAATTGGTAGTGATATTGTGATTTATAATAAAAAGTATATATTTAGTCTTTGACTCTTTTATGGCACAGAGCTCCTAAAGCCCTTGGAATTTCCTAACTGATAAGGGCAAAAAATATATTTTTTGTTATGATAATGACGTAAACTTTGGAAAGCCTCTAAGGAGGTGGGGGACCTGGTTGCCAGGACAGCCAATCTTGTGATTAGAGGGTTGGAACTTCCAGTTTCACACCCTGATTTCCAGGGAGTGGGAGGAGATACAGATTGAGTTTAACCACTACTGGCCAATTATCGGTCAATCATGCCTTTGTAATGAAGCCTCCAAAAACCCAAAAGGAGGGAATTCAGAGAATTTCCAGGTTGGTGAAATTATGGAGGTGTTGGGAGAGTGGTGCTCCTGGAGAGAGCACGGAAGCTCTGCAGTATTTCCCCATTCCTTGCCCAATGTATCTCTTCCATCTGGCTATTCCTGAGTTATATATATATATTTTTTAATGTAAATTGATTTATTTGTTTTTTCTTCTAGTTTTATTGAGATATAACTGACAAACAACGCTGTATAAGTTTCAGGGGTACAGCATAATGCTTTGATGTATATATCATTTAAAGATTACTATATAATTTTAGTGAACATCCATAATCTCACATAGATTAAAAATAAAAGGAAAAATTCCCTGTGATGAGAACTACTAGATTTACTCTCTTAACAAATTCCATGTATAACACACCAGTGTTAATTATATTTATCATGCTGTACATTACATCCCTAGTGCTTATTTATCTGATAACTAGTAGTTTGTATCAAAAGTTTGTACTAAATATACCATCTTCATCAAACTCCCACACCCCAACTCCCCACTTCTGGTTACCATGAACTTGATCTCTTTTTTTATGAGTTTGTTTTAGTTTGTTTTTGAAGTATAATTGACTGACAACACCATGTTAGTTCCTGTTGCATAACACAGTGATTACATAGCTCTATACTTTGCAATATGATCACTATGATAAGTCTAGTTATGATCTGTCACTATACAAAGATATTACATTAGAATTGACAATGTTTTCTACTCTATACATTTCATCCAGATGACTCATTCATTTTGTAACTGTAAATTTGTACCTCTTAATTTTCCTTACATATTTCTCTCCTTCCCCAGCCCCATCACATCTGACAACCACTTGTTTGTCCTCTGGATATATGACTCTGTTTTGTTATGTTTATTCATTCCTTTGGTTTTATAGATTCCACAAATAAGTGAAATCATATAGTATTTGTCTTTCTCTGATTTATTTCACTCAGCATAATACAGTATATGCCCATCCATGTTTTGACAAGTGGCAAGATTTCATTCTTTTTATGCCTAAGTAATATTTTATTATATACATATCTATATCACTATATATACATATATATGTATATATATGTATATATATGTATATATGTATATGTATATGTGTGTGTATATATATATATATATATATATATCACGTCTTCTTTATCCATTCATCACTTAGGTTGCTTCCATATCCTGGCTATTGTAAATAATGCTGAAATGAATATAAGACCGCATATATCTTTTCCAATTAGTTTTTCTCACTTTCTTCAAATAAATACCCAGAAGTAGAATTGCTGGATCATATTTTTAATTTATTTTTATTTTTTTTGAGTAATCTCCATACAGTTTTCCAATAGTAGCTGCATGGTTTTACGTCCCCATCAAGAGTACACGAAAGTTCCCTTTTCTCCACATCCTCAACATTTATTATTTCTTGCTTTTTGTGAAGACAGCCATTCCGAAATGTATGAGGTGATATCTCATTGTGGTTTTGATTTGATTTCCCTGATAATTAGTGATGTTGAGTCTCGTTTCGTATACTTGTTGCCCACGTGTATGTTTTCTTCAAAAAAAAATCTATTCAGGTCCTCTGCTCATTTTTTAATTGAGTTTATTGTGTTTTTGATGTTGAGTTGTATGAGTTCTTTGTATATTTTGGATATTAACCCCTTATTAGATATATTGTTTGCAAATATCATCTCCCATTCAGTAGGCAGCCTTTTTGTTTTGTTGATAGTTTCCTTCTCTGGCAAAAGCCTTTTAGTTTGATGCAGTCCCATTTGTTAATTTTTCGCTTTTGTTTCCCTTGCCTGGGGAGACATATCCAAAAATTTATTGCTAAGACTGATGATGTCATAGAGTGTACTGCCTATGCTTTCTTTTAGGAGTTTTTTGGTTTCAGGTCTTACATTTAAATATCGAATCCATTTTGAATTTATTTTTGTATGTGGTGTGAGAAATTAGTCTATTTTGATTCTTTTACATGTGACTGTCCAGCTTTCTCAACACCATTTATTGAAGAGGCTGTCTTTCCCCCCATTGTATATCCTTGCTTCCTTTGTGTTAGATTATATAACCATATAAATGTGGGATGATTTCTGGGTTCTCAGTTCTGTTCCATTGATCTATGTGTCTGTTTTTGTGCTGGTACTGCATTGTTTGATTATTGTAGCTTTGTAGTATAGTTTGATATCAGGAAGAGTGACACCTCCAGCTTTGTTCTTTCTCAAGATTATTTTGGTTAATTGGGTTTGTGTATGTGTGTGTTTCCATACAAATATTAAGATTCTTTGCTCTAGTTCTATGAAAAATGCCATTGGTATTTTGATAGAGATTGCATTGAATCTGTAGATTGCCTTGGGTAGTATGGTCCTTTTAACAATGTTAATTCTTCTAATTCCTGATTATGGTATATTTTTCCATTTGTTTGTGTCATCTTCAATTTCTTTCAACGGTGCCTTATAGATTCCTGAGTACAGGTCTTTTATCTCCTTAGTTACATTTATTCCTGTTATGTTAGTCTTTGCATCTTACAAGGAATGCAGTTGTAAATGGGATTGTTTTATTAATTTCTCTTTAGTTGTTAGTGTATAGAAATGCAACTTTCTTTATATATTTTGTATCCTACAACTTTACTGAATGTATTGATAATTTCTAATAGTTTTTTGGTGACATCTTTAAGGCATATTGATGTAATTGGGGTGTTAATATCCCTTACTATTACTGTGCTATGGTCCATGTTATTCTTTATGTTTTTCCATATTTGCTTTCTGTATTTAGGGGTTCCTATGTTGGGTACATATATATTACAACGGTTATATATTCTTGTTAGATTGATTCCTCTAACATTATGTACTGTCCATTTTTGTCTCTTGTTACAGTTTTTGTTTTAAAGTCTATTTTGCCTGGTATAAATATTGTTACCCAGCTTTATTTTCCTTTTCATTTGCATGGAATAAGTTTTTCCACTGCATCACTTTCAGTCTCTGTGTGTCTTTAGATCTGATGTGAGTCTCTTGTAGGTAGCATATACTTTTAACTCTTGACTAGGGGTTAAGGACACTGACACCCTGTATAGTCAAAAATCAATGTACAAATTTATTATTGGCCCCTCCATCCCACAGTTTCATATCTGTGGATTTTAAGAATTGCAAATCATACAGTATTGCAGTGTTGTTTTTTTTTGAAAAAACTCTGCATATACATTAATCCATGCAGCCATGTTGTTCAAGGGTCAACTGTATACAGGCCCTGTTTTTTTATCCATTCAACCACTCATGTCTTTTGATTAGATTATTTAATCCATTTACATTTAAAGTTATTATCTATTCATATGTACTTATTGCCATTTTGTTCATATTTTCCGGTTGTTTTTTTAAGTTCTTTTTGTTCCTTCTTCCTTTGCTCTCTTCCCTTGTGATTGGATGGTTACCTTAGTATTATGTTTGAATTCCTTTCTGTTTGTTGTGTGTGCATTTATTATAGGTTTTTGGTATTTTGATATTTTATATATATATATATATATATATAATTATTTAGGTTGATGATTGCTTAAGTAGAATACATTCTAATAATACATTTTAACAATCCTGCATCCCCTACAATCCTACAATGTTTCATCATTTTTTTTGAGGTAGGTAATATCTTACATCTTGTTTTGTGTGTCTCTTAACTACTTAATGTGGATATAGATGATTTTTCTACTTTTGTATTTTAACCTCCTACTAGCTTTATAAGTGGTTGTTCAACCGCCTTTACTATATTTTTTGCTTTTTCCTATGAGATTTTTCCTTTTGTAATTTTTTTATATTTCTAGTTATTTTCTTTTCTTTTCTGCTTAGAGAAGTCCCTTTAACATTTCATGTAAAGCCAGTAGAATGATTTCTTTTAGCTCTTGTTTGTCTATAAATCTCTTTCTCTCTTTCTAATCTGAATGATAACTTTATCAGGTACAGGATTCTTGGTTGTATGTTTTGTCCTTTCATCATTTTGAGTAAATTGTGGTCTGCAATGTTCCCCCTGAAAAGTCAGCTGACAGTCATATGGGAGTTCTCTTGTATGTAACTAGTTTGTTTATTTTGGTGTGTATGTGTTTTAAAATTCTCTGTTTATCTTTAATTCTGCCATATTAATTACAACATGTCTTGGTGTGGACCTCTTTTGGTTGATCTTGTTTGGGACTCTGTGCTTCCTGGACCTGAATGTTGGTTTCCTTTCCCAGGTTAAGGAAGTTTTCAGCTATTATTTCTTCAAACAAGTTCTCTGTCCTTTTCTCTCTCTTCTTCTTCTGGGGCCCTATAATGCAATGGTAGTGCACCTGATGTTGTCCTGGATGTCTCTTAAACTATCTTCATTTTTATTTTATTTTTATTTATTTTTGCTTGTGTCAGGTCTTAGTTGTGGTATGTGGGCTCTTTGTTGTGTGTGTGTGGGGGGGCTCTGTAGTTTGTGATACACAGCTCTAGTTGAGGTGCACAAGCTCAGTAGTTGTGGCACATGGGCTTAGTTGCCCTGTGACATGTGGGATCTTAGTTCTCTGACCAGGGATCAAACCAGTGTCCCATGCATTGTAAGGCAGATTCTTTACCACTGGATCACCAGGGAAGTCCCTGTCTTCATTTTTTTAATTTCTTTTTTTTTTCCTATTCAGCTTGCGTTATTTCCACTACTCTGTCTTCCAGTTTGCTGATACATTCGTCTGAGTTATCTAATCCCTGTTGATTGCTTCTAGAGTATTTTTAATTTTTGTTATTGCATCCTCAGTTCTCTCTGCTACTTTTTATGTTTTCTAACTCTTTGTTAAGCTTTTCACTGTGTTTGTCCATTCTTATGCCAAGTTTGTTGAGCATCTTTATGATCATTACCTTGAGCTTTTTATCAAGTGGATTGTTTGTCTCTACTTTGCTTAGGTTTTTGTTTTTTTGTTTGTTTGTTTGTTTTTCCCCCCTGAGGCTTTGCCCTGTTTCTCTGTTTATAATGTATTCCTCTGTCTCCTAATTTTGCCCAATTCTTTGTTTCTATATATTAGGTAGGTCAGTTATGTTTCCTGATCTTATAGAAATAACCTTATGTAGGAGATGTCCAATGGGGCCCAGCCACATGTTCCATTCTGGTTGCCAGAGGTATACGTTCTAGGGGTCCCCCCTATGTGTGCTGTGTCATCCCTTTTGTTGTAGTGGGTCTAACTATTATGAGTACACTAGTAGGACAGGCTTGCTGCATGGCCCATGTGTCCTCAGTTCTGGTTCTGGCCTGCTGTTGAGCAGATGAGCCTCTGGTTTTAATAGGCTAGAGGTAGAACTCCAAAATGGGATTTATATTCACCAGTGTCCTCTCAGTAGCATGACCTCTCAGAGGGGTGACCGTGAGTATCTCTGTTTCTAGGGGGAGTCCAGTTGCCTCCTGCCTTTCTGGGAGGTTCTTCAAGATCAACAAGTGATTCTGACTCAGGCTCCTTTCAGATTACTTCTTTTTCCCTGGGTCTTGAAACATGTGAGTTTTGTGTGTGTGTGCTCTTGAAGATCAGAATTTTGTTTTTCACAACTCTATAGCTCTCCCATACACAAGCTTTGTTAGCCTTCAAAGTCAGATGCCCTGGGGACTTCTCATCCCAATGTGGGACACCTGGGCTGGGGAGCTCAATGTAGGGCTCATGCTCCTAACTCTCTGTGGAGAACCTCTGCAATTGTGATTATTCTCCCATTTTGGTTTGCCTTTTTTTGGGTGTGGGTCTTTACTATACCTTGCCTCCACCCCTCATGTTATTTCTTCTTTATATCTTTAATTGTGGAAAATATTTTCTGTTTATCATCATGTTGTTTACAAATATAGTTGCTCTATAAATAGTTTAAATTTTGCTGTGCTCCTGGGAGGAGGCAAACTCAGGGTCTTCCTACTCTGTCTTCTTGGCCACATCTCTGCTCCTGATACTTTTTTTTGCAAAGCAGAAGTTTTAATTTTGATAAAGTCAAGTTTATCAATTATTTATTTTATTGATTGTGCCCTTGATGTTGCATCTAAAAAGTTTTTTACACACTTAAGGCCATCTAGATTTTCTCCTGTATTATCTTCTAAGTGTTTTACAATTTTGCAATTTACATTTAGGACCATGATTCTTTTTTTTTTTTTTTTTTGTGGTACACGGGCCCCTCACTGCTGTGTCCTGCTGCAGAGCACAGGCTCTGGACACACAGGCCCAGCGGCCATGGCTCATGGGCCCAGCTGCTCCACGGCACATGGGATCCTCCCAGACTGGGTCACGAACCCATACCCCCTGCATCGGCAGGCAGACCTCCAACCACTGTGCCACCAGGGAAGCCCAACCATGATTCATTTCGAGTTAATTTTTATGAGTGTGTAAGTTCTGTGTCTAGTTTCTTTCTTTTTTTTAATTTTTTTATGTGGATGTTCAGTTTTTCCAGCACCATCTGTTGAAGAGACTATCTTTTCTCCATTGTATTGTCTTTGCTCCTTTGTCAAAGATTATTTCACTATATTTACATGGGTATATTTCTGGGCTCTCTACTCTTGTTTTATCAACTGATTTGTCTGTTTTTTTTTTTTTTTTTTTTTACCAATAGTACACTGTCTTTATTACTTTAGCTTTATAGTAAGTCTTGATATCAAGTAGCATCAGTCCTCCAACTTTGTTCTTCTCTGTCAATATTGTGTTGGCCCATATATTTCAATTTAGTTTACTTGTTTTCTTTCTGTTCAGTTTTGAGAGTTTTAAAATATTTTTGATACAAGTCTTTTCCCAGATATGTGATTTGCAAATATTTTCCTCTGGTACAATTTATCATATATAGTTTTTCTTTTCTTTTCCAGTCATGCTTTTGGTGTCATATTTGGTGTCATATTTAAAAATTTAAGAATGTCATATTTTTGTCTAGCTTAAGGTCCTAAAGATGTTTTTTTTTTCCTATAAATGTGCCTAAAAGTGCAAAACTAGCCCTGTGAGGATGAAATCACTTAGGTGATTTCTCTGACTGTATATCTTGTAGATAAAAGGAGATGAAAGATGGCACCTCTGAATATAATTAGGTTAATATATCCTGGTTTACTTTTTTTCTGAATGTGTTTAAGTCATTAAAGAAAAAAATTAAATAAGGATATTCAATTCTATTCATGCAATGAGACTGGAAATTAATTTATTTTTTACATGGACAAAATATTATATACATATAGTGTAGAGTTGTACTCATGAATTTATAAATATTTGAGTACCCATTATGTGACAGGTATTGTGGAGGACATTAGTGATTAAAGTAAAAAGAAAAAAAATCCTTCCCTGCATGGAAAACCTTTTAGTGAAAAATAATATATAATATATGATCTACATCATATATCATATAGGTCATAATGTGATATATGATTCAAATCATATACCTTATGAATATATATATATGTATTTAATTACTTATTCAAAGGAAAGTAAAATAACAATTTATTGTTCCACTTGATGAGTCTATACCCTTAAGTCCTCTTGAGATGAGAGCTGTGAATCAGTTATTTCTTCTATAAATCTCAGTTTCCACATGATTCTGCTGATGCAAGCATCTCCTGAAATAACATAAGTCCAAGATTAAAAGCCATATTTTCCCTGTGTAATGGTTCTTTAATGCCAGGTAAGGACTTTGGTTGGTCAACTTTCTTAGGATTTTTCACTGATATACTTTCATTATACAGTTGACCCTTGAAAAATGTGAGGGTTAGGGGTGCTGATTCCCCATGCAGTAAAATATTAGCGTATAACTTTTTCTGTATCTGTATCTGTGGTTCCATATCCACCAACCATGGATCATGTAGTACTGTAATACATATATAGTGGAAAGAAATCCAAGTATAAGTGGACTTGTGCAGTTCAAACAAATGTTGTTCAAGGGTCACTGTATTCAATTTTTTACATACTTACAGTCCAATTCTAATGTATTCTGTAACTCTATGACTTCAAATTGTATATAGAGTAAAATATTACTATTTTAATAAGGATGATAGGCACACATTACTAAACTATATTTATTATTTTAATATAAACACTACTTTATCACTTTTCATATTATCAAAGTAATTAAACAACCTGATTTTCATTCCAGAAAGGATTTGTGCCTGTGGACACAAATACCTATCACAGAATAGAATACAAATTGGAAAGCATTCAAGGCAGTAGAAAATAGTGATGGAATTGGAAAATAATTGTGGGGAAAATAAAGACAAACAGGTATTTAATAGAATATCTTTTACATTTGTGAAATGCTTAGAATCATTTAGAGCTTTCTAGTACCCAAATCAAGTAGGAAAACTATTAGTTATATAACACAATGCCTAAGAAAAATATAATATTTTTCAGTGGGGTGCAAAACAAATCTGAGACACATTTTTCTCTTGTGTATTTGCATACAAGGGTACTAAGAACACTGGTATAAATATGCTCACCTAGGTAAATGCAAGACTTCAGGTATGGTAACAGAGGTTTTCCTTGTGGAAATCTTATACAAATTATTATTTGTAATTGGAGTAACACACTGATAGCCAAGTTTTAGCTTTCTAGAAGTAGTTATGCTAGTAAATATATGTTATAAAACTTTTTTTTCTTTTTAAGAAGTTAACTGTTGCTGTAACACAAAAAAATTACAATATCATTTGTTTTAAACTATCTTAGATTGTACAGGTGTAAATTTGATCTTTGTATATTTCTGAGTTGGCCCACAATCCAAAGTATGTTCCTTTACTTAGCTTTTTCTGCGTAAGTACAAGAGCACAGACCTATACAGAGAGAGATGTGGAAAGAAAATATTCCCAGCAACAACTATGTTAGAGAGGACTACATAGCTTGAGAAGCCAAGACTTAAGAATAGACACTTAGTATATTTTTTCACTTTCCACTGTTGCTGTTCCCACAAATTTAGTCCATCTTTGTACTATACAGTTATTAAGTCATTTGTTATGCATGATAAATCTATTGTCTTCTAAAGGAGAAGAACCGTGCTTATAGATTGATTCTATGAACATTATCCTACAAGTATTAGAGTCAATCCTCATTCTTCCTAGATTCCATATATGTGAATTGACCTACTTGCTAAAATTTATTTGTTACCCTTAAAGCAATACTTGTACCATTTTCACAGTCATTTGAGGATATAGGAAGAGTGTTGAAAATTTGAGTCACCCAACAGGCATGTTTCCCCCTGATGTCAAATAAGGTAATGCTCTGCCTCCTTGTTTCAACTCTCATATTATAAACAAGTTTCCTCTCTGTGGTCTATTTAGTGCAATATTTTTCTTTTAGTATTTTTCTTCTGTTTAAAATGGCTTTCAAGCATGGTGCTGAAGTGCTGTGTAATGCTTCTAAGCATAAGAAGGATATGATGTGTCTGATGGAGAAAATACATGTGTTAGACAGGCTTCATTCAGGCATGAGTTATAGTACTATTGATCATGAGTTCAATGTATGAATCAACAATATATATTAAATAACATGTCTTTAAACAGAAGCACACACTGAAGAAAAATGTATATATTGGTAATTTAATAAAAAAATATTGTGACCAGAGGCCACAGAAAAACCAAAATCAGTATTTCCCCTAGGAGTAATGGTTCAGTATTTTCTAATTCAGTATTTGCAGCAACTTTATAATACATAACACTCACGAATAACAAGGATGAGCTGTATATTATACCCAAATGTATAATTTTCTAAGATAAAAAGTGTTCTACAATTAATCATCTTTGGTAGTGATTCTATTGATACAATTGTTTGATTTAGTTGATTGATTCTGGTTGTGCAAAGCTTAATTTAAATTTTTATCCAGGTATCTAAGCAATACATCCAACTAGGAACATGAATATTCATATACCTATAAGAATGATATAGTAAATGAGTAGGAACCTATGAGGCCCTCCCAGAACAGATGCCCCCATGTCCTCTGCATCCCTCTTGTTTGTAGAAAAACTATATTTCTAGGACTTCCCTGAGTTCCAAATAATAAATTTAATCAGAAGTGAGAAAATCCAGAAACAGGAGTCAACCAAGACAAAATAATAATAGTTTAACCATTAAACAAATTTATAGACATTTTGTTCCTTCTCAAGAGCTATAGGTAATATTCTGAGCCATATATTTGGGGCTGTTTTGCAGATACTGAAACCCCCACCAGGTGGAAGATGTTAATTCTATATTGACCACAAGCACATAGACCCCAAACAAGTTGGAACCAGAAGGTGGATGATGTTGATTTCTGGTTACCTCAGCACCAATCAATCACAAGAATGCTCATGAACTGATCACAAAACTCACAACCCTCTCCCTCACACAGTCTTTAAAAAACCTTTCCCTGAAAGCCATTGGGAAGTTAAGGTTTTTTGAGCATTAGCTGCCTGCATTCCTTGTTTGGCACCTGCAGTAAATTCTGCAATTTCCTTCAGCACAACCCAGTGCCAGTAGATTGGCTCTACTGTGCACAGGTGACTGGACCCAAGTTTGGTTCTGTAACAATATTCCCAAACTGGAAAGTTATAGTTAAACAATTGAATAATTTCTGACAAAAGAAAGGCAGATACTAACTTGCTATTATTATTACTTCTTCCTTTTTCATAAAAACACAAGATTTTTTTAATTGAAATTTTGTATAATGGTCATTTAAAAGTTCTTACCCTTTTTTACCTTTAAACTCCATTCAATCCCACACAATTTGACATTTAATATATGTCATTCTTTGTATTAGGTTCTATGATACATAAAAAAGTTATGATTAGTACCTTCTTAGGACTCCTAATAATGTGAGTGTTTGGGGCCAGTAATAATTACATTTAGAAAAATAATTAAAACAAAGAAAGTAGTTATATACCATGCTTGGGAGGATCAAAGAAGAATTCACAGAGAGCAGATTCTTGAGCTAATCTTAAGGGATTCTGTCAGTCAGGTTTAAAGAGTATAGCTGAATATATGCAAAGATAAATGAGTATGAGATATTAAAGTCACTTTGCATAACTCAACATGGTTGGAATAGGGGGACCTGCAATGTCTACCCCAAAGAAAAGAAGAATGATTGTGTTTGCTTCAGCCTGCTTCTGTGATAATCTATTGACAACTGCTTGGCAGGTGACATTTTTATAGATAAATTTATTTGTGGAAACACCTTATATTGTAACCTGATTTTTCAGCAGAATAATGAGGGGGCCCTTGGTTCTTATGAAGGAATGAAGGATGGTATGTAAATATTATGCTGCCAGCAATGAGCAAACCACCAAGCAATTTCCAACTGGGTAATATCAGAGAAGAAAATTAGAGGATATGAATAGGAAGATTAGAGATGGCAAAGAGAAGAGAGGGGGAAATATCCACTGTGCCAAACAGTAGCAAAACTGTCATGAAATGATAAAAGAAAGAAATTTAACATTTAGTTAAAGTTATTTTGTTAATACAAACTTTAGTGATTAGCTGATTTGTGGTTAGAATTAGTATCCTTTTATAAAAATTGAAGAAATAAGGACATCTAAGTAAACTAAACGTAAGATCAGTGAACTTCCACTTGTGGGGAGATGAGCTTCATGAGAATGAATATTCAGGTAGGGCTTTCAGATACTGAGGCATAGAAAAGATTATTTTTTCAAATGAACACTGTCATTTGGATCCCAATATGTATTCTACTCCTCTCTCATTAGGAGAGATCTTAAGAAGAATGTGGTCTTAAGACTTGACCCAATACCAAGGCAAGTCCTCTGATTATTCTAAGCCAGTTAATTCAATTTCTTTATTTCCTTTACTTTTGTTAGTGTTTGTTTTAGGAATTCAGGTTTAAATTAATCAGCATAAATTCAATTCCTGGTGAAAGTTATTGGACTAAGGAATACTGAGACTATGAGAGAAACTAAGGGCAGAGCCATAAGATTTGCAAAGAGGACTTCCCTGGTGGTCCAGTTGTTAAAACTCTGTGCTTCCAATGCAGGGGGTGCAGGCTCAATCCCTGGTTGGGGAACTAAGACCCAACATGCTGCATGGTGTGGCCAAAAAAAAAAAAAAAAAAAGATTTCCAGATAAATCTGGAAGAGTTTTGCTCAAATCATGCCTGAAGTCCATTCCACTCTGTTCTTGTATGCATATAAGATAATTAAATTTTATTATTTAAGCTAATCCACTTAGGTTTCTACTACCTATAGCTGAAAGTACCCTAACTAACAGAAATAACTCTAAGTCTGTCCTGGCAGCATAATAAGTGTGATCTGACGAGTAAATATCCTCTTTTATTAGCTCCTTTTCTTAAACAAAAAGATGTCATGTAGGGGGTAATCAGCATTATTTTCTGCCTGGCTTCTTACAGGTAAAATGATAGGAGTAGTGAGGATTCCACATTAAAGATTCAATCAACTCTAAATTGGGCCATCTAAAACAGAACTCTGAACAATATATTCTTAAATAGAAAAAGTGTGAGATGAAGGGCTTCCCTGGTGGTGCAGTGGTTGAGTCCGCCTGCCGATGCAGGGGACACAGGTTCGTGCCCCAGTCCAGGAGGGTCCCACATGCTGCGGAGCAGCTGGGCCCGTGAGCCGTGGCCGCTGAGCCTGCGCGTCCGGAGCCTGTGCTCCGCAACGGGAGAGGCCACAACAGTGAGAGGCCCGCATACAGAAAAAAAAAAAAAAAAAAGAAAAAGTGTGAGATGTTAACCAACTTCCTAAAATACACCACAAATAGCTTTGTGAGAATACTACAAGTATTTTGTTGGTGTTCAGGAAAGGAATAAAATAATAATGGAGAAACCCTATAGGTTACTATAACAAAATTAAGGGGAAGGGCATTTCTCTATCACTTTAAATAATTGCAAAAAATTGAGGCATTTTAAGTTAGTGTTAATGAGTAAGGATGCCAGCAGATAGTTCATCTTTTCCTAAGTTCATAGCATGCATGATTATCCATTGAAAATTATCTTTGATAAATGAGTCTGAAATGATACGGATAACCCACAATAAATGGTCACCTTTAATTATGTTCAGATGGATTCTTTGCCTGATAGATTTCTGTCACATTAATAAATATTGCAGACTAAATAATTTACATTTCTAAAAAAAATCCTTAGGTGTTGCTGATGATGATGGTGGCCTTAGTATCACATTTGGAGAACCACTACTCTAAGAGGCAGTACAAGGCAATGAACATGGAATACTATGGGGAGAGAAGTTGTTGATGCCACCAACCTGTTCTTCCTAATATTTAGAGTTCATGGGAAACTATTAGATAGAATGTTTCTAACCAACACTTGTGGCAGTGAAGGGCAGTAGAAATATTATCACAGAAGGTAGAGAGAGTATGACACTAAATCAGAAAGAGAGAAGAGTTCTTCCAGTTGGTGAGAATACAGATGTTGAAACCACTCAATACAGCCCTTTAGGCTGAGTTTTAACCTGGGAAGGAACTAGAGAGTTGCTTGTAAAAGCCATGAAAATTGTAGCTCAAGTGTATTGCAGTATGTAGGCCTACTGATTAATTGTAACAAAAACAATTGTTTTTAAGAAACTTCAACTGGAAACAGTTCTTTGCTTCAAGAACATATGCATTATCTTAAGGGATAGCTTTTCTTGGGCATATATCATCTCACTTAGCTGCACTGCATGCTTCTAGTTAGATATTAGCTGCCAACAAATTCCTGAGCTATCTCATATTCTGGGCAAGAATTTGGCTATCGATGTTGCTGTTTCATTGTTTGCAGAGAATCAGTGAAGTCGCCAGACTATGTGGAGCTCAGTATTCTCCACATGGCAACTTTACCAATCATTTGTTACTCCATGTTCATTGCCTTGTACTGCCTCTTAGAGTAGTGGTTCTCCAAATGTGATACTAAGGCCACCATCATCATCAGCAACACCTAAGGATTTTTTTTAGAAATGTAAATTATTTAGTCCCATTTGGCCAAAAACAGAAACTCTGGGTGTGAAGTCCAATAATCTGTGTTTTAACAAGCCTTCTAGTAGACTATAAAGTTTGAAAACCTCTGTCTTAGAATGCTGTTTGTTATTTATCCTTAACTTTTTGTCTATGTTTATATTTTCCTCCAACTCTTCTTGCAAGCTTTATTAGGTATTCATCTGGAATCTATTCTCTGGAAGTCCAGTAAAAGCAAGCAAATTCAAATTCAATATTTCTCATGTGTGAATGAAAGGGAATAAGCCATATTTTGTTTTAAGTGCTACACCAGAAACTTTTAATTAAAAATCTTGACATATGTCAATTTAAATTATTTTTACCCAAGGAACAGACAAATTTGGTGGGAGCCATCTACTTACAATTTGTAATTATGAGCCAACTACATAACCACTGACCCATAAATGCAAGAAATGAATAGTCAATAATAATCCTAAACCTTTCTCCTTTGTTCTCACCCATGTTCTGTCAAGTTCTCATTTTGTCCTGTTTATTAGCTCTAGCCCACTCTCTTTACTAATCACTCTTGACTAGTCTTGGCATTTGAAACTGGTCTCTCTGACACTTGATCTCCTTCACATATTAGATTCTAGTTGTGTCTGTTTTCCTCATTTTGAGGGACTTCTGGTGGGAAAACCTGAATACCAGTTGGGAAGTGTGTGGCTGTAAGAAACATAATACCCCACACAATGTTATCAACAATAAATACATCTATTTTTTTTCAACAACTTTATTAGAGTATAATTACTCTACAGTGGTGCCTTAGCTTCTGCTGGATAACAAAGTGAATGAGCCATAAGTATAAACGTATCCCCGTATCCCCTCCCTCTTGCGTCTCCCTCCCACACTCCCTATTCCACCCCTCTAGGTGGTGTCAAAGCACTGAGATGATCTCCCTGTGCTATGTAGCTGCTTCCCACCAGCCATCCATTCTACATTTGGTAGTGTATATTTGCAAAAGCCACTCTCTCACCTCGTCCAAACCCACCCCTCCCCTTCCCCATGTCCACAAGTCCACTCTCCACATCTGCATCTTTATTCCTGTCCTGCCCCTAGGTTCTTCAGAACTTTTTTTTTTTTTTAGATTTCATATATATGTGTTAGCATACAGTATTTGTTTTTCCCTTTCTGACTTACTTCACTCTGTATGACAGATGCTAGGTCCATCCACCCCACTACAAATAACTCAATTTCATTTCTTTTTATGGTTAAGTAATATTCTATTGTATGTATGTGCCACATCTTCTATATCCATTCAACTGTTGATGGACACTTAGGTTGCTTCCATGTCCTGGCTATTGTAAATAGTGTTGCAATGAACATTGTGGAACATGACTCTTTTTGAATGATGGTTTTCTCAAGGAATATACCCAGTAGTGGGATTGCTGGTTCGTATGGTAGTTCCATTTTTAGTTTTTTAAGGAAACTCCATACTGTTCTCCATAGAGGCTGTATCAATTTATATTCTCACCAACAGTGCAAGAGTGTTCCCTTTTCTCCACACCCTCTCCAGCATTTATTGTTTATAGATATTTGATGATGGCCATTCTGACAGGTGTGAGGTGGCACCTCATTGTACTTTTGATTTGCATATCTCTAATTATTAGTGATGCTGAGAATCCTTTCATGTGTTTGTTGGTAATCTGTATATCTTCTTTGGAGATATGTCTATTTAGGTCTTCTGCCCATTTTTGGATTGGGTTGATTGTTTTTTTGATATTGAGCTGTATGAGCTGCTTGTATATTTTGGAGATTAATCCTTTGTCAGTTGCTTTGTTTGCAAATATTTTCTCCCATTCTGAGAGTTATCTTTTCGTCTTGTCTATGGTTTCCTTTGCTGTGCAAAAGCTTTTAAGTTTCATTAGGTCTCATTTGTTTATTTTTGTTTTTATTTCCATTTCTCTAGGAGGTGGGTGAAAAAGGATCTTGCTATGATTTATGTAATGCAGTGTTCTGCCTATGTTTTCCACTAAGTGTTTTATAGTGTCTGGACTTACATTTAGTTCCTTAATCCATTTTGAGTTTATTTCTGTGTATGGTGTTTGGGAGTGTTCTAATTTCGTTCTTTTACATGTAGCTGTCCAGTTTTCCCAGCACCATTTATTGAAGAGGCTCTCTTTTCTCCATTGTATATTCTTGCCTCCTTTATCAAAGATAAGGTGACCATATGTGCATGGGTTTATCTTTGGGCTTTCTATCCTGTTCCATTGATCTATATTTCTGTTCTTGTTCCAGTACCATACTGTCTTGATAACTGTAGCTTTGTAGTAGGGTTGGATGTCAGGGAGCCTGATTCCTCTAGCTCTGTTTTTCTTTCTCAAGATTGCTTTGGCTATTCGGGGTTTTTTGTGTTTCCAAACAAACTGTGAAATTTTTTGTTCTAGTTCTGTGAAAAATGACATTGGTAGTTTGATAGGCATTGCATTGAATCTGTAGATTGCTTTGGGTAGTATATTCATTTTCACAATGTTGATTCTTCCCATCCAAGAACATGGTATATATCTCCATCTGTTTGTATCATATTTAATAACTTTCATCAGTGTCTGATAGTTTTCTGCATACAGGGTTTTTGTCTCCTTAGGTAGCTTTATGCCTAGGTACTTTATTATTTATGTTGCAGTGGTAAATGGGAGTATTTCCTTAATTTCTCTTTCAGATTTTTCATCATGAGTGTATAGGAATGCAAGAGATTTCTGTGCATTAGTTTTGTTTCATGCTAGTTTACCAAATTCATTGATTAGCTCTAATAGTTTTCTGGTAGCATCTTTAGGATACTGAATGTATAGTATCATGCCATCTGCAAACAGTGACAGTTTTACTTCTTTTCTGATTTGTATTACATTTATTTCGTTTTCTTCTCTGATTGCTGTGGCTAAAACTTCCAAAACTATGTTAAATAATAGTGGTGAGAGTGGGCAACCTTGTCTTGCTCCTGATCTTACTGGAAATGGTTTCAGTTTTTCACCATTGAGAATGATGTTGGCTGTGTATTTGTCATATATGGTCTATATTATGTAGAGGTAAGTTCCCTCTATGCCTACTTTCTGGTGGGTTTTTATCAAAAATGGCTGTTGAATTTTGTCAAAAGCTTTTTCTGCATCTATTGAGATGATCATATGGTTTTTGTCCTTCATTTTCTTAATATGGTGTATCACATTGATTGATTTGTGTATATTGAAGAATCCTTGCATTACTGGGATATACCTCACTTGATCATGCTGTATGATCCTTTTAATGTGCTGTTGGATTCTGTTTGCTAGTACTTTGTTGAGGATTTTTGCATTTAGGTTCATCAGTTATATTGGCCTGTAGTTTTCTTTCTTTGTGACATCTTTGTATGGTTTTGGTATCAGGGTGATGGTGGCCTTGTAGCATGAGTTTGGGAGTGCTCCTCCCTCTGCTGTTTTTTGGAAGATTTGAGAAGGATAGGTATTAGCTGTTCTCTAAATTTTTGATAGAATTCACCTGTGAAGTCATCTGTTCCTGGCATTTTGTTTGTTGGAAGATTTTTAATCACTGTTTCAATTTCAGTGCTTGTGAGTGAGCTGTTTATATTTTCTATTTCTCCCTGGTTCAGTCTCAGAAGGTTGTGCATTTCTAATAATTTGTCCATTTCTTCCAGGTTGTCCATTTTATTGACATATAGTTGCTTGTAGTAATCTCTCATGATCCTTTGTATTTCTGCAGTGTCAGTTGTTACTTCTCCTTTTTCATTTCTTATTCTATTTATTTTAGTCTTCTCCCTTTTTTTATGAGTCTGGCTAATGGTTTTTCAGTTTTGTTTATCTTCTCAAAGAACCAGCTTTTAGTTTTATTGATTTTTGCTATTGTTTCCTTCATTTCTTTTTCATTTATTTCTGATCTGATCTTTATGATCTTTCCTTCTGCTAACTTTGGGGTTTTTTTTCCTTCTTTTTCTAATTGCTTTAGGTGTAAGGTTAGGTTGTTTATTTGAGATTTTTCTTGTTTTTTGAGGTAGGATTGTATTGTTATAAACTTTCCTGTTAGAACTGCTCTTGCTGTATCCCATAGGTTTTGTGTCTTCCTGTTTTCATTGTCATTTGTTTCTAGTATTTTTTTATTTCCTCTTTGATTTCTTCTGTAATTTCTTGGTTATTTAATAGTGTATTGTTTACCCTCCATGTGTTTGTATTTTTTAGAGGTTTTTCCCTGTATTTGATTTCCAGTCTTATAGCCTTGGGGTCAGAAAAGATACTTGATATGATTTCAATTTTCTTAAATTTACCAAGGCTTGAATGTGACCCAAGATATGATCTATCCTGGGGAATGATGCATGAGCCCTTGAGAAGAAAGTGTATTCTGTTGTTTTTGGATGGAGTGCCCTATAAATAACAATTAAGTCCATCTTGTTTAATGGGTCATTTAAAGCTTGTGTTTCCTTATTTATTTTCATTTTGGATGATCTGTCCATTGGTGAAAGTCAGGTGTTAAAGTCCCCTACTATGATTGTTTTACTGTTGATTTCCCCTTTTATGGCTGTTAGCATTTGCCTTATGTATTGAGGTGCTCCTATGTTGGGTGCATAAATATTTACAATTGTTATATCTTCTTCTTGGATTGATCCCTTGATCATTATGTAGTGTCCTTCTTTGTGTCTTGTAATAGTTTTTATTTTAAAGTGTATTTTGTCTGATACGAGAATTGCTACTCCAGCTTTTTTTGATTTCCATTTACATGGAATATCTTTTTCCTTCCCCTCACTTTCAGTCTGTATGTGTTCCTAGGTCTGAAGTGGGTCTCTTGTAGACAGCATATATATGGGTCTTGTTTTTGTATCCATTCAGCCAGTCTATGTCTTTTGGTTGGAGCACTTAATCCATTTACATTTAAGGTAATTATCTATATGTATGTTCGTATGACAATTTTCTTAATTGTTTTGGGTTTGTTATTGTGGGTCTTTTCCTTGTGTTTCCTGCCAAAAGAAGTTCCTTTAGCATTTGTTGTAAAGCTGGTTTGTGGTGCTGAATTCTCTTAGCTTTTGCTTGTTTGTAAAGGTTTTAATTTCTCCAGCAAATTTGAATGAGATCCTTGCTGGGTAGAGTAATCTTGGTTGTAGATTTTTCTCCTTCATCACTTTAAATATGTCCTGCCAGTCCCTTCTATCTTGCAGAGTTTCTGCTGAAAGTTTAGTTGTTAACCTTATGGGGATTCCCTTGTATGTTATTCCTTCCTTTTCCCTTTCTGCTTTTAATATTTTTTCTTTGTATTTAATTTTTTTTTTATTTTATTATTTTTTTTGCAGTACACAGGCCTCTCACTGTTGTGACCTTGCCCATGTGCTGAGCCTGCACGTCTGGAGCCGGAGCACAGGCTCCAGACGTGCAGGCTCAGTGACCATGACTCACAGGCCCAGCTGCTCCACGGCATGTGGAATCTTCCCAGACTGGGGCACAAACCCGTGTCCCCTGCATTGGCACGCGGACTCTCAACCACTGTTCCACCAGGGAAGCCCTTTAATTTTTGATAATTTGATTAACATGTGTCTTGTCATGTTTCCCTTTGGATTTATCCTCTCTGGGACTCTCTGTGCTTCCTAGGCTTTACTGACTATTTCCTTTCCTATATTAGGGAAGTTTTCAACTATAATCTCTTCAAATATGTTTGTAGTCCATTTCTTTTATTATTCTTCTTCTGGAACACCTATAATTTGAATGTTGGGCATTTAATATTGTCCCAGTGGTCTCTGAGACTGTCCTCAATTCTTTTCTTTCTTTTTTTCTTTATTTTGCTCTGCAATAGTTATTTCCCCTATTTTATCTTCCAGGTCACTTATCCATTCTTCTGCCTAGTTGTTCTGCTATTGATTCCTTCTAGAGAATTTTTAATTTCATTTATTGTGTTGTTCATCACTGTTTGTTTGCTCTTTAGTTCTTCTAGATCCTTGCTAAACATTTCTTGTATTTTCTCCATTCTATTTCCAAGATTTTGGATCATCTTTACTATTACTCTGAATTCCTTTTCAGGTAGGCTGCCTATTTGTTCTGCATATGTTTGGTCTGGTCGGTTTTTACCTTGCTCCTCTATCTACTGAGTTTTTCTCTGTCTTCCAATTTTGCTTAACTTAATGTTTTTGGAGTCTCCTTTTAACAGGCTGCAGGTTCATAGTTCCCATTGTTTTTTATGTCTGCCCTCAGTGAGTAAGGTTGGCTCAGTGGATTGTGTAAGCTTCCTAGTGGAGGGGACTGGTGCCTGTGTTCTGGTCGATGAGTCTGGATCTTGTCTTTCTGGTGGGCAGGATCGCATCTGCTGGTGTGTTTTGGGGTGTTTGTAATCTTAGTATCATTTTAGGCCACCTCTCTGCTAATGGGTAGGATGTGTTCCTTTCTCGCTAGTTGTTTGGCATGGGGTGTCCAGCATTGCAGCTTACTGGTCATTGAATGGAGCTGTGTCTTAGTGTTGAGACAGAGGTCTCTGGGAGAGCTCTCGCCGATTGATGTTATATGGGGCTGGGAGGTTTCTGGTGGACCAATGTCCTGAATTTGGCTCTCTCACCTCAGAGGCTCAGTCCTGGTAGCTGGCTGGAGTACCAAAACCCTGTCAGCCACACGGCTGGAGAAGATGGGCTATAAGTTGGTTGTCAGCCACTGCCCTTTTGAGGCTCTGTCTCAGCTGTCTCCAAAGGTTACCCAGATACATTGGGTTATTCCACCATTCTTCAGACCTTGCACATTCCAGTCTGGGATTTGTAGATGTCCTCCTCATACTCTTCACTGAAATGCCTTGCATTCATGGTGGTGAGAGATACGCTAATAGTGCTGGTTGTCGTCAGGTCAGAGACTGGGACAGTCTGAACCTTCATGTGGCCAAGTCAGGAGCAGCTGGCCAATGGTCCCAAAGTGATAAAATGTCAGATTCCATGAAGGCTTTCCATGGCACCTGAGCAGTAGTCCCAAGCAGCCACTCTGCTCAGCTGCAGCTCTCTATCGGGGAACTTGGTGGGACCTTCAAAAGGGGATTTCTGCTAGCCCTATAGCATGACTTGCCCACCCAGGCAAGGAGCTGAGGATAGCATCTCCTGGCCCCATCTCACCAGAGGAGCGAACAACTGGAAGCTGCGTGGCCAACAGTGTGGTAGCTGAGAGGTCAATACATCTATTTTTATAACGTAAGTATTATCCCAAAGGCAGGAAGTCAGAATCTAGACAGTTTCAGGAGATTTGTTGAACAGCTCAACAGTGACAGGACACTGTATTTAATCTCTTGTCTTCCCTCACAATAACTAAATGACTGTGTCAACCCAAACAACATTAATGGGCAATATTCCAAGTATTAAGAAATAAGGTGGACAGAAAAGGGGGCTTCCTCACATGCATCTGTCAAGACCTTTTATGACAAAGAAAATAAATTCCAGAAGTTTCTAAGGAAACATCATCTTATGTCACCTTAGTCAGAACAGAGTTACATAATCAACCCTGGCTCAAGGGAACCTGGAAAATAAGTGATAGTGTTGTTGTCTTTGTCTTCACTTTTTCTTGTATAATGGAAGGTTCATGTGGTAAAAGGGGTTTAAATGATGTTTATATCCTGCCTTATTTAGACCTTCAGCAACCCAGAAAGCCTGTGGAAGTCTTTAACAGGGGTTGGGGAGAGAATGACATTTCAGTGGAAAAGAAGAAGGAAAAATGGAAGGGGATACATGTCAAGGAAGCAAGTTAATCTTGCTCCATACTGTTCTCCACAGTGGCTGCACCAATTCCCAAAAACAGTGAAGAAATGTTCCTTTTTCTCCACACCCACTCCAGCATTTATTATTTGTAGATTTTTCAATAATGGCATTCTGACCAGAGTGAGGTGATACCTCATTGTAGTATTGATTTACAGTTCTCTAATAATTAGTGATGTTAAACTTCTTTTCATGTGCCTGTTGCTTACCTGTATGTCTTCTTTGGAGTGCTGTCTGTTTAGGTCTTCTGCCCATGTTTTTATTGGGTTATCTATTTTTTTTGATATTGAGCTGTAGGATCTGTGTGTATATTTTGGAAATTAAAACACTTGTTGTATTGTTTGCAAATATTTTCTCTTACTCTGTAGGTCGTCTTTTTTTTTTTTTTTTTTTTTTTACTTTTTCTTTCTAACATTCATTGTTGGTATAAAGAAATGCAACAGATTTCTGTATGTTAATCTTGTATCCTGCTACTTTGCTGAATTTATCAGTTCTAGTAGTTTTTGTGTGGAGTCTTTAGAGTTTTCTATATATAGTAGCATGCCATCTGCATATAATGGCAATTTTACCTCTTCCCTTTCAATTTGGATATTTTTTCTTTCTTTTCCTGGCCTGATTGCTGTGGCTAGGACTTCCAATATTATGTTGAATAGAAGCAGTGAGAGTGGGCATCCTTGTTCCAGATTTTAGTGGGAAAGCTTTCTGCTTTTCACCCTTGAGTATTTTGTTGGCTATGGGTTTGTTATAAATAGCTTCTATCATGTTGAGATATATTCTGACTATACTCTGGTGATAGTTTTTTCTGTTTTTTTTTTTGTGGTATGCGGGCCTCTCACTGTTGTGGCTTCTTCTGTTGCGGAGCACAGGCTCCAGATGTGCAGGGTCAGGGACCATGGCTCATGGGCCCAGCCACTCTGCGGCATGTGGGATCTTCCCGGACCGGGGCATGAACCCATGTCCCCTGCATCGGCAGGTGGACTCTCAACCACCACGCCACCAGGGAAGCCCAGTGATAGCTTTTTATCATGAATGGATGTTGAATTTTATCAAATGATTCTTCAGCATCTATTGACATGATCATGTGTTTTTTGTCTTTTATTTTGTTGATATGGTATATCACACTGATTGATTTGCGTATGTTGAACCATCCTTGTGTTTCTGGGATGAATCCAACTTCATCCCAGATTTTGTATGGTTGCGTTTTCACTGTAATTTGACTAAAGGTGTTTTTAAATTTCCTCTTTGATTTCATTGTTGATCCATTGTTTTTTTTAGTAGTATGTAGTTTAGTCTCCATGTAATCATTTTTTTTCATTTCTATTTCTGTGGTTGATTTCTATTTTCATGTCATTGTGGCAGAAAAGCTGCTTGAAATAATTCCTATGCTCTTTAATTTGTTGAGGCTTTTTTTTGTGTTCTCATATGTGGTCTATCCTAGAGAATGTTCTATGTGCACTTGAGAAGAATGTGTATTCTGTTTTTTGGAGGTTGTAATGTCCAGAAAATATCAATTAAGTCTAAGTTTTCTATTGTGTCATTTAAGGTCTCTCTTGCCTTATTGATTTTCTGTCTGGAAGGTCTGTTCATTGATGTCAGTGGGGTGATAATGTCTCTTAATATTATTGTATTCCTGTTAATTTCTCCCTTTATGTCTGTTAGTATTTGCTTTATGTATTTAGGTGCTCCTATATTGGGTGCATATATGTTAATGAGTGTAATATTCTTCTACTTATCCTTTTATAATTATATAGTGTCCTTTTTTATCTTTCTTTATCGCCTTCATTTTAAAGTCTATATTGTCTGATATGAGTATTTTTACCCTGCTTTCTTGTCATTTCTATTTGCATGGAATATCTTTTTCCCTCCCCTCACTTTCAATCTATGTGTGTTCTTCACCCTAAAGTGGGTCTCTTATAGGCAGCATATTGTAGGCTTTTGTTTATTATCCAATTTTCTACTCTGTGTCTTTTGATTGGAGCATTTAGTCCATTGACATTTAAGGTAATTATTGATAGGTGTGTATTTATTGCCATTTTAAACCTTGTTTTCCAGTTGATTTTGTATTTCTTCTTTGTTTCTTTCTTTTTTTTCCTTTGTGGTTTTCTTTTCTATAACAAATGAATTATATTTCTTTTAAGCTATCTTCTTTTTGTTTTTTTGTAAATCTATTGTATGTTTTTGATTTGTGGTTACCATTTTGTCAAGTAGGTTAACCCATTACTATATCTACTTCCTTTAGACTTGTAGTCATATAAGATCAAATACATTCTAAAAAAACATACATTTTCTTACTCTTGTCTCCCACATTTTATAAGTTTGATGTCCTTTTTACATCTTAATGTTTATCAGTTTGCTCCTCATTGTAGTTATAATCACTTTCACAGAATTTTTTTTGGTTGATTTTTTTTTTAAATCTATGTACTGACTTCTTTAAGTCATCTATAACCCATTTACATATTTGCTTTTCCTATTGTGTTTCTCTCTTTCCTATAGATTCTTGTTTTTTTTTTTTTCTATTTAGAGAAGACCTTTCAGTATTTCTTTTAAGATAGGTTTAGCATTGTTGTATTCTTTTAGTTTTTGCTTGTCTCAGAAATTTTTTATCTCTCTTTCTATTCTAAATGTTATTCTTGCTGGGTAGAATGTCCTAGGTTTCAGGATTTTCCCCTTTCAGGACTTTGAATATATCTTGTCACTCCCTTCTGGCCTGCAGCATTTCTGTAGAGAAATCAGTTGATAGCCTTATGGGGGACCCCTTGTTACTAGCTCTGTTTTTCTCTTGCTGCCTTTAAAATCCTCTCTTTAACTTTTGCCATTTTAATTATAATGTGTCTTTGTTCGGGTCTGTTTGGGTTCATCTTGTTTGGACCCTTTGTGTTCTTGTATCTGGACATATGTTTCCATCTTTAGCTTTGGGAAGTTTTTAGCTATAATTTCCTCAAACACATTTTTGACCCCCTCCTCTTCTTTTGGAATTATGCATACATTGGCACACTTTATATTATCCCATAGTTCTAATATAGTGCTTGTATTATTATTTTTTATTTGTCTTTCTGTATGCTGTTCTGATTGGGTGATTTCTATCATTCTGTCTTTCAGATCACTTATTCATTCTTCTGCATTATTTAGTTTGCTATTTATTGCCTTCATCTTGGTATCCACCTCAGCAATTGAGTTTTCTAATTTTGTTTGGTCCCTCTTTTTAGTTTCTAATTCCTTGTTACAGTGATCTGCATTTTTATTGATAGCCTTTCTTATTTCTTTGAGTATTTTTATTACCTCCTTTTTGAATTCCAGGTCTAGTAGACTGGAGAGGTCTTTTCTGTTGTTTGTTTTTTCAGGGGAATTCTCTTGCTCTTTTAATTGAGAACAATTTTTCTGCTTATTCATTTTACTTAAAATTTTGTGACTATGAGTTTAGGAGAATGAGTTATCTACTGTGGTCTCAAAGAGTTGTTTTTATGTGGAAGCTTCCCTGTGTAATCTGTGTGAGTCTAATGCAAGGCCTGTTTTTGGTATGGATGCTTGTCACGTCTTTTCTCAGTTTGTGCTTGTTGTTATCCCCTTGATAGGGGGTGTGATTTGTGCCTTGGTGACCAGAGCCTGATTTTGGACAGGGTCTCCTCTTTGCTCTGTGGTTGTAACAACCCTGTCAAAGGCAGGTTCTCCTTCCCAATTGTTTGAGTAAAGCCCTTAGATCCAGTTTTAAGATACAGCATGAGGTAGGCAGGACTGGAACATTCCTGCTGGGAAAGGTGACACTGAGTATTCCTCTGAAGGAGCTGTCCACTGGGGGGAAGTAAACTCTGTGATGTCATGTGTCACCCATTGTGTGTACTCACAAAGAACACTGTTGTTGGCACTGCCCTCAGTCCTGCCTCTGTTGTAGGAATACAGGCAATCAGCCAGGCATTGTGCTTAAAAAGCCACCAGTGTAAATCTGCTGGTGCAAATCCACCAGCACCCACTGTAGTATGCACCTGGGCCCTCTGTGAGAGCACTGGAAATAGCCCAGACCCCAGCCCCACCTCTGCATGCACACACCTGCAAAGCCCACTGCTGCTGATGCCAGACTTGTCCCAGCTACAGGAGCACCAGTAATCTGTTCAGATGTCCTTCAGGCTCTGCACTCACAAAGCTGCCTGTAAATCTGCAGAATTCCTGCAGTCACCTGGAATTGGCTCAGATTTCAGCCCTGCCTCTACATGTAGGAAACCTATCAGCACTTGTGCACTCCAGAGCTCCTGGAAGCAGAGCTGTGCCTGCTCTGAACATGCTGAGAATGAGGCTGCTATAGAAGAGTCATGTCCCCTTTCATGCAAATGTGGACAATGGGGTACTATGGTGGACCCAGACTCCATCAGGCACACAACCCCTGTTGCAGCCCAATTACATTCCAGGCCCTTCAGGTTGTCTCCATGCAGCCAAGTTGAGTCCTCTCTCAAGGTCTGTCCACTGAAGCCTGAGCTGCAGCACCTACAAACCATGAACACCATCAGGTGTATGTCTTTGGTTGAGACGTGCAGCAAGAAGGCCAGGACCATCTGAGTTGGCCTCTCTCTGTCCTGCCTGACACAAGCCAGTTTCTTCACTCTCCTCTGATCCCCTGAAACCCCTTATCTGTCCCAGTTGTTCCCAAGGTGAGGGAATCTTTCTTCTTTCACAGTTCCCTCCCAGGGGTTCATGTCCTGTCCTGATTCTGTGAGAATTGTTCTATATATATATATATGTATTTTGATTATTTGTGGGAAGAGGTGAGTTTCATGTTCGTGTATTCCATCATCTTGATCTCCACTCTCCCCATTCCGTTTTATTTTCGGTGATTTTGACAATCTGCAAGTCAGATATTATTCCCACTTTATAAATGATTGAGCAACATTTAAGAGAGGTTCTATAACATACCTTAGGCTTGATAGAGATGAGTCTAGACCTTTTGAATCTGAGCCTGGGAGACTCTCTATTATCAATTTTGTTTAAAACAAAATTAAATTTATTAATTTAAAAACAAACCAAACTTTGTTCTGCTCAGTTGTAAAGCATCCCAAAACTGTCAGTGGAAATAAGGATATTTGTTTTTGTGAGTTACTTTGCAAGCATCTCCTTTTTGTGTCCCAGGAAAATGGCATCCACCATCCACTTAGCTCATTTATCACAATATCCTAGACTTTTTGAGTGGTGAGGAGATGGAGAGGCTTAAAACTTAGAATCTCACAATACCAACTTTCAGAGACACATTTTGAAAAGAGGAGTAATTTTAATATTCTTTGAAAATGAATTAAGCATTACTCAAGCAAGAGGTGAGAATATATATGAGTATGCATATTAGAATTTATGTGAAAAAAATGATAATGATGTATTAATTACCTTCTACATTGTAAGCACTATGGTTAAGAACAGAACTGGCATTAGAATTCAGGATAGTCTGACTCCAAAGTACATACTCTAAACCCCTATGCTATATTAGCATATGCATGTGCTAAATGTATGTTTATATGTATGGATATATGTATATCTCTATATTAATTAGAGTTCTTTCAATTGCAGTTGAAAGAAACCCAACTCCAGTTAGCTGAGGAAAAAAGATAATTGACTGCTAAATGAAACAGGAAAATCCAGTAATATATTGACCTCAAGAATCACAGTGTTTAGAAGCACAGTATTTAAAAGCAGTGGATTTTGCACCATTGTATTCTTTATCTCTTGGTTATGCTTACCCCTGTGTCTTGGCCTCATTCCCTCTTTAATAGTTCCACTTGATTAATTTTCCTATATCTTAGATCAGTCATTGTTACCAGGGAAATGGCATATTAATTGTTACCAGGGAAATGGTATATTAATATTGAGCATGGTACATTATATCATGTACCATAAGGGTCCAGGGCCTGATCACCATAACTGACTATACTGACTATACTAAGAAAACTGTCGAGAATGTACAGAGTTCCCCAAAGGAATGCTGGAAATGAAATAAATACTGCATCTGCACTATATACCACCATTTGGCCATAAAAATATAGACATCCTCTTCCTTTTCACATAATTTAAAAATACATATGCTTACTGTGAAGTTAATCCAAATGTACTCAGCTCTTCCCTAAAGTGGACAATTCAAAGTCATATTTTTTCTCTAGTCCCATGTTTAGAATCTCTGAATCTAGGGTAAATTTCTCTTGGTCAGATTCAACTGTAGATCATCATATTATTCAACCTATGGCCAAATCATAAATCTAACTTTCTCTAACATATTCGAAGTGCATTAAGTCAAGACAAATACAATGCAGACTCCCTTACAGAAAATGGAAGACATAAAACAATCACACAGCGATTGTTAGTCTATTTAGTCTGCCTTACCATTAGAGTAAGTTCCTTGGTCAGCCAATCTGGCAGTCAAAGATCCCACATGCTAGAAGGAACTCCCATATTTCTTGTTGGTCATCATCATGGTTGACAGGAAGTATATGAGGATTACTTTTTGTGTAGCTTCACTGCTTTCTGATGTCATGGTTATATAGTTTGGAAATTGTCATAGACTGCTGAACAGTCCTGGGATTTCTGTCACAAAAGGAGCCACTCACAACTCCAGTAAACACCAGTTAGATTGCTTAATGAGAATACTATGCGCTAGTAACAAAGAGTAAAAACATTGTTAGTCTTTTTTTTATCTGGAGCCCACATTAAGGATATCTATCTTAACAATAGGTCTTAGTGTTCAACCTGGTCTTCTGCCCAGCCTCCTGTTGAAACCCTTTTATGTTAGTCTCTGCCTTCAGGAAAATTTAATAGACTGGAATAGAATAACAAATGGACTCTGATTTCCAATAGAGTCTGCTTCCTAATGAATGGCATTAAAATAGGGGTGATTGATACTTTTCTTTTTCAGTGTATAGCATATTTGAGAAAGTCGTGGTTCATTCAGTCTTCTAAATTTTTCATGACTTTTCCTGGGTCTCAATTTTATATCTCACTATGTTTTGTCCTGTTTTGCTTGTACCAAATTAAAGAAAGGGAAGAACAGCAGTAGACTCTATTTCACAAAGAACTGGTTTCTCTGAACCTGAGTAGAAGGGGAAAATTTGGCAGAAGATTTTCTCTGTTTTAGAACTTTTCAAGATTGTAGAAAGTTACCAACGTACTACCAATATTTTTCTACTATCTTGAAATTACAACCTTGGTAGAAATATGTATGAAGTTCCTTTATGTTGACAAATGACAGAAACCCAAATCAACTTGCTTCAGGAGATGAGGCAACTTATTGACTTATGTAACTGAGATACCATTGTGTCTTAAAAATGGCTGGATTCAAGGGGCTCAATAAACGTCATTGGGGGCATTTATCAATTTTCCAATTTCTCTTTGTACCTCTCTATTTAAATTTCTCCTGTATGTTGGGCTTTTGCTCTCTGACTGTAGATAGAATTCCTCCATGTGTCTGGGGAAGATAGACACTTGGTTGTGTAATTTCATATATATGAAACTTAACAATTGAAGGGAGATTAATAGTCTTTGTTCCTACATTTGATAGATTGTTAGCAATCAGCTGATTGACTGATTGAGTTATAGTCTCACCTCTTGGACCAATCACTGTAATTCAGGAGATAGGACACTAATATTGATCAGGTTGGAATCACCCTGCTTTGGCAGAAATTACTATTTTCAACAAACGCTTTTTCCTTTGGTGAGGGATGCAGAGCTAAATTATATATTCAAGCTTCCCTTCCATTTATGTGTGGACAAGTGATTGAGTTTTGGTCAATGGAAGCAAAGTCCCTCTCTTCCAATCCTCATTCACATAAACTTACCAAACACTACTCTACTCTCTTTTTTATCCACCAGCTGACTAGAGACAATTTTGAGAAACTAGAAAGAAGCCTTAATTCCTGAATTAAGTGGCCCAGTAGGCCACTCACCAACCATGAATATCTGTATTGGATTTTACATAAGTTTGATTCAGAAGTTTGTACACTGTAGCAGTTATCAATGTTTATTGTAATATAACTTTCTGTCTCATGTAATTGATTGTCAGCTTCTTAAAAACTTCATGAATTTGGGGAGAGGTGGTTTTCCAAGGACAAAATGATAGGCAGACTTTCAAAAAGTATATATAATTCTACCAAATGCTTTGTATGTTTATAAATCATATATATATATATGTGTGTGTGTGTGTGTGTATCCATATATACATATATATGTATATCCATACATCTACATAGACATTCACAGTGTGTATATGTGAGTATGTGTGTGTGTGTGCATGCATGTGGTGGGGTGTAGACATGTAGACATATAGATGTGTCTCCCGGATTCCTCTTCAAGGAAGAATTTGTAGCCCAGTCATGAGCAATGCATCAGCAGTCTCCAGTTGTCCTGGGTTTACTTCAGTTGCAGAGATTCGCTCCACCCAAAATCATGCCCTACCAGGAGCAGGCCAGAACCAGTAACCGAGCAAGGTGGGGGTATAAAGTCTCAGTCATTTTGACCAGATACAGGACATTATTATACTCCAAGGCTCCTTGCTGAATTGGCAGGGTCTGAATGGCAATTCTTTTATCTCTGATTGTTCCCACTGACCCTCCTTTCTCTTCAAAGTTATTGATTCCTAATAAATATCTAGAATGTTATACTCTAGTGTGTGTGTATTTTTAGTTACATTCTGTACCTATGTGTACATATATATATATTCTAAAGCAAGTTCATCTAGATAAAACTTCTGCTTCCATCATTTACTAGGTGAAGATAGTAACAACTTATTTCATATGGCTGTATTGAGATTGAAATGGTTTAATTCATGAAAAATCAGAATAGTCGCTGGTACATAGTAAGTACCCCACAAATGTCAGTGATTTACAATTTAGCTGTATATGTGTATGTGTCTGTTCAGGAAGATTTCAGGAACATATGCCTCTTGATTTACACAGAGCACTTCCCAGAATACAGTACTTATTTCTAAAAGCTGCCTGTTTTCCATGCTTCAAGCAGATTACTGACAAAACTGCCTCATTTTCATATACAGTAGACTGTCTATGATTATTTTTCACAAATATAACCATAACAACTCCAAACACAGTATTTAGCTTGAACGAGCTACTCTTTTTGATGCGGTCTTTGCTGAAAATTATTTCTAAAAACGTCCTGTAGAAGGAACTTCCACGTGTTCACACCAGCTTCTCTTCCAGCATGTAATGAAGCAGCTTCCATTACCATTCTGACATCCTTAAACCTGGGTTCACTATAAAAAGTAGGTACTGATTGAGTTTGCTTTTGCCTTCTTTTTGCCTCCATTTCTCTGTTTGAAGAGTTTCCTTTATATTCTTGAAATGTATGCAAAAATGAAGGTCTAGCAAAATGAGGGTCTGACTTTCAAAGGTCTTTTCTATTTTATCATGTTCCTTTTTCAGCCAAAGTCAGTTGTTCATTTTCCTGGTATTTTCAATGACCTGTGTACTGTGAGCCATTTTTTTTTAACCTTAAAAGAGAGAATAATATACCTTTCATTATACTTCTCTGTCCTCCACTTCCAAAACTCAAGGAAGACTTCTATAAGGCATGTGGTTGTAGGAACCAAGCATTTCAAAAGCTCTCAGAAGAGAATGGTCATAGCATCAGGAGAGGAACCTCATTTTAAACTTTCTGTCCTTTTTGTTAATCAGCATTTGCACCTGGAAATTATTTCCAGTACGGGTCCTTTACTTCAGGTAATTGTAACTACCTTTAGAGCACAAAACAGTAAACTAGATTCTATATTTCCCTAAAATGGTATGCTGTGAAGGAGAAAACCCCAAATCCCCCATCTTTTTCCCCTCAACCAACATAGATGTCTATTAAATTATTTTAACTTACTACTCATGGAAGATTCTGTTTTGTAGAGGAATAACTACCCTTTACAAATTTTTAGGATTTAAAAAACATATTGTGCTAAATTACATTACAATTTTTCAATGATTTTATTCTTTCATATAGAATCAATAATTAGGTTTGCTGGTTGTAATATATAGCCGATATACTATAAGTTCTGTGAGATACTTGAGAGCAGAGTTTATATTATATTCATCTTCACTTTCCTAGCATTTAGCATGGAATTCAGAATAGGTCATTGTTGTTGTCCTGAATAAGATTAATTTGGAATATTAAAATTGTCTTGATTGTGGTTATATCATCAAATGTACCTATATGGAAGTTGGTATTTCTGATAAGCTAATTAAAAGGTAACTTTTTAGGGTTAACTTGAATATCAGAGAGGTAGTCTTATCTTCTACAGTATACATTACACAAATACATAAAAAAAAGGAGCCATCTACAAAAGGAAGAATAAGGATCTTCACTGTTACTATATGCTGTTATTACTACTTGAAATAAGTAACACTAGAATGTAATGGTCTTTTTAGTATATAAACAAGTTATAAGCAGGTGTAGTCACCTTTTTAATAGTTTGTTTTATGAGATTTCTTGTACTAGTAAAATTGTGACTAAAAAAATCATTTAAAATGACAGTAAAAATGCTTATAGAAAATGTAAAAATATGCATATAGCTTCTACTGAATAATTCATATTGCATAATGTCTCCAGATCAAGTAACATTTCAACTGTGTATATTAGAAATTGACTTGAACGACTCTTTCACCTATATAATTGACCAACATCCCTTGTGTATATAAATATGGTATTTCCAGAAAACTGCTGTTTTGATGTATATAGGTGAATAGTTTGGGCCAATTACATTATTCAAATGTTAAAGTTATTTTGCTATGGGATAAGTTACCATACTTAGTTCAAAGAGTTTTGAAAAAAATGTTGTCACCTTCTGATGATTTTTTTCTTTATATTAAATCAATGGAAATAGATCACCCAAGACACCCATAGAACAAGGAAAAACAATTAATTTAATTTTTTGTGCACCATTTTATCTGAAGTTCATAAAATTTTTTGTGCACCACTTTATCTGAAGTTCATAAAATAATGCTCTTATGTAAAGTTTTTACATGTGGTAAAATGACTCAAATTCCATGAATTTAAATTGCACCTCTAAATCAGAGAATTCTGAAGATAACAATGCCTTTAACCTTTCTTGAATTTCAGGAAGTAGTTTGTTTATTTCCTCATTTTTTTTTTCATTCTATAAATATTACTGGTGCCAGACACTTCCAAGTCACAGGGCTGCTGTTAATGATAGCTGTAATATAAATCAGATACACATATTTTCCTCTAGGCGCCAATATAGAGAAAGGGGACAGATTTTAAAAATACCTATTTTAACCAGATATGATGTTTTGTTTTTTCACATATATTGCTTATTCATTGTATTCTCACAGCACTGTGATGAGGAAACGTGTTCTTATTTGACAGGTGAACAAACTGAATAACTCATATGAGTTTGTACGTTTGGTAGACATGGAGCCAGAACTAACTCCTAAAACTCTTTCTTTTTCCCTTGTGTGCTATATTGTGTTGCTTACAGTTAAAGGAGAGATAAGAAGTAAACATAATATATAAAATACAAAATGTTAACTGCCAGAAGAGGAATACTGATAAATAAATGTGAAAGTTTTACAGTTTTACATTTCACCCTTTGGAGGACAGGAAAGGGACTTGACTTATAGCTTAGCATTTATCATTAGTTTTAGCCCCCACTAGTCCAAACACAAGCTGAGTTCATTGGAATGGTGTGGTATTTTTAGAGTTGAAAACATTAGGAATAGCCAGATAATTATGGTATGATTTTTGAGATTAAACAACCAGGTTAATAATGGGCATTTCTATATCCTTTTTTTAAAATCACTTTTAAAATTAGCATTCTACTTCCTTTCCTTTGAATAAGTCTTCTAAAAGTCATTTTAAAACCATTACATCCCATGAAGTATTTATAGTTGCTGGCCTCCTTTTTCCAGGATGATGACAACCTTACAATTGTAGGTCATAACCTCTCACATAATCCTATAGCTTTAAGATACTTAAAGAAGATATACATTTCCACTTTTATGGTACAAACTAATCTTTACACAGTGGAAATCTCCAAAAGACTCACAGGTAATCAACATTTTTCTCTACAGTGAGTCAGCAATTGGACTTCTAAAAGAATTTGAAAAGACTATTCATATCCACCACTGTAACTGTTCCAAACATGTCTATATTTCTCATTTTCTATTTTTTCCCTAAACACAGAAAATTTATTCACTAAATATTTACTGTGAAGTCTACTCTAGGTCAGTCTTATGCAATATGTGGATACTAGAGATCCAAGTGCCAAGAATGTTGGATAAATAAGGACAAAAGAGGGAGGATATGGCTCTGGGTCCTGACCAGTTCCATGAAAAAAGGTGTATGTTTACCAAATCTGATGAGAACAGAGATTTGTCTCTGGCTCAGTTAAGACCAAAGTAACATATTGTCATTACAGTCAAAAAGTGGTCTGCAGCTTTGAAGGCCCATTGGAGGCTATACCCCCATGAGGCTGGTGATCTATGAGAACAGGAACTTCAGTGGTTTAGACAATGTCTGGGGGATATGGTGGAGAAATAATACAAACCTGGTAGGAAAGTGGCAACAACAAGCAAATTCATATTGTTCAAAAACATTAGTGAATAACCTTTGGTATTCTCAGACATGTCAGGGAGAGATAGGGGATTTGTCAGAGATTAAAATCCTGTGTGAGCAGGGAGAATATATATTCAATGTTAAAATGAGTTTGTTTACATGGTAATGAAGACCTGAGCCAAAGATTGGTCCTGATTTTTTACTATACATTTTTTTGTTTTCTTGTAAAGTGTTCATGTTGCCCACTGCATTGTAAACTACATGAGGGGCAAGAAACTTATTTTAGACACTAATTTTCTGGCACAGAGTACAAGTTCCTCAAATGTTTGCTAAGCATCATGGTAACAGGTCCCAAATTTGAGGCGTTCTCAAATGTTGCAGGCAATGAATGGTATAATAACAATGATAATACTACAATTCTGTGAACACAGAGTATGTGCCAGAAAATTTGTTTTGGGTGTTTACAAATGTTAATTAATTCAATCCTGATAACTAGCTTGGAAATTAGATACTTTGGTTTTAAATTCTGTTCCTGATATCTATTTGCTAATGACTTTTGGAAAGTTGCTTAATTTTTTTTGTGCTCTGTATCATCATATATTAAAAAGAAAAGGGAGGAATAATACATATGTTGTAGGGTGATTGTGATGAGTATGTGTCCTTCAAATAGTAGAGAGCAATGACAATGCTCATTTCCATCCTTCTTTTCCTTCTCTTGTGTTACCTTGGCCTCAGAGCATAGTGCCTCTTTATATAAAGGACCATCCAAATGGTGTTTACTTAGAAATAACATGTATTATCTTCCCTTTCTTTCTTTCTTTCAAGTTTGTTTTCTTAAATGAAAGAGCTTTTAAGTTTTTGGTCAGAATGATTGTGCTTCACTCTTGCTCCAGATTGTTTTACGTGTGATTCCTCATTTTCCATCTCCACAGAGCTCAGTATGTTGGAGGCATCAAGGGTCATTGGGGAGAGTCATCCATCATTTTGACAACTTTTATGAGTTTACTGCTTGTGACGGTGATTATAGGAAAAGCTGCTTAAAAGCAATAACTGCCAGAGACACTTGATATTCATGGTACTGAATGAAAAAATATCTCCAAGTTTGGGTTAACAGAAAAAAAAAAATCAAAGAATAAGATGAAGAGATACTAAAATGCAAATGTGCCTCTAAAAGGCAGATCCCAATTAAGAAATACAGAAATATTGATTTCAGGAATAAATGAAACTAATTATATCCTATCCCAAAGGTGGAGATTCAGGATTGTGCCTCTTCCATGATGTCAAATTATCCACATAACAATACGTCCTTGAGACCACTGTCTTAATATTTTGTCCATAAGACATCAATCATCTGGGATTTGGCTAGTTCAAAATACAGATTGTCATCACAAAATGAAATTAATGTCTTCTTGAGAGGTGTTATTATTGCTAAAATAAATGTAATCCTTCCATGATCATATCAAAAGTGTGTTCCACTGTTAAAAAAAATGTAACCCATTTGTGAATGTGGCCCAATTATATTCAATAATAATAACTAATATTAATTGAGCATTTAGGATGTTTTACACCTCATGCTAGGCATTTAACCACATCTTCCCAGGTAATAAGAACTGTAGTCAGCACTACTGGGGTAATTAATCAACAATATCACAATGTTCTTCTCAAGCTCAGAATCAAATGAGATATAGTATGCAGGACTAGGGCAGATGGAAAACAAACTCTCATTTTTAATACTGATAAAAATTATTGAATAATGGTACTTTAGATTTGTAGCCAGAAGAAATAGTGAATGCTTCACTTCATTGTAAGCAACCTTCTCTGCCAGGTACTGGATGAGCTGGACAACACAAACACTCTCCCCAAAGTAGCAATGCTTTCCCCATTATGTTTACAACATAACAGACAGCAGACTAGATCGTGTGTTTCCTGGAGAAAAGATGACTCTGAAGAGAAAAGAAGGAACTGAACTGGGCAGACATTTACTTCTTCAAATTTTCTAATGAGATAGACTCTCCTCTGTGAGGAAGAATAATCGAAGAGGCAGAGAGTAGCTGCATGTGTTTCTCCTGTGATTTCCTTCCTCCCTCCCCCCATTGAAAGTAAAGATCATGTTTCCTTCCCTCAGTGGAATTATGAGAAGAGAGAAATAGATAGCTACATTCCCAAAAAACACCATACTATTTACACAATTAATAACTGAGAAAACAAGCTTAAAATGTTAAATGACTTTCTTAGTTTCACAAAACAAGTAAAAGGCAGAAAACAGACTTATACCAAGTTTTTCAGCCCCCAAAGCTTTAACTATGAATGCCTGCAAATAATAAATCATTTAGCATCACAAATTTATAGAACACAGAGAAATTTGTGGTTTATATAATCTGTAACATGCAAATAATATTTAGATGATTAGAATAAGTACCACTGTGCAATTAATACTAAATTCTATTTTTTTTTTTTTTTTGCCACACTGTACGGCATGCGGGATCTTAGTTTCATGACCTGGGATGGAACTCCTGCTCCTGCATTGGGAATGGGGTGTCTTAACCACTGGACTGCTAAGGAAGTCCCTAAATTCTATTCAAGCTTTAATTTTTAACTTATTTTTTTTCCAAAGAGAATAAGGTACTCAGGAAGATCAAGTGGAGATGGTTTTCCAAGCAGGCAGGAAATAACTGATAAGTCACAGGAGCATGAATAATTATGCTATGCTCCAAGAATCACAGATAATTCCATGAGGATGGGTCTAAGGGATGCTTGCATGTAGGATTATGGCAGAAGCTTATGACTGGAAAGCTGGCAGAGGATCAAACTAAGATGCAGTTTGCAATATGTGCTAAGAATTTTGGAATTCCTCCTGAAGTTATCAGGAGTCCTCGAGATTTGAAAGAGTATCATATTGTATGCTTCAGAGTTTAGAAATATCACTCTGACAGGTATATAGAGGGAGCATCACAGTGGAATGTGATTGAGGATAAGGAGACCATTTTGGAGACTGTTAAATAGTCCAAGAAAAGAAAGAGGATAAAGTCCTGTTTTAGAGAAGTAGAAATAATTACATAAAGAAATTGATAGATTCATAATCTCAGTGAATATTCAAAGAATATACAATTATACTCAGTGAACAATTCAATGCTGGGGGCAGATGAAGGGGGGGACTTGTTCCTACTAACTGAAATATGATGATGACTACTTATTGAAAGGGGGAAATAGACAATTTGAGGTGGAGGATGACAATAATTTCTGTTTGATCATATTGTGTTTGATAGTCCACTGAGTCCCTCCAAGTGGAGATGTCCAGTAGAAAACTGAACATAAAGTCCTGAACTCAGAAATCTCTTTTTAAGTAATACATTTGTAAGTCATTTGATTAAAGAGGTAGAATTACAGGCAGATGGGATCAGTCAGAACATGTATACAAAATGAGAAGAAAAATGATCAAATAATACCTATTTAGGGATATTAACATTTAAGAGGTAGGAGATGGAAGAAGAGAATATGATTGAGGAATTAGGAACAGGCAATTAAATTTGAGATCACATATCTTAGTGAAAATGAAGGAAAGAAGTTATGAGAGGAATTGAAAAATTTCCAGTGGATTTGATGATTAAGAAGCCTCATTGTTAACCTTTATTTGTGAACTTTTCAGGGTTAAAACAATATTGTGAATGGATGAGTCAATGAGAGGTTAGAAAATCCAAAGAATGAGTGTGTTTTGATGTTCCAAGAAGCTGAGCTTTAGAATGAAAGACAATCATAAAGAAGTAGCCTCTAAAATAGGAGGAAGAATTGGTACAGATAAAATATTTTTATGTGTGTGGTTTGGACATTGAGAGATTTTCTGTTGACTCTTATTTTATTTGAAGTTAAAGCCAGGATATCCTGAAACAGTGGATGAAGTTCATGGTATTAGAACCTTGAGGAGGACAGAAAAATAAAAAAAAATCAACTCTTGTCAAGAAAGGCAAGAGACACAGAAAGGTTATGGGAGAGCATTAAGACAAGGAAATATAAATGTGACTTTCAATGAGAAAAAAGGAATTAATAAGATTGAAAAGAATTTGAATGATAAAAGAAACCCCTCCCAAAACCCTGGGTACATTCCTATATCATAGAAAGCATTTATCACACTTTTTAGAAATTACATTTTATATTAATCTTTTTTTTAACATCTTTATTGGAGTATAATTGCTTTACAATGGTGTGTTAGTTTCTGCTTCACAACAAAATGAATCAGTTATATATATACATATGTTCCCATATCTCTTCCCGCTTGCATCTCCCTCCCCCCTACCTTCCCTATCCCACCCCTCCAGGCGGTCACAAAACACCAAGCTGATTTCCCTGTGCTATGTGGTGGCTTCCCATTAGCTATCTACCTCATGTTTGTTAGTGTATATATGTCCATGCCTCTCTCTAGCTTTGTCACATCTCACCCTTCCTCCTCCCCATATCCTCAAGTCCATTCTCAAGTAGGTCTGTGTCTTTATTCCTGCCTTACCCCTAGGTTCTTCATGACATTTTTTTTTCTTAAATTCCATATATATGTGTTAGCATACAGTATTTGTCTTTCTTTCTGACTTACTTCACTCTGTATCACAGACTCTAGGTCTATCCACCTCATTACAAATAGCTCAATTTTGTTTCTTTTTATGGCTGAGTAATATTCCATTGTATATATGTGCTACATATTCTTTATCCATTCATCCGTTGACAGACACTTAGGTTGCTTCCATGTACTGGCTATTGTAAATATAGCTGCAATGAAGATTTTTGTACATGACTCTTTTTGAATTTTGGTTTTCTCAGGGTATGTGCCCAGTAGTGGGATTGCTGGGTCATATGGTAGTTCTATTTGTAGTTTTTTAAGGAACCTCCATACTGTTCTCCATAGTGGCTGAACCAATTCACATTCCCACCAGCAGTGCAAGAGTGTTCCCTTTTCTCCACACCCTCTCCAGCATTTATTGTTTCTAGATTTTTTGATGATGGCCATTCTGACTGGTGTGAGATGATATCTCATTGTAGTTTTGATTTGCATTTCTCTAATGATTAATGATCTTGAGCATTCTTTCATGTGCTTGTTGGCAGTCTGTATATCTTCTTTGGAGAAATATCTGTTTAGGTCTTCTGCCCATTTTTGGATTGGGTTGTTTGATTTTTTTTTATTGAGCTGCATGAGCTGCTTGTAAATTTTTGAAATTAATCCTTTGTCAGTTGCTCCATTTGCAAATATATTCTCCCATTCTGATGGTTGTCTTTGGTCTTGTTTATTGTTTCCTTTGCTGTGTAAAAGCTTTGAAGTTTCATTACGTTCCATTTGTTTTTTTTTTTTTTTATTTCCATTTCTCTAGGAGGTGGGTCAAAAAGGATCTTGCTGTGATTTATGTCATAGAGTGTTCTGCCTATGTTTTCCTCTAAGCGTTTGATAGTTTCTGGCCTTACATTTAGGTCTTTAATCCATTTTGAGCTTATTTTTGTGTATGGTGTTAGGGAGTGATCTAGTTTCATACTTTTACATGTACCTGTCCAGTTTTCCCAGCACCTCTTATTGAAGAGGCTGTCCTTTCTCCACTGTACATTCCTGCCTCCTTTATCAAAGATAAGGTGACCATATGTGCATGGGTATATCTCTGGTCTTTCTATCCTGTTCCATTGATCTATCTTTCTGTTTTTGTGCCACTACCATATTGTCTTGATTACTGTAGCTTTGTAGTATAGTCTGAAGTCTGGGAGCCTGATTCCTCCAGCTCTGTTTTTCATTCTCAAGATTGCTTTGGCTATTTGGAGTCTTCTGTGTTTCCATACAACTTGTGAAATTTTTTGTTCTAGTTCTGGGAAAAATGTCAGTGGTAGTTTGATAGGGATTGCATTGAATCTGTAGATTGCTTTGGGTAGTAGATTCATTTTCACAATGTTGATTCTTCCCATCCAAGAACATGGTATATCTCTCCATCTATTTGTATCATCTTTAATTTCTTTCATCAGTGTCTTATAATTTTCTGCAGGACTTTTGTTTCTTTAGGTAGGTTTACCCCTAGATATTTTATTCTTTTTGTTGCAATGGTAAATGGGAGGGTTTTCTTGAGTACACTTTCAGATTTTTCATCATTAGTGTATAGAAATGCCAGAGATTTCTGTGCATTAATTTTGTATCCTGTTACTTTACCAAATTCATTGATTAGTTCTAGTAGTTTTCTGGTAGCATCTTTAGGATTCTCTATGTATAGTATCATGTCATCTGCAAATAGTGACAGCTTTACTTCTTCTTTTCTGATTTGGATTCCTTTTATTTCCTTTTCTTCTCCAATTGCTGTGGCTAAAACTTCCAACACTATGTTGAATAATAGTGGTGAGGGTAGGCAACCTTGTCTTTTTCCTGATCTTAGTGGAAATGCTTTCTGTTTTTCACCATTGAGGATGATGTTTGCTGTGGGCTTGTCATATATGGCCTTTATTATGTTGAGGAAAGTTCCCTCTATGCCTACTTTCTGCAGGGTTTTTGTCATAAATGGGTGTTGAATTTCATCAAAAGTTTTTTCTGCATCTATTGAGAAGATCATATGTTTTTTTCTCCTTCAATTTGTTAATATGGTGTATCACATTGATTGATTTGCATATATTGAAGAATCCTTGCATTCCTGGAATAAACCACACTTGATCATGGTGTATGATACTTTTAATGTGCTGTTGAATTCTGTTTGCTAGTATTTTGTTGAGGATTTTTGCATCTATGTTCATCGGTGATTTGGTCTGTAGTTTTCTTTCTTTGTGGCATCCTTGTCTGGTTTTGGTATCAGGGTGATGGTGGCCTTGTAGAATGAGTTTGGGAGTGTTCCTCCTTCTGCTATATTTTGGAAGAGTTTGAGAAGGATAGGTGTTAGCTCTTCTCTAAATGTTTGACAGCATTCGCCTGTGAAGCCATCTGGTCCTGGGTTTTTGTTTGTTGGAAGATTTTTAATCACAGTTTCAATTTCAGTGTTTGTGATTGGTCTGTTCATATTTTCTATTTCTTCCTGATTCAGTCTTGGCAGTTTGTGCCTTTCTAAGCATTTGTCCATTTCTTCCAGGTTGTCCACTTTATTGGCATAGAGTAGCTTGTAGTAATCTCTCATGATCCTTTGCTTTTCTCCACTGTCAGTTGTTACTTCTCCTTTTCCACTTCTAATTCTATTGATTTGAGTCTTCTTCCCTTTTTTTCTTGATGAGTCTGGTGAATGGTTTATCAATTTTCTTTATCTTCTCAAAGAACCAACTTTTAGTTTTATTGATCTTTGCTATCGTTTCCTTCATTTCTTTTTCATTTATTTCTGATCTGATTTTTATGATTTCTTTCCTTCTGCTAACTTTGGGGTTTTTTTTTGTTCTTCTTTCTCTAATTGCTTTAGGTGCAAGGTTAGGTTGTTTATTCGAGATCTTTCCTGTTTCTTAAGGTAGGAGTGTATTGCTATAAACTTCTCTCTTAGAAGTGCTTTTGCTGCATCCCATAGGTTTTGGGTCGTCGTGTCTCCATTGTCATTTGTTTCTAGGTATTTTTTGTTTTCCTCTTTGATTAATTCAGTGATCACTTGGTTATTAAGTTGTGTATTGTTTAGCCACCATGTGTTTGTATTTTTTACAGATCTTTTCCTGTAATTGATATCTAGTCTCATAGCATTGTGGTGTGAAAAGATACTTGATACAATTTCAATTTTCTTAAATTTACCAAGGCTTGATTTGTGAACCAAGATATGATCTATCCTAGAGAATATTCCATGAGCACTAGAGAAAAATATGTATTCTGTTGTTTTTGGATGGAATGTCCTATAAATATCAATTAAGTCCATCTTGTTTAATGTATCATTTAAAGCTTGTGTTTCCTTATTTATTTTCATTTTGGATGATCTGTCCATTGGTGAAAGTGGGGTGTTAAAGTCCCCTAATATGAATGTGTTACTGTCAATTTCCCCTTTTATGGCTGTTAGTATCTGCCTTAGGTATTGAGATGCTCCTATGTTGGCCGCATAAATATTTACAATTGTTATATCTTCTTCTTGGATCGATCCCTTGATCATTATGTAGTGTCCTTCTTTGTCTCTTTTAATAGTCTTTTTTTTAAAGTCTATTTTGTCTGATATGAGAATTGCTACTCCAGCTTTCTTTTGGTTTCCATTTGCATGGAATATCTTCTTCCATCCCCTTACTTTCAGTCTGTATGTGTCTCTAGGTCTGAAGTGGGTCTCTTGTAGACAGCAAATATATGGGTCTTGTTTTTGTATCTATTCAGCCAATCTGTGTCTTTTGGTGGGAGCATTTAGTCCATTTACATTTAAGATAATTATCAATATGTATGTTCCTATTTCCATTTTCTTAATTGTTTTGGGTTCGTTATTGTAGGTCTTTTCCTTCTCTTGTGTTTCTTGCCTAGAGAAGTTCCTTTAGCAGTTGTTGTAAAGCTGGTTTGGTGGTGCTGAACTCTCTCATCTTTTGCTTGTCTGTAAAGGTTTTAATTTCTCCATCAAATCTGAGTGAGATCCTTACTGGGTAGAGTAATCTTGGTTGCAGGTTTTTCTCCTTCATCATTTTCAGTATGTCCTGCCACTCCCTTCTGGCTCTCAGAGTTTCTGCTGAAAGATCAGCTGTTAACCTTATGGGGATTCCCTTGTGTGTTATTTGTTGTTTTTCCCTTGCTGCTTTTAATATGTTTTATTTGTATTTAATTTTTGACAGTTTGATTAATATGTGTCTTGGCATATTTCTCTTTGGATTTATCCTGTATGGGACACTCTGTGCTTCCTGGACTTGATTAACTATTTCCTTTCCCATATTAGGGAAGTTTTCAACTATAATCTCTTCAAATATTTTCTGTCCCTTTTTTTTTCTCTTCTTCTTCTGGAACCCCTATAATTCAAACGTTGGTGCATTTAATGTTGTCCCAGTGGTCTCTGAAACTGTCCTCAGTTTTTTTCATTCTTTTCTCTTTATTCTGCTCTGCAGTAGTTATTTCCACTCTTTTATCTTCCAGGTCACTTATCCATTCTTCTGCCTCAGTTATTCTGCTATTGATCCCATCTAGAGTATTTTTCATTTCATTTATTATGTTGTTGATCATTGTTTGTTTCATCTTTAGTTCTTCTAGGTCCTTGTTAAATGTTTCTTGCATTTTGTCTATTCTATTTCCAAGATTTTGCATCATCTTTACTATCATTATTCTGAGTTCTTTTTCAGGTAGACTGCCTATTTCCTCTTCATTTGTTAGGTCTGGTCGGTTTTTATCTTGCTTCTTATTCTGCTGCGTGTTTTTCTGTCTTCTCATTTTGCTTATCTTACTGTGTTTGGGGTCTTCTTTTTGCAGGCTGCAAGTTCGTAGTTTCTATTGTTTTTGGTGTCTGTCCCCAGTGGCTAAGATTGGTTCAGTGGGTTGTGTAGGCTTCCTGGTGGAGGGGACTAGTGCCTGTGTTCTGGTGGATGAGGCTGGATCTTGTGTTTCTAGTGGGCAGGTCCACGTCTGGTGGTGTGTTTTGGGGTGTCTGTTGACTTATTATGATTTTGGGCAGCCTCTCTGCTAATGGGTGGAGTTGTGTTCCTGTCTTCCTAGTTGTTTGGCATAGGATGTCCAGCACTGTAGCTTGATGGTCCTTGGGTGAAGCTGGGTGCTGGTGTTGAGATGGAGATCTCTGGGAGATTTTCTCCATTTGATATTATGTGCAGCTGGGAGGTCTCTTGTGGACCCGTGTCCTGAAGTTGGCTCTCCCACCTCAGAGGCACACACTAACTCCTGGCTGCAGCACCAAGAGCCTTTCATCCACACAGCTCAGAAGAAAAGGGAGAAAAAGTGGAAAGAAAGAGTTATTAGAAGTAGAAAGAAAGAAAGGATGAAAGAAAGAAAGAAAGAAAGGAGGGAGGGAGGGAGGGACGGAGGAGTGATGGAAGGAGAGAAGGAAGAAAAAAAAGAAAGAAGATAAAGTAAAATAAAATAAAGTAAGATAAAATATAATAAAGTTATCAAAATAAAAACATAATTATTAAGAGAAAAAAAAACACAAAAAACATAAAAACGGATGGAGAGTACCCTGGGACAAATGGTGGAAGCAAAGCTATACAGACAAAATCTCACACAGAAGCATATACATACACACTCACAAAAAGAGGAAAAGGGGAAAAAATCATAAATCTTGCTCTCAATTTGGGATGATTCATTGCCTAAAGGAGAGAAGAAACAAAAGAAAGAATGGAGATAAAGTAAAATAAAATAAAGTTATTAAAATAAAAAGTAATTATTAACAAAAAAATTAAAAAAAAAACAAAAACAAAAAACGGACGGATAGAACCCTCGGACAAATGGTGGAAGCAAAGCTATACAGACAAAATCTCACCCAGAAGCATACACATACACACTCACAAAAAAGGAAAAGGGTAAAAATTAATGACTCTTGCTCTCAAAGTCCACCTCCTTAATTTGGGATGATTCATTGTCTATTCATGTATTCCACAGATGCAGGGTACATCAAGTTGATTGTGGAGATTTAATCTGCTGCTTCTGAGGCTGCTGGGAGAGATTTCCCTTTCTCTTCTTTGTTCTCACAGCTCCCAGGGGCTCAGCTTTGGATTTGGCCCCGCCTGTGTGTGTAGGTCACCTGAGGGTGTCTGTTCTTTGCTCAGACAGGACGGGGTTAAAGGAGCCGCTGATTCGGGGGCTCTGGCTCACTCAGGCCAGGGGTAGGGAGGATCACGGAGTGCAGGGTGAGCCTGCGGCAGCAGAGGCCAGCGTGACATTGCACCAGCCTGAGGCGCACCATGTGTTCTCCTGGGGAAGTTGTCCATGGATCCTGGGACCCTGGCAGTGGCGGGCTGCACAGGCTCCCCGGAAGGGGGGTGTGGATAGTGACCTGTGCTCGCACACAGGCTTCTTGGTGGTGGCAGCAGCAGCCTTAGCGTCTCATGTCAGTCTCGGGTCCGGGCTTTTAGCCGTGGCTCATGCCCATCTCTGGAGCTCCTTTAAGCAATGCTCTTAATCCCCTCTCCTCGCACACCAGTAAACAAAGAGGGAAGAAAAAGTTTCTAGCCTCTTCGGCAGGTCCAGACTTTTCCCCGGACTCCCTCCCGGCCAGCCATGGTGCACTAACCCCCTGCAGGCTGTGTTCACACCGCCAACCCCAGTCCTCTCCCTGCACTCTGATCGAAGCCCGAGCCTCAGCTCCCAGCCCTGCCCACTCCGGCTGGGGAGCAGACAAGCCTCTCGGGCTGGTGAGTGCCAGTAGGCACCGATCCTCTGTGCGGGAATCTCTCCACTTTGCCCTCCGCACCCCTGTTGCTGTGCTCTCCTCTGTGGCTCCGAAGCTCCCCCCCTCTGCCACCTGCAGTCTGTGCCCGCGAAAGGGCTTCCTAGTGTGTGGAAACCTTTCCTCCTTCACAGCTCCCTCCCACTGGTGCAGGTCCCGTCCCTATCCTTTTGTCTCTGTTTATTCTTTTTTTTTTTTGCCCTACCCAGGTACGTGGGGGGTTTCTTGCCTTTTGGGAGGTCTGAGGTCTTCTGCCAGCATTCAGTAGGTGTTCTGTAGTAGTTGTTCCACGTGTAGATGTATTTCTGGTGTATCTGTGGGAAGGAAGGTGATCTCTGCGTCTTACTCTTCCGCCATCTTCCCGGAAGTCTCCCGCCATCTTCCCCAGGTACGTGGGGGGTTTCTTGCCTTTTGGGAGGTCTGAGGTCTTCTGCCAGCATTCAGTAGGTGTTCTGTAGTAGTTGTTCCACGTGTAGATGTATTTCTGGTGTATCTGTGGGAAGGAAGGTGATCTCTGCGTCTTACTCTTCCGCCATCTTCCCGGAAGTCTCTATATTACTCTTTTACAGATGATAAACTAACTTGAGAACAAGGGTTAAGTACTTTATTTTTGCGTCCTTTAAGCACAGAGATTTTCCACTTAATAGATGCTATGGCAAAGACTTTTGGTTACTTAAACAATGGCTTTGTTGTTTAATTTATGGAATCTCAAATCTGTTCATTAAGCAATATACCCAAGGCTAGGAGATAAATCATGAATTTTCTATACCCATCATGGTAATCCCATAGATTTTTCATGGTGATTTCCATTAGCAGGGTTCAGAAAACTTTTTCTCTAAAGGACCAGAGAGTAAATAATTTTGGGCTTTGAAGACCATACAGTCTCTATCACAACTACTCAACTCTGCTATTGTAGTTGGAAAACAGCCATAGATTACACATAAATGAATAAGTATGTCTGTATTCCAATGATACTTTATCTGAAAAAAACAGGTGGGAACAGATTTGACCTAAGCACTAAAGTTTACTGACTGGTGGTATAGAGTTTGTATATGACACACTTTTGACCAATGACATATAAGCTGAAATCTGTTTGAGGGTCTTCTAGAAAGATATTTTTCTTGGTTAAAAAAAAGAGAGAGAGAGAGCTCACCATAGAAAGACTTTTTTCTCCTTCATGCTTTGGACAAGGAACAAGGGCAGACCTTCTGTGAACATGAGGTAATAAGTCTGAGGATAAAAGCCAATGTATTGAGAACAAAACAATGGGAGAGAAGAATGAAAATATCTTAAATACTTGATATATCATTGTGTCATTGAATTAACTTGGAACTGCCAACAACTGTTTTTATTTTAGATACAATCATTGACTGTCTTCATTGAATAAATGACTGATTCTCAGGTGTTTAGTTACTTATAGTCAAAGCACCCTAACCAATCAGAAGCTCAATATGTGTTTCAGGAACATTAAAACATTAAGATCGTAAAATGCAAAGAAAGGTTAAATATGGGATGTTTTAGTTATAGAAAACAATAAGACAAAATCTAGAATTTTCAGGCAATAAAATAGTATAAGTAATAGTATAGTATAATAGTATAAGTATCAAATAGTATAAGTAATAAATGATGCATACGGATATTAAAATATATAAGCAAAAATTTAAAAAGATCATGAGTAATGTTAACTTCTATAAATTGTTAGAATATAAAGCAGAGAGCATCACTGCACACAGATTAAAACAAATATAAGACAAAGTGTTTTAAGTTGAACTATAAGAGAATTCTCCTGGTGGAAACTGGAAAGTTTTTTGATTGTGTAATGATGGAAGTATGCCTCATTTTTCATCTCTCCCACCTCCAAAGAAAAAAAGACTTAAAATTCATTAATTGACACTTGCATCTGTGTAAACCTCTTTTGCTCTGAATTGAAGTTTCTCAGCTATCTTTTAAAAATGATTTTTAGGTTTGGCATAAAATTTGCATTTTTGAAGTGTACTTTGTGGAAAGGGGGAAAGTGAATGTCTACATGCTGCAGAGGAGAAAAAAAGCCCCACACCCACTGCTGTAACTCAAACAATGGGACATAATTTGAGTTAAAATCTGAGATTTGGCTGAAACTAGGTAATTATTTAATTATATCTTTTAACCCCCAAAGGTAGAAATTAACTGCTCTTTTTTTGCTGGGTCTTATTTTATAATTTCTGAATTCAGCCCCATCTTAGAGCACAACTAAAATATACAATAGATTAAACTCTTTCATAAAATTCTTTAGGATAAAATATCTAAGTATATTAGTTAGAAGAAGAACAAGAGAAGGAAGAGAATAACTATCTATTTCAGCCATCTTTCTTTGTGCTACCCTCTACCAGGTTTCATGCAGAGCAGATTTTCTTCAAAACTCTTCTCTTTGCTCTGTGACACTTTCCTTAATCACCTATTCCAAGCCCTCCCCTACTCCAATATCACTTTGTACAAATCTTTAGTTTTTTCACAATGACATAGAATCTTGTTTTGTTCTTGTTGCTTATTCTTTCCCCATATATGATGAGATTTTGGAGGCAGTAATTGTGCTTTCGTCATGACTATATGAATAGCATGTAGTACAGTGTCTGTCATATAGCAGGTGCTGGGTAACTGTGTAAAATGGATTGAACATCTGAGTGAATGCCAGAAGCCATCAGGCTCAGAAGCATTCCCTATTGCAAAGGAGCTCCCTTTCATTCCTGTGGGATCTTCTATCTCCTCTTACATTTGGATATTGTGGATTGCTGTAACATTTTGGGAAACACAAGTTCCCAAAATAAAAGGAGTCACAAAACACAATCTAAACTCTAGATTCCCTTCTTTCCCTCTAGGAAGTCAAAGTACCATTGGGAGTCTTCCACCCACTTCTCATGCCTTCATTCTTGGGTGTCCATTGCCGATTATGACCCCAAAGATCTACAGAATATATTTGCACTTTGTTGATAAGAAGTTCTAAGTGTAAGGAAGTACATTGGACTGAGAATCAGGAAGCATCTGGATTGTGCTGTAACTTTTGTATATATCGTTTCATGAGATCTTCACAACAACCTTCCACACACATGTGGAAATGTAATCCCACATATTCACCTTTCTCTTATTTTCTCATTTGTGAAATTTTATTCTGTGACTGGTCAGGTTGTTTGCTTTCAGTATGCTATCTAAAATTCTTATCACTTCAGAATTAGTAAATTGATCCTGGTGAGGTCACAGTACATGAATTGTAAGGCATATATATGGCAGATGATTTGAATTGGTCCTGTTTGTTTACAAAGCCAATGCTTATGTTACTGACTCAGAGTTCTAGTCTGCATTCTGCTGTCAATCACTCAATTATCTAAGTCTGAACATGTGAAAGAACTTCTCTTCCTGTTCTTCTATAAAAAGAAGGAAGATGATTAGATGATTTTGAAGGCACTGCTTCTCAAATTTTACAGGAATAGAGATCACCTTGGTATCTTGTTAAAATGTAATTCTTATTCACTAGGTTTGGGGTAGGACCTGAGTTTCTGTGTTTCTTGAAGGTTCCTAGGTGATATCAAAACACATGGTCTATAGACCATACTTCCAGTATAAAGGTGGCTTTTTCTAAGAATTCTTCATTCTACGGACAAAACTGTTTTCTACCAGTGATCCTCCAGGTCATATTAGATATACTCTTATTCTAAAAAAAACAAAAACAAAAACAAATAGCAAAAAGAGAAAAAAAAAACTGAAGAAGAGGGAAGTCAATCAGAAACATCCCAGTGTGATTGTTGTATTGATGAACAGTTTTGCATCTGTAAGAGCAACTGCTATCCAGGCAATGTGCTTTCATGTTTCACAGCTCCCTGAATAAAATTCCAAATACCATCTGTCTGAGCCACCACTGGGGATGGCTTTCCATCTGTACTTAGTATTTCCCTGCTTTGCAATAATCACCTGGCTACCAAGAAGCTCCACAATCTTTAAAGAATGAAACACAAAACTTCTCTTCCAAGGATTGATGATAACAGGCAATTGAGCTAATGCTACACAACACAACATGGTATGAATATAGCTTTCTAATTCAGATCTGGATTCATTTGGTTTTGGAGTAATTGCTGACACCTTTGACACATAATGACAGTCACTTTTGCACATTTGCTGGAAAAAGTAAGTTTCATACACTTTTCACCATTAAAACAATCATATCAGCAATACTTCAAACAACATTGCAAAGGAGAAAGGGAAAAGTGGTGTATAAAAGGGAGTTGAAAGGAAGAAAATGTTGATATCACAAACTGCTGTGTCAAGTTCTCTGTTACAACCAAATCAGAGTGGTCATTGAGGTCAAGTTTGTAATTAAACACAAACCACTTTAAAAACTATGATTTGAAGTTAAATTAGCTTATGTTATTAAGATGTTTGCTTTAATTTAATATTTTAAATGTTGCATTAGATGTTAATATATCAATGTTTCATGGAAATAACAACATATAAGAAAATGTTGTTGCTGAAGCTACAAGACGTCTTATCAGATTTTTTTCTTTCCTACATATATTCTTGGTATACATTTGATAAGTCATGGAATTGCTTCTTCCTTCATAATTACCAGTGACCTCACTGGTCTTGAAAGTCATCATGTTTGTAAGTGTGGTATTTTTCAAAAGATCAGCAATTTTAAAATGCTGCTATCCAAATTCATCTTTCTACTTTGATCATGTTTTTCTTACACAAGAGAAAATACTAATGGATGTGTTTTTGTTTCTTTCTCATATGAAAGACCAAGTAAATTATTATAGTTTGCATGGAAATTGTGGGCTAAAGGAACTTTTCTTAGTTGCTGGTTTTTCAGTGTTGGAACATAAGAAAGAAGGAAAGGACTCAATGGACATTCTTTTCTCTCCTACATCTTTAGTCATCCAAGGTAGTACTTACCTCAGATGGAAGTCAGAGTCAGTATGTTATGTGTGAAGTGGAAGGCTGGTAGTTGAGTAATAATGTGTGCCAATTGCTAACATATCATTGACATGCACTAAAAAAAGTTCCAACAGAATTGAAAACCCACTAATATTAAAATTTCGATGAGGTCTTTTTTACTATTCTTTCATGAATTGCCTACCTGGCTTTGACTTGTTTGTTTAGAGAGCTTTCTTTTCCTCTGCTGTAAGAAAGTACTATAGCCAAGAGACAGTTATGTGGGATACACAACTTTTCTTTTCAAATGTACTATATGAAAGACATATCTCCCTTGACTGACCCTTCAAGTGGATCTTTTGAAATGTAATAAGGAGATAAAGACCTCCTTGAGTATTGTATTTTTCCCCAGTTTTATTGAGATAGCCATCACTTGTCTTAGGGAACAACAAAGGATATAATGGATACAGAGAATCATTTGAAAAAATGCCTCAAGTTAGAAGACAAATGTGCCAGAAGCTAAGAATTTCAGGAAGTTTTAAGAAATAGCTTTATGCTTTTCCAACTTGGATGAATAAAACAATAAATGGATAGGTTTAAAAAAAAACAAACAAATAAAATGAGTAGCAAAATTTTCTTTTTCTCTTGGATTTATAAATCTTAAATTTAACAAAATGCAGACTCACAGCAATGCCTTTCAATATTTCACTTAAGATAATTGTAATATAAGTACAAAGATAGTTGAAGAAATCACATTCAAAGCTCTATTCTAAAGTGTTTTGGCATCATGCCTAATATTTTACTATTCTTGTATATGTTGAAAAATGTTAACCATATGAGTATACATGCTAGATTTTACTACAATAGTTAATCACAGTGTATAAAATATTAAACACATACCAGTTAAATGAAATCTGTACCAAAATTTCAAGAAACTCCTGAAGCATGGTACTAGAATTTAAGAGATCCATGGAAAACAGCCACCTATAGAAGGCTTAGCTGTAGTTTTTACATTATTCCAAAGGTTTCTGTCCCTTGCTCCAACAAATGGGAGCAACAAAGAATTTGTGTTGTACAGATTGGGCATAAAGACATATAGATCAGGGCTCATGACTTCAGGAACATCAGGTTCTGCTTCCACCTTCCATTTTGCTAACCGTATCCATTAACCATTTGTTAAGGCTTCACTTTCCTATTACAAGAGAAAGATCCTTTGAAACCACACTGAGAGAAAGAAATGTTTGACATGCTGCTATCACTGGAAGAGGAATGTACTGAATTAAATTCATTCTAAAATGTGAATTATTGGAATAAATCTACCTAAGGAGGCAAAAGACCTGTACTCCAAAAATTATGAGATGCTGGTGAAAGCTATACCTTGTTCTTGAATTGGAATAAGCAATATTGTGAAAATAACTATACTACCCAAGGCAATCTATAGATTCAATGAAATCCTTATCAAATCATCAATGATGTTTTTCACAGAACAAGAACAAAATTTTTTTAATTTGTATGGAAACACACACAAAAAAAAACAAATATCAAGGCAATTTTGAGAAAGAAAATCAGAGTGGGAGGAATCAGGCTCCCTGACTTCAGACTATACTACAGAGCTACAGTAATCAAAGCAGTATGATACTGGCACAAAAATAGACAGATAAATCAATGGAATAGGATAGAAAATCCAGAAATGAACCCACACACCTATGGTCAATTAATCCATGACAAAAGAGGCAAGAATATATAATGGATAAAAGACAGTCTCTTCAATAAGTGGTGCTGGGAAAACTGGATACTACATGTAAAAGAATGAAACTAGAAAATTCTCTAACCTACTATACAGAAATAAACTCAAACTGGATCAAAGACATAAATGTAAGGCTGGCTATTATAAACTTCTTAGAGGAAAACATAGGCAGAACACCCTTTGACATAAATCACAGCAATATCTTTTTGGATTCATCTCCTAGAGTAATGGAAATAAAAATAAAAATAAACAGATGGGCTCAAATTAAACTTAAAAGCTTTTGCACAGCAAAGGAAGCCATAAACAAAATGAAAAGACAACATACAGAATGGAAGAAAACATTTGCAAATGATGCAACCAACAAGGGAATAATCTCCAAAATATACAAACAGCCCATACAACTCAATATCAAAAAAATGACTCAACCCAATCAAAAAATCAGCAGAAGATCTAAATAGACATTTCTCCAAAGAAGACATATATATGGCCAAGAGGCACATGAAAAGAGGCTCAACATCATTAATTATTACAGAAATGCAAATCAAACTACAGTGCAGTATCACCTCACTCTAGTCAGAATGGCTATCATCAAAAAGTCTACAAACAATAAATGCTGGAGAGGGTGTGGAGAAAAGGGAACCCTCCTATACTATAGGTGGGAATGTGAATTGGTGCAGCCACTATGGAAAAAAGTCTGGAGCTTCCTTAAAGAACTAAAAAGAGTTCCCTTGTGATCCAGCAATCCCACTTCTGGGCTTTCTCTGGAAAGATAAATCAATGAGAAAACTATATTTTGAAAAAATATATGCAACCCAATATTCATTACAACACTATTTACAATTGGCAAGACATGGAAGCAGCCTAAATGCCCATGTATGAATATATAAAGAAGAAAGTATATATATATATATATATGTATATATGTCACACAATATATAATATCACTGTTAATATATAATATTATTCAGCCATAAAAAAGAATGAAATAATGCCATTTGCAACAACATGGATAGACCTAGAGATTATCATACTAAGTGAAGTAAGTCAGACAGAGAAAGATAAATATCATATGATACATATTGGAATCTAAAAATAAAAAAATACAAATCAACTTATTTACAAAACGGAAACAGACTCATGGACAGAAAACAAACTTGTGGTTCCTAAAGGTGGGAGAGGGATGAGGAATAAATTAATAAACTGGGATTGACATATACACACTACTATGTATAAAATAGAGAACCAACAAGGACCTACTGTATAGCACAGGGATATACTCGATATTCTATAATAACCTATATGGGAAAAGAATCTGAAAAATAATGGATATATGTATATGTATAACTGAATCACTTTGCTGTACACCTAAAACTAACATAACATTGTAAATCAACAATATTTCAATAAAATAAAAATATAACATGTGAATTATCGATATAGAGCCTTTGTAAATAACCAGGTTTGACTAAGTTAAAAAAAGGTGAGATGACATTATATAACAAACATGTTGAAGCTTAATACATTTTTAATTGGATTATTTATTTTAGGAACTAGTAAGCAGGAAACACTAAAGAGAAATTTAGTTAATTCAAAGGAGTAATTCATAAATGAGTCTCGAACTCCATGAATATTTTTCAATATTATTTTGTGTGGTGCATTTGAATTCTTCAAACGTTCTTTAGGAGCAACCACAGGCCTGCTTGGGCTATATTCTGTGTCTGGCCTTTAGTTCAGTGAAAGCAGTTTTGCTTCCAGCTGTTCAAAACATTGGGTTTCAAAATTATATTTAATTTAAAAAATATTTGGGGCCATTCTAGTCTAGAAGATGTTGTGTTCACATTTTTAAAGGACATCTTTTATGTAAGACAAAAAAAAGCACACAACAATTAATAGCTTTTCTATCTGTTTAATCTCTATGTATGGATTTAACATATTTAGGTTGAACTGTGCCTAACAAACCCATTTTTTTATTCTACCAGAGCATTCCATTGGATGTTATTTCCCAGCCTCCATTGCAATTACATGTGGTCATGTGGCTGAGTTCTGCCAAATGTACTCCACTTCCAGGTCCAGTCCATAAAGTCCTTTTACTCCTGATTCACTCTCTTTCTTCACCTGTCACCTCTATATCACTGCCCAGAGTGACCTAGGAAACTAATGATTAAAACAGACACATCCTCCATTGACTTAGGTCACCATATAACTCCATGAGACAGACAGAGCCTTATTCCTGTTCACTTTCTGTGAACTATAAGTAAACCTTATATTGTGCTATCAATGATATTTTAGAGTTTATTTGTTACAGCAACAATCATCACCTTAAATAATACATATGACTTGGAACAATATTTCTGCAAAAACTCTATAGCAAACATTTACCTAATTGTAAAACTTTACAAGAATTCTAATTAAAGTCAGGAAGAAGACAAGAATGCTTGCTACCCCTGATATTTAATACTGTATTGAAAATCCTAACCAATGAAATAAAACAAGTAAAATATAAAAATTATAAAGATTGAAAGAGAAAAACTGCTATTGTGTGCATATAACATTATTCTCAATATAAAAATTGTAAAAATTAACAGAGCTAATGACAGAGCTTAGTACATTTTCTGGATAAAAGATCCACAATATAAACATTAGTAGGTCTAAATTCCAACACTGTGAAAGAATATATTTCTCTTATTTTTAAGCCACCCATTTGTGGAATTTTGTTAAGAAAACTCTAGGAAAAGAATACACCTACCTTGTCATCTTACGAACTTCCTGAGAACCTAGGAAAGTTTCTCTGTTAACTTACAAAAAGATTTTGGTTAACATAAAATTACATTGAGAGAATTCTTCTGCCATGCTAATCGTTTAGACCCTCAATGTTATGAGACAGACAGTCAGAAACCACGAATACTTCAATGGAAGAGATGCAAACTCATGTCTTTGATTAAATTCTGCTATTTTGAAAAGAAAAAGTGAATGCAAGGTGTGAAAGTAGAGGAAGGAAGGAGGAATTGAAGTGAATCTTTCATTTTCTTCAACTACTAAATATGTCTACTTGAGACATATTTCATTGCAAGACTTGGAAAACCTTAGTACTGTTTTACTCTGGTTTTCATTGCTTTATCACACAACAGCAAAGGAGCTACATAAATGGAAATTGCCAATCCACTAAAAAAAACCAGCAGTTATGGTCTTCATAATAACCTTCACTGTCCCAAAAAGTGAGGAATTAGTGGAAGGAGTAACAAGAATCTGTGTGTCTCAAGGAATTTTGGTTTCCCAACAATGACAGATAGGTGGAAGGAGAATTATTCACTGAATTGAGCTCCAAGACTTCAAGGAACAAGATGAGTTAATATGACTTTTATGATGATTCACACTGATTCTCAAAACCTAGCATGTGCATGATAGGTTCAAAATATTCCTTGGGTGATTTCTAAATCCAACAGTGATGTTAATTTAAGTTATTCTCTAAAGTTTGATCAGTATGAGCTGCATTAATACAGCAAACACATCAGTGTGAAAAGATTGCTACTTTTATCATTGAAGACCATGGTTCTCAAGCTGGTTTCCTATAAAAATTGCTTTGAGCACCTGTTAAAAACTCATATTACTGGGCTCTGCCCAAGATTTAAAGTGTCAGAACCCCCAACTGGGACATATCTGTGTTTTAAATAAAATCCCCATGTGTATCTTGTGCAACCAGCATTGCATGGATTTCCACATGGTAGTCACGTATCTAAAGAGTAACCCGAGTAAGGCTGGAAAAAGATACTCACCCTTTATTATGTACATAGTCAATGCTATGTGTTTTGCTAGGTTATTGCATTAATCTTCATAGAAATTCTATGAAAGAGGAAGTAGTATTAATCTCCTTATAGAACCGATGGAAATGAGACACAGATTACATAAATAAATTGCATCAGTAAAGTGAAAGACAAGAGTTGGAGCTGGCATACAAATCCAAGTTTGTCAAACTGCAAGCTCATAATCTTTTTATAACGGCCTCCAATTTCATGGCCAAAATAGTTCTTATGAATGAAATGGATCAAGGAAAAAAAAAAAACAGTTCACTTCTATTCAAGATGATCTGTGGAAGATGGTAGAAAGCACCGTTCCCCCTCCCACCAGGGGGTATTAACATATAATAATGCCTAATTTTAATAATAACAACAGTATTATATAAGGTTGTATGCTTTTCAGAGAGTTTTCACATAAAACATCTTATTAGATCCTATCAACGATCTTCTGTGGTAAGTAGGACAGAGATTATTAACTACATTTATAGATGAGGACAGGGTGGTTCAGGAAAGAAGAAAAGGAGACATTTCAAGATTGCACTGACAATGAAAAGTTATTAATTCTTTATGCTTCCACTCTCCCATAATATATCTTTATCTTTTTTGAGGAAGTAATACATTTCTTCACTATTTACTCCAACCTCATCAAGTGTGAAATCTGATTTTTAGAAGCCAAAATGATAGTGGAAATGACTGAAAATGACAGTGTAATAAGAAAGTAAACGTGGGTTTCAGATTGAGATTTACGTCTACAATTTACTAAATTTATGAAAAGGAAAACTAAACTCTAAGGCTCAGCTTTACTCCCCTGTAAAATGTACATGAAACTAATATTCCATATATTAGAGAACTTGGAAGAATATAAATTACCTATCCCAGTGCCCTGAAATCACTCACAATAAATGCTGGCACTATCAGCACTATTGCAAAGGCATCCACAGATATGCAGATAGCACAGATAGCAGAAGTAAGATATTAGGAATGCAGGAGGTGCTATTACACAGAACCTTTGGCAGAGAGTGAGGCATATATAGTTATCTTTTCTTTTGGGAGTTAGAGGTAGTCTCCATCCCAAGAATAAAATGGAGGCCCTTTGTGAGGAACACTGATAATTTTTATAATAGTTTGAAGAGAAATCTTTTGAATACCTTCCATCTGGGGAGAGTTGAGTAATTGTTTTCTGGGTCTGGCAATGCCTTTTGTGTAGCTTTTCACTTTTGAGCTGAAGGGACCAGGGGAATGCTTGTGTGAGCTGGCTGCTTAGGGATACTCCCAGCTTATCATCTTAAGAAAAAATTGATAAATGAGACCTTCAGCTTTCCTTCAAAATTGTCACAGTTTGATTTACCACATTGGATAGAAGACAGGACTTCAGTGCAGCAGCTCCAACTAGGAAAACAAATTATGCATTTGTCTCAAACAACTTGATCTCCTTAGGACTAGGGCCTAGCAGGCAGAGGATAGAGAGAAAACAAAACAAAACCAACCAAACAAACAATCAAACAAGAAGTAACCATGGTTCAACACTTACTATGGGCCAGAGATATGCTTTGGGTAGTTTACTTTTTAAAACCCATAATAAACCTTTAAGAGAGGTGTTTTGGTTCTGCTTTACAGAAGACTAAACTGACATTAAAAGAGTTTAAGTGACTCTCTCAGGGATTTCCAAAACATAATTATTGAGCTGGTATTAAAATTCATGTCTGCTTATCTGAAGAAACTATTTTCACTCTGCCATGCTGCCTACTATTTTGTACATTATGTACCTGTGGTTTTAAATTTTCATTCAGTTTAAAATTGAAATACAGTATACAGAGATAGAAAGATTTCTATATTTTCTTTAACATCTTTATTGGAGTATAATTGCTTTCCATTGCTGTGTTAGTTTCTGCTGTATAACAAAGTGAATCAGCTATACGTATACATATATCCCCATATCCCCTCCCTCTTGTGTCTCTATCTCACCCCTCTAGGTGGTCACAAAGCACCAAGCTGGTCTCCCTGTGCTATGCGGCTGCTTCCTACTAGCTATTTTACATTTGGTAGTGTATACATGTCCATGCCACTTTCTCACTTAGTCCCAGCTTACCCTTCCCCCTCCCTGTGTCCTCAAGTCCATTCTTAACGACTGTGTCTTTATTCCTGTCCTGCCCAGAGGTTCTTCAGAACCATTTTTTTAGATTCCATATATATGTGTTAGCATATGGTATTCATTTTTCTTTTTCTGACTTACGATATTTTAAGCATTGTGTCTAACCCCCAAATGAAGGATTGGTTATAGTTATTCTTCAAGATTAAAGTATTTTTCTTCCTTCCCATTTTGAATTCAAGAACTGAGGTGTTTCATCAATTACCCTCAAGACTTACACAGCGGCTATGAATAAGACTCTTCCCACCTTCACACTCTCACTTTTCCTTGGGATTCAAAAACAATGCAACAACACAAGAACAGTGATGGGCAAACAAAGATCCTTGTCTTGATTGATCTGTTCTTCATTCCCACTGCCAACTCCTTCTCCATACAATGCTTTACAATGCACTGCATCTATAATACCCTGCCATATAAATATTAGTATGAACATAATAAACTTCAGGCACAAAAGGCTCTAATCCTCACATCATTCCAGAGCCATTATGGTGACAATGACATAATTTATAAAAAAGAAAATTAGCAAAGCTCTGTGCCAGTTATCAGAAGCAAAGCACATGTCCGAGGCACACATCAGAGACCTCATTTTCAAATTTTAAATTGCCTGTAGCTCTTCACCTTAAGATTTCAAAGTAGTGTCATCTGGAGCTTTGAATTTAAGCATAACTCCAACAAATCAGATTTATTGCGGAATAACTGAAAATTCTGTGCATGAGAATAAGCAATTTTTCCTTTTATGAGTTTATATACTTCCTAATTGTGCTCTGGCTTTCTCTTCATGTCACAGGGTTGTCCATGTCAGCTTTGCTTACCACTTTTCCTTCTCTCGATTCTGAATGTGCTCGATACCCAAAGGAAAAAAAGTCTGGTTTTATTTAAAATTGGCTTTAGTGTTTGCATGTGTTGTATTTAAGACATTAAAATCAGGAAATTAGATTCCTGACAACCATGGGAATTAATTACTTCTACCCATTACACATCAAGACCAAATTATTTCACTTCTTGAAACAGTTTTTCTTAATTGTTTCATGCTTTGCTGAGTCATATTAAACACAAATAGTCACTTCTTTGGTTTTATTGACAATGTATGGTTTGAATTATGTTGTTGATGGTCTTTTTGGAAACTGTACTTTTTACTACTTCTTTTCTTTCCTGCTTCCATTTGTAATTTGATGGTGGCAGGGTCTTACCTAAATTAAAGTTTGTTTTATTCTTTAGAGTTACTTCAATTGATATATATTTTCAAAATTTACAACCTACACCTAATGGAATCAAGAATAAGATTTTTTTTGCTCTTAATTTTTCTTTGGCTGTATTTTTCAGTATGGCAGCCATTGCCCACATGTAGTTATTTAAATAATTTAATGTAATTAAAATTAAGCAAAATTGAAGTGTAAGTTTATCGGTAATATTGGCCATGTATCAAGTTCTCCATGGTAACCTGTGGCTAGTGGCTACTATTCTGAACAGCAGAGGTAAAGAACATTTCTATCATCATTGCAGAAAGTTCTATTAGACAGAACTGCTTCAAGGGCTCCTTCCAAATGATGAAGCAACTGCTTCTTCACAGAGTTGTAATGAAGAGTAACCAAAAGAAACATCCAAACCCTCACCCCCAAAACCCTAAGTGTCTTTATGATGACACAGGTTCATTAAATACTCATTTATTGGACTACTGGTTACTGTCTATAACAAGGTTCTGGTTTGAGTGTAAGAATGTTCATCACTGGAAATCCAACGGCCTTCTATGTGGTTATTTGCATGAGGGATCAAGGATTCAAATACGAAAGGACCAGTAAGAAAGGCTTATTATTGAGAGTGTGTTTAGCATGTACAGAAGAGGGTAGAGGGGAGGAAAAAAATTGGTATACCCTGTTATAAGTGAAATTTAAATTCATTGAGTTGAGATCCCCAGATGCAAGCTCCTAGGGGAGATAATTATTCATTATAAATGGAAGACATGTTTAGCTAGAGTTTATAAACCACTAAGGCACAAGGTACATACCTCTGGGATACTTAGAAGAAAATAAAACTAAAGGAAGCAGATATTCCTTCCCAATGTCCTTTTGGCACCTGGACAGATGGAGACTATATCTACAAGAGACCATTGGAAACAATGACATCTAGTGAGGTAATACAGTGTCTCTTGGAACAATAGGTGACCTGAGAGGACTGATAGCCTTGGGACATCAATAGCATCCCCTGGAAGGACCTGGTGCAGTAGCATCAGAACTCTCAGGGAACACAAAGAGCAGGAGATGCATCTAGGATGGAGAGAGGTAACGTAATGGCAAAGAGTAGAAGATAAAGATGCCTTACAAAGAACTGCTGTCCACTTCTCAGTGCTTATTAGTATAAAAAATAAGATGATACATTTTAGTTTATCAGAGAAGTAACATGGTTTAATACATGCATTAATATTTGAATATATGGTTCTTGGTGGGGTTGAAATGGCTACAATAATCTAGTATATTAATTTAGGGTAACATTACATTAAATTGCAGGGAGTACAATGTACATATTTATATGTATTGTTGTACAATAAAGCACTGATGAGGATGAGTAACTGTTAAATAAACAATTTCCCCCTTCTCTTTCTTTTTTTTTCATCATTTGTTTTTAAGCTTTCTGGGCACTATTTACTATCAGTAAATAATAAAGTATTCTTCAACATTGGTAGGTTGAGGTAAGCTTTATCAGTGAACTCCAAACACCTAAGGGAATCAAGGAAAAAGTTGGAATTTGGGGATTTACAAGTACACTTATGAACTAAAACTGTGGCTCACTCAACAGCCAATAACACATGTCTGAATATTAACTCTCACTTCCTGCTGTCCTGCTATACTATTCATTACAAGAAATGAGACCCTCCTGAATAAACACTGGGGACAAAGATTGAAATTAAAGAATTCAATGTGAATCTGAATCATTTCTTCCCTATTGACCTTGAATGAGAAAAACACATAACTGTTTGTTTGTTTGTTTGTTTGTCTTTCTCCCTCTTCTTGCCATAAAAAAGCCTTATGCACTTCTCAGAAGCTGGAGCTCTTGCATAGCTCTGTCATCAATTAACCATGTAACCTAGGTCAAAAGCTACATTTATTTCCATTTTGTCATAGTTAACATTCAGATAGTAATCTCCATTTAATATGTGAAAATGTGAATGGGAAACCAAGAAAAAGAACCATGCAAATGCTGTTTATTGAACATGTGCCAGGTATCAGGTACATTTACTAAAATTTTTAATACTACTTTCTTTTAAATAATCTATGATGTAGTATAATGGAAATCTGTAATATGTAGTAATCCTCCCAGCATCTGGATACTCTTCTTAGTTTGGGGCCTGCAAAAATTGAAGGGAAGCAGGGTTCACCCCTTACTATCAAAGTCTAGGTGTTGGGTGTCAGGCCTTCCCTTTGCTCCTTAAAACTAAAGCACAGCCACAGTACCTAGGAAAGTCCACTTGCCTAGAAAGTTGAATCTTGAGTTACTCAAAGGTTCAGGGACTGTTTGCAATGACTGTGGCAGAGAATCTATAATAAAATCCCATCCACCACTCCATAAAAAACTTAATGTGGTAGGATCGTGGCTGCACCTGGCATTCTTTGGTCCCTACTCACTTTTTCTCTACCGTCTTATGGCTTCTTTGAGTTCCCTGATGTCTCCTCAATACATTATCCTCCTGTTAAATTTAACTAAAATAGTTTCTGTTTGTTTTCTTTTTATTTCACAGAACAAAGATGTAGAGGTCAGACCTCCCAGATGATTTGTGTATGTACAGAGAACACAATGCTCAGGTAAATACTTTTTAGAGTCAGTCTCTAAGTAAAGTTCTTATGAAAATGTCAAATGCCACTCTTTCCTGAAGAAAATAGAAGAGATTCAATACATATTCCACCAGTTATCTCTCAGGTTTTTCTCTTTATCAGAATCAATAGAGCAAGAGTTACAAAACTTCAGGTCCCTAAGATTTGCCTGTAGAGCTTGTTAAACTGCAGATTTCTAGGCCAGGGTGGGGACCCCATTTTAGCAGACACCACACAGACTTTACTGCCATTGATGAATCCTGCAGAAAGGCTGAGGCTAAAGGGACCAACTTTTCTACATTTTCCTCCCTCCTTTATTTCCTTTCAGTGGCCTCCAAGGGAGTTACTGTCCATATACCACCCATTGTGGCCTCTGTCCACCATGCACTCCCAATTACCTGGAAGAACTGCTGGAGCACTAGCTTAGGTCTGTGCAAATCTTTCACTGAGTATCTGATTTTTTTTTTTTTTTAGCATCTTTATTGGGGTATAATTGCTTTACAATGGTGTGTTAGTTTCTCTTTATAACAAAGTGAATCAGTCATACATAAACATATGTTCCCATATGTCTTGCGTCTCCCTCCCTCCCACCCTCCCTATCCCACCCCCCCCAGGCTGTCACAAAGCACCGAGCCAATATCCCTGTGCCATGTGGTTGCTTCCCACTAGCTATCTACCTTACTACGTTTGTTAGTGTGTATATGTCCGTGACTCTCTCTCGCCCTGTCACAGCTCACGCTTCCCCCTCCCCATAACCTCAAGTGAGTATCTGATTCTTAAGGTTATTTTTGGAATAATAATATGCAAGACAGAACCTCAGGATCCAATTCCTGGTGCTAGTGCACTGGCTGATTTGACAAACAAGCCTGCTCAGTGACCTTGTGTTGAGAGCACAGACGTTGTTCTGGACTATGGGTGTCAGTTTTCTTAGGCCACTTACTATCCTCTTTCTGATCTAGACTCAACTCACAGCACTTTATAGTTACATCTGGTAGTGATTTTTCTGCTGTGACCAAGATGTTGCCAAAGTTTTTCCATTTTCCTCTTTCCATTTCTGAGACTGCTAAAGTGCTATTATTTCCCAACGTAAAGCATCCCTAGATATAAGAAAATACTTTGCTTCTTTAGTGGCTTACACTTTCCAGTTCAGCAATCAGAAAACAAAGCGAGGCTCTTATCTAGCTCCATTTCAAAAATCTTGAGGGAAAGTCTAAAATTAGGCAAATGTGAATAATGTGCTCACTTATGGGAAGAGGGAGAACTATTTTTAAACAGGCAAAGAGTGCTAGTAGAGATATCATTATGAGGGAATAATCTTAGATGCATCATGATGATTTCTGATAACTCACAGAAGATTCTCGGGTTAGACTGAATCCTCCTTCTGTCGTTTATGCTTCCATTTTCTTGTCTCACTTACATTGGCTAAACTTGGGTTCTACAGTTAACAGGTACTTTCAGGGGAAAGCGAGATATTTCTCAATATTTTTTCTTTCTAGATTAAAATTTAAAGGACATTAACTGAATACCTACTATGTGGCAGGCATATTTGTAGATTACCTCATCAAATTCTCACTCTCAGTGAGAGAGACGAAATTTTTCACAATTTATGAAAAATAACCAGCTGAGAGATTAAACAACTTGCCAAAGATTACACAGCCAATAAATAGTGAATCTAAGATGTGAATTCAATCCTTGATTTCAAGACCAATGCTCTTCCCACTATTATATAGGTAAAGTACATTCACCACTCAAGCATGATCAATCAAGAATTGGAAGCTAAACCCAAACCATTCAACTTTAATTTATCACTGACAGATTTTAATCTCAATTGTACTATGTTTTCTTTGCACCTGCCCCCATATAAGGCAGATTCCTATATCTAACACTCCATCCATAGTATTTCACCTATTCCTATTCTTTAATAACATATTTCCTGTGCCCAGCTAGATTTCTTACTTTTTTGAGCACTTAACAAACTTCTTTAGCCACGTGTATCATTTCCAACTTGAAACCATGACCTTGCTTTTGATCATTTCCTCATTCATTTCACAAATAATTTTTGAGCACCTGTTATGACTTCTCCATCTCTTATATGCAATTAGCCACTGAATTTTCTTTCTCTTTGATTAAATCTATGTGCTTTAATCTTTGAAGTGAATATTTGATTTGATTTTTCCACTCAATTCCTAGTCCACTGCTTCCTATAGTCCACTCCTAGATTACTGCAGTAGCCCTTGGCCAGTATCCCTGTCATTAATATACCTTAGGTTGCCACCATCTTCCACTAAATCAATTTAGGTGTTCAATTCACACACCACCTCCTTGGGGTTGCCTTATTTTGTTTTCCAGTACTAAACTAGTTACTAGACGTACTCTATTCAATATTTTAAAACAGACTTTAAAAAGATTGCTTTAAAAGAAATTTAGCAAAGGGCTATATTGTGGTGATCATAAACATAAACTTACTAGAAAAATGAAAACCACAAAACTCCTAATAAAATTTAAATGTGTTTTTATGGATTTGGATGAATTTTCCAGTGATAGCCCTATACATGGATTAAAACAATGCCATATCTCAAACTACATAAAGTTGAATATGAGTTCCAGAGATATGTTCAATGACTCAAAGAGTAGCAGTAGTGAGGTCAACGACATTGACACTGAAGATAAATGTGAGAATGAAAAATAAGCAACATTTAAAAATTAGAGAGCAGTCAAGATGGTGGAATAGGAGGACCTGGGGTTCACTTCTCCCCACAAGTACATCAAGAATACATCTACAAGTGGAAAAATTCACACAGAGCACCAGCTGAATACTAGCAGAGGACCTCAGACACATAAAAGGACAAGAAAAGATTCCTGCATAACTGGGTAGGATGAAGAAGAGAAAGGGAAGAAAAAGAAAAGGGGAAATGGGATGGGACCCACACCCCTCGAGTGGGGCTGAAGGAGAGGAGAGGTTACTCTAACCCCTCACCAGTGGAAAATACCCTGAAATAGAGGGGAAGCTTTGGGGGCTATTGGAAGAAAGTGTAGTGGCTGGTCTGTGACAGGCAGGATAGAGCAAGTCTTGCACAGATGGTCTGTATCATAGCCCTGCATGCCCCAGTCTGAGACTGGTGTCCACCATTATAGGTGGGGGCTGGGTGCTAAAGCGTGGGGTTACGAGAGTGGGCCTGGGAAGAGGACTGGTGTTGGCTGCATGGACATGGCCTGAAGGGGTGGGAGTGAGGAGCTCAGCTGTGTGGAGACAGCCTGTAGGGATAGGAGTGAGGAGTTCCAGAGCTGGGAATGATCCTGGAGGAAGCACAGACTGCCTTGGAAGTGAGGTGTCATTGTTAAGTGATGATCAAGGGGTGGGGCTACCATCATGGACTTTCTCCCCATACACCAGTCCCTGATGCTGTGGGCACTGGGGGGGATTCCCAGCAGAGTGATTGTGCATGCCCCAGTCTTTTTTTTTTTTTTTTAACATCTTTATTGGAGTATAACTGTTTTACAATGGTGTGTTAGTTTCTGCTGTATAACAAAGTGAATCAGCTATACATAAACATATATCCTGATATCTCCTCTCTCTTGCATCTCCCTCCCACCCTCCCTATCCCACCCCTCTAGGTGGACACAAAGCATCAAACTGATCTCCCTCTGCTATGTGGCTGCTTCCCACTAGCTATCTAGTTTACATTTGGTAGTGTATATATGTCCATGCGACTCTCTCACTTTGCCCAAGCTTACACTTCCCCCTCACTGTGTCATCAAGTCCATTCTCTACATCTGTGTCTTTATTCCTGTCCCTAGGTTCATCAGGACCCAGTCTTAACTACCTTATGCCCCTCCTGCCTGAGCAAGCATGTGTGTCTCAATCAGTTGCCACCTCTAGACCCTCCCACCTAAGCAAGCAAGTGTCCCCCAGTCAGCTGCTGCCTTCGTCCCCTCTCGTCTGGGCAGAGAGCAGACTCCTGAGTGCGGCCCACATGCAGAGGTGAGGCCAAAACTAAAGCTGAGCCACAGGGGCTGTGTGATTAAGGAAGAGGGACAGGAATATATCTGTGCAGCTGTAAAAGTCACAGATTAAAGCACTGCAATCAGCCCGGTATATCCAACATCTGAAGAACATCTGAGTGAACAATGAGTACTCTCACAACTGAGACCAGTCTAGCTTTAACAGCTGTGGCATTTGAGGGCATGTACACGTGGGACTTGGGCCAGGTCAGAGTCTGAGTTGCCACCATGGTGCCCACAGTGTGTCCAGAGACCTACCTAGAGGTATTGGAAGGCCTCCCAGAGAGGAGGGGGGTGACTGTGGCTCACTTTGGGGTAAAGACACTGATAGTGGAGGCCCCAGAGAATTGTTTGTTGCTATTGTTTTAATTTTAATTATATATTTATTTAAAAATTTTTAAATATATTTTTTGTCTATTTTTAGTTTTTTGGTTTATTTTTGTTTGGATTTGTTGTCTTTTTTGCTTTTTAAATTTTTTTTCTTTTCTGGTTTCATTTTTTTGTTTTTTGTTTTGTTTTGTTTTATTTTGTTGTTGTCATTTATGTGTGTTTATTTTTTTGTTTTGTTTTTGTTAGTTTTGTTTTGATTGCTTTTGTGGTATTTTGGTATTTCTGTTTGGTTGTTTTCTTTGTGTTTTTGTGTTTCTGTTTTTTATTTTTGTTTGGTTTTGCTTTTATTGTATGTCTTGTTTTTTGTCTGTTTCCCTTTTCTTGCTTTGTTGTCATTTTCTGTGTCTATTTTTTGTTTTCTTTGCTTTTCTTGTTTTTTGTATTTTTTAGTTTTGTTTTTATTGTTTGTTTTAGTTTTGGGGTTTTTTCTTTCATTGGTTGTTTTCTTTTTGTCTTCTTTATATTTTGTTTGTTTGCTTTTGTTTCATTGGTTTTGTTTTATTGTTTGACTTGGTTTTCATTGTCTGTTTTCTTTTCCTTTTTTTTTTCTTTTCTTGACTGCATCACATGGCATCACATACACTGTCTTTTCAAGTGTACATGGAACATTCTTCAGGATCACATCTTGGATCACAAATCAAGTCTTGGTAAACTTAAGAAAATTGAAATCATATTAAGCATATTTTCTGATGACAACATTATGAGATTAGAAATCAACTACAGGAAAAAACACTGTAAAAAACATAAACATATGGAGGCTAAAAAAAAAAGTTACTAAATAATCAATGAATCACTGAAGATAATCAAAGAGGAAATCAAAAAATATCTAGAGAAAAAAGACAATGAAAACACAACAATCCAAAACCTATGGGACACAACAAAAGCAGTTCTAAGAGGGCAGTTTATAGCAATACAATCTTACCCCAAGGAACAAGAAATATCTCAATAAACAACCCATTCTTACACATAAAGCAACTAGGGAAAGAAGAAAAAACAAAGCCAAAAGTTAGTAGAAGGAAAGAAATAATAAATATCCGTGCAGAAATACAGAAAACAATAGAAAAGTTTAATGAAACTAAAAACTGGTTCTTTTAGAAGATAAACAAAATTGATAAACCTTTAGTTAGACTCATCAAGAAAAAAAGCAAGAGGATTCAAATCAATAAAATTGAAAATTAAAAAGGGGAAGTTACAACTGACACTGCAAAAATACAATGGATCATAAGAGACTACTACAAACAACTATATGCCAATAAAATGGACAACCTAGAAGAAATGGACAAACTCTAAGAAAGATATAACCTTCCAAGACTGAACTAGGGAGAAAGAGAAAATATGACCAGACCAATCACAAGTACTGAAATTGAAATTGATTTAAAATCCTCCAACAAACAAAAGTCCAGGACCAGACAGCTTCACAGTCAAATTATATTAAACATTTAGAGAAAAGTTAACACCTACTCTCTTGAAACACTTCCAAAAAATTGCAGAGGAAGGAACACTCCAAAACTCACTCTACAAGGCCACAATCACCCTGATACCAGAACCAGACAAAGATATCACAAGAAAAGAAAATTACAGGCCAATATCAATGATGAATGTAGACACAAAAATCCTCAACATTATACTAGAAAAAAAATCCAACATTAAAAGGATCATACACCCTGATCAATCGGATTTATCACTGGGATGCAAGGTTCTTCAATGTATGCAAATCAGTCAATGTAATACACCACATTAACAAATTGAAGAATAAAAAACACATGATCATCTCAATAGATGCAGAAAGATCAGATGAGGATGTCCTCTAATCATTTTTGTTCAAAATAGTTTTGGAAGCTGGCCATCAGAAGAGAAAAAGAAATAAAATGAGTCCAGATTAGAAAATCATTAAACTGCCACTGTTTGCAGATGACCATGATGTCATGATACTATTCAGAGAAAATCTTAAATATGCTACCAGAAAACTACCAGAGCTTATCAATGAATTTGGTAAAGTTGCAGGATACAAAATTAATACACAAAAATCTTTTGCATTCCTACACACTAACAATGAAAGATCAGAAAGAGAAGTTAAGGAAATAACCCCATTCACCATTGCATCAAAAAGAATAAAATACCTAGGACTGCACCTACCTAAGGAGGCAAAAGAACTGTACTCAGAAAACTATAAGATACTGGTGAAAGAAATAAAAGATGACACAAACAGATGGAGAGATATACAATGTTCTTGGATTGGAAGAATCAATATTGTGAAAATGACTATACTACCCAAAGCAATTTACAGATTGTATGCAATCCCTATCAAACTGTGGCATTTTAAAAATGGCATCAAAGAATGGCATCTTTCACAGAATTACAACAAAATATTTTACAATTTTTATGGAAACATAAAAGACCCCAAAGAGCAAAAGCAATCCTGAGAAAGAAAACCACAACTGGAGGAACCAGGCTCCCTGTATTCAGACTATACTACAAAGCTACAGTCATCAAAACAGTATGGTACTGGCACAAAAACAGAACTATAGATCAATGGAACATGAAAGAAAGCCATAGATAAACCCACACACTTATGGTCACCTAATCTATGACAAAGGAGGCAAGAATATACAATGGAGAAAAGATAGTCTCTTCAATAAGTGGTGCTGGGAAAACTGGACAGCTACATGTAAAAGAATGAAGTTAGAACACACCCGAACACCATTCACAAAAATAAACTCAAGATGGATTAAAGACCTAAATGTAAGGCCAGATACTATAAAACTTTAAGAAGAAAACACAGAGAGAACACTCTCTGACATAAATCATGGTAAGATAATTTTTGATCCACCTCCTAGAATAATGAAAATAAAAGCAAAAATAAACAAATGGGGCATAGTTAAACTTAAAAGTTTCTTCACAGCAAATGAATCCATGAACAAAATGAAAAGAAAACCCTCACAATGAGAGAAAATATTTGCAAACAAAACAACTGACAAGAGATTAATCTCCAAAATATACAAAGAGCTCATGCAGCTCAATATCAAACAAACAAACAAAACAAACAGCCCAATCAAAATATGGGCAGAAGATCTAAATAGACATTTCTCCAGAGAAGACATACAGATGGAAAAAAAAAAACATATGAAAAAGATGCTCATCCTCAGTAATTATTAGAGGATTGCAAATCAATACCACAATGAGGTATCACCTCACACCAGTCAAAATTGCCATCATCAAAAAGTCTACAAATAATAAATTCTGGAGAGTGTGTGGAGAAAAGAGAACCCTCCTACGCTGTTGGTGGGAAAGTAAATTGGCACAGCCACTATGAAGAACAGTCCATATGACTCTAAAAAATTAAACTTGTTGAGACATCAAGAAGATTCTCATTTTCCCCCTTTCCCAGCTTTCTATTTATGAAAGCCCTTTTTACATATTTAAAAAAACTCACACCTGTTACTAATCCTAAATCTTACTATGCTTTATTATTTGGAGGACTCTAAAAAAATGAGACAATTTCAAATATTGGTATGTGAGAATTTTTTTTTTTTTTTTTTTAAATCACAGAACCAGAAACCTGTAGAAGGTTTCTCTGTACACGTTTTGGCTAAAATCCAAGAGTAACATCATAAATGTGATCTTTTTGCATGGATTAGTATTACCTGAATTCACATATAGTAAGGAGTGGTAAGAAGAATGATGGTTTTGCTTAGCAACATCAAGTCTTCCTTCCCCAGTCCAAGGTCAAAAAATTGAATCTTTTCCAGTGGTGTATACTGTGAAATCAAAACAAAGAAAGCATTAGTAAGAAATATAGATGATAACTTATTTCACCTGGATGACAAACCTACTGTCAAACAATCCCCAAACTCCCTTCTTTTACTTCTTCCCTTCCATGCCTTCTGCTTTCTTCCTTTTCTCTTTGTCTTCTCTTCTTCCCCTTCTCTCCTTCTACCATCTTCCCTTTCTTCTCCTTCTCCTCCCCCTTCTTCTCTCTCTCCGCCTCCTCCTTTCCTCAGATTTAGAATTCTGAAGTGACATGGTATTACCTAATAACATATTAATTTGAAAGTGACTGATAGTGTGCACTAGTTTGGTAATTAGGTCAAATGAGAGTAAGTATTTAGGACTGCATCAGCACCAATTAGTCAGAAAAATTACTCAACTAAATAGAAGGATGCCAGCCTGTAGCCAGAACATGTGAGAAGCAATCAATTTCTACTTCATGTGGTCTTTTCCCCATATATTGAATAAACTAAGAATTTATTTCTAAAGTTTTGAAGAAAATATATTTAATGCACTTGATGATATAAAAAATTATCAAAAATGTTTTTAAAAGACTGTTTTGAAATGAACAACTTTTGCAATTTTCTTAACTTTTTCTGTCTATATCAGGTTGAACTATGGTGTACCTAGGTGAAAGAAACAAAGCTATAATCAGTAGTCATTTTAACTATTTTTAATTCTTTACATTTATCTCCAAAATTCAGAAAATGAGTTATTATAATAACTTTTTTTAAATATTCTTTTGCAAACAATGAGGTTTCTAATTATTTGCTGTTAACAACATTGAAGGAGGGCATAATTGTGTTGCCTGTTGATGTATAGTTAAGAAGAGTTTTTGATAATATTTGGTCTTTTTGGTTTTGGAAACTGATATTTCAGAAGTGTTTTTAAAAACTCATTGACATTACAAAGAATAAATTCCTTTGATTCCACCTTGTCCATATGAATAATCTTTCTCTGCACAAAAATCTCAAAAAAAAAAAAAGAGGCGCAAAAGTAATGTTGAGACTTGTCTCAATTTTGCAGTAGTGTTTTTCTTTCACAGACACCTAAACTTATTAGAAAAAAAATGGCATCTTTATGTCATTAAGAGATTACGTTTTAATAAAATTATATATGTTTCATAGTTTATCCAAGTCCCTCATATGTTTGTGTCATTTGGTCAGTTGTGTGTTAATTATAATCATCATGATGAGACATGTTGTCTACGTGTGCTAAGGAGGCAACTAATTATACTTGTCATGATGACTTGATATAGAAGGGATCGTCTAATGCTTAGAGTCTTATAGTCACAGTTTTTTTTAATATACTAAAATATTTCATAGCAGAAAACCATAATAGTACTCAATAAACTTATTCATGCATAAAAGATATATTAGGATTCAATTCTGTAAGGGAAGCAGAATACAAATACAAGTTCAAGAAGAATAAAGAGAAATGTAACATTTGTGACTGCTAATGGAAACCCTTCCCATGTATTTTTATAAACCTTTAATGGTGGGTATCAATTTATTATGGTATTTTGATTCCGTGGGCTACATTTAAAAAGAAGCATATAGCATTTTCATTTTTGAAATGTCACTATTTACAAGTCACTAAGAATAGTACCAATTGCAACTCTTTAAATCATGATGAAACTACTCAAATTTGTTAGCATACATGATTAAATATATATATATACATATATATTCATATATATGTATATATATATATATATATATATAATCTCCACTGATTTTGCTGTCCCCAAATTCCAGAGTTCCATGTAGGTATGTAGGTACTCCATCATTTTCTTAGTTAAAGTTGGTGCAGGGTACAATATTTCCTGGAGGCTATATCCTAACATGTTTAAGAACACTAGATTTGTCAGAAAGTTTACAGGGTGGCAGGTTTTCCAAGGATGAATATTCTAATTATATAGTGTATGTATCTTACATCTAGAGTATCTGCTAATCCAGGTCTCTAGTTCATAACATAATACTTTTGATATAGCAGAGAGAAGGCCTTCCTAAAGATGATGAGATAGTCAGGATACCTGTTATATAGATTGTGATAGAAAAAGAAAATAATTGATAAATACTTGAGTCATGATTTAAATAGTATCCTGCTGTTCTACCAGGGTGAAAATTAACTCTAAAATGTGGAGAAAAATTTATTTGCCAGATCAAAAATTTCATAATAAGTTGTAGGGGCTTTATTAATTTGCTCCATGATGGTGTTCATAATCCCATTGGTTTGAAGAACCGTCTATCATGTGTACAGTAAAAAACTCAGGAAATGGGCTTCCCTGGTGGCGCAGTGGTTGGGAGTCTGCCTGCCGATGCAGGGGACACGGGTTCGTGCCCCGGTCTGGGAAGATCCCACATGCCCCGGAGCAGCTAGGCCCGTGAGCCATGGCCGCTGAGCCTGCGCGTCCAGAGCCTGTGCTCCGCAGCGGGAAAGGCCACAACAGTGAGAGGCCCGCGTACGGCAAAAAAAAAAAAAAAAAAAAAAAACTCAGGAAATAAGTGGGGATTTATTTGGAATTGTCACCTCTGTGTCATTCAAGTCTACCAAGATATCTTTACATTTCTATCAAGGTTGAAATATTTTTTGGATTTACTGTTTCTGTCCATAAAGAAGAACATTCAATGACTTCAATTTGCTATTAGCCCCTATGCTAACTTCATGGAGCTAGGTTTCTGCTGGTTGTTGATGTTCTTTATTGTTAGCATATCACAGTAACTGGGGAGGAGACCTGAAGCATTGGCTTGGGTCCTTCTGGGCCTATGATAATGTGAATCCAAGTAAGAACTTTATTTATCACCCAGTCCCTCTAAACCTTCATTCTGACTGATAAATTGAGACTCTGATTAGTATTTTACCATTTCTAGTATTCAAAAGGTGGGACATTTTTCTTTCTCAGTGAAGAGTTACCCAGATCAGTGGCCATGGAGAAATTTGAAAGGATCTGAGATACAGAGAAATAAAATTAACTCACAACTAGAAATTAAGAGGAAAGATCTGAGTCTGCAGCTGTTATTGAACACGGGTTCCACTGCTTGTCACTTACAAAATCAGTACTCACAAATGGTAGAAACGAAAGATGCCTTTAATTTAGAATGCTGGATATCTGGGGAGATGGTGGACTCAGCATCTTCCCAAAACCACGTCTGAAAATTCTGCCCAGTAATGAAACTTTTAAAGAGAAACAGGAAAGTAATCTCAGTTAATCATTGCGATAGGAGGTCAGAGTTGTCACCATTTCTCACTGTGTGCAGGCTTGTGTGCAGGCTCGTTGACTCTTTGTGATCTTCCTCTAGATGTTAGGTTCTTCACACAGTTTGGTCACACACTTTGTTCAGATTACTGAAGGGGAAGTTAAAGAAGAACCTTGTCATCTGTTAATTACTTATTCTTCACTTCCACTTCTTTGATCTGTGGAACGAACCAACAAGTTAAGCAAGGTATTGTGTGATTAAAAGATTTAAAAGGCATGCTTGAGCTGGAGATGAGTAGAGCATGAGGGTGCCTGGTTTAAAAGTTAGTTACAATGTAGCTTTGCTAAAGTGACAAGAAAAGGGGTTTCAGGCTAGGGGCAATTTCCAGCAAAGAGCTCCTTACACAGCCTGGTAACTCAAGTGAGCCCTTTGTCTTAGGGACTTGTGAATTGTTGATTTTGTTCCTGGTGAATCCTTGATTGGTTATCAAGAGATCTCTTGATGTCAGACTATTCACCGAACCCTGATTTTTATGCCACAGTGCTGTCTTTACAATGACTGTACTCACTTTGTTAATGGTATTTAACAGTTAGCACTTGGGAACAAGACCCTAAGATTCATTACACTCAACCTGAGATCAGAAATTACAAATGTCTCATAGATGTTCCAGGCCTATAGAGGACAAACAGGAGAACTCTATTTAAAAGATTTTGGTCAATTGTTTCACTTGACCAAGAGGAAAGGGTCTGAAACTGACCATCAGACATGGTGAGATGTTAAGTATTCTTAAAGATCTCATCCAGCTTTTTTATTGCCTACAGTTATTGGATCCTTCACCCTCAGTCACTCAAAGGCTTTCTGGTCACTGTTCAGTTCTGATTGTGTTGCAAATTCGGAATGTGTTTTAATGACTAAGGAGGTTCCAACAAGCATGTGAAATACAGAACCTCTGGTGATTGCACATACATCAATTCAGCCCAACCCCAAATTATTTCATTCTGTCTTAGATTTATGCCCATAAAATCTAAGTCCACATATTTAACCCAAATTATTAGAGAATATATTGATAAATTTCTCTCATTTATTCTAAATACATCTTTTTTCTTCTTCACTCATGTCTTCATTCAGTCCTTCAGATCATGTTGTGTTTAATTACAATTATATTTTGAGAAACAATGAGTGATAGCAGATGGCGACAATTGTTAACTTTACTAACTCTGAGTGATATTTCAGTGTCATTGGGCCATTCAGTGGCTTGCTAAATTCTGTGGATTCTTCCAGTCTTCTTCCAATAGTTGGGGTGTTACTCTTTCCTGATAAAGGTCTTAAAATATTGAAATGAATTTAGGCAACATAGCAGACTTAGTTGTGATGTGAAATAAAATGAAAGTTCAGCATTTCATAGAATCCATTGTTATTTATTTCCCACACTTCATCCTCAGTGTGCATATGGATCCATCTAATTACATGATCAGTTAAATCATTTATTGTCTCTGCTGATAATTTCCCATCTGGGAATCTGGGTGGGCAGGAGAAATTGTCTCACCACCTCTGCATAATGTCAACCCAGTATAAAATTCCATATACATATATATATCCCTGAGCAACTGTTCTTAAAGATCCAAGCGACAGAAAACTACTCTGAACCACACACTAAAAAGATTTCTCACGGTATCCATGAAAGAGCTAAATTCAAACCTCAGAAGTGAGATCAACAAGTAGTTGGTCAGTTGAATGTATACAAATGTGGGTAGATTGTCTTCTCTATGTGTGCGCTTTCATAATTTTAAGTATCCTTAGGAATCTCAGGCTACTTTTTCAGTTTGTTTTTCATTTGGTTTGGCTATATTTGTGATTTATCCTGAGGGCAAATAGTGGTGACAGAAGTTACTTCTGATAATAAAAGATTCATACAACTGTTTCCATCTCTCTAATTAGTTTCTTTGCTGACTACACTATGGTTGATTCTCTTCTGCCCCATTACCTCTCATTTTTAAATTATTCTGGAATTCTTATGCAAAACAATTCACTCCTTTTTGACGGTCTCTTCTTTAACTCAAATAGGATTTCAAGGAGCTCAGGTATGCATTTGGCCTTATTTTCATTCCATGTTCAAGAAGTTCTCTACCATTTAGTTTGTTGATGGGACTCATTCTGAATTTACAGCAGAGTTATGGATTTATTTCATTTGTGTATTTCTTCTGTTATATTTCAAAGCAATATTATTAATGAGTGATAAATGTATTAAACTGTCTGCTATCTTAAATTAGATATTAAGACTTTTTTTTTTAAATCCTACCTAGTTGTTAAGGAATGAGATCATGCTCTATATATGTGTCCTTGTGGTTGGTTGAACTCTCCTCCTATTTTGAAGTTTTTTAAAAACAAAAATCCCAAACGTTTTTTACCTAAACAAGAATAGTTATTAGATTTACCATAAAATAATTTAATTAGGGCTGTAAGACTATTTGTCAGCCCCAGGGAATCTTTGCTGAAGAAAAGTCCTCATAATTACTTATAACTAAAAATCTGACCCTTTTCCAGGAAAAAGGTATTGTGAGTGTGTGGGTGTTTGAGAGCTCTGAAAGAGGCTATGTGATGTGCAAGACGGCATCAAATGTAAGGGAGAAACAATGCTGAAATCATAAGGCATACTTATTTTTAAAAATTCTTTATAATACAAGGAAGGTGGTTTTTAAGATGCTTTATTAAAGTAAACATTACAAAGTAATGAGGTTTCAAAAGAGGACATTTTAAAGGAGAGAAAAAAATGTAAAATCTGCTTATTTCAGAGAGATCACTTTGATAACTGGCTATGTTGAGGATGTTACTTGTGAGCACAAGGCATGAGAGACAATGAAAAACTGGAGACTGAGAATGAACCACTTGTTCAAGAAATTTTAGAAAAAATTTAGTGGAAGATGTGCCAAGGGAGGGTTTTAAATACTTTTAACTAATTTTAATTGACATGTGAAAGAGGGAAAATTGGCAGAAAACATAAAGACTTCTTGGTTTGTTTTGATGATCAGGGCTGAATAAATTTTAGAAATAATTCTAAAATATCTGGGTGAAAATTCATAGTAAGGGAAGCAGCAATCTCCACCAACTGGCAAAAGTTCACCAAAAACAGGTCTGACTCTCTTCAGGTTTTTTTGAAAGTTCTATGAGATCATTGTAGTAATAATCCAATGTTACTAGCACAGCAAGGAAATATTAGGCAAGTAACTACTGAACACCAAGTAGGTGCCAAGTACCATGATAGGCACTGCCATTTTACTGAGGGTAGGCTTTTGTATTGCCAAGGATTATATGCTCTTTAAATTTCCTTCTTCATTTAAGATTTTATGAGTTTCTACTTCCCAGTAAACCTGTATGTTCTGCACAAAATTATATTTTAAAACTGTCCTAAAATAGCCACAGCTATTAACTCATTAATTATTACTGTCAGAATACTAGTTCACTTAAGAACACTGCACTGCGTACACATTTATATACAGTACACATTCATTTTTAAGGTTAATTAATGGTTCAAAACCTCAAGTTAAAGGGAAACAAATGTGTGATTAGACTGCTACATTGTTTTCTAGTTCTTCACTGTTTCCTCATGATTTTTCTATTTTATTTTTTAATAAAACACATTTATAGTGACTTATTTTAAAGCTCTAAAACTTAACTCATATGTTTGAAATTCTTATTAAAGGTCACAATTTTAAAGACACTTTCTGCTAGTTTACAACCCTATAATGATATAGAGGAGCCAAAGAGGAAGTTATAGGGCTAGAAGGAAGGTAACTGATATTGCCATGATAAGCTACTAATACATCATCACTCCTTTTTTCATTCCAGCTTTATGAGATATGTCGCATATAATAAGGTGTGTATGATTTGACACATGTATATAATGCAAAATGTATATACCACAATAAGATTATTTAAAACATCCTTCACCTCACATAATCGTCATTTTATTGTTATTGTTGTTATGGTAAGAACATTAAGGCTCCACTTCCATAGCAACTGTTGAGTATTGTCAACTATAGCTACCATGCTGTACATCCCCAGAACTTATTCATCCTAAAACTGAAAGTTTGTACCCTTTGAACAGTATCTTTCTATTTCCCTCATCTCTCAAGCCTCTGATAGTCACCATTCTACTCTCTGTTTCTATGAGTTTGGCTTTTTTTAGATTCCACATGCAAGTGATATTATACAGTATATGTATTTCTTTGTCTGACTTATTTCACTTAGCATAATGCTCTCAAGATCCATTCATGTTATCACCAAGGGCAGGATTTCTTTTTCTTTTTTTTTTTTTATTGCTGAATAATATTACAGTTTCACATCTCCCTTTAATTCATCCATAGACTAACATTTAGGTTGTTTCCATGTCTTGGCTATTGTGAATAATGCTGAATAAACATGGAAGTGTAGCTAGCTCTTCACAACAGTGATTTTGTTTCCTTTGGATATATACCCAGAAGTGGGATTGCTAGATCATATGCTAGTTTTACTCTTAACTTTTTGAGGAACTCCATACTGTTTTCCATAATGGTTGAATTAATTTACATTCCTACCAAAAGTGCACAAAGGTACCCTTATCTTAACATCTTTGTCAAAGTTTGTTATTTCTAATCTTTTTGATAAACCACATTCTACCAGGTGTGAGGTACTATCTAATTGTTGTTTTGAGTTACATTTCCCTGATGATTAGTGATGTTAAACACTGCTTCATATACGTCTTGGCCATTTGTATATTTTCTTTGTAAAAGACTCTATTCAGTTCACTTGCTCATTTTTAATCAAATTGTTATTTTGCCATTGAAATGTATGAGTTCCATATATATTTTGGATATTAACACTTTACCTGATATATGGTTTGCAAATATTATCTCCCATTCCATAGTTTGCCTTTTCATTTTGTTGATTGTTTCATTTGCTGTGTAGAAGCTTTTTAGTTAGGTGTAGCCCCACTTATTTATTTTTGCTTTGGTTGCTTGAAATTTTGGTGTCACAAATGATAAATCATTTCTAAGACCAATATCAAGATTTCTTCCTGTTTTCTTCTAGAAGTTTTACAAATTCAGGCCTTATGTTTAAGTTATAATCTATTTAAAGTTAATTTTGTGTTGCTTAAGTTTTTAAAGTGGACTCCTGAGATCTCCAAAAGCAGAGTGTTTATGGGGATCAAATATTGGTGATCTTTGTGGGGAGATGGAGGGATGATGGGGTCTCCTACTTTGTAATCTTGGTGATGTACTGATCATTCTGCTTAACCAGCTTTATTACCTTTTTCCCTGAGAACTGCATTAGAAGGCTATATTCCCATATTCTCAATTAATGATCTATTGATATGTTAGAGAAACAATGAAACTTTAACTGTAAATTGATGCCAATCACTGGCATGGATCTTCTTATTTATCATTTACTGGCCTCTGGTGAAGAAGTGCAGATAAGAAGCATATAAAGGGATGTTAAGAGAAAACAACAGCCAGAACTGGTTTTCTTTGCTGCCATACATGGTAAAGGCAAAATACATTTAGGTGGATTCCATGTTATCTCTGAAAGACTGAGAAATTTACATGGGTGGTAGATATATCGGTAAATTTACATTAAAAAAAATTCCAGTTATCCTAACTACTGCATGTGTGCATGTATTTGTATTGAATGACTGAATTAGAAAAGGAAATCATAGTAAATAATAAATTTTTGATGGAGTTACTAGACAGTGTCAGGGGAGTGTGTAGCTAAACTTATTTACAAGGATATATCGGTATATCTTAGGTTGACCAGGATATATCTTAGGTTGACCAGGAGGTCTCTTGTTGACCAGTGCCCTGAAGTTGGCTCTCCCACCTCAGAGGCACAGCACTGACTCTTGGCTGCAGTACCAAGAGCCTTTAATCCACACGGCTCAGAATAAAAGGGAGAAAAAATAGAAAGAAAGAATTAGTAGAAGTAGAAAGAAAGAAAGAAAGAAAGAAAGAAAGAAAGAAAGAAAGAAAGAAAGAAAGAAAGAAAGGAAGGAAGGAAGGAAGAAAGGAGGGAGAGAAGGAGGGAGGGGGGAAAGAAGGAAGGAAGGAAGGAAGGAAGGAAAAAAAAAGAAAGAAAGAAAGAAAGAAAGAAAGAAAGAAATAAAGAAAGAAAGAAAGAGAAAGAAAGAAAGGAAGGAAGAAAGGAGGGAGAGAAGGAGGGAGGGAGGAAAGAAGGAAGGAAGGAGGGAAGGAAGAAAAAAGAAAGAAAGAAAGAAAGAAAGAAAGAAAGAAAGAAAGAAAGAAAGAAAGAAAAAGAAAGAGAAAGAAAGAAAGGAAGGAAGAAAGGAGGGAGAGAAGGAGGGAGGGAGGAAAGAAGGAAGGAGGGAGGGAAGGAAGAAGAAAAAGAAAGAAAGAAGATAAAGTAAAATAAAATAAAGTAAGAAAGAATATAATAAAGTTATTAAAATAAAAACAATTATTAAGAAAAAAATTTTTAAAAAAACAAAGAAAAATGGATGGATAGACCTTAGGACAAATGGTGGAAGCAAAGCTATAGAGACAAAATCTCACACAGAAGCATACACATACACACTCACAAAAAAAGGAAACGGGGGAAAAAATCATAAATCTTGCTCTTAAAGTCCACCTCCTCAATTTGGAATGATTCGTTGTCTATTCACATATTCCACAGTTGCAGCATACATCAAGTTTATTGTGAAGATTTAATCTGCTGCTTCTGAGGCTGTTGGGATAGATTTCCCTTTCTCTTCTTTGTTCTCACAGCTCCCAGGGGCTCATCTTTGGATTTGGTCCTGCCTCTGTGTGTAGGTCACTGGAGGGCATCCCTTCTTCGCTCAGACAGGATGGGGTTAAAGGAGCAGCAGCTTCGGGGACTCTGGCTCACTCAGGCCGGGGGGGAGGGAGGGGCACAGAGTGCGGGGCGATCCTGCGGTGGCCGAGGCCAGCGTGACGTTGCACCAGCCTGAGGCGCACCGTGCGTTCTCCCGGGGAAGTTGTCCCTGGATCCTGTGGCAGTGGAGGGCTGCACAGACTACCCGGAAGGGGGGTGTGGATAGTGACCTGTGCTCATACACAAACTTCTTGGTGGCAGCAGCAGCAGCCTTAGTGTCTCATGCCCGTCTCTGTGGTCCGCGCTTTTAGCCGTGCCTCGCACCCATCTGTGGCGCTCCTTTAAGCAGCTTTCTTAATCCCCTCTCCTCGCACACCGGGGAACAAAGAGGGATGAAAAAGTCTCTTGCCTCTTTGGCAGGTCCAGACTTTTCCACCCGGACTCCCTCCCAGCTAGCCGTGTTGCACTAACACCCTGCAGGCTGTGTTTATGCTGTCAACCCCAGTCCTCTCTCTGCGCTCCGACTAAAGCCCGAGCCTCAGCTCCCAGCCCCGCCTGCCCCGGCAGGTGAGCAGAGAAGCCTCTTGGGCTGGTGAGTTCAGGTCAGGTCGGCACCGATCTTCTGTGTGGGAATCTCTCCAAATTGCCCTCCGATCCCCTGTTGCTGTGCTCTCCTCCGCGGCTCCAAAGCTTCCCCCTCCGCCACCCACAGTCTCCGCCCATGAAGGGGCTTCCTAGTGTGTAGAAACCTTTCCTCCTTCACAGCTCCCTCCCACTGGTGCAGGTCCCTTCCCTATCCTTTTGTCTCTGTTTATTCTTTATTTCTTTTGCCCTACCCAGGTATGTGGGGAGCTTCTTGCCTTTTGGGAGGTCTGAGGTCTTCTCTCAGCGTTCAGTAGGTGTTCTTAGTAGTTGTTCCATGTGTAGATGTATTTCTGGTGTATCTGTGGGGAGGAAGGTGATCTCCGTGTCTTAATCTTCTGCCATCTTCCCTTCGTCCTCTCTTGTAATAATCTTTGTTTAAAGTCTGTTTTGTGTGATATAAGAAATGCTACTCCAGCTCTCTTTTGATTTCCATTTGCATGGAATATCTTTTTCCATCCCCTCACTTTCAGTCTGTATGTGTCCTTAGGTCTGAAGTGGGTCTCTTGCAGACAGCATATATATGGGTCTTGTTTCTGTATCCATTCAGCCAGTCTACATCTTTCATTGGAGACTTTAATGCATTTACATTTCAGGTAATTATCGATATGCATGTTCCTGTTCCCATTTTCTTAATTTTTTTGGTTCGTTATTGTAGGTCTTTTCCTTTTCTTGTGTTTCCTGCATGAGAAATCCCTTTATCATTTGTTGAAAAGCTGGTATGATGGTCTTGAATTCTCTTAGATTTTGCTTGTCTGTAAAGGTTTTAATTTCTCGGTCAAATCTGACTGAGATCCTTGCTGGGTAGAGTAATCTTGGTTGTAGGTTTTTCCCTTTCATAAGTTTAAATATGTCCTGCCACTCCCTTCTGGTTTGCAGAGTTTCTGCTGAAAGATCAGCTGTTAACTTATTGGGGACACCCTTGTATGTTATTTTTTCCATTCCCCTTTTAATATTTTTAATTGCTGCTTTTAATATTTTTTCTTTGTATGTAATTTTTGATAGTTGATTAATATGTGTCTTGGCATGTCTCTCCTTGGATATATCTTGTATATGACTCTCTGTGCTTCCTGGACATGATTAATTATTTCCTTTCCCATATTAAGGAAGTTTTCAACTATAATCTCGTTAAATATTTTCTCAGTCCCTTTCTTTTTCTCTTCTTCTTCTGGGTCCCCTATAATTCTAATGTTGGTGTGTTTAATGTTGTCCCAGAGGTCTCTGCAACTGTCCTCAATTATTTTCATTCTTTTTTCTTTATTATGCTCTGAAGTAGTTATTTCCAGTATTTTATCTTCTATGTCACTTACACATTCTTCTGCCTCAGTTATTCCACTTTTGATTCCTTCTAGAGAATTTTTAACTTCATTTATTTTGTTGTTCATCATTGTTTGCTTGTTCTTTAGTTCTTCTAGTTCCCTGATAAACATTTCTTGTATTTTCTCCCTTCTATTTCCAAGATTTTGAATCATCTTTACTCTCATTATTCTGAATTCTTTTTCAGGTAGACTGCCTATTTCCTCTTCATTTGTTTGGTCTGGTTGGTTTTTACCTTCCTCCTTCAACTGCTGTGTGTTTCTCTGTCTTCTCAGTTTGCTTAAGTTACTGTGTTTGGGGTCTCCTTTTCACAGGCTGCAGGTTTGTAGTTCCTGGGTTTTTTTGGTGTCTGTCCCCAGTGGCTAAAGTTGGTTCAGTGGGTTGTGTAGGCTTCCTGGTGGAGGGGACTAATGCCTGTGTTCTGGTGGATGAGGCTGGATCTTGTCTTTCTGATGGGGAGGTCCATGTCTGGTGGTGTGTTTTGGGGTGTCTGTGACCTTATTATGATTTTAGGCAGCCTCTCTGCTACGGGGTGGGGTTGTGCTCCTGTTTTGCTAGTTGTTTTGCATAGAGTGTTGATCACTGTAGCTTTCTGGTCGTTGAGTGGAGCTGGGCCTTGGCATTGAGATGGAGATCACTGGGAGATTTTTGCCATTTTATATTACTTGATGGGAGGTTGGGAGGTCTTTGGAGTTGGGAGGTCTTTGTTGGACCAATGTCCTGAAGTTGGCTCTCCCACCTCAGAGGCACAGTCATGGTACCCGACCACAGCACTAAGAGCCTGTTGTCCACATGGCTCAGAATAAAAGGGAGAAAAAAGGAAAGAAAGACAAAATAATAAAATAAAATAGAATAAAGTTATTGAAATAAAAAATATTTATTAAAAATTTTTAAAAATTTTAAAAAGTAATTAAAAGAAAAAAACAAAGAAGAGAGCAACCAAAACGAAAGACACATCCACCAATGATAACAAACGTTAAAACCTTTATTAAAAAAAAAAAAGATAGACAAAACCCTAGGACAAATGGTAAAAGCAAAGCTATACAGACATAATTAAACACAGAAGCATACAAATACACAGTCAAAAAAGAGAAAAAAGAAAAAATATATATATCTTTTCTCCCAAAGTCCACCTCTGCAATTTGGGAAGATTTATTACCTATTCAGGTATTCCACAGATGCAGCATACATCAAGTTGATCATGGTGATCTAATCCACTGCTCCTCAGGCTGCTGGGAGAGATTTCCCATTCTTTTCTCTGTTCGCACAGCTCCCATGGTTCAGCTTTGGATTTGGCCCCACCTTTTCATGTTGGTCACCTCAGGGCATCTGTTCCCAACTGAGACAGGACCGGGTTAAAGTAGCAGCTGATTAGGGGTCTCTGTCTCACTCAGCGGGGGGAGAGGGAGGGTTATGGAATGTGGGGCTGGGAAAGGCTCCGGGTGGCAGAGGCTGGCGTGAAGTTGCAACAGCCTGAGGTGCACCATGTATTCTCCCGGGAAGATTGTCCCTGGATCATGTGATCCTGGCAGTGGCCGGTTACACAGGCTCCCAGGAGAAGAGGTGTGGATACTGACCTGTGCTTGCACACAGGCTTCTTGGTGGCTGCAGCAGCAGCCTTTGCATCTCACGCCCGTCTCTGATATCCGCCCTGATAGCTGTGGCTCACACCCATCTCTGGAGCTCATTTAGGCAGCACTCTTAATCACCTCTCCTTGTGCACCACAAAACAAAGAGGCAAGAAAAAGTCTCTTGCCTCTTCAGCAGCTCCAGACTTTTTCCCAGACACACTCCCGGCTAGCTGTGGCACACTAGCCCCCTTCAGGCTGTGTTCACGCAGCCAACCCCAGTCCTATCCCTGGGATCTGACTTCCGAAGCCCAAGCCTCACCTCCCAGCCCCAATCCTCTCCGATGGGTGAGCAGACAAGCCTCTCAGGCTGGTGAGTGCTGGCTGGCACTGATCCTCTGTGTGAAAAACTCTCTGCTTTGCCCTCTGCACCCCTGTTGCTGTGCTCTCCTCCGTGGCTCTGAACTTTCCTCTCTCTGCCACCCACAGTCTCTGCCCGCGAAGGGGCTTCCTAGTGTGTGGAAACCTTTCCTCCTTCACAGCTCCATCCCACTGGTGCAGGTCTCATCCTTATACTTTTGTCTGTTTTTTGTTTTTTCTTTTGCCCTACCCAGGTACGTGGGGAGTTTCTTGCTTTTTGCGAGGTCTGAGTTCTGCCAGCATTCAGTATATGTTCAGTAGGGGTTGTTCCACATGTAGATGTATTTCTGATATATATGTGGGGAGGAAGGTGATCTCCACATCTTGCTCTTCCACCATCTTGAAGCTCGTCCCCAGTATAGAATTATTAAGAAGATAAAATTTAAATGAGATGGCCAGGAGGAGCTTCAAGATGGCAGAAGAGTAAGACATGGAGATCATCTTCCTCCCCACAAATGCGTCAGAAATACATCTACATGTGGAACAACTCCCACAGAACACCTACTGAACACTGGCAGAAGACCTCAGACTTCCCAAAAGGCAAGAAACTCCCCACTTACTTGGGTAGGGCAAAAGAAAAAAGAAAAAAACAGAGACAAAAGAGTAGGGATGGGACCTGCAACAGTGGGATGGAGCTGTGAAGGAGGAAAGATTTCCACACACTAGAAAGCCCCTTCGTGGGCAGAGACTGGGGGTGGTGTAGAGGGGAAGCTTCAGAGCCATGGAGGAGAGCGCAGCAACAAGGGTGCAGAGGGCAAAGTGGAGAGGTTCCTGCACAGAGGTTCAGTGCCGACCAGCACTCCCCACCCCGAGAGGTTTGTCTGCTCACCCACCGGGGCGAATGGGAGCTGGGAGCTGAGGCTTGGGCTTCGGAAATCAGATCCCAGGGAGAGGACTAGCATTGGCTGCATGAACACAGCATGAAGGGGGCTATGCACCACAGCTAGCTGGGAGGGAGTCTGGGAAAAAGTCTGGAGCTGCCAAAGAGGCAAGAGACTTTTTCTTCCCTCTTTGTTTCCTGGTGTGCAAGGAGAGGGAATTAAGAGTGCCACTTAAATGAGATCCAGAGATGGGTGCGAGCCACGGCTATCAGCATGGACCCCAGAGACGGGTATGAGACGTTAAATTTGCTGCTGCAGCCACCAAGAAACCTGTGTGCAAGCACAGGTCACTGTCCACACAGCCTGTCCCATGAGCCTGTGCAGCGTGCCACTGCCTGGGTCCCATGATCCAGGGACAAATTCCCTGGGAGAACACTGGTGCAGCTCAGGCTGGAGCAATGTCATGCCAGCCTCTGCCACTGCAGACTCACCCTGAACTCTGTACTTCTCCCTCCCCCTGGCCTGAGTGAGCCAGAACCCCCAAGTCAGCAGCTCCATTAACCCCGTCCTGTCTGAGTGAAGAACAGACGCCCTTAGGCGAACTACATGCAGGGGCAGGACCAACTCTAAAGCTGAACCACAGGAGGTGTGCGAATAAACAAGGGAAAGGGAAATCTCTCCCAGCAGTCTCAGGAGCAGTGGATTAAATCTCTACAATTAACCTGATGTACCCTATATCTGTGGAATACCTGAATAGACAGCAAATCATCCCAAATTGAGGAGGTGGCCTTTGGGAGAAACGATATACCTATTTTTATTTTCTCTTTTTCTCTATTTCTGAGTGTGTATATGTATGCTTCTGTGTGTGATTTTGTCTGTATAGCTTGCTTTTACCCTATGTCCTAGGGTTCTGTCTGTCTGTTTTTTTTTGTTTTTTTTTTTGGTATGGTTTTTAGCACTTGTTATCATGGGTGTATTTGTTTTATGCTTTGGTTGCTCTCTTCTTTCTTCCTTTTATTTTTGTTTTATTACTTTTAGAAATTTTTTAAAATATTATTTTTATTTTAATAACTTTATTTTATTCTTTCTTTCCTTCCTCCCTTTTATTCTGAGCAGTGTTGATGATAGGCTCTTCGTGCTTCAGCCAGGCTTCAGGGCTGTGCCTCTGAGGTGGGAGAGCCTACTTCAGGACACTGGTCCCCAAGAGACCTCCCAGCTCCACATAATATCAAATGGCAAATATCTCCCAGAGATTTCCATCTCAATGCCAAGACCCATTTCCATTCAATGACCAGCAAGCTCCAGTGCTGGATACCCTATGCCAAACAACTAGCAAGAGAGGAACACAACCCCAGCCATTAGCAGAGAGGCTGCCTAAAATCATAATAAGGCCACAGACACCCCATTACACACCACTAGAAGAGAACCTGCCCACCAGATAGACAAAATCCAGCCTCAACCACCAGAACACAGGCACTAGATCCCTCCACCAGAAAGCCTACACAACCCACTGAAACAACCTGAGACCCTAGGGGCAGACACCAAAAACAATGGGAACTACAAACGAACAGCCAGCAAAAAGCAGACCCCAAACACGGCAAGTTAAGCAAAATGAGTAGTCAGAGAAACACACAGCAGATGAAGGAGCAAGGTAAAAACCCACCAGACCAAACAAATGAACAGGAAATAGGGAGTCTACCTGAAAAGGAATTCAGAATAATGATAATAAAGATGATCCATAAACTTGGAAATAGAAGGGAGAAAATACAAGAAACATTTAACAAGGACCTAGAAGTACTAAAGAGCAAACAAACAGTGATGAGCAACACAATAAATGAAATTAAAAATTCTCTAGAAGGGATCAATAGCAGAATAACTGAAGCAAAAGAACAGATAAGTGACCTGGAAGATAAAATAGTGGAAATAACTACTGCAAAGCAGAATAAAGTAAAAAAAAAAAAAAAAAAAAGAAAAGAAAAGGAAAGAATTGAGGACAGTCTCAGAAGCATATGGGACATCATTAAACACAACAACTTTTGAATTATAGGGGTTCCAGAAGAAGAAGAGAAAAAGAAAGGGGCTGAGAAAATATTGGAAGAGATTATAATTGAAAACTTCCCTAATATGGGGAAATAGTTAATTATGTCCAGGAAGCACAGAGAGTCTCACACGGGATATATCCAAGGAGAAACATGCCAAGACACATACTTATCAAACTATCAAAAATTAAATAGAAAGAAAATATATTAAAAGCAGCAGGGAAAAACAATAAATAACATACAGGGGAATCCCAATAAGGTTAACAGCTGATATTTCAGCAGAAACACGCCAAGCCAGAAGGGAGTGGCAGGACATATTAAAGTGATGAAAGGAAAAACCTACAACCAAGATTACTCTATCCAGCAAGGATCTCATTCAGATTTGATGGAGAAATTAAAACCTTTACAGACAAGCAAAAGCTAAGAGAATTCAGCACCACCAAACCAGCTTTACAACAAATGCTAAAGGAACTTCTCTAGGCAGGAAACACAAGAGAGGGAAAAGACCTACAATAACAAACCCAAAACAATTAAGAAAATGGTAATAGGAGCATACATATCAATAATTACCTTAAATGTAAATGGATTAAATACTCCAACCAAAAGACATAAACTCACTGAATGTATACAAAAACAAGACTCATATATATTCTGTCTACAAAAGACCCACTTCAGAACTAGGGACACATGAAGACTGAAAGTGAGGAGGTGGAAAAAGATATTCCATGCAAACGGAAATCAAAAGAAAGCTGGAGTAACAATTCTCATATCAGACAAAATACACTTTAAAACAGACTACTAAAAGAGACAAAGAAGGACACTACATAATGATCAAGGGATCAATCCAAGAAGGAGATATAACAATTGTAAATATTTATGAACCCAACATAGGAGCTCCTCAGTACATAAAACAAATACTAACATCCATAAAAGGGGAAATTGACAGTAACACAAGCATAGTGGGGGACTTTGACACCCCATTTTCAACAATGGACAGATCATCCAAAATGAAAATAAATAAGGAAACACAAGCTTTAAATAATACATTAAAAAAGTGGACTTAATTAATATTTATAGGACAGTCCATCCAAAAACAACAGAATACACTTTCTTCTAAAGTGCTCATAGAACATTCTCCAGGATAGATCATACCTTGGGTCACAAATCAAGCCTTGGTAAATTTTAAAAAATTGAAATCATATCAAGTAACTTTTCTGACCACTACACTATGAGACTAGATATCAATTACAGGAAAAAATCTGTAAAATATACAAACACATGGTGACTAAACAATATAATACTTAATAACCAAGAGATCAATGAAGAAATCAAAGAGGAAATCAAAAAATACCTAGAAACAAATGACAATGAAAACAAGATGAGCCAATACCTTGGGGTGCAGCAAAGCAGTTCTAAGAAGGAAGTTTATAGCAATACAATCTTACCTTAAGAGAGAAGAAACATCTGAAATAAACAACCTAACCTTACACCTAAAGAAATTAGAGAAAGAAGAACAAAAAATTCTCCAAAGTTAGCAGAAGGAAAGAAATCATAAAGCTCAGATCAGAAATAAATGAAAAAGAAACAGAGGAAACTAGAGCAAAGATCAATAAATCTAAAAGCTAGTTCTTTGAGAAGATAAACAAAATTGAGAAACTGTTAGCCAGACTAATGAAGAAAAAAAGGGAGAAGACTCAAATTAATATAACAAGGAATGAAAAAGGGGAAGTAACAACTGTCACTGCAGAAATACAAAGAATTATGAGAGATTACTACGAGCAAATATATGCCAATAAAATGGACAACTTGGAAGAAATGGGCAAATTCTTAGAAATGAACAGCCTTCCGAGACTGAACCAGGAAGAAATAGAAAATATGAACAGACAAATCACAAGCACTTAAATTAAAACTGTGATTAGAAATCTTCCAACAGGGGGGACGAGGGGAAGATGGCAGAAGAGTAAGATGAGGAGATTACCTACCTCCCCACAGGTACACCAGAAATACATCTACACGTGGAACAACTCCTTCAGAACACCTACTGAACACTGGCAGAAGACCTCAGACCTCCCAAAAGGCAAGAAAGTCCCCACGTACCTGGGTAGGGCAAAAGAAAAAAAAATAAATAGAGACAAAAGAATAGGGACGGGACCTGCACCAGTGGGAGGGAGCTGTGAAGGAGGAAAGGTTTCCACACACTAGGAAACCCTTTCGCGGGCAGAGACTGCGGGTGGCGGAGCGGGGGGAGTTTTGGAGCCGCAGAGGAGAGCGCAGCAACAGGGGTGCGGAGGGCAAAGCGGGGAGATTCCCGCACAGAAGATCAGTGCCAACCAGCACTCACCAGCCTGCGAGGCTTGTCTGTTCACCCGCCGGGGCGGGAGGGGCTGCGAGCTGAGGCTCCGGCTTTGGTGCGAGCGCATGGAGAGGACTGGGGTTGGCAGTGTGAACAGAGCCTGAAGGGGTTAGTGCACGACGGCTAGCCAGGAGGGAGTCCGGGAAAAGGTCTGGAGCTGCCAAAGAGGCAAAAGACTTTTTCTTCCCTCTTTGTTCCCTGGTGCACAAGGAGAGGGGATTAAGAGTGCTGCTTAAAGGAGCTTCAGACATGGACACGAGCTGCGGCTAAAAGTGCAGACCCCAGAGACGGGCAGGAGATGCTAAGTCTGCTGTTGCCGCCGCCAAGAAGCCTGTGTGCGAGCACTGGTCACTATCCACACCTCCCTTCCGGGGAGCCTGTACAGCCTGCCACTGCCGGGTTCCCGGGATCCAGGGAGAACTCTCCCAGGAGAACGCACGGCGAACCTCAGGCTGGTGCAACGTCATCTCGGCCTCTGCCGCCGCAGGCTTACCCCGCACTCCATGCCCCTCCCTTCCCCCGGCCCGAGTGAGCCAGAGCCCCTGAATCAGCTGCTTCTTTAACCCCGTCCTGTCTGAGCAAAAAACAGATGCCCTCCAGAGACCTACACGCAGAGGTGGGGCCAAATCCAAAGCTGAGCCCCTGGGAGCTGTGAGAACAAAGAAGAGAAAGGGAAATCTCTCCCAGCAGCCTCAGAAGCAGCAGATTAAATTTCCACAATCAACTTGATGTACCCTGCATCTGTGGAATACATGAATAGACAACAAATCATCCCAAATTGAGGAGGTGGACTTTGAGAGCAAGATTTATGATTTTTTCCCCTTTTCCTCTTTTTGTGATTGTGTATGTGTGTGCTTCTGTGTGAGATTTTGTCTGTATAGCGTTCCTTCCACCATTTGTCCTAGGGTTCTATCCATCCGTTTTTTTTTTTGTTTTTAATTTTTTTCTTTCTTAATAATTAATTTTAATAACTCTATTTTATTTTACTTTATCTTCTTTCTTTCTTTCTTTCCTTCCTTCCTTCCTTCCTTCCTTCCTTCCTTCCTTTAGACAATGAATCATCCCAAATTGAGGAGGTGGATTTTGAGAGCAAGATTTATGATTTTTTCCCCTTTTCCTCTTTTTGTGAGTGTGTATGTGTATGCTTCTGTATGAGATTTTGTCTATAAAGCTTTGCTTCCACCATTTGTCCTAAGGTTCTATCCTTCCGTTTCTTTTAATTATTTTTTTTCTTTATAATTATATTTTAAATTAATAACTTTATTATATTTTACTGTTTTATTTTACTTCATTTTCCTTCTTTCTTTCTTTTATCCTTGCTTCCCTCCTTTCTTCCTTCCTTCCTTCCTCCCATCGTCCCTCCCTCCCTCTCTCCTTCTTTTCTTTCCTTCTTTCCTTCTTTCTTTCTTCCTTCCTTTCTTCCTTCCTTCCTTCCTTTTCTTTCTTTCTTTCTTTCTTTCTTTCTTTCTTTCTTTCTTTCTTTCTTTCTTACTTTCTTTCTTCCTACTTCTACTAATTCTTTCTCTCTACTTTTTCTCCCTTTTATTCTGAGCCATGTAGAGGAAAGGCCCTTGGTGCTGCAGCCAGGAGTCAGTGCTGTGCCTCTGAGGTGGGAGAGCCAACTTCAGGACACTGGTCCACAAGAGACCTCCCAGCTCCACATAATATCAAATGATGAAAATCACACAGAGATCTCCATCTCAATGCCAGCACCCAACTTCACTCAATGACCAGCAAGCTACAGTGCTGGACACTCTATGACAAACAACTAGCAAAACAGGAACACAACCCCACCCATTAGCAGAGAGGCTATCTAAAATCATAATAAGTCCACAGACACCCCAAAACACACCACCAGATGTGAACCTGCTCACCAGAGAGACAAGATCCAGCCTCATCCACCACAACACAGGCACTAGTCCCCTCCACCAGGAAGCCTACACAACCCACTGAACCAACCTTAGCTACTGGAGACAGACATCAAAAACAATGGGAACTACGAACATGCAGCCTGCAAAAAGGAGACCCCACACACAGTAAGATAAGCAATATGAGAAGACAGAAAAACACACAGCAGATAAAGAGCAACATAAAAATGCACCAGACCTAACAAATGAAGAGGAAATAGGCAGTCTACCTGAAAAAGAATTCAGAATAGTGATAGTAAGGATGATCAGAAATCTTGGAAATAGAATGGACAAAATGCAAGAAACAGTTAACAAGGACCTAGAAGAAATAAAGATGAAACAAGCAATGATGAACAACACAATAAATGAAATTAAAAGTACTCTAGATGGGATCAATAGCAGAACAACTGAGGCAGAAGAATGGATAAGTGACCTGGAAGATAAAAGAGTGGAAATAACTACTGCAGAGCAGAATAAAGAAAAAAGAATGAAAAGAACTGAGGACAGTCTCAGAGACCTCTGGGACAACATTAAACGCACCAACATTCGAATTATAGGGGTTCCAGAAGAAGAAGAGAAAAAGAAAGGGACAGAAAATATTTGAAGAGATTAGAGTTGAAAACTTCCCTAATATGGGAAAGGAAATAGTTAATCAAGTCCAAGAAGCACAGAGAGTCCAATACAGGATAAATCCAAGGAGATATATGCCAAGACATATATTAATCAAACTGTCAAAAATTAAATACAAAGAAAGCATATTAAAAGCAGCAAGGGAAAAACAACAAATAACACACAAGGGAATCCCCATAAGGTTAACAGCTGATCTTTCAGCAGAAACTCTGCAAGCCAGAGGGAGTGGCAGGACACACTTAAAGTGATGAAGGAGAGAAACCTGCAACCAAGATTACTCTACCCAGCAAGGATCTCATTCAGATTTGGTGAAGAAATTAAAACCTTTACAGACAAGCAAAAGATGAGAGAGTTCAGCACCACCAAACCAGCTTTACAACAAATGCTAAAGGAACTTCTCTAGGCAAGAAACACAAGAGAAGGAAAAAACCTACAATAACGAACCCAAAACAATTTAGAAAATGGGAATAGGAATATACATATTGATAATTACCTTGAATGTAAATGGACTAAATGCTCCCACCAAAAGACACAGATTGGCTGAATGGATACAAAAACAATACCCATATATATGCTTTCTACAAGAGACCCACTTCAGACCTAGAGACACATATAGACTGAAAGTGAGGGGATGGAAAAAGATATTCCATGCAAATGGAAACCAAAAGAAAGCTGGAGTAGCAATTCTCATATCAGACAAAATAGACTTTAAAATAAAGTCTATTACAAGAGACAAAGAAGGACACTACATAATGATCAAGGGATCGATCCAAGAAGAAGATATAAAAATTGTAAATATTTATGTGGCCAACATAGGAGCACCTCAATACATAAGGCAAATACTAACAGCCATAAAAGGGGAAATCGACAGTAACACATAAATAATAGGGGAATTTAACACCCCACTTTCACCAATGGACCGATCATCCAAAATGTAAATATATAAGGAAACATAAGCTTTAAATGATACATTAAACAAGATGGACTTAATTGATATTTATAGGACACTCCATCCTAACACAACAGAATACACATTTTTCTCTAGTGCTCATGGAACATTCTCCAGGATAGATCATATCTTGGGTTACAAATCAAGTTTTGGTAAATTTAAGAAAATTGAAATTTTATCAAGTGTCTTTTCCGACCACAATGCTATGATACTAGATATCAATTACAGGAAAAGATCTATAAAAAATACAAACACTTGGAGGCTAAACAATACACTACTTAATAACGAAGTGATCACTGAAGAAATCAAAGAGGAAATAAAATAATACCTAGAAAAAAATGACAATGGAGACACGACAACCCAAAACAAATGGGATGCAGCAATAGCACTTCTAGGAGGAAAGTTAATAGCAATACAAGCCCACCTTAAGAAACAGGAAACATCTCAAATAAACAACCGAACCTTGCACCTAAAGCAATTAGACAAAGAAGAACAAAAAAAAACCCAAAGTTAGAAGAAGAAAAGAAATCGTAAAGATCAGATCAGAAATACATGAAAAAGAAATGAAGGAAATGATAGCAAATATCAATAAAACTAAAAGCTGGTTCTTTGAGAAGATAAACAAAATAGATAAACCATTAGCCAGACTCATCAAAAAAAAAAAAAAAAGGGAGAAGACTCAAATCAATAGAATTAAAAATGAAAAAAGAAAAGTAACAACTGACACTGCAGAAATACAAAAGATTATGTGAGATTACTGCAAACAACTCTATGTCAATAAAATGGACAACCAGGAAGAAATGGACAAATTCTTAGAAATGCACATCCTGCCAAGACTGAATCAGGAAGAAATAGAAAATATGAACAGACCAATCACAAACACTAAAATTGAAACTGTGATTAAAAATCTTCCAACAAACAAAAACCCAGGACCAGATGGCTTCACAGGCAAATTCTATCAAACATTTAGAGAAGAGCTAACACCTATTCTTCTCAAACTCTTCCAAAATATAGCAGAGGGAGGAACACTCCCAAATCCATTCTATGAGGCCACCATCACCTTGATACCAAAACCAGACAAGGATATCACAAAGAAAGAAAACTACAGGCAAATATCACTGATGAACATAAATGCAAAAATCCTCAACAAAATACTAGGAAACAGAATTCACAGCACATTAAAAGGATCATACACCATGATCAAGTGGGGTTTATTCCAGGAATGCAAGGATTCTTCAATATATACAAATCAATGTGATAAACCATATTAACAAATTGAAGGAGAAAAACCATATGCTCATCTCAATAGATGCAGGGAAAGCTTTTAACAAAATTCAACACCCATTTATGATAAAAACCCTGCAGAAAGTAGGCATAGAGGGAACTTTCCTCAACATAATAAAGGCCATATATGACAAACCCATAGCCAACATCATCCTTAATTGTGAAAAACTGAAAGCATTTCCACTAAGATCAGGAGCAAGAAAAGGTTGCCCACTCTCACCGCTCTTATTCAACATAGTTTTGGAAGTTTTAGCAACAGCAATCAGAGAAGAAAAGGAAATAAAGGGAATCCAAATCAGAAAAGAAGAAGTAAAGCTGTCACTATTTGCAGATGACATGATACTATACATAGAGAATCCTAAAGATGCTACCAGAAAACTACTAGAGTTAATCAATGAATTAGGTAAAGTTGCAGGAATACAAAATTAATGCCCAGAAATCTCTGGCATTCCTATACACTAATGATGAAAAATCTGAAAGTGAAATCAAGAAAACACTCCCATTTACTATTGCAAGGATAAGAATAAAATATCTAGGAATAAACCTACCTAAGGAGACAAAAGACCTGTATGCACCAAATTATAAGACACTGATGAAAGAAATTAAAGTTTATACAAATAGATGGAGAGATATACCATGTTCTTGGATTGGAAGAATCAACATTGTGAAAATGACTCTACTACCCAAAGCAATCTACAGATTCAATGCAATCCCTATCAAACTACCACTGTCATTTTTCACAGAACTTAGAACAAAAAATTTCTCAATTTGTGTGGAAACACAAAAGACCCCAAATAGCCAAAGCAATCTTGAGAACGAAAAATGGAGCTGGAGGAATCAGGCTACCTGACTTCAGACTATACTACAAAGCTACAGTAATCAAGACACTATGGTACTGGCACAAAAACAGAAAGATAGATCAATGGAACAGGACCAAAATCTCAGAGATAAACCCATGCACATATGGTCACCTTATGTTTGATAAAGGAGGGAGGAATGTACAGTGGAGAAAGGACAGCCTCTTCAATAAGTGGTGCTGGGAAAACTGGACAGGTACATGTAAAAGTATGAGATTATATCACTCCCAACACCATACACAAAAATAAGCTCAAAATGGATTAAAGACCTAAATGTAAGGCCAGAAACTATCAAACGCTTAGAGGAAAACATAGGCAGAACACTCCATGACATAAATCACAGCAAGATCCTTTCTGACCCACCTCCTAGAGTAATGGAAATAAAAACAAAAATAAACAAATGGGACCTAATGAAACTTCAAAGCTTTTGCACAGCAAAGGAAACCATAAACAAGGCCAAAAGACAACCCTCAGAATGGGAGAAAATAATTGCAAATGAAGCAACTGACAAAGGATTAATTTCCAAAATTTACAAACAGCTCATGCAGCTCAATAACAAAAAAAAACAAACAACCCAATCCAAAAAAGGGCAGAAGACCTAAATAGACATTTCTCCAAAGAAGATATACAGACTGCCAACAAACACATGAAAGAATGCTCAGCATCATTAATCATTAGAGAAATGCAAATCAAAACTACAATGAGATATCATCTCACACCGGTCAGAATGGCCATCATCAAAAAATCTACAAACAATAAAGCTGGAGAGGGTGTGGAGAAAAGGGAACACCCTTGCACTGCTGGTGAGAATGTGAATTGGTACAGCCACTATGGAGAACAATATGGAGGTTCCTTAAAAAATTACAAATAGAACTACCATTTGACCCAGCAATCCCACTACTGGGCATATACCCTGAGAAAACCATAATTCAAAAAGAGTCATGTACCAAAATGTTCATTGCAGCTCTATTTACAATAGCCTGAAGATGGAAACAACCTAAGTGCCCATCTTTGGATGAATGGATAAAGATGTGGCACATATATACAATGGAATATTACTCAGCTAGAAAAAGAAACAAAATTGAGCTATTTGTAATGAGGTGGATAGACCTAGAGTCTGTCATACAGAGTAAAGTAAGTCAGAAACAGAAAGACAAATACCGTATGCTAACACATATATATGGAATTTAAGAATAAACAAAAAATGTCGTGAATAACCTAGGGTTAAGACGGGAATAAAGACACAGACCTTCTAGAGAACGGACTTGAGGATATGGGGAGGGGGAAGGGCGAGGTGTTACAAAGTGAGAGAGAGGCATGGACATATATACACTACCAAACATAAGGTAGATAGCTAGTGGGAAGCAGCCGCATGGCACAGCGAGATCAGCTTGGTGCTTTGTGACTGCCGGCAGTGGTGGGATAGGGAGGGTGGGAGGGAGGGAGATGCAAGAGGGAAGAGATATGGGAACATATGTATATGTATAACTGATTCAATTTGTTATAAAGCAGAAACTAACACACCATTATAAAGCAATTATACCCCAATAAATATGTTAAAAAAAAATTCCAACAAACAAAAGCTCAGAGCCAGATGGCTTCACAGACGAATTCTATCAAACATTTAGAGAAGAGCTAAAACATATCCTTCTCAAACTCTTCCAAAATATAGCAGAATGAGGAACACTCCCAAACTTATTGTACAAGGCCACCATCACCCTGGTACCAAAACCAGACAAAGACGTAACAAAGAAATAAAACTACAGGCCAATATCACTGATGAACATAGATGCAAAATCCTCAACAAACTACTGACAAACAGAATCCAAGAGCAGATTAAAATGATCATACACCATGATCAAGTGGGGTTTATCCCAGGGATGCAGGGATTCTTCAATATATGCAAATCAATCAATGTGATACACCATATTATCAAACTGAAGGAGAAAACCCATGAGAGCATCTCAATACATGCATATAAAGCTTTTGACAATATTCAACACCCATTTATGATAAAAACCCTCCAGAAAGTAAACATAGAGGAAACTTCCCTCAACATAATAAAGGCAATATATGACAAACCTACAGCCTACATCATCCTCAATGGTGAAAAACTGAAACCATTTCCACTAAGATTGGGAAAAAGACAAGGTTTCCCACTCTCACCACTATTATTCAACCAGATTTGGAAGTTTTAGCCATAACAATCAGAGAAGAAAAAGAAATAAAAGGAATCCAAATCAGAAAAGAAGAAGCAAAGCTGTCACTGTTTGCAGGTGACATGATACTATACATAGAGAATACTAAAGATGCTACCAGATAACCACTATAGCTAATCAATGAATTTGGTAAAGTAGCAGGATACAAATCTAATGCACTGAAATCTCTTGCAATCCTATACACTAATAATGAAAAATCTGAAATTGAAAGTAAGAAAACACTCCCATTTACCATTGCAACAAAAAGAATAAAATACCTAGGAATATACCTACCTAAGGAGACAAAAGACCTGTATGTAGAAAATTATAAGACACTGATGAAAGAAATTAAAGATGATTCACATAGATGGAGAGATAGACCACGTTCTTGGATTGGAAGAATCAACATTGTGAAAATGGCTATACTACCCAAAGCAATCTGCAGATTCAATGCAATCCCTATCAAATTACCACTGGCATTTTCCAGAGAACTAGAACAAAGCATCTCACAATTTGTATGGAAACACAAAGGATCCTGAAGGGTCAAAGCAATCTTGAGAAAGAAAAACAGAGTTGTAGGAATCAGGCTCCCTGACTTCAGATTATACTAAAAAACCACACTATTCAAGACTGCATGGTACTAGCACAGAAACAGAAATATAGATCAATGGAACAGGATAGAAAGCACAGAGATAAACCCACACACATATAGTCACCTTATCTTTGATAATGGAGGCAAGAATATGCAGTGGAGAAAAGACAGCCTCTTCAATAAGTGGTGCCAGGAAAACTGGACAGGTACATGTAAAAGAATGAAATTAGAACACTCCCTAACACCATACACACAAATAAACTGAAAATGGATTAAAGACCTAAATATAAGGCCAGACACTATTAAACTCTCAGAGGAAAACATAGGCAGAACACTCCATGATATAAATCACAGCAAGATCCTTTTTGACCCAACTCCTAGAGAAATGGAAATAAAAAGAAAAATAAACAAATGGGACCCAATGAAACTTAAAATCTTTTGCAAAGCAAAGGAAATGATAAACAAGAACAAAAGACCACCCTCAGAATGGGTGAAAATATTTGCAAATGAAGCAACTGACAGAGGATTAATCTCCAATATTTGCATGCAGCTCATGTAGCTCAATATCACAAGAACAAACAACCCAATCCAAAAATGGGTAGAAGACCTAAATAGCCATTTCTCCAAAGAAGATATACAGATTGCCAACAAACACATGAAAGAATGCTCAACATCGTTAATCATTATAGAAATGCAAATCAAAACTATAATGAGATATCATCTCATACTGGTCAAAATGGCCATCATCAAAAAATCTTCAAACAATAAATGCTGGAGAGGGTGTGGAGAAAAGGGAACCCTCTTGCACTGTTGGGAATGTAAAGTGATACAGCCGCTATGGAGAACAGTATGGATGATCATTAAAAAACTACAAATAGAACTACCATATGTCCCAGCAATTCCACTACTGGGCATATACCCTGAGAAAACCATAATTCTAAAAGAGTCGTGTACCACCATGTTCATTCCAACTCTATTTATAATAGGAAGGACATGGAAGCAACCTAAGTGTCCATTGACAGATGAATGGATAAAGGAGATTTGGCACATATATACAATGGAATATTACTCAACCATAAAAAGAAATGAAACTGAGTTATTTGTAGTGAGGTGGATGGACCTAGAATCTGTCATACAGAGTGAAGTAAGTCAGAAAGAGAAAAACAAATACTGTATGCTAACACATATGTATGGAATCTAACAACAACAACAACAAAAAATGTCATGAAGAACCTAGGGGCAAGACGGGAATAAAGATGCAGACCTACTAGAGAATGGACTTGAGGATACGGGGAGGGAGAAGGTTAAGCTGGGACAAAGTGAGAGAGTGGCATGGACATATATTCACTACCAAATGTAAAATAGATAGCTAGTGGAAAGCAGCTGCATAGCACAGGAAGATCAGCTCGGTGCTGTGTGACCACGTAGAGGTTTGGGATAGGGAAGGTGGGAGGGAGGAAGATGCAAGAGGGAGAGATATGGGAATACATGTATATGTATAATGGATTCACTGTGTTATAAAGCGGAAACTAACACACCGTTTTAAAGCAATTATACTGCAATAAAGATGTTTAAAAATATAAAATAAAATATAATTAAAAAAGAGATGGCCAAGGACATATGTCTTCAAGTTGTGAGGAGTTTCATTTAGAGTCTTGTTTTTGTACTTCTAACAATGTTGCCCCTTCTCCTTATGGGCTGTGATTGTTATGCTGACATAAAAGAAAGTTAACTGTGGAAAATGTTGTAATATAGGGAAAGGTTATAAAGTTATACATTTGAATACATTTACTTTATTGATCTGAACTTGAAACTGTTGATTATCCTTACTCTAAACCATTCATCTTGATAACTATATCAAAGCCAGGCATCTTAACTATTAAAAGAGAAGTGAGTCTCAGTCACATCTTAAAATACAAAGTTTGACATCAGAGCTCTCTCTTTCCTTGTCAATTATCCTAATGTATAAATAGATTATAGATGATCATTTCAAAAGGAAATTCTGTTAACAATGGTCTGGAGTAGAACTGTTTAGAATAGTTTATCATCAGTAATGTTTAAAGACAATTCAGGACATTTCATCACAGTAGGACATTTTAGAAATGGAAGGAAGCACTGCCTTTGCTCTCCAAGAGCCTATAATCTATTATTTAGAAATGTTTTCAAAATATTTTTGAAGATAAAGCCACAGAGAAGCGAATACATACTAAAAACTCCATGCATACAATGAGACACATTTTTGCTATTCTTTTCTCTAAGTATATAAATCTGGTATTTTTCTACTGATAATATTTCTAAACCTAGTAAAATAATTGATCAGGTCAAATCATGACCTACATTTTGACTTATTGTTAAAGACATATGTATGTAGTTTTTGTAAAGCGAATATAAAAATGATTTTATATGTTTGATGACAAATATTTCATATAATTCATTTTGCTCATTTTAATTTTTTCTATAAATGAATTTTAGATATATAGTAGAATCCTATTATCTGGTTACAGTGATGTGGTATGTGTATAAATCATTTGGAGAGTTTCTTAATAATATGGATTTCCAATGATTCATACCCAGAGATTCTGATTCACCAGGTCTGAGGTGAATCTTAGCAACATACATTTTTAACAATCTCATCACATGATTATGACACTTTAAAAATACAACCTAATGAGATAAATTTTTTACTCTTTCTGAATCTTCCCTTCTAATCTCAAACAGACCAATAAGATACTTGGAAGTTGGGTGCAAATAGGAAATTTGTCCATCTGAAGCTTTATGTTGTTATAACAATCAAAGAGGGACAAAAGAAGCCAAGATCAGAAAGACTAGATCAGAATTCTGCTGAAGGGGTGACATACAGATAAAATTATAAATAAGATGGAAGCCAGTGTCTAAGTATGTTTAATGCTCTAAAAGTTGTAAAGCAGGTGAATCTGAGAAATTTAGGAAACCAAGTCACAAATATAGTGCAAATGGAAGAACATTCATTTTTATAGAGTCAGAATGAAAACGATTCCTTGTCTTCTAAAAGAAATCCAACAGCAGAAAGAGAAAAAAAAAGTGTGTTGTAACTCAGTTATTTTGTATCAGTGGTGCTGACCCTGCAACCTTAACCCAGTAGTAAATGATAGTGAGGGGTGATGCTATCTGAATAAAACATTAACGAGTTTTCATGAAAGGAAATGTTGAACAAACACTACTATAGACTAAACAATTAGGTATTAGTATTTTCATGATACTTTAAATGGGTGGATGTATTAACTAGTATTGAGTACTTTTTTAAGGGAAATATTTTAGTAAAGTTCTAATAATAAGCAAGAGGACACATATTTTCATTTATAGTTAATATTTAACAGTTGTAACAGGACTTTGATGAACAGACAGCAAGTACATTGCTATCTCATTTTGTCTAGGTTAAACTTAATAATATACTTTCAAACATTTTTCAACATTTATTGATTTATTTTCCTGAATTTGGTAAGCAGCTCCAAGTTATACTGGAAACATGCCTTTCTTGACATTTTTATTTGTGGAGTTGTCATATTAAAAGTCTATAAATTCCTCTGAATACACATCACTTTTTGTACTGTTTTCACCGTCTTTATAAAAAAATGTATACAATTATTTTCTGTATACTATTTCTTTTTATTTAAACACATTTAAAAGTGTTTATTATGTTTTAGAAACTTTTCTAAGGGCTTTAAAAATGCTAACACATTTCACTCTTGTAACTCCCTGTGAGTTAGATACTTTTATTATCTCTTATTTTACAGATGAGGAAACTTAGGCACAGTGAGTATTAGACACGTTGTGTCTACACTGACAGCTATAAATCTGGGGTTCAGTGCCAAGTATTTTTGTTCCAGAATACACAATCTCATACTATCCTGCCTCTCTACCCTTGACAGTACTATAGTTCTTTTTGGTAGCATAGTTCATTGAAGAAAGTGGAGTTTAACAGTTAATACTTGCACTAGACAACAGTATGTTCATTAATCTTCTTGGAGGGAGATCTTACTTCTCACCCACTTAAAGGTAGACATGGCCATGTGAATTGCTCTGATCAATGAAATGTGAACAGAAGTGAAAAATATCACTTCTGGACATAAATATTTAAGAGCTTGTGTTCAATTTTACACTCTCCCTTTACTTTCCATGATGATCTAGGAAGCATGTGTTGATTGGAATTACCATAAAACCAAAGTAGCTCGGAATACTGAGCCACAGCATAGAGTACAAGTGCCCTGGAAAGTTGCCCAGTAGAATTTATGTGAGCAAGATATAAACATTTGGGGTATTAAGCCATTGAGATTGTGGAATTATTTATTCTTGTGGTATAATACAGCCCAGTAATTCTCAACCAGGAGTCATTTTGACCCCCAGGGAATATCTGACAGTATCTAGAGATAGTTTTAATTGCCACAACTGGGGAGAGGATTAAAACTGGCACGTAATGGGTAAAGGCCAGGGATGTTGCCATGCATTCTACATTGCACAGTACAGACTCCACAACTAAGAATTATCTGGTCCAGGGCTTCCCTGGTGGCACAGTTGTTGAGAGTCCACCTGCCGATGCAGGGGACGTGGGTTCGTGCCCCGGTCCGGGAAGATCCCACATGCTGCGGGGTGGCTAGGCCCGTGAGCCATGGCCACTGAGCCTGTGTCTCCGGAGCATGTGCTCCGCAACGGGAGAGGCCACAACAGTGAGAGGCCCACGTACCGCAAAAAAAAAAAAAAAAAAAAAAAAAAAGAATCATCTGGTCCAAATAGTGCTCAGATTGAGAAACCTTGATATAGCCTATTATAATACATGCTATTACTTCAAAGTAAGCATGAGAGTGTGTGAAAAAAAAATGTTCTAAAGAACCTAGGGGCAGGACAGGAATAAAGATGCAGACACAGAGAATGGGCTTGAGGACATGAGGAGGGGGAAGGGTAAGCTGGGACAAAGTGAGAGAGTGGCATGGACATATATACACTACCAAATGTAAAATAGATAGCTAGTAGGAATCAGCCGCATAGCACAGGGAGATCAGCTTGGTGCTTTGTGACCACCTAGAGGTGTGGGATAGGGAGGGTGGGAGGGAGGGAGATGCAAGAGGGAAGAGATATGGGGTTATATGTTTATGTATAGCTGATTCACTTTGTTGTAAAGCAGAAACTAACACACACACACAGCACAAAGGAATACATCTGGAAATGTAACAATTCTCACAGAACACATCACAAACACTGTCAGAAGACCTCATACACCTAAAAGATAGGAAAGATCTCTACGTAACCAGGTAGGACAACAAGAAAAAAAATAAAGGAAGTGAGATTGGACCTGCGCCCCTGGGAGGGAGCTGAAGGACAGGAGAGGTTTCCACACCCTGGGAAGGCCCCCAATGGCAGGGAGATAAGCTGGGTCATAGAAGGTGCTTCAGAGGCTGAGAGAAGAGTGCAAAAACTGGTTTGTGGCAGGCAGGATAGAGAAAGACCTACACAGATAATCTCTGCCACCGCCATGTGCACCCCAACCTGAGACATGCATCCTCTAGTACAGGTGGGATCTGGGTGCTGGAATGCAGTGTTTAGAGGACAGACCAAGGGGAGAGTACTGCTGTTGGCTGCATGGAGACAGTCAGAAGTGACTGCAGTGTGGGGTGTCATAACCAGGAGTGTTTTTGGAAGAAGTCTGGGCTGCCATAGAAGGGAAGTGCCATTGTTAAAGTGGTATGTGAAGGGAAAGGTGGGGCTACCATTGCAGCCTCTTTCTCCATGTGATGGCCCCTGCCTCCGGGGGCTCCAGGGGAGGCTTCTGCCTGGGAAGGCTCATTCACTCTGGATGCCACCTCAGCAGACCCTGGAAGCAGATGCCAGTGGGTTGACCACATGCAGAGGTGCGGCTGAAATCACCCCAGGGGCCGTGTGACTTAGGAAGCAAAGCTGAAATCTCTCCCTGTGGCTGTGCGAATTGTGGACACCTTCACCACCAGCTTTGTAAATTCGGTGCCTGCAGAACATCTGAATGGACAACAGGTGCTCATGTGGCTGAGATAGGTCTGATCTTAGCAACTGTGGGCTTCATGGGCATGTACACATGGGGGTTGGGCCAGGCCAGGGTCTGAACTGCCTCCATAGCTCCCACAGAGGGTCCACGTGCATGACTACTGTAGTCCTGGGACCTGACTTAAGTGGATCTGCACTGGTGGCCTTGTGAAAACAACACCTGGGAGACACCAGGGTCAATTGCTGGCATAAACCATGATTGAGAAGGGTCAAAGGCAGTGTCAACAACAGTGTGCTTTGTAAGCCCACACAGTAGGTAAAAGGTGACACAACAGAGCACACTCACCAGTGAACAACTCTGGTGGAGGAATACTCAGTGGCTCCTCTCCCAGTGGGAGTGCTCCAATCCTGTTTACCATGCACCACAGCTCAGAAATGCAGTTCAGAAACAGATCTGGAGGCTTCTACTCCAACATCTAAGGAGAAGAACCTGCCCCTGACATGACAGTAACAACCACAGAGCAAAGATGAGGCCCCACTCAATATCCAGTGCAGGCTGTGGTCACCACAACATCAGTCACACCTCCCTCATATCAAGGGGATAATGGCCAGCATACACTGAGGAAAATTTGACAGGCATCCATACTAAAAACAGCCCTCACACCAAAAAATATTAAACCCATGCAGACTATACAGGGATATTCCCACATAAAAATAGACCTCTAAGACCATGGTAGATAACTGTTTCTCCTAAACTCATAGAGCAAGAGAAATAAAGTAAAATGAAGAAGCAGAAGAACTACTCCCAATTAAAAGATTGAGAGAATTCCCCTGAAAGAACAAACAATGAAACAGACCACTTCACTCTTGTAGACACGAGTTCAAAAAGGAGACAAGGAAAATGCTGAAGGAATTAAAAAAGGCTATGGACAGAAATGCAGATTACTGTAAAAAGGAACTATAAACTATAAGAAGGAACCAAGAAAAATTAGAGAATTCTTTCAAAGAGATGAAAGGTGAACTAAAGGCTATGAATAGCAGAATGAATAAGCCAGAAGAATGAATAAGTGATCTGGAAGATAGAATAATGGAAATCTCCCAGTTAGAACAGCAAATGAAAAAAAAAAAAGAAAGCATTATAAGAGACCAATGGGATAATATAAAGCTTGCCAATCTACACATAATAGGGATCTCAGAAAGAGAAAAAAGGAGATTGAAAATGTATTTAAACAAATTATGGCTGAAAAATTCCCAAATCTAAATAAGGAAACAGATATCAAGATACAGGAAGCACAGAGGGTCCCAAACAAGATAAACCCAAACAGACCTACACCAAGACATATTATAATTAAAATGGTAAAAGTTAAAGATAAAGAGAGTATTCTAAAGGCAACAAGAGAAAAACATAGAATTAATTACAAGGAAACTCCCATAAGGCTATCAGCTGATTTCTCTACAGAAACATTGCAGGCCAGAAGGGACTGGCTAGATATATTAAAAGTCCTGAAAGGGAAAAATCTGCAACCTCGGATACTCTACCTAGCAAGATTATCATTTAGAATAGAAGGAGAGATAAAGAATTTCTCAGACAATCAAAAACTAGAAGAATACAGCAATACTAAACCTATCCTAAAAGAAATACTGAAAGGACTTCTCTAAATAGAAAAAAAAAAAAGAATCTATAGGAAAGAGAAAAATCACAGTTGGAAAGTAAACCACTTAAATAAGCTAGGACACAGATTAAAAAAAAATACAAATATTTCTGTGAAAATTATGATAACCACAATGAACAACAAAAGGATGAACATGAAGATGCAAAAGAGGACATCAAAATCATAAAATGTGGGGAGGAGAGTAAGAAAATATAAATTTTTTTCTAGAATGTGTTTTAGCCTATTTGACTACCAGTCTAAAGCAAGTAGGTATAGGAAGGGGTTAACATACTTGAAAAACAGGGCAACCACAAATCAAAAACATACAACAGATTCACAAAACCAAAAAGAAGAGAACATAGCATAATACAAAAGAAAATCATCAAACCACAAAGTGAAAGAAAAAAGAAAAAGAAGGACAAAGAAGAAATATAAAATCAACCAGGAAACAAGGTTTAAAACAGCAATAATTATGTATCTATCAATAATTACCTTAAATGTCAATGAACTAAATTCTCCAATCAAAAGACACAGAGTGGTAGATTGGATTAAAAAAAAACAAAAGTCTACAATATACTTCCTACAAGAGCCCTCTTTAAGGCAAAGGACATACATAGAATGAAAGTGAGGGGATGAAAAAATATATTTCATGCAAATGTGAAATAACAAGAAAGCAGAGGTTGCAATACTCATATCAGACAAAATAGACTTTAAAACAAAGGCCATAAAGAAAGATAAAGAAGGACACTATATAATGATAAAAGGATAAATACAAGGAGAGGATATTATACCTATCAACAAATATGCACCCAATATAGGAGCACCCAAATATATAAAACAAATACTAACAGACATAAAGGGAGAAATTAACAGGAATACAATAACAGCAGGAGACTTATCACCCCACTCACATCAATGGACAGATCTATGAGACAGAAGATCAATAAGGCAACAGAGATCCTAAATGATATAACAGAATAGTTAGACTTAATTGATATTTTCAAGACATTAGGTCCAAAAAAAGCAGAATGCACATTCTTTTCAAGTGTACATGGAGAATTCTCTAGAATTGACCTCATACTATGGCACAAAACAAGCCTCAACAAATTTAATAGTATAGAAATTATTTCAAGTATCTTTTCTGTCCACACAGTATGAAACTAGAAATCAACCACAGAAAAAGAAATGAGAAAAAATCAATTATATGGAGATTAAACAACATGCTACTAAAAAAACAAATGGGTAAACTATGAAATCAAAAAAAAAGAAATTTCAAAATACCTTGAGGCAAATGATAATGAAAGCACAACCATACAAAATCTATGGGATGCAGCAACAGCAGTTCTCAGAGAGAAGCACTGGGTCAGCCAAAAAGTTCATTTGCTTTTAAGTAAAAACAAAAGACACATTTTTCATTTTCAAGATGACCTTTATTGAACAATGTATTCACTAACCAAATGAACTTTTTGGCAAACCCAATACATAGTGATACAGGTCTTCTTTCAGAAACAAGAAAAATCTCAAACAACCTAACCCACCACCTAAAAGAATTAGAAAAAGAAGAACAAACAAAATCTAAAGTCAGCACAAAGGAGGAGACAATAAAGATAAGAGAGGAAATAAATAAAATAGAGTTTAAAAAATCAGTAGAAAAAATCAATATAACCAAGAGCTGGTTCTTTGAAAGGGCAAACAAAATTGAAAACCTCTGGCCAGGCACACCAAGAAGAAAAGAGAGAAGACAGAAATAAACAAATTAAGAAATGCAAGAGGGGAAATCACAACTGATACCACAGAAATAAAAGAAAACATAAGAGAATACTATGAACAATTATATGCCAACAAATTTGACAATCTAGAAGAAATGGACAACTTTCTAGAAACATACAGCCCACCAAAACTGAATCAAGAAGCAGATAACTTGAACAGACCAATCACTAGAAATGAAATAGAATCTCTAAATAAACCCCAAACAAACAAACAAAAACAACAAAAAAACCCTCCCTACAAACAAAAGTTCAGGGCCAGATGGCAGGGTATTCTACCAAACATAAAAAGAAGAACTTATACCTATCCTTCTCAAATTCTTCCGAAAGATTGAAGTGTAAGGAACACTCCCAAAAACATTCTCTGAAGCCACCATCACCCTTATACCAAAACCAGACAAAGATGCTACCAAAAAAAAAAAAAAAAAAAGTTACAGGCCAATATCTTTGATGAATACAAACACAAAATCCTCAACAAAATGTTAGCAAACTGAATCCAACAACACATAAAAGAGGTCACATACCTTTGGATTCATCCCAGGGTCAAAAGGATGGTTCAGCATACTCAAATCAATCAATGTGATACACTGCATCAACAAAAGAAAGGACAAAAACCACATGATCATCTCAATAGATGCAGAAAAATCATTTGATAAAATTCAGCATTCATGATAAAAACCCTTATGAAAGTGTGTATACAGGGAACATATCTCGACATAATAATAGCTATTTATGACAAGGGCTTAATTTCCAAAATATACAAATAGCTCAACAACACAACTCAACAACAACAAAAACAAACAACAAAAAAAACCACAATCAAAACATGGGCAGAAGACCTAAATAGACATTTCTCCAAAGAAGACATATGGATGGCCAATAGGCACATGAAAACATTCTCAACATTGCTAATTATTTGATAAATTCAAATCAAAACTACAATGAAGTATCACCTCACACAGGTCAGAATAGCCATCATTAAAAAGTCTACAAATAACAAATGCTGGAGAGGTTGTAGAGAAAATGGAACCCTCTGACACTGTTGGTGAGAATGTAAATTGGTGCAGCCACTATGAAAAACCATATGGAGGTTTCTCAAAAAAACTAATAATAAAGTTACCATGATCCAGCAATCTGACTTCTGGGCATATGCCTAGACAAAACTATAGTTTGAAAAGATACATGCATCCCTATATTCATAGCAGCACTATTTACAATAGCCAAGACATGGAAACAACCTAAATGTCCATCGACAGATGAATGGATAAAGAAGATGGGGTACATATATACAATGGAATATTACTCAGCTATCAAAAACAATGAAATAATGCCACTTGCAGCAACATGGATGGACCTAGAGATTATCATACTAAGTGAAGTAAATCAGAAAAAGACAAATACCATATGATATCCCTTATATACGGAATCTAAAATATGACACAAATGAACATATCTATGAAACAGAAACAGACTCACAGACTTAGAGAACAGAATTGTGGTTGCCAGTGGGGGAGATGGGTTAGGGAGGGAAGGATTGGGAGTTTGAGATTAGCAGAGATGAACTATTATATATAGGATGGATAAACAAGGTCCTACTCTATAGCACAGGGAACTATATTCAATATCCTAAGACAAACCATAATGGAGAAGAATATGCAAAAGAGTGTATCTATATATAACTGAGTCACTTTGTTGTACAGCAGAAATTAACACAACATTGTAAATTAACTATACTTCAATAAATTAAAAAAAAATCAATAGACCACAGACTCACTAAAGAACATAATCATAAATATATATTAAATTTTTATACCATATTTGGCTATTTAAATTAACTTTTGTTTGCATATGGTGGCCTTACAAGTAGATAGAATAACATATACCTCCTATTAGCTCTCTTTCCATTCACCTTTTCTAGGAATGCGTAATACATAGTGTTTATACATTTTGTTAAATCAATCATAAATATTTTGACCACTGAATATGCTCTTTAATGCCATACTTTAAGTTAGCAAGGATTCTACACTTCTTAAGTGTCAATAATTAAGTTGTCCAGTACACAAAAGTATTACCAGTTGTCCCATTCTCTTTTTAGAGACCTATCTGAAAGTCTCTCAGTTTTAGTTTACAATAGTGTGTTGCCCAAATGAGGCCATTTATTCCATATGGAACATCTGGGGAAAGAAAATAAACATTCAGTTCTATTGAAATCAGAACCCATATAGTTCAGACTCAAAGTACTTCTTTGGTTGAAAAAAAAATAGCCCAGTAATTAAAATATAAGTTTGAAAAATAAATAGTTCTTTGCACATATTTCTCAAACAGTGAAGGGGCTATATAGCCCTCATTTAAAAATCACATTCTTTTTGCATTTATCTCCTTTGTTCCTGGTGCCACTTTCTTCAGGACTTCCTTCCCCCACTCCAAATATCCCTAACTAGCCCTAGACCATGTACTTCTTGTCTTTCTATTGCCTTTTTTTTTTCTTGCTACTCCACTATAGTTTTATTTTCTTTTTCCTATTTTCTCAAAGGTATGTTCCCCTCCATTTAAAAAGAAAATAAAAGACATAGTATAGCAATGGTAGAAAACTTCCAGGTGGGAGTGGGGGTGGAGGAAGGATAAGAAACAAAAGAGGCAATTTTGAACCTAGTCTGGATGTCAAAGAGGAAGAAAGACTGGGGGCACTAATATGAATATTACTGATCCATAACAAAACATGAATTTTTAAATTCTCTTAGAAATGTTCTCATTTGACTAAGGATTTTGGAATAGCATTGAGCAAATGTTTGGTAGCATTTAAGATTTAAGAGTCTGGCTGGATCACATTTTGTAAACTTTTTTCACTTCACTGTCAGTTGGTTCAAACTTTTCCCAGTTCAAAATAAATGATTCTTACCCTCCTTTTTGCTATCATAAGACTTTCTACCACCCAAGCTTCAGGGTACACATTCAATCCAAATGATTGAATTTAACCATTTTTATGGTTATGAAAAAAAGACACTGGAAAATGGAGCAAGAAATAACTACAAAATATGTTAACCTTGAGAGACAATGCAGAGATTATCTGGCCACCATAGCTGGCTGGACTGAATCAGCCTGAAAGGGTCATTGTTCCTAAAACCTGGCAAACTGGCTACATGTTATGTTTATTCTCCACTGGACAAAAGCATTTCAATTGCCTAGGACTACTATGATTTCACTGACCAGGCAGTAGTTTATCACTGGGTAATGTTTATTTTCAGCTGTAAAATCTTTTAGAAACCTTAGTACATAGCTCTTTTTGTAGACATACAGAAACACAGACACACTTTCTGGGTTCAGAAGATTGTCTAGGCTCAGACCCATATTCTACCAAGATTAACCCTTTGTTCATTCCTATGTCTCCTGATACTTAGGCTTGATAAAAGACCCATCCTCTTCTAATCCAGAATCTACCATATTTTTTTTGTGTTAGGCTAAACAACACTTTTTGCTCAGGAAAACTCCACAACATATTTCTGTTGTATGAAATAGTCTGCATACATAACTGCCACTCTTATCATAAATTCAAAATATTAATCCATCTTTGAATTCTTGAGGACTATCTCAATTTATAAGGCAACATTATGTACTTAATAAATATTGTTTGAACTGAGCAGAACTGAATTACAAAGAAGAAGGTAGCCCATGGAAACATTTTTTACTTTATTGACTAATAAAAAATAAGAACAGGTTTTTTGCATTCTTCCCAATAGTTCATAGACTTTGTGGAGGAGCAGGTACATATGCTATAAACTATAATCAAAGTGACAAGCACTGTAATATAGATTTGAACCTGTAAACAATGTTCACTGAGCACAGAGAGTAGAGAATGTTTCATATTGGGAAGTAGAAAACATAAGAACATTTTATAATGAAAAGGACATTTGCAATTGGTCTTGAAGTTTGAGCTTTTTTCAAGCTAAGAGCACTTGCAGTGGAGGTAGGATGCATGCAAAACAGCTTTCAAGAGAGGAGGCAGTTTGAACAGGTATGAACATGTTAATGAGCATACTATGAGGAGATAACAACAATCTCAGAATGCTGCTGTCTGAAATGAATGAAATGACACACACTAAAGATGCTTCACAGCAACTGGGGTAAAAAAGGGGTTGGCAATTGTTGAATGAATCTGTGTGTTAAATCACAAGTTTTGCTTCTTCTCCCCATACTTCCCCCATTTTCTGACTGTAAATTCTCAATATTTAATGAAGGATCAGTGACATTCCCTATATAGCTGTTTTTTTAAAAACCTGGCTTAAGTTGAATCCTCGTAAAACCAGAAAAGGCGTGGCAAATCACAAAGCCTTCTCTTAAAGAATACAGGGTTTGAAGCATGGAACTGAATTGGAATGTAACACCTAGTTGAAAACTAGAGCACTGAAATAACTGGGATTTCAGCAAAAAGAAAGAGAATCAGTCATGTAAGCAAAATTAGATTTAAAAATAAGATTCAGGGAAGAAAGTTTTATTTAATATGTATATGTTGACCCTAAAGAAGTATTTAATTATCTTTTTTCAGGATAGATACTTAAATTGCATTATTTAAATGCCTCTAATAAGAGAAGATTAATTTTACTCTTTAGTTTCTTAGCCTATGAACTTTAAGGGATACAACACTTATGTTTACAATCAGGGCATCCTTGCACAGAGGTTTTATTTATCATATGTTGTTCCTTTGCATATCTCAATTTTATTGAAATAACTAAATATTCAGTGGAGAGACTTAGTACAATTGTCTCAGACCCTTACCATCTAGAATTATATATTAAAATGAACAGTTTATGTAGCTGATATTATCACTTAGCTTTCCTAATTCTGATGCCTTTAAAGGCCCAGAGTATATGCAGTAGTAAAGTTTCTTTTCCGTCAGTTTACATTATTCTACTCAGTGTCCTTGGAAAATAAAGTGCCCTCTTTACATGGATTTGAATGTACAGTCAGAATAGAAAATTGCATGTATGTTTTGTGAAAACAAATAGCATACTGAAGTTAAGTACATTCCTTTGTTACCACGTTCCCCACATAAATACAAACACTCATTTTGTTTTAAAAATTCCCTTCATAAATGGATTTTTTACCTGTAGTGTAGACACAGGCAAGAACTGAATAAAAGATTTCTCTAAAAGACATTCTTTATTCAAAAGCAGTAAAATATTAATATATACATAATTATTTTACCAAACTGATTTATGAGACTTTTGTTTTTATTCCAACTCCGTGAACCTCGTGGAAATACTTTGCTTGATGCAGAGAAAAATTCTGATTTCATGCTTGGAAGAATTTTATCAAATATATATAAACACAATATAGTTATTCTTGCTATTCATGTATATCATTAATACACATGCACATGCTTTCTCTCCTCACACATCCTGATCTAGGATCCAAAAGCTATTATTCCAGAGGACATTTTTTTGTGCAATAAATGTAACCTTTGCACCCTGCTCCTTCAAATCAAAGATGAACATTTAGTTTATAGCTACAAGAATCTCCTCCCCCCATATTAAAATAAAATAAGCGCATTGTACCAGTCACATATTTTCTAATTAACCACCTGGATTTAATCACCTGGTTAAAGACTAGTTAATAAGAGCACAAGGGCTTTCCAAGTTTATGTGTGACTGAAACTTATACAAGTTCAATTGTTGATGAAATAAATGGTTGAAAGCATGAGAAAATTGTGATGTTTAGATTGAATGAGGATATCAAAAGTATTTGAATATGTGTGAATGTAGCTTATGCTCTTGTGCCCTGCTCACACCTACTAAGCCATTGGTTCCTAAAATGTCTTGAGACACCCTCCCCATCCTCATCAGGTAGGAATTTATGAAAATGCAAGTCCTTGTACTCCACGACAGAGTTGCTGAATGAGAAGCTCTGAGTGTGGGGCCCAGCCATCTGTACTATAAGCCCTCAAACTGAGGTACTCTTAACATTTGAGAACCATTGCTTTAGTCCTACCGTACAGACCACTGAATAGAGTTCCTGCATAAATCAATCATTTAGAGGACTTCCTGTGATTACCTCTTTAATAAAGTACTTGAACCCAAATCCCTGCTTAGCATCTGTTTTGCAGGCAACCCAAATTAAGACAATGAACTTACATTATGTCAAAACACACTCATACACACACACACACACACACACACACACACACACATGCAGACATACACACAATATAGTCTTAACAGCATGCTCTCACAACAGACTTATTGCTTTGAATTAAAATATATTTTCTTGTTTGTTTTCTTTTCTAAAATTATATTTTAAGGGCAGAGGATATGAGGTGTAACTTTTCTTAATATCTCCTGGGCCAAGGAAAGTGTCTGACAAATAATGATTGTTCAAGGAATGTTGGTGAAATGAATGTATAAATGCATAAAATTGGTTTAAAATATTTGTATTAATATTGATGATTGTCATATATCAAAGATTATAGCTGAATCAACAAATACTTAGATTTACTAGTAAACAGCTATAGAAATGCCAAGTTGGGCAAAACCTAATAAGAAACATATATAATTATAGTGCCATTGAAGATTATGTAAAATACTTCTGAGAATTGACAGTGAACTGTGTGTATAGGACTCCTGTTATCTGGTTTATAGTTATGCATTTCTGTGTTTGAAAGGGAATGCTTTTTTTATTCATATTAGAACATTTGTTGGTACAAATGTAAGTGTTTGAAGTATTTATAAAGTTATTTTTCACATAGGTACTGAGATTTCAAGTTTAGAATCATTTATTCCCATGGAGAGAAGACATAAGTGAAAATATTACCAAACTCCCAAAGTGGATGAAGGTCATGACAACATTGCTGTATCAAATAAAGGAAAAAAAATAATTTGAAATTATTATCCCTAAATGGGAAAGTCCCCATTGTTAGAAGCTACTTATTTCTGCAGTTAACAGTCTGTGTGGCACAAATCTCCATTTGCTACCTACTAGTTTTTAATTTTAATTTTAGCTTTAAATGGATATAGTAATTTGTAGCTGATGTCCATAATGTCTCTCTTAGAGAGACATGTCTTAAGAAGAAAATATTATCTGTATTTATTATCTTGCATCAATTTTTCCTTGGTTATTGTAAACATTAAAGGAAAATATGTGGGCAGCATAATTATCATACTTAATTCTTTCCAGAAATACTGTATGTTGAATTGGCTAGGGAACTTATTTAGGCAATTGCTAAAACTTGTGGAGTTCCACCAATGATATTTTAAGTGCATAAAATAAGTATTTGTATTTACTTTTGGTGCCATAAAAGACCAAAGGAGGGGGTTTAAAGAGCTTCCAACTTAGGGAAGCAGAAGTCTTTCACATTACCACCACGTCATGTAGGCCACAAACTCCATGAGGAGAGAAGCTCCTTTGTTCTCTTCATCTGGCTATTGATGAACATTCTTTAATAATTTTTTTTTGTAATAAATCAGTAATCTAGTGGGTTTCCCGATTCCTGTGAGCCACTCTAGTAAATTAATCAAACCCAAAGAAGGGTTGTGGGACCCTCCAATTGGTAGCCAGTTGGTCAGGAGCACAGGTAACAACCTGGTCTTGTGATTGGCATCTAAAGTGGAGGGCAGTCTGTGGGACTGAGCCCTTAACCAGTGGAATCTGATTATATCTCTTGATAGGTAGTGTCAGAATTAAATTGAATTGTAGGACACCCAGCTGGTATAGGAGAACAACTTTGTGTAAACTCCTACAAACACACACACACACACACACACACACACACACACACACTGAAAATTGAATTGGGGTACAGAACACTTTTAGCAGCATTATATGATAGTTCTATTTTTAATTTTTTGAGGAACCTCCATACAGTTTTCCATAGTGTTGTAAAAATTTGCATTTCCATTACTGATGCACAAGGGTTCCTTTTTCACCACATCCTAACCAACACTTATTATCACTTGCCTTTTTAAAGTAGCTATTCTAACAAGTGAGAGGTAATATCTCAATATGTTTTTGATTTGCATTTCCCTGATGATTAATGATGTTGAGTAATTTTTCAAATCTGGGCAATTTGTATGTATTCTTTGGAAAAAATGGCTATTCATTTCCTCTGGCATTTTAAATTTATTTATTTTTGGCACATTGGGTCTTCATTGCTGCACATGGACCTTCTCTAGTTGAGGCAAGTGGGGGCCACTCTTCGTTGAGGTGCGTGGGCCTCTCATTGCGGTGGCTTCTCTTGTTGTGGAGCACAGGATCCTGGCACACGGGCTTCAGTAGTTATGGCACGCAGGCTCAGCAGTTGTGGCTCATGGGCTCCAGATCACAGGATCAGCAGTTGTGGGGCATGGGCTTAGATGCTTTGTGGCATGTGGGATCTTTCCAGACGAGGGCCCAAACCCATGTCCACTGCATTGGAAGGTGGACCCCCATCCACTGTGCCACCAGGGAAGCCCCCTTGGCATTTTAAAATCAGGTTATTTTATTTGGATTTGAGTTACATGAGTTCCGTATATATTTTGGATATATTTTTGATATCTGTTTGCAGATACATGCTTTTCAAACATTTTCTCCCATTCATAGGTTGCCTTTTTTCTTCTTGGTTGTTTGTGTAGATTGTTTTGTTTGTTTGTTTGTTTTTGTTTTTGTTTTGTTTTTTTTCTTTAGTTTGATAGTCCCCCTTGTTTATTTTGTTTATGTTGCCTTTACTTTTGGTGCCATATCCCAAAGAATCATTGCCAATACCAAAGTCAAGGAGATTTCTCCTTTTTTTATTCTAGAAGTTTTACACTCTCAAGTCTTATATTGAGATCTTTACTGAAAATTAATATTTTAGTGTCATAAGGTAGGGATTTAATTTTATTATTTTGTATGTGATTATCCACTTTTATCTACACCACTTATTAAAGAGACTATCCTTTCCCCATTGAGTAAACTTGACTCCACTGTCGAATATTACTTGACTATATACGAGAGAGTTTATTTCTGAGCTCTCATTCTGTTCCATTGGTCTGTTTGTCTTTTTATGCCAGTACCACAGTGTTTCAAATGGTACAGTTTAAAAATATTGTTTGAAAGGAAGTGTGATGCCTTCAGCTTTGTCTTTCTTTCATGTTGCTTTGGCCATGCAGGGTCTTTTGTGGTTCCACACAAATTTTAGGATTTTTTTTTTCTGTTTCTGTGAAAAATAACACTGGAATTTTTGATAAGTATTACATTGAATCTATAGATGGCTTTGGGTAGTATTTTAACAATATTATTAAATGTTTGAACAATATTTTTAACAATAATTTTAACAATATTATTTCTTCCAATTCATGAACACAAGTTGTATTTATTTCCATTTATTTGTGTCTTTTTCTTTTCAGATACTTTACTGTTAGTGTATAGAAATGCAACTGATTTCTATAAATTGATTTTCAATCCTGAAATTTTAAAATTTATTAGTACTCATTTTTCTGGTGGAATCTTTAGGGTTTCTATATATAAGATCATATCATCTGCAGGCAAAGACAATTTCATTTCTTTTTTTCCAATTCAGATGTGTTTTATTTATTTTTCTTGCCTAAATGCTCTGGCTAGGACTTCTGGTACTATGTTGAATACAAGAGGTCTGGGATCACCCTTGTATTTTCCCTGATCTCAGAGAAAAAGATTTAACCTTTCACCATTGAGTATGATGTTAGTCAGTTGCCATATTCAGCCTTTATTAAGCTGAATTATTTTCCTTCTCCCTTCAATTTGTTGAGAGTTTTTCATCAGAAAAAGAGGTTGAATTTTATGAAATGATTTGTATGCATTTATTGAAATAATCATAATTTTTTTATCTCTCATTCTATTAATTTAGTGTATTATATTTATTGATTTGTGTACATTGAGCCATCCTTGCATCCCTGGGATAAATCCTACTCAATCATAGTGTATAATTCTTTTAATTCACTGTTGAATTTGGCTGACTAATATTTTATTGAGAATTTTTGCAACTACATTCATCAAGTATATTGGCCTGTAGTTTTCTTGTATTGTCCTTATCTGACTTTAATATCAAGATTATGCTGGCCTTATAAAATGAGTTTTCGTGTGAAAAAAAGTTCTAATTTATTCATTCACCTGTAGGTGTCCAACTTTCTCAACACCACTTTTTGAAGAGACTGTCTTTTCTCCATTGTATATTCTTGCCTCCTTTGTTGTAGACTAATGGACCATAAGTGTGTGGGTTTATTTCTAGACTCTCTAGTCTGTTTCATTCATCTATGTACCCAGCTTTGCTCCAGTACCATACTGTTTTGGTTACTGTAGCTTTGTAGTATAGTTTGAAGTCAGGGAGTGTGAATACTCCAGCTCTATTCTTCTTTGTCAGGATTGTTTTGGCTATTTGGGGGTATTTTGTGTTTCCAAACAAATTTTAAAAGTATTGGTTCTAATTCTCAGAAAAATGCCATGGAACACTACTCAGCCATAAAAAAGAATGAAATTTTGCCATTTGCAGTAACATGAATAAACTTGGAGAGCATTATGCTAAGTGAAATAAGTCAGACAGAAATACAAATACTGTATGATATCACTTATATGTGAAATCTAAAAAATACAACAAACTAGGAAAGATAACAAAAAAGAAGCAGACTCACAGATGTAGAAAACAAACTAGTGGTTACCAGTGGGAAGAGGGAAGTGGAGAGAAACAATGTTGGGGTAAGGGATTAATAGGTACAAACTATTATATATAAAATAAGCTACAAGTGTATATTATACAATATAGGAAATATAGTCAACATTTTATAGTAACAATAAACAGAATATAACCTTTAAAAATTTTGAATCATTATGTTGTACACTTGTAACATATTATGCTGTACATCAACTCTACTTCAATTAAAAGAAAGACTTGTTTTGTGTCCTATCATATGCTATATCTAGAGAATGCTCTGTGTGTGTTTGATAAGAGTGTGTATTCTGCCTCTGTTGGATGTAATGTTCTTCTGTTTATATCTGTCAGGTTAATTTGATCCAAAGTATAGTTCAAGTCCAACATTTCCTTATTGATTTTTCTGTCTTGATGAGTTGTTCATTGTTGAAAGTGAGGTATTGAATTCGGAAAAATTATGAGCTGAAAAGGTTTCTCTTGTCCCTGAACTGTGCCACCTTGGAAAAAGTTTGATGTGGGTAAAGTCAAACTTTTCTTCTAACCATCTCCAATGTATCTAAACTCATACTTGTTTGCTGCAACAGTGTGCTGAAACTTCTCCATTGGAAACCTAGACTTCCAGAAAGGCTCTTTTTTTCTGTAGGTGAATGTCTGAGACAGGGTTCTCCAGGGTCTCTTGGACCATGGCTTAGAGAATCTGGAGCTAGTTCATGTACCACTTCATGGTCAACAGCTAGAACCAAGGTCTGTAAGCCTATTACTCAATGTGCAGGTGGGTGAGGCTCCTGCTGGATCCCTTGACATATGGTGCTGGATCCCACAGCTCCCACAAAGACACTTTAGTCTGTGAATAGATACCATTTTTTTTTTTTTCGGTACGTGGGTCTCTCACTGCTGTGGCCTCTCCCATTGCGGAGCACAGGCTCCATACGCACAAGCTCAGTGGCCATGGCTCACAGGCCCAGCCGCTCCATGGCATGTGGGATCTTCCTGGACTGAGGCACAAACCCGTGTCCCCTGCATCGGCAGGTGGACTGACAACCACTGCGCCACCAGGGAAGCCCGATGCCAAATTTTTGTTGTTGTTGGGGGGGGCATGAACAAGTATGTCTTATTCAGTTCTATCTTTGATGTCCTTTCTCTCCATTTTTTAAGATCTTCTTTGATTTTATTCATTAGAGTCAAGTGTTGTTTTCCTCAAAAAATCTTATACATATTTTGTTAGATTTACACCTGACTATTTCATTTTCAAGAATGCTAATGTAAATGATATTGTGTTTTTAATTTCAAATTCCACTTGTTCTTTTTTGGTATATAGAGAAACAATTGGCTCTTGTATATTAACCTTATATTCTGCAACCTTTCTATAAGGTTTTGTGGGAACTTAAAAGCAGAGAAATTAGTTGGATTTTGATAGTTGTATTCCTTATTACTGCAGTAAGCATTATAAATACAAAATAATTTAGTTCTTTCCTTCTTTCTGTCCAAATGACAAAGATAGCAATGTAAACCTATAAAAGACATTCCTTCAAAATTTTACAGCAGTGGAACCCTATTTATGATTATTTTACTTATGATTATTTTATGATTACTAATTATTATGTAGAACACTTAAATCAGTTTGGATACTATAATTTTTTTTTAACATACATCTATGGGAATTTCCAGGGTTAGAACTATAATTTAGATAAGTATGGTCAGTGCCATCATTTTGTCCACCCCCACCCCAAGTCACCCAAATTGTTAAATGAGAAAGGTTCATAGTCAATTAACTATGAGGTTTATAAGGCTAACTCTGTCAGACTAATTATTTTCTAAACAATATCTACAAACTGGGAATTCCCTGGTGGTTCAATGGTTAGGACTCAGTGCGTTCACTGCTGTGGCCCAGGTTCAATCCCTGGTGAGGGAAGTATGATCCCACAAGCCACGTGGCATGGCCAAAAGAAAAAAAAAATATCTACAAACAGTTCCTATATCAACATGTCCTATGAAGTTAGGATTATCTCATGGAAGATATTGTAGTCTGTTAGTTAAAACTCAGTGTGTGTTTGTGTGTGCGTTTCCTTAAATCAAGGGGGCAGAATAAAATAGTATAATGATAAAAATTATAGAGTGATGTGGAAATATTTAAAATTAGTTTTATATCCTGGCTTTGCCATATGCTTGCTACATGACTTTGGTTAATTCCATATTTTAAGTGTCATTTCCATAGTCTTTAAATCAGTTTCCACATAGCTCTTACTTAACTTACAAAATTGTTGTGAGAATTAAATAAATTAATACTGTTAAGTTGCTTAGTACAGTGCTTGCCACATTATCAACATGCAGTGATGGTTAAGCAAAGGTGTTACTCCCAACATCAAAATTACCTAGTTATAAAGTTAAGAAATACAGAGTTTACCTTACATCTCTAAACTCTTCTGAAGAACACAAAGGAAGATTTTAAGACATGAAGAGAAGGATCATATTCCTACAAGGAAAGGCTCAATAATGTAAAGTTGTGAGTTACCCCCAAATTCATTTAAAAATCTATCAACATTGTTTATTTTTAAGTATTAAAAAATCATTTTAAACTTTATCCAAAAAAATAAACATGAGCTTTCCTTTATAAAATCATCCAAGATAATTGTTAGAAATTGTTTTAATTCATTCAGGCTGCTATAACAGAATACCATAGACTGAGTGTCTTATAAACAGTAGTAAATTATTTCTCAGAGTTCTGAAGGCTGGGAAGTCTGAGGCCAAGGGCTGGTAGATTTGGTGTCTGGTGAGGAACCACCTCTTAGATGGTTGTCTTTTCACGGTGTCCTTACATGATGGAAGCAGCAAGGGAGCGTCTCAGGCCTCTTTTATAAAGGCACTAATCACATTCATGAGGATTCTACCCTCATGGTCAAATCACCTCCCTAAAACCCCACCTCCTAGTACCATCACCTTAGGATTTTGAATTTCAACATGTGAATTTTGGGGAGACTCAAACATTTAAACCATAGCAGAACTGTAATTAAAATGTATTACTGGAGGATTAAATAAGAACTTTGTGTCAAAGTACATAGTAAAAGGGAAGAGTAGTCCCAGGGATAGCAAGAAGTATGTCTTACTCCCTAGCAGAGGACCCAACACTGGTAATTCACATTCATAACTCTCACAACCCTGTTACAAATACTCTGAATGCAGTGGATAAGAACACTTAGAAAGTCACAAGAGAATGAAACAAGCCCAAGGACAGTGTTCATATCAGAATTCCCTGTTATACACACATTTGTCTTAAACCATAGCTTTTTTGACCTATCATGTTTCCTTTTGCCACTGATCAAATCAACTAAGAGCAAATCAACAAACACTAATTTCCATTTTTCCTCCAACTTCCCTTTGGTTCTTTAGATCTAAAAATGTGGGGGAGAGAAGGGTGGGGATGAAGGAGTAATAAAGCTGCTCTTTAATAATCAGGAGCCACTATTTAATGTCAGGTTCCACCTTAAGTGTCCTTTGATTTAAAAACCATCATCATCATAAAAAAAGACAATTGTAAGGGAAAAGTTGAAGAAAGTTAATTAGACCTTTGAAATTAAAATCAATACCATTAACTTATAATTAAACATAGCTGATTACTGATTCAACCATCTCTCCAAGACTTTAAAGGATAATGATGAATTATAAAAGACCTGAAACCATAAAGAGGGAGCAAATAGAAAAAAATACAACAAATGTTAAATGCAAATATATTTCTGGAAGACAAAAGTCATTGTTTCTCCCTATAGATTAAGAAAATCAAGACATAATGGTCAAAAAGTGGAAGCAACACAAGTGTCCATCAACACATGAATGGATATCATGAATGGATATATCATATTATTACAATAGAATAGAATACAATAGACTATTATTCAGCCTTTAAAAAGCAAGGAAATTCTGACACATGCTACAACATGGATGAACCTTGACAACATTATGCTAAGTGAAATGAACCAGTCACAAAAGGACAAATATTGTATGATTCCACTCATATTAAGTACCTAGAGTATTCAGACTCATAGGAACAGAAAATAGAATGGGGGTTGCTAGGGAATATGGGGAGGTGGAAATTAAAAGTTTGTGTTCAATAGATCAAAATTTTAGTTGGAGAAGTTGAAAAAGTTCTGAAGGGGGATGATAGTGATGGTTGCACAAAAGTGTGAATGTACTTAATACAATTAAAATGGTTGAAATTTTATGTTAATTATTAACATAAATTTTATATTAATAAATTTTGTTATATATATTATAACAATAAAAAATCAGTAGGTATGAATCTCAATTCACAGACTCTGAAGTTCAAGAAATTTACCTTTATTTCTATTTCAAGCCCTAATGAACTAAAGTGCAAGCGTCCTGGGAAAGGAATCTCACATAGGATCAAGGTTCTCAGGATGTTAGTACCTACCTTGTCATCAACTGATCTACTAAGACATTGTCTACTGAGATATCTATTAATCCAGGACCATGCATATTCCAATTAAGAAATTCCCTTTCTTCCCATGTAAAACTGATTTAAAATACTGTCTATGAGTCTGGATATAGCTGGGATCTTGTTGCCTACCTAGGGAAGACCCAGGGCCCACAAGCAGGTTCTAAATCTTCTCAGCTTTTAAGTTCCCTAAACCTCTCTAGTCTCTTGCTCCCTCTCTTAGGCTTATGAAACTTTCATTACCTCTTCTCCATTTTTTTTCCCTTTTCTAACACTGAAGAAATCTTTTTTTCAATCTGAATAGTAGTGGGTGATATTTAGTAAAACTCTGTGGAAAGGTCTTTTTTTCTCCCTCTTGTTTTCCCCAAACATTTGTGTAGTCTCTGGTCTATAAATGTTTAAACATTTGGAATTTAAAAGTTAGAGCCTACTAGGCTTTTTTTGTGGTTTATATTGTGACTATCCTTTTACAAGATAAGGAGCACAGAATGGAACATCTGAAAAGGAGTGGAAATGGAGGAGGGAGAAGGAATGGAAAAAATAACTAACATATAAATAATATCATTCAACTATGCTAAACACTTAAGTGTTATTAAGAGCCATCTTTGCATTCGTTAAATGCAAAGTAACCATTCCACAGTGTTCAAAGGTCCAGAGCTGCAGAATTTTTCATACTATACCTAAAGACTAGGCAGCTATGTGTATCCTGGCTACCCAGAAACATTCTTCTCTTGCTCATCCTCTTTCCTTTCCTTCTCTTTACACTTCTCTACTTTCTTTGGTATTCTCTCCCTTGTGTGTTCTGTGCAAAATAGTAGAAAAAAAGAGTAATTTTAAAAAGGTATAAATTCTAACAAAAAATGGTAATAGGCTTCTTTGGGAAAGTAATGCAAAAAATCATTCTCTCTATGATAACGTATGTGGAACATGTATGGGTAGAGTACTGAGCCAGAGTTTTATAGTATTTAAAACTCCCAAGAATTCTTTCATGTAAAATGAATAGCCTTATTTTATGGAAGAAGGAACAATGCCTGTGAAATTAAATATGTTGGGCACTTTTATTCCAGTCATTCAGCTATTAAGTGACATAGCATTCCAGTGCAGACTTTTGTCCTCAAATCCCATATTTCTGAGGGAATTCTGTGCTCCCGTTCATAACACTTACAATGTCATAAGTTTGTATAACATTTCGTGCCTCTGAACACATTTTGAAGGTTTCTCCAGGAACACAGCTCTCAAATCTAATAGCCAGGACACAGTCTCCAGGCAGCCTCCAGAGCAGTTGCTTTCCCAAAGGGAGACAACTTACCGTTTTTCTCACAGCACTGCTGTCCATAAAGTGGTTTCCAGATCTCTGTTATGGTTTATCCCTTCAAGGGAGTTGGGTTCATGTTCTATTCAAGTGTGTGTGTGTGTGTGTGTGTGTGTGTGTGTGTGTGTGTGTGTTTGTACACATGGTTTGCAGGAATCAGTTGGCAAACAGAAAAGATGTAGATTGGTGACTGGCAGACAAAGATCAATAACTGAAACCGGATAAACTGGCATCAAACAAACCTTACATACCATGTTTTGCTTTTACATCCTTGACATTGCTACTTCTTACACTGTTTTTGGCATTCTGTTGACTTCCTTATGTCATTTTGCTCTAAATTAAAATGTATGGGAAGAAATGAGAAGTCATTTTGTTACAAGTTCAATTATTGATATTCTCTTCCTTTGACAAGTCCTTATTTGCTTTCCAAGACTATCACATATCTTTTAGTTTATTTTCTGTCAATTTTCTCACTATAAATAAGTTAAAATCTCTTTTATATCAGGGTATTGATTTTGTTCTTTAAAAGGATTCTCTATTCCATTATCCTTCCGGATCAATTCAGATCATTTTGCATAAGAAATTTTCCCTTTTCCTTACCACACAAAATGTCTTTGTTTTTATTTCACATTACTCTATATGTCATTTGCAGAGCATTTAATTATATCCCCAGAATTTATTTTGAAATGTGTTGATTTTCTCTAAAAAAAAGTCAGGCCACATGACAATTTCAACTTCTTTTTTTAATGTGTGTTTTTGCTTATTTATTGAATGCATATTTGTATTACCAGACATCATAGGCAGTGCTGAGGTTAAAATAATAATCATTATTAATTAAAGTGAAATTTAAGATAATGAATATTATTATAAGAATGTATATTAAGTTGTCACCAAATGCTAGGCAGTATGCAAAAGGGCTTTATGGTTCTTTAAGTATAATAATAAACATTTATTGAATGTTTGTGTCCTGTGGAATTTCTATGTATTTTATATAAAGTACATACTTTATTCTCAGAAACACTCTATGATGTAGGTACTCTAAATTATTTCCATTTTCAGATGAGAAGTCAAGGCTTAATGACTTGATCACAGCTAGTAAGTGGCAGAGCCAGGATTCTAAGTCTCTTAATCACTACACTTTTTTGTAGGTATTGTTATTATTGTCATTGTATATTTTGATTTACTACTTAGAAAGAAAATAAAAGTCCACCATAGAAAACACTTAAATCCCCATTTACCTACAAATTTACCTAGAAAGTTACATCTCTCTTTCCCAGCATCTACTTTAGTAGTATGACAACAGAAAGCCTCAAGAGTATTTAGTGAGTTGCCTCCAACCTCATACCTGTTTTAAAATATCAGTTTTTTGGTCTTCCCTGGTGGCGCAGTGGTTGAGAGTCCACCTGCCAATGCAGGGCGCACGGGTTCGTGTCCCGGTCCGAGAAGATCCCACATGCCGCAGAGGGGCTGGGCCTGTGAGCCATGGCCGCTGAGCCTGCGCGTCAGGAGCCTGTGCTCCACAACGAGAGAGGCCGCAACAGTGAGAGGTCTGTGTACCGCAAAAACAAAAAATAATAATAATAACAATAATAAAATAAAATATCAGTTTTCGGATAGGTTGAAGGAATCAAATAGGAGTAAGAAGCTCAGTTTTACATATATCTTTTCCTAATTTTGTCTTAAAGTGGTATCTTAACTACTATTTAATAACATTTGCTTTTACAAGTTCCTCCTGCCCGATATCTCAGATACTATATTAGGTTTTGCTATAATGATTATGACTTTGTCACCTGTCCTAGTTAAATTTAATATTTTTAAATAGCCCTTGAAATAGTTCTTTCTGGAGTTTCTCAAACCCTGTTAGACAATTGCTTGATGATAAGGAATCTTATTTTGTCTCTGTTTCACCATTATCCTTTAGTGTCTTTCTCAGAGTAGGAACTCAGTAAGTGCTTGTTGAAATGAATTAAAAGAAATTCACTGCCAATAATAGTTAATGGTTCACAAAATTACTATAACACATTTCTTAAACTGTACGTTAGTTCAGAGGTTTGAGGTCCTGGGCAGATAGTTGAGAAATTTAGTTCTATTCAGATTTGATTAAGTTTCTTATCATGTCTTCCTATTTAAAAAAAAAATTTACTCTTAATACTTTCTATTGAATTTACATATGATAAAATGTGCATATCTTAAGTGTAGAGCTTACTGAGATTTTGCTAATGTATATTCCCCTCTAACCATCACCTCAAATCATGATTTAAAATATTTCCATAATCAGAGAAACTTTATTTGTGCCCCTTTATTCACTCTGTCACCACCACTCCAACATGACTAGAAGCATTCACTGATTTAATTTCTATCATCATGAATTTGTTTTTCCTATTCTAAAACTTCACATAAATGCAGTTGTATGGCAGGTACTCGTTGGTGTAAAACTTTTTTTTTTTTTTTAGTTCAGCATTATATTTTTGAAATTAATTTGTGCTGCTGTATATTAATTTTTAAAGATCTTATTGAATTTATTCAACAATCCATGAATTGGGCAGCATGCAATGTAACAAATAGAAAGGAGATTCAAGGAGATGTACAAAGTGAGGAGAATTTTATAGGCAGAAATGGGTGGGACAAGGAAATTACTAGCAAAGTGTAGGTTGTGACGAGGTCACTTTCATTTAGGGGACTGCGGGGGTGGGGGGTCTATCAGGTAGATTACCTCATTAGTTTTGATTAGGTAATGCCAGATTGACAAGTTTAAAATTCCACTCCTGGGAGAGGCCAAAACTAATAATGTTAATAAGTCTCGGTTTGGTGTTTTGGACCTATGCAAGTGACTCAATTTGGAGCCTCTTGTCTTTTTTTAAACTTACATTGCAGACTAGTATTCCATTATAACGTATTATACTGCAATATGTTTATTAATTCTCCTTGTTTTGAACATTCCAGTTGTTTCCAGAATTTTCCCATGGTGTATAAATCTCTTATGATTTTTCTAAAACAAATCTTTATGGGGACATACATTATCATCTTTCCTGAGTAAATGTGTGGGAATAGAATTATTGAGTCATATTATAGGTGTGTTTAACTATAGGAAAATAGAATTGTCAAGTAGTTTTTCAAAGAGTTGTAATATTTTGTACTCTCAAAAATGATGGATCAGAGTTTCAGTTGCTTCACATTCTCTCTAACATTTGGTATTGTAAATTTTTTTTAAAACCATTCCTGTGGGTTTGATGTACTATCTCTTAAGGGTTTACACTGTGGCCAATAACAGTGTATATTATTTTATGTGATTTTGGTCCTTCCTGTGTCTTCTTTTATGAAGTATTTATTCAAAACTTTTCTTAATGTTTATCTTTAACATTGATTTGTATGAGTCTTCACATATTCTGCATGCATATTCTTTGTCAGAGATATGTATTGTAATTTTTTCCCCCAGTCTGTGGTTTGCCTTTTCACTTTCTAAATGGTTATTTGAAGAACAGAAGCTTTGCATTTTGATGAAGAGGTTATTTTTTTTAAATTTGTTTGTTATTTTTATTTGTTTATACAATATATAGAACACATCAAAAAATATATAAAAAATGAAAAATTAGATACTTTTTAAAAAAGGACAAAGATTGTAGCTATTTCATGCCATTAAACCTGTATATTATGTTAGACATAGCACATGCATGGAACTTCAAGTCTCCTGTGAATCAAAGCAAAGAGAGAATTTAATAGCTTACGGTGACTATTAGATAAGGAGAAATATGAGATAAGCAGAGTTATTTCTGATAATGAAACTTATAGAAAATTCTTCACAATGGACTTTCATAAAGATGATACTGTAGCACTGAAGTGAGGAGTATTTGCAACAACACTCTTTTACTAAATAGAATAACCAGTTGAACCATTATATTCATTCTCCATTGTCTTTTGCCTGCTCTGTGCCTTTGGAGGCTCGTCTCCTTGGGCTCCGTCTATTGAACGTTGTTGCATTTTAAGAGAAACCAACAAGAGACCATGGGCAGAGGAGAAGTAGTTCAGGGTGTTTATTCACCCTGCTCTCACCATGCAGGGCTGAAGGTTTCAGCAGTGGTTACATTTCTCCATCTCAGGCAAGAGGTCCTGTTGGGTTGGTTTCTCCCACAGTCACAGCTCTTATATGGTTCTGGTAACAGCATTCTTTCTCTTGCTTCTTCAGATCTAGTGATGCATTGCTATTCTTTGTTGGTTCTTTAACCCTACAAACTGTTAATCATTCCTTCTCCAGGCTCTCTTCCATTAGCCTTTGGGTTTACCATTTCTTTCCTGCCAGAAATAAGAACCAGCCTATAAAGTTCTTTCTTGTAATGTCCTTCAGTATATGGTAAAACCACAATGGCAAGGGTAATTCACCAAAAACAATTTGTCAGTGTTGTGCGTGGATCTCTGATACTTTGCATTAATTCACGGACATAATTTACATTATCTCTAAAAAATGACTTGACTCCTGTTTTTCAAAATAAAATACAAACAAAACACAAAGCAATATTCCACAGTTTCAGAAGCCACAGGGCAAACAAACCTTATCCCAAATGCTGTTTTCTCTCAAATGTATGTGTTTTGTTTTTTTAAATTTTTTTTTATTTTGCCAGATATGTGTAGAAATAAGTTATTTTTATATTTTCATGTTGGAACTATATTGGGCTTATTTTTGCCTGTTGGTTATTGTTGTTATAATTCAGAGAGGGTTACTGGAAATCCTTGTGGGTTTATGCTATCTGGAACCTGATTATCATTTTGATGATAAGCATGTTGGATTGGGGTCCTCCATGGCCAACTAGAAGAAGGAATTAGTTTCTTGGGAAGTCTTATGAGACCTGCAGAGGAAAATTTTCTTAAACTTCAAGTATTTGAATATTTAACTCTCATGATTTAAATGCACATAATAAGAAGTTTATGTGTACATGAGATGTGCATATTATTTATTAGAGCAATGACTTGAACCTAATTTAGAGTTGACTGTTAATCTGAAGTTTAATGTAGCATTTTGGTCATTATTTTTCTCCACCAGCTGCACTCCTTCATGACACTGTTTCCCATGGAAATCAGTCCTTGGGTCACACTTTGGAGTGGAAACTTCAGCAAAAAAGTGACAACACTTTCTTACGAATCTTCTTAAATAAATTGTTAGTTTGCCTGCTTTTAATTTTTTCTCCACATTCTTCTCTTCTTCTCCTTTAAATGGGTTTCTCATGAGTAAGAGCAATACAACTATCTATCATAAAATATTAATGCTTCATTACCAACCTCCTTTAGTACTTGTATTATTTTTTCTAGGACTGCCATGAGAAGTACCACAGACTGAGTAGTTTAAATCATAGAAATTTATTGTCTCACAGATATGGAGTCTAAAAGACTCCTGAGTCTTTGGCAAGGCCATTTTCTGCCTGCAGATACTAGGAAAGAATATGTTCCAGGCCTCTCTCCTTGGCTGTGACAGTATAACTCCAGTCTTAACATGGGTTCTTCCTGTGTGCATCTGTGTCCAAGTTCTGCTTTTTATAAGTCATATTGGATTAGGGGCCCACCCTATATCATTATGATTTTATCTTAACTAATTATATCTGCAGTAACACTATTTCCAAATAAGGTCACAGTCTGAGGTACTGGGAGTTTGAACTTAAACATATAAATTTTAGGGGGATACAATTCAACTCATAACAGTAGTATACTAATTAAAATAATTTTCCTTATACCACCTGTTCAGATGCAATACATACACTAATATAATACTATTTATATATTATTTGTTTTTGTTAGTTTTGAATGAATATATTGTGATTCATCTTAAAAATCAATGTTTTATTATTCACAAATTGAAGGATAAAAAAATATGATAATTTCAACAGATGCAGAAAAAGCTTTTGACAAAATTCAACATTCATTTATGATAAAAACTCTCCAGAATGTGGGCATAGAGGGAACCTACATCAACATAACAAAAGCTATATATGACAAAGCCACAGCTAACATCATTATCAATGGTGAAAAACTGAAAGCATTTCCTCTAAGATCAGAAAGTAGACAAGGTTGCCCACTCTCACCAGTATAATTCAACATAGATTTAGAAGTTTTAGCCATGGCAATCAGAGAAGAAAAGAAATAAGAGGAATCCAAATTGGAAAAAGAAGAAGTAAAATTGTCACTGTTTGCAGATGACATGATACTATACACAGAAAATCCTAAAGATGCTACCAGAAAACTACTAGAGCTAATCAATAAATTTGGTAAAGTAGAAGGATACAAAATTAATGCACAGAAATTTCTGGCATTCCTATACACTAATGATGAAAAATCTGAAAGAGAAATTAAGGAAACCCTCCCATTTACCATTGCAACAAAAAAAATAAAATACCTAGGAATAAACCTACCTAAGGAAGCAAAAGATCAGTATGCAGAAAACTATAAGACACTGATGAAAGAAATCAAAGATGATACAAACAGATGGAAAGATTGGTAGAATCAACATTGTGAAAATGACCATAATGCACAAAGCAATCTACAGATTCAGTGCAATCCCTATCAAATTACCACTGGCATTTTTCACAGGACTAGAACAAAAAAAATTAAAATTTGTATGGAAACACAAAAGACCCCAAATAACCAAAGCAATCTTGAGAAAGAAAAATGGAGTTGGAGGAATCAGGCTCCCTGATGTCAGACTATACTACAAAGCTACAGTAATCAAGACAGTACGGTATTGGCACAAAAACAGAAATATAGATCAATGGAACAGGATAGAAAGCCCAGAGATAAATGCACACACATATGGTCACCTTATCTTGAAAAAGGAAGCAAGAATATACAATGGAGAAAAGACAGCCTTTTCAGTACATGGTGCTGGGAAAACTGGACAGCTACATGTAAAAGAATGAAAGTAGAACATTTCTTAACACCATACTCAAAAATAAATTGAAAATGGATCAAAGACCTAAATGGAAAGCCAAACACTATAAAACTCTTAGTGGAAAACATAAGCAGAACACTCTATGACATAAATCACAGCAAGATCCTTTTTGACTTACCTCTTAGATTAATGGAGATAAAATAAAAAATAAACAAATGGGACCTAATGAAACTTAGAAGCTGTTGCACAGAAAAGGAAACCATAAAAAAGATGAAAAGACAACTCTCAGAATGGGTGAAAATATTTGCAAATGAAGAAAATGACAAAGGATTAATCTCCAAAATATACGTGCAGCTCATGCACCTCAATATCAAAAAAACAAACAGCCTAATCCAAAAATGGGTCAAAGACCTAAATAGACATTTCACCAAAGTAGACATACAGATTGCCAACAAACACATGAAAAGATGCTCAACATCACTAATCATTAGAGAAATTAGAATCAAAACTACAATGAGATATCACCTCATACCGGTCAGAATGGCCATCATCAAAATATCTACAAACAATAAATTCTGGAGATGGTATGGAGAAAAGAGAACCCTCCTCCACTGTTGGTGGGAATGTGAATTGATAAGCCACTATGGAGAACAGTGTGGAGGTTCCCTAAAAAATTAAAAATAGAACTACCATATGACCCAGCAATCCCACTACTGGGCATATACCCTGAGAAAACCATAATTCAAAAAGAGACATGTACCAAAATGCTCATTGCAGCATGATTTAGAATTGCCAGGACATGGAAGTAGAGTAAATGTCCATCAACAGATGAATGGATAAAGAAGATGTGGCACATATATACAATGGAATATTACTCAACCATAAAAAGGAACAAAATTGAGTTATTTGTAATGAGGTGGATGGACCTAGAGTCTGTCATACCAAGTGCAGTAAGTCAGAAAGAAAAAAAAAACAAATACTGTATGCTAACCCACATATATGGAATCTGAAAAAAACAGTACTGATGAACCTAGTGGCAGGGCAGGAATAAAGGCGCAGACATAGAGAACGGACTTGAGGACACTGTGGGGGAAGTGGAAGCTGGGACGAAATGAGAGAGTAGAATTGACATATATACACCACCAAATATAAAATGGATGGCTAGTGGGAAGCTGCTGCATAACACAGGGAGATCAGCTCGATGCTTTGTGACGACCTAGAGGGGTAAGATAAGGAGGGTGGGAGGGACACTCAAGAGGGAAGGGGTATATGGATATAGGTATCCATATAGCTGATTCACTTTGTGTACAGCAGAAACTAACACAACATTGTAAAACAATTTTACTCCAATAAAGTTATAAAACAAATTTTTAAAAGGCATTATAAAAAGTGTTTTATAATAGAAATATTTTAAAGAGAAGATAATTTAGATTTATTTTAATATTTGATAACACTATCTTTTTTGAAACATATAACTAGAAATAGAGATATTAGGTTTGGGGTAGCATAAAATTCAGTTACCTGCAATTTGCTTCAGGAAGCAATTAGCTATATCAAACACATTATTTGTATACATGGTACATCAATTTCTACTATCTTAAATTCCTACTGAAGAATAATTTGAGACTACGGGAAGATTGAATATCTTTTTTAAGTCATTAGGTTACTAGAAATAATTTAATAGTTCAGCACACTAAGTGGCATCCTTCTGGTTTGAAAGAGTGTCTGATATTATCCCTAAAGTTTTAGCTGTATCATTTTAATTTTTTTAATTTATTTATTTTTCAAATTTTGTTCTAATATGAGAGTAGGTAATTTCATACTAATTTTTTATTTCTTTTTTTACTAAACTGGTAACCATATCTTTATTTTATTTTACTTTTTTTAAAAAACATTTTTATTGGAGTATAATTGCTTCACAATGGTGTGTTTCTGCTTTACAACAAAGTGAATCAGTTATACATATACATATATCACCATATCTCTTCCCTCTTGTGTCTCCCTCTCTCCCACCCTCCATATCCCCCCCCCCCTTCTAGGTGATCACAAAGCACCGAGCTGATCTCCCTGTTCTATGCAGCTGCTTCCCACTAGCTATCTATTTTACATTTGATAGTGTATATATATCCATATATACACTACCACTCTCTCACTTTGTCCCAGCTTACCCTTCCCCCTCCCTGTGTCCTGAAGTCCATTCTCTAGTAAGTCTGTGTCTTTATTCCTGTCTTTCCCCTAGGTTCTTCATGACCATTTTTTTTGTTTGTTTTTTTCTATCAAACTCTTAGAGGAAAACATTGGCAGAACACTCTATGCCATAAATCACAGCAAGATCCTTTTTCACCCACCTCCTAGAGAAATGGAAATAAAAACAAAAATAAACAAATGGGACCTAATGAAACATAAAAGCTGTTGCACAGCAAAGGAAACCATAAAAAAGACAAAAAGACAACCCTCAGAATAGGAGAAAATATATGCAAATGAAGCAACTGACAAAGGATCACTCCCCAAAATTTACAAGCAGCTCAAGCAGCTCAATATCAAAAAAAACCAAACAACCCAATCCAAAAATGGACAGAAGACCTAAGCAGACATTTCTCCAAAGAAGATATACAGATTGCCAACAAACACATGAAAGAATGATCAATATCATTAACCATTAGAGAAATGCAAATCAAAACTACAATGAGATATCATCTCACACCAGTTAGAATGGCCGTCATCAAAAAATCTACAAACAATAAATGCTGGAGAGAGTGTGGAGGAAAGGGAACCCTCATACAGTGTAGCTGTATTATTTTTAGAAACTATCAAGGACTTAGTTGCCTTTGAAGAAATTCTGAGCATAAGTTAAACAAAATTCCATGATCCCTTTGATTTTCTATTATAAAACTCATGGTAATATAAGTTTTCTGGGAAAAATAAAGAAAAAAAAGCATAATCTAGGTCACTACAATCTCTTACCTTTTGATTTTTTTACTGAGATAGCTGATGCAATGGTTGCATATTTATTGTTGTATTTACTTTTTTTTTTACATATTTTAAAATAATGGTCACTTTATTGACTTTTTAGAAAACTGATCATTTAATAAGGATTCCAGCAATACAGATGTGCAAGAAAAGAACAAAAAAAAAAGAAAGAAAGAAAAGAAAGGATGAAAGGAAGTAGATAGATGATAGATAGATAGGTAGATAGATGATGCATAGATAAGCAAGCAAGAAAGAAAGATATGAAGAAGAAATCGTTGTGCTTAGCGACTAATTAGACAAAGTAATAATTTAAAAATGAGAAGCAAAAGCCAATGTTAAGCCCTAGATTAGCACCATTCCTTTTCATTTTGGAAAGGACCGTGATTTGTCATCTTTGTCATTATAAGGATAGACCTTTACTCTCCAGGTACAGATTTACCTTCCCCACTCACAGCAATTCTGCCATCATTATTTGTGGCTTGCAGATTGCATTATTCATTGAAGTACAATATTGTTGATCATCAGAAAATGCATTTTATGGGAAAAAAAGTGAAGCAAAATGTTCATTTCATAGAAACCACTGATCTTCCCTTATGTCTTATTATCCAGAGAGAGCTGGCTTGGTAGAATAGTAAAATGGTCTGCTAAAGGATAAATTGGGGTACCATCTTGGATATGGCACTCTATGAGTTTGGGGTTCTATCATGGGATGTAAGTTTTCAATCAATAGCTATGATATGGTAACATCTAAACCTGAATGCTTAGTTGGGAAACAACAGGTATAGGTGATATTGACACCATCACTACTACACCTATAACCTACTTAAATAATTCTTGCTTTCTATCTCAACAAAGTTCGCCTGAGTGGGTTAGAAACCCTAGTCTCAAGATAGAAATGTTTCTGCTTCATAGCATAGTTCTGTTAAATAAGGAGCTGAGACCTGGCCTTTGGACTATTTCCTAGATATTTTGGATTCTTCAGACAACAGAGATGTAGGAGTTTGAGTAATTTATTTGAGAGAATTTGGGTTGTTATCATATAATGAGAGCAAAGAAGACTATGTCTGGGAACTCTATGGAAAGACTAGATTACCCCTTACTACTCTGTCCATTGTATTTGGACGCTGGAAAATTGCAGTACTCTATATTCCTAGGACTAAGGATCTAGACTTCACAGTTACTTTGTTCTGAATATTTGTGACCCCCACCCCCAATTCATAAGTTAAAACCTAATTCCCATCATGATGATATTAGGAAGTGGAGTTTTAGGACGTAATTAGGCCATGAAGGCAAAACCCTCATGAATGAGATTAACGCCCTTATAAAAAACACCCCAGAGAGAGTCCTTGTCCTTTTTTTTTTTTTGCTTAATAAAAATTTTATTTCCATTTTTTCCTTGTTCAAAGGTATCCAAACACTGGCAAACTTCTTAAATTGAAAGGAGAGTCATCTAACTTATTCAGTTCATTCAACTATCAATATTGAATATTTGTCGTTTTTCTTACACATATTTCTTGTATTCCAATCGTGACATTCTAGTGCACAGTGAGCACATTTATAACTTATTACTGCATTACTACCTTGGCTATTCCTTGACCAAAATTTATTTCATACAACTGACAGCCTAATTATCCTACTGGAGTTGTTTTTTTTTTAATGTATGCATACAAAGAATAAACACCAATTGCATTGCTAATAACTGAATTTTTACATCTCTATGCACCCATGTATCCAACACCAGGTCAAGATATTATAAAATATTTCTAACACCCTACAATGTTCTCTGTTACTTCTTTCTGTTCCATACTCCCCCAGGGCAACACCTAAACTGACCTCTATCACCATATATGACATACATGGAAACACACAGTGTGTATTCTTTGGTATCTGGCATTTGGACACATATCATTATATGAGTAGTTTATTCTTTTATTGTGTTTCCCTGATTTTTTTTAACATCTTTATTGGAGTATAATTGCTTTACAATGGTGTGTTAGTTTCTGCTTTATAACAAAGTGGATCAGTTATACTCCTTGTCCTTTCTAACACGTGGTACACGGTGAGAAGTCACCCTCTGCGAACCCAGACACATGCCCTCAGCAGACACAGAATCTGCCAGCAACTTGATCTTGGATTTTCCAACCTCCAGAATTGTGAGAAATAAATGTCTGCTGTTTCTAAGTCAACAGATCTATAATCTATGGTACTTTGTTATAATAGCTCAAACAGGCTATGACAATAGTATTAAAATTTTGATAAAGAATGCACCAAGCAAATAATCCTTCTAGAAAAGATGCTGTCAGAAGGTATCAACATGTAATGAGTGGTTGGAGAAGGAGGCCTGATTATCAAATTAAGCCCTGGGATCATATATAGAACAGATATGGAGATAGGGACTGTAATAGCTACATTTTAGATTAATGTTTTTGTTTCCTTCTTTTTTTCCTGTTTAATTATTTAAAGGGTTCTAATAATGAAAAAGGTCTTCAGTTGCAGTTCAAAGTATGAAAAAAATGATACTGTTCTGTGATGATACAGTAACTGATGAGACTTTGGGTACCCTCATCTGGACAAAAGACAAAAGTGGATGCTAAAGGTCAAAGTGTGGACTGTGCTGGACATTTTCTGTTTGCCTCTCTAGACCCAATCTTCTCCACTCTTCTCTGTTCCTGAAAGACTCACTTGTTTGGATAGCATCAATGAGCTTCTTTCCCTCTGCCTCCCTGTTGGATTCAGTCAATGGAAGACAGCAGCAAAATCCCAAGGGAAGAAGAGTGAGAATAGGACTGTCCTGGTTCCTCCCTGGTAGAAGTTGACTATGTCTCTCTTCTAAAAGTGACACTATTATCAGGTAGTCATCCTTTTCAGTAATTCCTCCCTCCTCTTGCCTCCTTCAGATCTAATATCCTTCCCTTCTCCTTTTCCTCCTCTCCTCTCTCATTGCTTTTATTTAACTCTGGCTGTATCTTTATAAATAATGCCTTTCTAAACTCCTCTCAATTACTCCTATTCTACTGTGCCCTTTGTTTCTTTCCAGGCTCCCCCACAGATACAATATGCGAGCTATCAAAGGCCTTAAATCTCATCTTTTCTCTTTGCATTTAGTTTCTATCAAAATCTATATAGGAACAAATGTTTCTGCATTTGTGATATGTTAACCTGTCAAACAGAATATATACATTCTGGGTTCAAATCATAAGGTTGCCTCCTTTTAGCCAAAGAAATCAGAGGCTGCCTTTCACAAATAGTGTTGAAAACAATGTTCTTACAATGCTGCAGGAAGGAAATCAATGCTCAATTCTCACATTTTATTCCAAGTCCAACCAGATATTTTCTTATAGTCATGAAGGGCTTGCAAAAACACTGCAACCCCTCCCCTTCTCTTTATTAGTTAATTCATGGCTCCAATGCTGCTTATATGATGCATGTATCTCCAATAAAAATAAATAAATACTGTGCTAAATACAGTTTAACTTATTTTTATTTTTATATGCATTAATTTCAGTGTTAAAAGATAAACTGAGGCTAATAAAAATTTTGAGACCCTATTTGAGCAAAAATTGATTCAAATCAGGCAACATTCAATCTAACAGATAGGAAGAAGCTCCAAAGGAGCTGTGCATAATGAAAAGGCTTTTATAGACAAAAGGGAGTGGGAACAAGGAAGTTATATTAGGCCAAAAAAAAAAAAAATAGAATAATTATTGCAAAGTTACTTCCCTTTAGGGGATGACAGGAGTCTATCAGATAGATTACCTAACTAGTGCTGATCAGGCATTTCTTAATTGACTGCTTTAGGATTCCATTTTCTGGGAGATCCAACATTATAAATATCTCAGCTTGGTGTTGTAGGCCTTAGTCTAAGCAACTCCGTTCTGGGCCTGTTGCCTTGTTTTTAACAATTCCCCCCTTTTGATCAGATTCTTAGCATAACTGAGAGATATAATTTAAAAAAATACAAAATACAAAACAGCTAAAAAACAGGCATAAGGACTTTTCTCAGCTACCACTCTGGAGTTCTTCCAGTTTTTACTGAATCTTTGTGTGGCACTCAAAGATTGTGATGTCAGGTTCACATTCTTTAAGTTGGTCATTCTCTTTGTTTCTTTTCTGACATTGTATTTTTAGGGAGATCATTTGCTTGCTGAGTAGAGGCTGCAAACATGAATCTAATGCTTTATAGATAATATAGCACACTAGGGAGACTACTTTGATTATGTATAACCAGGATAATTCCCAATGTTTGGAATGCGTTTTGGAGGATGGTCTTTAAGACCCAAGCCAATCAGAATCAAATAAGTCAAAAAAAGACCCCATTGAAAGAGTCACTTTCTTAAGCCAACTGTCTTATGTAGCTAAGTCTCAACTCCCTAAGAAGTGTCAGTCCAAGTGCAGCAAGTGGTGTTGGCCATAGCACAAACAACTTGCTCAGCTAAAAGATAATCAAGAGCTATCCTATTATCAAGGACAACTTTGGATATAGAGTCTAAGGATTTCTCTTGGACAGTTATTTCTTTAGTAGCAGATTTTGAAATATTTTCAAGAGTTAAGGAGAAGTTTCTGATCATAACCTCATTTGCACTTACTACTAGCCAGGGAATAGGGATATACCAAAGGAAGTGAATTTTGAATCATGAATACCTCTTGGTAATGCCTGTTTGAGCCTGTGACTCAGAACTGGAAAGATAATAGCCATGGAAGGCAGTAAAATTTAAGTTCTGTAGACGGCACAAGAAGTTTTATTCTTGTTACTTTTGGCTCGTCCTTTTCTTTGTCCAGAACCAAGAGGTAATGTTCTCTGGGCTTGGAATTATTAAGCAGAGACAGGAAGATAGACCCTGGCATTAGGGAGCCTGATGATAAAGGGTGGAGTTTATTCCAGAGTAACTGAGGCATTAGACATAAGGAGAAGTATAAGGTATGAAGAACTACAGGATTACCAGCATCATGGCAAATGCAACAGTCATTTGGAGATTTGGAGGCAATCTCTTTGCAATGGCCTGAAATATATGCCAGCTCAGAGCAAAACAAGAAGTGAAAAAAAGAATCATAAAGAACTTCATAATATAAGAACTAGAAAAAGGATGATCAGAGAACAAAGGAGGACTGGAAAGAAATGATCTCAATCTGACATCTTGGAAGAAAGTGGTCTATTTTGATGTCCACTACTTCTTTTATTAGGCAATTTGATTTTGAGGTCTCCAGCATTTGCACAGGACCTGATGTTGGGTGGAACATGGTTTAGTTGTGAAATATTCACCCAGGTTTCAGTACCTTGTAATTTGACAGCCATGTCAGTTGTCAAATGTACTTAACAGGGTGCTTTTCATGAATCACACTTTTGCAAAAGAATCAGAGTAAAACAATAATTGTTTATAAATGACAAAAAGATGTAGAAATGTCCATGGTTAAAGATATGTTGAGAGTTAACTGTAATGAAATTGATAAAGAAATTTGCTTATTTCTGTGGCATGTATTTTAAGATGAAAACTGAAATTATGACTGATAACATTAAACCAGTACATATAAGAAATTTTAGAAATTTCATGCAACTTCTAGAACACATATTACTAACATGCATCTATACACATATAACCTAAGATTTATCATCACTTATTTGACAATGCTCCTATGTAATTTAACATGTCAAATAAACCTAATTAGTTTAATATCACTCTTTTACAAGGTGAGAGATAAATCCTTTGTGATTTTCCAGGGCCCCTCTGGGAAATCTCACAGTTATTTAAAGTCAAAAAACTCCATTTAGATTTTGATTTGGGAAGTTGTCAAAATGTCAAAAAGTTTGAATATTTGATTAAATAGGATCACAGATCATTATGAAATAATACTTAAGTATCTATATAACCAAAGTGGCAACAGAAGATGTTAAAGTCAAATACAGAGGTTGCATAGTTATAAAAAAAAATTTTAGTTCTTTAAATATTGAGAAGACTTGGTTGTCTAAAGTAATCAAAGACCTGATAAAGACAACATGAACACAGTAAATTATTTTGGTAAGACACAAAATCTTTGCTGTCCAGGATGATTACTTTCAAAGTAAAGAAAACCTTTGTTTACAATTTCTTATTAAGAGCAGACAAATAATTGAAAAAAAATTATACTTTTAACAGAGAGAAAACCAATTTCTAATTTTGCACCAGTGTACACTTGATTTTAAAACATTAAAAAAACAAATAAAGCCATTCCAATTTTTTTTAACATCTTTATTGGAGTATAATTGCTTTACAATCGTGTGTTAGTTTCTGCTTTATAACAAAGTGAATCAGTTATACATATATATATATCCCCATATCATTCCAATCTTAACCAGCTTGACCACAAATGAAGTTCCTTTCCCAAGTTTTCATTTTCACAAACCTAGAGATTTTTTTTTTATATCAATTCAGATATTGTCCCATGTTTCATCCTCTTTCTCTTTCTGGAACAATCAATCATTTTACTTTCCTTACCTACTTTTCATACACAGTCTCCTTTCACTCATTATTTCTAAGTAGTTTTAATTACTTATATTGAATAGAATTATTAACACTTAGAATCCTTTATTCCTGGTGAAAACTAAGAAGTAAGCAATTGTGGACTATCTGTTACACCAGTATTCTGTAGATTGGCAAATTTATAGATACATTTTATAATTTCTAGAAGTATAATCTTCCTCACAGTAAACTTTTCAATGTGGCACTTGTGGCACATGTTTACTGATAAACCCAAAAACTTTTGTTCCTTTGTAATAAAAAGCCAAAAGTAGGTAAACTTGTGTTCAATAATTCATATTTTAGTACTTTATCTTATTTGAAAATGATCTAGATATTCAATGAATATATATCATTTAACTTATCTCAGTATATCTTTAATGTTTCAGGTTGCCAAAAAGATTTTGGAAAATAGTTTTAAGTAAATGTACCATAAAACATAATTATTATTGGCAAAGTTTATTTATAAACTTTTATCATAATCTCTTTAATTTACTTGTTCTTAACAATCATGTTTAGATTACTCATGAGAAGTTCATGAGACATTAAACAACTAACCGTCATCTTAAGTTATCTTTTTTGTTGATAAACCCTGTAAGAGAGATAGCATGAGCTTATTTGACTTTAAACCTAGGTAGAATAAGAGTTGCATACCTGCAGTATATTTTATATTGATAGTTCTAAAGACATGTCTGTTTTAATTAAACCAACAAACCTTACACTAGCTTTTATTTACTGGAGATTATTATAGATCACATGAACTTGGAAAGCATTTGGATTAGGTTCTATATTTATGAAAGTATACCTGATTTATATAAATGTTTAACTTTCTTTAAGCCAATTAAATAGAGCTCTTTACAAATTAATTTTGGCTATACATCTGGAGGTAAGAAAAAAAACACACATTTATAACATACATACATAGACATCCACAAACATAAAGATAGACACAAACAGCTTTTGTTTCAAAATTTTAGCCAACAGACAGGTAATAATGCAAAACTCATGACTTCTTAAAAGAACAATTAGATCCAAATTGTGTTTCTGGCAGATGGAGCAAGTTAAGGTTACATGCTCAAATGGCTAAAGCTTTAATATTTGTGGAAAAGATTATTAAGATTTTTCATAGTCCTAGTTTTCAAAATGGTCTTATTTATTTATTTATTTTTTCTGGTAAGAATTTCCTTGGTTTCTGGAGAAGACCAAGTAGAATAACTTACATCTCAAAAGGCACAGAGAAAGAATGTAAGTTTAACTAAGAGGGATTTTTGTTTCCTTAATCTAGATCTTTTACAATATCTTCAAGCTTTTTGAAATGAATAGGGAAGTTTGGGGATTGGTAGAAAGGATAAGTGGGCTTTGAATTGTTTCTAGAGCCACATTTCTGTTCTCATAAACACTAGATTTGTAAGACAACTACAATTGATTTTTATTCCTCAAAGAATTCTGTTGCAGCCTGAATATCAGGAGACAAACAAATTTTCAATTTGATTCTTTGTATCAGAAGATCTTCAACTAAAGTGTAAACCAAAAAAACCTGCTATGTTTTAGATTTAGACCTGTGTGTCTTTGGAATGTTTTAGTAAGTCTTTTCACAAAGGCTTCAGAATGTTTTTATTTCACTCTGGGTTCACAGTTTCATTTTTAGCTTAGGTTAAAAAAAAAGTTCCCATCAGTCTTTGACTATCAGCTTCCAATTTGGCCAACGTCTGACCATGGAGCTAATTTTTTAAAAAATTCTTTCAAGTATTTTGTCAGGTTTCAGCCAGGACAAACAGTATATATTCCTGGTAGTTTTGAAGAATCCCATGAATGCAAGAGTTTCCCCAAAGAGAGTGCAAAAGATACTACTCTGCCAAGATCCAGAGGAACTCTCACAGATAAACCAAAAGAAAGAATAACTTAAACAAATGCTAGGGAACTTGTACCACCAGATAGCAAGTCTTCTTATAAAGATACTGAAACTAAAATGGTGTGGAATTGCTGAAAAAATAAACAAACAGATGAATGGAATAAAAAAAAAAAAAAGACATTGTCAATTCTTCTGAGAGTTGGCAACAGTGGTAGGACCCTAGCCACAAATGGAGCCTAACCCACATTTCTGTCTAGCCATATCTAGCCACAAACGGGGTGCACTCCACATTTCTGTTTGACAATATTTTGGGGATTCACAACCTGACAGCTGCCAAGTCAAGTTATCAGGACTCAAAATGATACAAACAAGAAAGCAATAGCTGTCTCTTGGGGAGAAAGGATGGACAACAAATGCGTACCCGAAAGCAAATTCACAAGTCAAAATTCAAAGATCTAATTCTTACAAATGTTTTCTGCCTTCCAATCTGAATTTTGAAAGAAAGGGGCAGCATGAAATTTTACCTACCCTTCTTAACTAGGCACAACGGATAAAGATGAGAGCTGACTTTGGCAAGCAATCTCACTCTTTGCTGGCTTCTGCCGGTTTTCCCAGAATCCCATCTGCAGGCTCTAGAGTTAGTGAGGTGTCCCAGTGAGTCTCATCCCCTTCACCTTTAGAGGAGGAAAATAATTTTCCCTCTAGCCTTTATGAATACTTGGCTAAGACCGCTTTTTCTCTAGAGCACCTCATAGATGGTTAAGCTTACCTAGGATAAAAGTCCTCCACTGTGACCACAGTTATTCAAGATTATCCTTGGTTAGTTTAGCCTGCTTGTTTAGTCTTTAAATTTTTTTGTTTTATTTATCTGAGGCCTCACACTAGATTCAGCCCAAATTAAGTTAGACCCAGCTCAACTCTGGCAAGTTTTCAGACTCAGTCCAGAAAAGGAAATGCTCAAATAAAGTCTGAAACCTCATAATGCAAAAACTGCACAGCTAGGAAACAAGGGTGACTTACTATCTCCAGAGGCAGTGAGAAAGCAGTGAACTCAAGGGACTCAACAGGTACCTACTACTGATTGCTTTTTGCTTCTGGAGGCCTTCACCGGTCTCCTTCAGTTTCCTCTCTGAAAACAGAACTGTTGAAATAGGCATATTAAAAATTGTAAGAGTTTATTTGAGCAAAAATTGATTTGAATCAGGTAGCATTCAATCTCGCAGATAGAAAGGAGCTCTTAGGAGCTGTACAAAATGAAAGACTTTTAGAGGCTGAAGGGTGTAGGAACAAGGAAGTTATATTAGGAAAAAAGTAGATTGGTTATTGCAAGTTTACTCTCCTTTAGAGATAGCAAGCATCTCTCAGACAGATTACCTAACTAGTGCTGATCAGGAAATTTCTGACTGACTTCTTTAACATTCCATTTCTCAGAGATCCAAAACTATAATTCTCAGCTGTTGACATGGGGCTTACCTTAAGTGATTCCATTTTGGGTTAGTTACCTTGTTTTTAACAAAAGATAACCTTGTTTTTTATAGTATACTGGGGAAGTAAGGAGATCCTAACATTATGTACAGCATTATAGTTTTCTGGGTTTAATCCACATTCAGGTTTAACTTTTTAAAATACACCACTGACATTCACTGTAAGCAAAGCATCTCTGTATCCTCAATGTCTGCTACACTGCTTGGCAAAGAGTAGGGACTCTATAAAAGTTTACTGAATTTCAGGGCTCAGTGAGCCTTTTTTTGGATGGCTAATATGTGCCCATATTTTAAAGTCATATTTCTTAATTTTGAGGTAAGTTTGAAATTTGATAAGATATATCAAGAAGCAACCAACAAGTCTTAGGCAGACTGTTAACAATCAAAGCTGGGACTACTAAATTAGCATTCAGAATCAGAATATATGTAGAAGTGTCAGGAACGTCTTTGTAAATGTGTGAAACTCAAAATAAAGAAGAGCTGCATTCAGATTCCCCCCCCCCTCTATTTGTATATAGCTATGAGCTCTGTCCTTGAAGGCAGACAACTGATATTCTGATTGCTTTCCAAATTGAAAGCCTCACCTGCTGTTTCCAAACGTGTTCTCTTTACTTTTGCCCTGTTATTGAACAAACAGACATTGATTTCTACCTCTTTTTTTTCTTTTAAAGTAATAACATCTCATGGATATTAGATACAACTCTGCCTGCTTAGTAAAGAATTTAAGTGAGAGTCATATTAAAAGAGATAGAGAGAGAGAGAGAGCCTATAAATTCTGCACAGTCTGTTCATAAGTTCCTATTATGAAAGGAAAGAATCTGATGTGACAGATGGAACAGGTTTAACTCACTAATTATTAATCCATAACTTCTTAGGAATAAAAGTATATTGGAAGATATTTATGACAGTATTACAGTTGAAAAGCAATTGAGCAAACAGACATATCAAGATGGCTGATACTATCTGCATTTAGAAAGCAGAACTGAACTCTTCTTTTGGATAATCAGCACTTCTATAGGAAATGAGTTAAAAGTAGGGGAAAGAAACTTTACCTGACTGTGAAAGACAATAGAGCAGATCCTGCTTGAGGTGCTGAACATTTAGTGAGCCACATATTAAATGGTATGTTACGAATATTATACCATTTTAAAAAATACTATTTTAAAATATGTGTTTCACTTGAATTGTTTGTCTGTGTACCATGTATATGTGTTTATTTATTTTTAATTACCTCTTACATTTGACTTTGGAAATAAATGATTGGAAAGAGAATAAAAGGAGAGGGAGAGAAGGTGAGAAACAGAGATTGATTGATTGATGAAGGGAAAAACTCACACTAACTCCAAATTCTCTGAATTTAATTAATATTTCTTGATTCACTCATCAACTCACTGATACATTAAGTCAATGACATATCTTTTGATTTATATCTTGTACTCTTCCTTTACGATTGTTTATAGTCTTTCTGTCTAAGAAACTCTGATAAGTTTACAGGTATACAGATATGAATAAATCATTACAGGAGTATATTCATTCATGACTAATATCAATGTGCAAAAAATTATGTATCCATGGTTAAAAAAGGAAATCATACTGGACAAAATCAGTAGACAGAAGTTGATTGTATTCCAATATTATTGTCAGCAAAAGAGGAGAGAACATAGACAAAATCTGAATACGTAGAAATACCCAACTCCATAGGAGGGTAGGTCATCTATGTTTGCTAATTGATCTTACCTAAAAGAAGGAAATTTTCTCATTTTTCTCATGTATTCATAACTGGATGTAGTTTTACAATTTGGAGCAAATTAAGCCCCTATCTTCTCACAGAAACTGGGAGATAGAGGCACTATCTTCTTTGATGATTACATTTCAAAGAAATGGTTCCCAGGTCTTTTTTTTTTACATCTTTATTGGAGTATAATTGCTTTATAATGGTGTGTTAGTTTCTACTTTATAACAAAGTGAATCAATTATACATAAACATATGTTCCCATATCTCTTCCCTCTTGCGTCTCCCTCCCTCCCACCCTCCCCATCCCACCCCGAAAGACATTACTGGTATGTAAAACTGGCAAGAAACTTTCTCAAAAGATTTATGTCTCTAAGTAGTAAGGAAAGGATTTACAATCACAGGTTTCTAAAGTAAATGTTAAAAAGGGGGAGGTCAGGAGCTTAGAGTCAGAAAGCCTGTCTTCTAAAATTTAGTCAAACTGGAGGAAATGTCAAGGTCATCTTGCTCACCATACAGCTCACCTAGCCTCAATTCCAAATCATTAAGCATTCTATTTGATCCAAAATGCAACATGAGGTATGGTTTGAGTGTAATTCAAAATCTACATTGATTGAATCAACTGGTTGCCTTGGAATATAATAGCACAGCCAATCACAAATACACAGTCTTTTGAAAAAACAAGTAAAATGAGAGAGAAGCAGAAGGTAATAGCATAATAGCATTTGCTGAGATTTTCATGTCTCAGGCCTTGAAATGTTTGCTGTTCATGCATTAACATTAACCCTGGGACATTGGTGATTATGTCTATTTAACAGATTCAGAAAGGGAGGCTCAATGATGTGGCGTGCTTGATATCTAAAAATAGAATAGCTGATAGAGCTGGTATTTGGGCTTCAGTTGACCTGGTTTCCAAAGATGATAATCAAAGCGTTCAAGAATGCTACATTCTAAAAGCACAAAGTTATGGTCTGAAGAAAGGAAAAGTTTCAACAATTGAGTAGAAATTGACAGAATCTTGGGAGTCAGGATGAGAGAAGGTAGCTCTCCTCTGGCTGTTTTGGGTGGTAGGGATAGCTAGCATTTCCTTTCTACCTCACATTAAATTCTTCTGGGAGATTAGTTTGCCCCTGTCTCTACTAAATCTGATTAAGACAGATGGACACTTTTAAAAGAAAAAAATATAAGGTCATTATATTTTTTTATTCTGAAACCTTGGCAAGAGGATTTCACATTAATGGATTGTGCTCAGTGACATTCCTGAACAATTAGGTATGCTCACGTGATGTGACCCTCTAGGTGGAAGCCAGGCCCTTGAGAAGTCTTTGGAAATGGGTATGCTGGGAGCCTGGACATCTTACTGAAAATAGAATGGTTTCAATGCTCCAGGGATCTGGTTTTCAGAAGGCTTCTTTCCTCCCTACCTCCCTCCTCTCCTTCCTTTCTTCCTTCCTTCCTTTGCGCTTTCTCTCTCTCTTTTTTCATACCTGGCAGCAGTGTACACTGTCATGAATTCTTTGCCTTGTCCTTTGCCATCAGTGAACATTGTGGCTCACATTATCAAACTCTGGGGAAGAAGCAGAAACCTCATTTCAGTATTACATAGTCCTGAATTTTCAGGATTTATACTGGTATTTTATTGTGTTTATTTACTTATTGTGTGTTCGTTTTTATCTAAAAGCTTGGTATTGTAGATTTTCTATCATCTATCTATCTATCTAAACTACTGAAAAATTTTTTTTAAAATACCATAGAAAGAATAAACTTCTAACATGCCAGAGATTATTACAAGGGTTTTTTTTTTGGTTGTTTGTTTGTTTTTGCCTTAAATATAAATGAAACTGACAGAATGAGTCTCAGTACTTAGTAGAGCATAGGTTCCTCTGTCTTGGTGCAGAAAGAAATCAGCAAGAGGTATAGTGACAGGTAAGGAAAGAGTTGTTAGTATAGGATGCTTGTAAGAGATACAAGTGAATGGACAAGGGAGTGCCACACCCAGAACTTAGTTGGCTACAGTTTTATAATCAAAGGAAAAGTGGGGAGGGGGAAAAGATCACTTTTTTCCTCATTCTTGATTAGATGTTATTCTTCCATCATCAGTTCCTACTCCATGTCAGGTGGGGGAGTTTTCTTGTCCCTACGTGGTCAAACTGGGACTGTCACGGCACAATGGAAATGCACAAGAAGGCAGTAACATATACTAAAATATGGTAAATCATCTCAGGTTTCAGGATAATGTCACCTTTCCTTAATTTTTTTTGTTTTTAGTGTGCACAGAGGAGCATGTCCTGGGAATCGTTAACTTACTGACCTTACTGGGCAGGATGTGGTTCTCATTCCACCATTGTTTTATTGTTTTGGGGCATTTCTCATGCTTCTGTTGCATGGTTTTGTTACTAAGCAAGCCTGCTTCGTCTTGTGGTTAAACAAATCTGCTTTCTTGAGTGATTACTAACTCACAGGGCCTCCTATACTTTTTTTCTTTACTTATGATCCCTTAGTGGGATTAACAATTTAATTACCTACTTTGTCCCTTTACTATGTCCCTACCATAAATATCTTAAAAATGCTTTTACTGAAAGATAAAACCTAGTAGAGAAAAGCATGGAAATCATAAGTGTATAGACCAATAAGCTGTCATGAAGTCAATAATTCTTGTAAACACCACTCAGGCCAAGAATAAAACATTGACAGCACCTAAGATCCCCTACTGTGTGCTCTTTCAACAGAGCCCCTGCCTTTGGTGCACTAGAAGCCCATTATTTCCTGTATCCAATCAGAGCTTCAGTTATCGTAAAGGTCAACCTAGTTTTGACTCACCTTTACTCCTGGAGTGTAAACTTTAGACTTCTTAACCCAATGTCCTGTGTGTGTGTGTGTGTGTGTGTGTGTGTGTGTGTGTGTATAGGGGGTGTTGCTGAGCTCCAGTTTTTATCCCCTGAGCCTCAGGGTCTGTCCAAAACTCTGCTCAACTTCTCAGCTATTCAGCTGCCTTGTCCAGAATGTGCAGATGCCCTCGCCCTAGGGCAAATATAGCCCAAATGTTGAGCTATTTCTTTGGGTTTCCTTGTCTCCAGCATCTTGATCCATTCACTCCTCATTGTCTTATCACTATGCTGATGCTTTTGAGCAGAGTTTTTAAATTCAAATTTTCTACTTGTTTTCAGTGGTTGGGTGGGGCCAAATTACTTATTTTACTATTACTGCCAGCAGATCTCTCCTTCACTAGACATTTATACCACCCTCACAACACTTTAGACAGTAGAATAGGATGTGTGTGTGTGTGTGTGTACCAACAAAGAAATAGGTTTAAAAATGTTAAGCAGTTTTCCTGACATTATAAGCCTAGTAATCTAATGTCATTGCTCTACACACATGACTTCAATTTGCCTCTGAGAAGGACATTTAAGAGTTTGGAAATACACTTACTTCACTTCTATTCACTCTCACAGGGAAATCTATATCTTAACATAGCTCTTTGGTACTTTATAAATAAAATCCTTTGAAATATGACCAGGATATAATAATCCACTAATATTTTTTTGTCTCTGTAACACTGATTTAGTTTCAGTAGAGCCCTTTAATTATAGATGATTTTCAGGCATCCTTTTATTGAATTGGGATTATGGCATCCTAGACCTAATAGAACAGTTTTCTTTTTGATTTTTTTCCGCAGAAAGACTCAAATCAGTTTATTGTTTTAAATAATGAGCTCTTGATCTGGAATATCTGGATTCAATCTTGACTCTGCTACTTACTTTGTGACTTTGCATAATTAACCTCACCTTTCTGAGCCTCAGTTTCCTCAGTGGTGAAATAAGGCCAGTGATAGTCCCTACTACACAGAAGTGTGAAATTGAGTGCCCTGAAAATATTGGCAGTGTCCTTGGTATGTATTCAGTTCTTAATAAAATTTTCTAGTACATTGAAGTCAGTGTTAATTTTATTATTTTGGTATCTTGAGGTTACTGTGCTTTCTATTTTTTTTTTAAGAACTCGATTAAGGGTCAAGCTTTTTTTCTAAACCAAAATGTGTCAAAATACATTCTTTATACTGTCTCTCATCAACTTAAAAATATCTTCAGAATCTATGCAGCCTTATATGTTAATGTCTTTGCACTTACATGGCTATTTGAGTTCTCCTGAAAAAGTAAAGATTGCCCAGCAAAACCTGAAGGGATTTCATTAAGCTACCCATGGCACTAGGTGGGGAGGTTTCATGCAACCATTCTTTCAAGGGAGTAATTTTACTAATAATGTGTGATAATGCTCAATTTTAATAGTAAATTGTGGTAAGATTTAGTCATAGATCAGTGCAAGGTTTGTGTTCTTGTGCATCTGAGTCAGACCAATCTGACTGGCATCATGGTATGAGGATGGAATCTTTCAGAAGTTAACATTAACCGAGCAAGACACATGTATTAAATGCATGAAGTAAAAAACTTGCTACCATATTTTCCTTTTCTCTTCAAATAGGTTCTTGGTCCGTTTAAGCACTGGGCAAAATTGGAGGCTGCAACCTAATTTCCTTGTATAGTCAAACGCAAAGGGACAAGCTTGTTCCCTCACTACTGTACTTGATTTCATCACAAATTATCATCTATACATAGAGAAATTTCTACTTTAGGTGGATGGTTCATAATTTTTGAACTTTGTGATAGATGCTGCTGCAGCTAGTGGGGAAAGTGCCATCTGTTAAAGGATTTAAGAAAATAGCATATCCAAAAATTATCAGTTAATTCAACATTTTCAGATCATCCCTGATACTCATGGTATCTGTCAGCTTCCTGCTTTTAGCTATCTGAATGTGGCTATCTGAACTCTTAGATACCTTACTGTCTGGCTGGTTTGAGAGACAAATATTAGTGGTCTGGTTTGGTGTGTCTGGATTGTACCTTCCCTATCTCTAATATAAGTATTTAGGATGCTTTTGTAGAAAAAGTTATGCTTTACACGTCTTTGGCATGTTTAGCAAGCCTGAACCAATTGGAAAATCTCTCTTTTGTTTTGGAAGTATGTGAGTGAGCATGGTCTGCTTTAACTCCTCTCTGCCATACATAGCTCTATATATGTCTTTGGCATTCCCCAAGTACACACAAAGAAGCAGAAAATAACTCACTGGAAAACTTAGGACTTTGTTTGGCCCACCTTTTCAACCACATGTCCTTCTACCCTAACAAACAGAGAGGAGTCCCAGCACTCTGGGGAATTGGATTCACTCTCCTATGTCTTTCTCAATGTTGAATTGCAATACTTATGTACTATGCTACGTTTTACCTCCCTTATTGCTTCTCCATTTCCATATACTCATTCTGTTACTAATAACAATCTATATGAACTCTATTTTCAAACACAGATGAAATAGTGACAATGGCACTGTCTGGTGGATGAGAATGAAGAGTGCAGAGTCAAAGACTGGCTAAGATCCTGCTCTAGCCTTCACTAGTTGTGTGGCACAGGGGATATTAATTTACTTCTCTAAGCTTCAGGTTTATCATCTAGAAAATAATGAGAAGTAATTGCAACTATACCATAGAGTTTATGTAAATGTTAAATGAGACAATGCACATAACACACTTAGCGCAGAGCATGAAAACAGTAAATTCTCAACAAAAGGTAAGTATTGTAATTGGAAGTCCAGCCTTGTATATCAGATAACCCTTTCTGGATTTGAGCCCTAGTCACATTATTTTCCTCATTTTTCACGTTTGTTAAATTAGAATGATAAAACCCACAGCTTATGATTGTTATGTGAAACATTTAGTCTGACACCCAAGAATTTTAGAATTCATGGAAAAGATAAAACATTATTAAATATTTTTCTTTGGCCATAACTTAATAAATCTGACTTACATTATCCTTTCAAAGATATAGTTAATTTTATCTGTGTTAACCCTGGAATTAAAGTCCTGTTAGTAAAGTTGTTCCTTAAGTTTCAATAGCTAAATTTGCAAATTATTCTTCTTTGGATTGCAAGAGATCTGAAAATTACTACTTAAGCCCCAGTCAGAGAAATTTAACAGAGACTTTCAGTGGGGACAGAGGTAGTTGATTGAAACTTCTCCATGTGTTCTTCTCAACTGAGCTGGCTTTGTAATTCGTTCCAAAATCAGTTTTCAGTTAGTGGTGTTTTGGTATTTCATATTAGCTCTTAAAATTTTGAGGGAAGGTAAAAAGAAAAGCACTTGACTTAGGAATTGCTTTTGGCTACACCAGAAGCACAATGGAAGCTAAAAGTTAGACACCGTGACTGTTAAAATCATGCAATGCATTGAAGAAACACAAGGGACTGGGGTAGATTCACTTGCAGGTAGTGTGATGTCAGCTGGCAGCCCTGATAGTTATTATTTCCTTGTATTTATTTTCTCCCATTCCTCAGTATTTCAATTCATAATATAGTCTCTTGCTTTTACCCTAAAAACCTTGAGGGGAAGGAGGGAGGAGGGATTTAAAAAGAAAAAAAAAAAAAAGACTCCTGGGTTTCCAAGATATATTGGGGTGGACTTGTCTTTCAAAATTTCCTTCCCATTCTGAGCCTTTGTATCACAAAATATATGTTCTGACACTTGTCTCTAAAGCAGAATAAAGATCCACCCCTCTTTCAGAAAAAGAGCTACCCTGTTCACATATTCATGTACCATATTGCTTTTAACTTAGCAATTCTGTAAACCCCCTAATAGTGTTGGGGTTTGTGTGTTAGGTCTGAATCTAACAGATGCCTTTCAGACCAAAGGGAACATGGGGAGTTGGAGGGAATTCCATAGCAACAATAACTGTGGCTCATATCGTAAAAACTGTTCCTTATGACATCTTTATTCATATGTAGACAGGCTCAGTTCTGACTGGCTGATGAAAAGTATAGAAAAACTTTATTATTACAAATATTTAACATAAATATACGTATGATATATATATATAACCTAAATATTTGTAGTAGTAAAGTTTTTCTGCACTTTTCAAACACATATAAAGTACTTTATATATATATATATATATTACTTCTGTATATATGTGTGTATATATATACAAACACACACATAAATATATATATGGGATATAAATATATATGTATATACTTTACTGGAGGAATTGTAGAAAATGGTTTTCTTATATTCTTTTTAATCTGCTCTTTCTTATCTTTCTTTTCTTTCTATCCAAGCAGGTAAAATTGTGATTGTGGTAAGCAAAAATCCATCTCACAAAAATCTGAAGCACAAGCTTAAGTAAACAAAGACAGTTTTTAACAAAAAATTTTTGAATGGATCGTTAGTTTCTTATATTCTGTCACTAAGAAGACCTTATACAATGTCGGACACTTAGTAGGTGCTAATTCTTGTCAATGAATGAATAATTTAGTGGATGAATGAAAATGATCTTTAAAGAATTACTGGACCCAAACATCTGCCCTTCATTACGCTGCACTCATAATCATATAAACACATTTTGTTTCCTTCTTCTGGGAGAGAAGCTTAGGTCCAATTCTACTTATGAGGTTTCAAGGGATAGTTGGCCCATGGGCTAGTTTTCATTGTGAGGAACATTCTAATTGCAAGCCAAAAAGCTTGAGCACTTCAGTAAGTACATATCAAACAAGCTCACACTCATGAACATCACAAAGAGAAATGTGTTTCATGGCTTATGGTCTACCAGTGGTTTTATCAGTTTGCAGACTATGCTGACTACTCATTCCAGACTGGACAGTAGATGGAATGTGTAAGAGCTAATGTGTGTTTCATTGGAATTTTATGTCAATCTATTTCTTTAAGTGTTCATAGTGGACCATGATTTTGAGAACCAAACAGGATTAATTTGCATGTGTATAAATTTTGCCTGATAAGTTTGTCACTATATTTTTTAAAATATCCACCACAAAACTTCCATCATATAAACAAAAAGTTATTGAGAAACAAGCAGAATTATAATCCTGCAGCCTGTGGAAAGAAAACCACATTCATAGAAAGATAGACAAAATGAAAAGGCACAGGACTATGTACCAGATGAAAGAACAAGATAAAACCCCAGAAAAACAACCAAATGAACTGGAGATAGGCAAACTTCCAGGAAAAGAATTCAGAATAATGATAGTGAAGATGATCCAGAACCTTGGGAAAAAATTGGAGGCAAAGATCAAGAAGATGCAAGGAATGTTTAACAAAGACCTAGAAGAATTAAAGAACAAACACCTAGAATTTTAAAGAACAAACAACTAGAAGAATTAAAGAACAAACAAATAGAGATGAACAATACAATAACTAAAATGAAAAATACACTAGAAGGAATCAATAGCAGAATAACTGAGGCAGAAGAACAGATAAGTGACCTGGAACACAGAATGGTGGAATTCACTGCCACAGAATAGAATAAAAAAAAAAGAATGAAAATAAATGAAGATGGACTAAGAGACTGCTGGGACAACATTAAATGTACTAACATTCACATTATATGGGTCCCAGAAGGAGAAGAGAGAGAGAAAGGACCCAAGAAAATATTTGAAGAGATGATAGTCAAAAACTTCCCTAACATGGGAAAGGAAATAGCCACCCAAGTACAGGAAGTTCAGAGAGTCCGAGGCAGAATAAACCCAAGAAGAAACATGCTGAGACATATAGTAATCAAACTGACAAAATTTAAAGACAAAGAAAAAATATTAAAAGCAACAAGGAAAAATGACAAATAACATACAAGGGAACTCCCATAAGGTTAACAGCTGATTTCTCAGCAGAAAATCTACAAGCCAGAAGAGAGTAGCATGACATATTTAAAGTGATGAAAGGGAAGAACCTACAACCAAGATTACTGTACCAGGCAAGGATCTCATTCAGATTTGATGGAGAAATCAAAAGCTTTACAGAGAAGCAACAGCTAAGAGAATTCAGCACCACCAAACCACCTCTAAAATAAATGCTAAAGGAACTTCTCTAAGTGGGAAACACAAGAGAAGAAAAGGACCTACAAAAACAGACCTAAAACAATTAAGAAAATGGAAATAGGAACATACATACCAATAATTACCTTAAATGGGAATGGATTAAATGCTCCAACCAAAAGACAAAGCCTCGCTGAATGAATACAGTAACAAGACCCATATATATGCTGTCTACAAGAGACCAACTTCAGACCTAGGGACATATACACTGAAAGTGAGGGGATGGAAAACGTTAATCCATGTAAATGGGAATCAGAAGAATGCTGGAGTAGCAATACTTAGTTAAAATAGACTTTATTTTTAAATTTTATTTATTTTAACTTTACTAGAGTATAATTGCTTAACAATGGTGTGTTAGTGTCTGTTTTATAACAAAGTGAATCAGCTGTACATAAACATATATCCCCATATCTCCTCCCTCTTGCGTCTCCCTCCCACCCTCCTTATCCCACCCCTCTAGGTGGTCACACAGCATCGAGCTGATCTCCCTGTGCTATGTGGATACTTCCCACTAGCTATCTATTTTACATGGACTTTTTACATGTTCATCATTGTTGGTTTGCTCTTTAGTTCTTCTTGGTCCTTTTTAAACGTTTCTTGCATTTTCTCCAATCTGTTTCCAAGATTTTGGATCATCTCTACTATCATTACTCTGAATTCTGCTTCAGGTAGACTGCCTATTTCCTCTTCATTTGTTTGGTCTGGTGGGTTTTTACTTTGCTACTTCATCTGCTGTGTGTTTCTCATTTTGTGTCACTTACTGTGTTTGGGGTCTCCTTTTCACAGGCTGCAGGTTCATAGTTCCCATTGTTTTAGTGTCTGTCCCCAGTGGCTAAGGTTTGTTCAGTGGGTTGTGTAGGTTTCCTGCTGGAGGAGACTAGTACCTGTGTTCTGGTGGATGATGCTGGATCTTTTCTTTCTGGTGGGCAGGAGCACATCTGGTGTTGTGTTTTGGGGTGTCTGTGACCTTATGATTTTAGGCAGCCTCTCTGCTAATGGATGGGGTTGTGTTCCTCTCTTGCTAGTTGTTTGGCATAGTGTTTCCAGAATTGTAGCTTGTTGACTGGAGCTGGGTCTTAGAATTGAGATGGAGATCTCTGAGAGAGCTTTTGCTGTTTGATATTATGTGGAGCTGGGACTTCTATGGTGGAATAATGTCCTGAACTTGCCTCTCCCATCTCAGAGACACAGGCCTGACACCCTACTGGAGCACCAAGACACTCTCTGTCACACAACTCAGAAGAAAAAGTAGAAAAAAGAAAGAAAGAAAGAAAATAAAGTTATTAAAAGGAAAAATAAAAAAAGAAATAAAAATTAAAAAGTAGTGAAAATAAGAGAGAGAAAAGAAAGAATGAAAGAAAAAGAGCAAGCAAACCAAAAAACAAATCCAACAGTGATACAAGCATTAACAACTATACTAAAAATAAAACAAAAAACAAAAACAGACAAAAAAAACTGGACAGACAGAACCCTAGAACAAATGGTAAAAGCAAAGCTGTACAGACAAAATCACAAAAAGAAGCATACATATACACACTCACAAAAAGAGAAAAAAGGAAAAAAATTATATATCTATATATAAAAACAGGAAAAGGAGGAAAAGAGCAATCAAGTCAATAAAAAAACTACCAATGATAATAAACTCTAAATAATAAACAAAGACAAACATAAAACCAGGAACAAATTAGATGCAGAAAGCAAACCCCAAGTCTACAGTTGCTCCCAAATCCCACTACGTCAATTTTGGGACTATTCATTGTCTATTCAGGTATTCCACAGATGCAGGGTACATCAGGTTGATTGTGGAGATTTAATCCACTGCTCCTGAGCCTGTTGGGAGAAATTTCCCTTTCTTTTCTTTGTTCATGCAGCTCCTGGTGTTCAGCTTTGGATTTGGCCCTGCCTCTGCATGTAGGTCAACTGAGGGCATCTGTTCTTCACTCAGACAGGACAGAGTTAAAGTAGCAGCAGATTGGGGGCTCTGGCTCACTCAGGCCAGGGGAAGGGAGAGGTACAGTAGGTGGGGTGAGACTATGGTAGCAGAGGCTCGCATAATGTTGCATCAGCCTGAGGCATGACGTGTGCTCTCCCAGGGAAGTTGTCCCTGGATCATGGGACCCTGGCAATGGCAGGCTGCACAGGCTCCTGAGAGGGGAGGTGTGGATAGTGACCTGTGCTTGCACACAGGCCAATTGGTGGCTGCAAGAGCAGCCTTAGCATCTCATGCCTGTCTCTGGTGTCTGAGGTGATAGCCGTGGCTCGCACCCATCTCTGGAGCTTGTTTAGGCAGTACTCTGAATCCCCTCTTCTCACGCACCCTGAAGAAATGGTCTCTTGCCTCTTAGGCAGGTCCAGAAATTTTCCCGGACACCTTCCGGGATAGCTGTGGTGCACTAGCCCCTTCAGGCTGTGTTCCCCCAGCCAACCCCAGTCCTCTCCCTGGGATCTGACCTTCAAAGCCAGAACCTCAGCTCTCAGCACACACCTGCTCCAGCAGGTGAGCAGACAAGCCTCTCAGGCTGGTGAGTGCTGGTCAGCAATGATCCTCTGTGTGGGAACTTCTCCGCTTTGCCCTCTGCACCCCTGTTGCTGCGCTCTCCTCCGTGACTCTGAAGCTTCCCCTCCCCCCTGCCACTTTCTGTCTCTGCCAGTGAAGGAGCTTCCTAGTGTGTGGAAACATTTCCTCTTTCACAGCTCCCTCCCAGAGGTGCAGGTCCCGTCCCTATTCTTTTGTCTCTGTCTTTCCTTTTATCTTCTGCCTTACCCAGGTACATGAGGGGTTTCTTGCCTTTTGGGAAGTCTGAGGTCTTCTGCCAGCATTCAGTAGGTGTACTTTAGGAGTTGTTCTACATGTAATTGTATTTCTGATATATTTGTGGGGAAGAAGTTTCTTGCCTTTTGGGAAGTCTGAGGTCTTCTGCCAGCATTCAGTAGGTGTACTTTAGGAGTTGTTCCACATGTAATTGTATTTCTGATGTATTTGTGGGGAAGAAGTTGATCTCTGCCATCTTGAAGTTCTCCCCTCAGATAAAATAAACTTTAAAATAATGAATGTTACAAGAGACAAGGAAGGACACTACACAATGATGAAGCGATCTAACCAAGAAGAAAATATAACAATTATAAATATATATGCACCCAATATAGGAGCACCTCAATACATAAGGCAAATGCTAACAGCTATAAAAGAGGAAATTGACAGTAACACCATAATACTGGGGGACTCTAACACCTCACTTACACCAATGAACATATCATCCAGACAGAATATTAATAAGGAAACGTAAGCTTAAATGACACAATAGACCAGATAGATTTTATTGATATTTGTAGGACATCCAATCAGAAAAACAGAAGATTACACTTTCTTCTCAAGTGCACATGGAACATTCTTGAGGCTAGATAACATCTTGGGTCACAAATCAAGGCTCAGTAACTTTAAGAAAATTGAAATCATATCAAGCATCTTTTCTGATCACAATGCTATCAGATTAGAAAAATATTACAGGGAAAAAGACATAAAAACACAAACACATGGAGAGTAAACAGTACATTACAAAATAACCAAGAGATCACTGAAGAAATAAAGCAGGAAATCAAAAAATACCTACAGACAAATGACAACAAAAACACAATGATCCATAACCTAAGGGATGCAGCAAAAGCAGTTCTGAGGGGGAAGTTTATAGCAATAGAATCCTACATCAAGAAACAAGAAAAATCTCAAATAAACAATCTAACCTTACACTTAAAGGAACTAGAGAAAGAAGAATAAACAAAACCCAAGTTAGCAGAAGGGAAGAAGTCATAAAGATCAGAGCAGAAATAAAGGAAACAGAAACAAAGAAAACAGTAGCAAAGATAAAAAAAAAAAAGAAAGAAAAACTAAAAGCTGTTTCTTTGAGAAGATAAACAAGTTTGATAAAACTTTATGCAGACTCATCAAGAAAAAGAGGGAGAGGACTCAAATCAATAAAATTAGAAATGAAAAAGGAGAAATTACAACAGACATCACAGAAATACAAAGCATCATAAGAGACTACTACAAGAAATTCTATGCCAATAAAATGGACAACCTGGAAGAGATGGACAAATTCTTAGAATGGTATAACCTTCCAAGACTGAACCAGGAAGAAATAGAAAATATGAACAGACCAATTACAAGTAATGAAATTGAAACTGTGATTAAAATCTTCCAACAAAGTAAAGTCCAGGAAAAGATGTCTTCACACGTGAATTCTATCAAACAGTTAGAAAACAGCTAACACCCATCCTTCTCAAACTCTTCCAAAAATTCACAAAGGAATACTTCCAAATGAATTCTATGAGGATACCATCACCCTGATACCAAAATCAGACAAAGATACTACAAAAAAAGAAAATTACAGACCAATAACACTGATGAATATAGATGCAAAAATCCTCAACAAAATACTAGCAAAAATAATCCAACAACACATTAAAAGGATCATATATTATGATCAATTGGGATTTATCCCAGGGATGCAAGGATTCTTCAATATATGCCAATCAATCAATGTTACACCATATTAACAAATTGAAGAATAAAAACCATATGATCATCTCAATCCATGCAGAAAAAGCTTTTGACAAAATTCAACAACATTTATGATATAAACTTTCCAGAAAGTGGGCAGAGAGGGAACCTACCTCAACATAATAAAGGCCATATACAACAAACCCACAATAAACATCATTCTCAATGGTGAAAAGCTGAAAGCATTTCCTCTAAGATCAGGAACAAGACAAGAATGTCCACTCTTGCCACTTTTATTCAACATAATTTTGGAAGTCTTACAAACAGTAATCAGAGAAGAAAAAGAAATAAAAGGAATCCAAACTAGAAAAGAAGAAGTAAAAGTGTCTGCATTTGCAGATGACATGATACTATGCAAAGATAATCCGAAAGATGCCACCAGAAAACTACTAGAGCTAATCAATGAATTTGGTAAAGTTGCAGGATACGAAATCAGTATATAGAAATCCCTTGCATTCCTATACATTAGCAATGAAAGATCCAAAAGAAAAATTAAGGAAACAATCCCATTCACCATTGCAACAAAATGAATAAAATACCTAGGAGTAAACCTACCTAAGGAGACAAAAGACCTGTACTCAGAAAACTATAAGACACTGATGAAAGAAATCAAAGAAGACACCAACAGATGGAGATATATATCATGTTGTTGGATTGGAAGAATAAATATTGTGAAAATGACTCTACTACCCAAAGCAATCTACAGATTCATTGCAATCCCTATCAAACTACTAATGGCATTTTTTACAAAACTAGAACAAAAACCATTAAAATTGGTATGGAGACACTAAAGACCCCAGACATCCAAAGCAATCTTGAGGGAAATAAACAGAGCTTGAGGAATCAGACTCCCTGACTTCAGACTATACTACAAAGCTACAGTAATCCAGACAGTATGGTACTCACATAAAAACAGACATATAGATCAATGGAACAGGATAGAAAGCCCAGAAATAAACCCACGCACCTATGATCAACTAACCTATGACAAAGGAGGCAGAGATATACAATGGAGAAAAGACAGTCTATTCAATAAGTGGTGCTGGGAAAACTGGACAGCTACATGTAAAAGAATGAAATTAGAACACTCCCTAACACCATACACAAAAATAAACTCAAAATGGATTAAAGACCTAAATGTCAGCCCAGACATATAAAACTCTTAGAGGAAAACATAGGCAGAACACTCTTTGACATAAATCACAGCAAGATCTTTTTTGACCCACCTCCTAGAGTAATGGAAATAAAATAAAAATAAACAAATGGGATCTAATGAAACTTAAAAGCTTTTGCACAGCAAAGGAAACTATAAAGAAGATGAAAAGACAACCTTCAGAATGGGACAAAATATTTGCAAATAAAGCAGCTGACAAAGGATTAATCTCCAAAATATACAAAGAACTCATGCAGCTCAATATCAAAAAAAAATCAACAACCCAATCAAAAAAATGGGTGGAAGACCTTAATAGACATTTCTCCAAAGAAAACATTCTGATGGCCAAAAAGCACATGAAAGATACTCAATGTCACTAATTATTAGAGAGACGTAAATCATAACTACAATGACATATCACATCACAACAGACAGAATGGCCATCAAAATATCTACAAACAATAAATGTTGGAGAGAATGGGGAGAGAAGGGAACACTCCTACACTGTTGGTGGGGATGTAAATTGATACAGCCACTATGGAGAATGGTATGGAGGTTCCTTAAAAACTAAAAATAAAATTGCCATATGATTCAGCAATCCCACTGCTGGGAATATACCCAGATAAAACTATAATTCAAAAAGACACATGCACCCCAATATTCATTGCAGCAGTATTTACAATAGCCAGGTTATGGAAGCGACCTAAATGCCCATCAACAGATGAATGGATAAAGATGATGTGGTACATATATACAATGGAATATTATTCAGCCATAAAAAGGAATGAAACTGGGTCATTTGTGGAGATGTGTATGGACATAGAGTCTGTTATACAGAGTGAAGTAAGCCAGAAAGAGAAAAACAAATATCATATGTTAATGTATATATGTGGAATCTAGAAAAATGATACAGATGAACTGGTTTGCAGAGCAGAGGTAGAGATGCAGATATGGAGAACAGACATGTGGATGCCGCAAGGGGAAAGTGGGGCATGGGTGGTGGGATGAATTGGGAGATTGGGATTGTCATGTATACACTGATATGTATAAAATAGACAAGTATTAAGATTCTGCTGTATAAAAATAAAACAAAATTCAAAAAAAATGTTATTGAGTTAAATCAGAGAAAACCAGTACAATGGAAATATCAATCAAAGTTTTTGCCTGAGGCAATGCCATTATATACCATTCTAAAATTTCTTTAGCAAACATAGTTAGGAATATCTAAGATAAACTACTAAGGTAATGAATAATAAAGAAGAGTCTTGGGAGATATATTAAACTGTAAAGTAAATCACTGTCTCATTTTAACAGCATATTCAAATGACCTTAAAGTCATGAGACTCTTTCAATAGGTCACAAGAGCAAAAGAGTCTCAAAAATTTACACACATATTATTTACCATGTAGTGGGACCTCAAGAGATTACTGTGCTATTGTTGAAAACAGCACATTGTTCTAGTTTCAGGCTTGCTGAAGGGTACCCTATCATAAGACCTACCATGATAAAACAAACCACGTTGGAAACCTGGTGCTTTCAACACTTTAATCTTCACAAAATTATGCAAATTAAAAATCAATATGCTCAGGTATTTTCTGATGAGAAAACTGAGGTTCAGAAAGTTTCATTAGTTTGCCTGCTGTGGTAAAGGTGCTCATCCAGCATAACCAGCAGTCAAGCAGTCAGATGCAGCAATCATGGATTCTTCTTTAATTTTTTTCTTTCCTAAGCTATACAAACCTTGACAGTGGGAAGAAACTATACTGTTTCCTTTGGGGAAACATAGAATGGTTAATTGTACTATTTGAATTTCAACTGTAAAAGTGTTGCACCTCATCTTTGAGTGGGAACCTAGAGACCTAAGAGCAGAATTCCCAAAATGAGCCTTTCTGCCCAGTAGCTAGTTTCAATACTCTCCTTCTGTTTACTTAGGGAAGGCACTTCTCAGTATATTTTCTGACTGTTCTTTCTAAGTGAAGACACTTAGGAGGGATATAATGGCCTAATGGGTAAAAATCATAAAATGAAATACTCCAAACCATGTACATTTTACTACATCAAATCAAAAACACACCATCTACTACAATCAACCCAGTAAACAAAAAGCAAGCAAGAAAAATGCTAAGCAAATATTTTTAACAAGAAAATAGTTTTTTTGGTTCTGTAATGTTTATAAAATTAATAAATGTTTATTGTATAAATTTGTATAATAAAGGAAAAAACACAAACTTACAAAAAACTCACCTAAAACACTAGCTAGAAATAAGCATTATTTTAATTTTACTAAAGTCTTCAAACAATTTTTCAAAAAATATGAGATTACATTATATATGCTGTTTTGTAATTTGTCTTTTAATTGCTAATATAAAGTGAGAATTTTTCTTCTTATTACATACTCATCTAAATAATTATTTATAACGTTTGCCTATTAAAGTATTATATGTATAGTGTAATTTAACCAATTCCTTATTATTATTCATTGTGATGACTAATATTTCATGAAATGTCATGAAATTAAAACTCTGATAAACAAATTTTTCATAAATGTTAGATGAGGAATTCATTGTCAAAAATGTTGAAGTACTTTTTGAAAGAGTTGTGACATATTTTATCAGATACATAATAACTTCCAGACTCTCTTAAAAAATGCCTGTTGCAGTGCATAAGTATGTTAACCTATAACCTTGCCAGTACTAAATATTTTCATTAAAATAGTTTTGAAAAGGTGACAGCTGAAAATTCTACCTAATGTTGAATACTTTATATTTACTTAAATTTGAGCTTGATTATTATGTATATTTGTATATAAACACATTTATTTTTATTGGCCATTTAAAAATTTTTCCCTTTGAAAATTTCCTTTTTTTCTTAATAGGAATGTTTATCTTCTTATACAGATTCAAAGCTACTTATATATTAGAACTAATACTCCTTGGATTGTCATTATATTGCAAATATTTTCTCCACCTTTTTTTAATCCATTTTATTTGGGTTTCATGTACTAATGCATGATTTTCTCCCTTGCTTTAAATCTAAAATTCTTTCTTTTTTTACTATTATACACAAACACACATGAACACACAAATTTACAGAGAAGTGGAAAAAACATTACAATGTGTTAGTGTCCACAGTATTAGCCTAAAGTTACCCATAACACACCCTTACTATTATTTTAATGTCTGTAAAATCTGTAGTAATGTCACCTCTCTTATTCCTATAATTGATGACTTGTGCTTTCTCTCTCTTTTGTTTTGGCCTGATCAGTATGGCTTTGGGGTTTCATCAATTTTATTGATCTTATCAAAGAATTGTCTTTGGTTTCAAAAAGAAATCACTAGAAAAAACATTAATGGATTAATAATATATGTAATGCAATGCAAAAAAAAACACCAAAAAACAAAAATAACAGACACAACTGCACCACATACAAAATAAAAGCACAGTTCTGTAAAAATTACCTGGGCTTATTTTTAAAAGAAATAAATGGCGGGAGGGGGCGAGGCTGGGGCAGCAGGATCCAGTGAGGCGACAGCAGAGAGAGCTGTGGGGACAGCAGACCATGATGAAATCACACAGGCAGCAGTCTGGACCACCTGGAGAGGGGCTGCCAAGAAGCCGTGGGAAGCTGGGCAGGCAGTGGGCAACCCTTGAGCTGGAAGCAACATGATGCTGTTCAAGGAGTATGGAGTCATCCTACCTGCGTCTGTAGAAGAGTGTCAAGTAGGGCAGCTGTATTCTGTGGTGGAGGCCAGGGAAAATGAGAATAGGTGGTGGTGAAAGTGTGGAGGTTCTGGTGAATGAGACCTATGAAAAGAACGGTGAGAAAGGCCAGTACATGCACAAGATCTACCACTTACAGGGCAAAGTGCCCACGTTTGTTGGAATGCTGGCCCCAGATGGAGCCCTGGATATATATGAAAAAGCATGGAATGACTACTTTTATTACAGAACTGTTATTACAAATGAGTACCTGAAAGAAGACTGTCTGATTAAAATGGAAACCTGGCATAAACCAGATCTTGGCACCCAGGAAAATGTGCATAAACTGGAGCCTGAGGCATGGAAACATGTGAAAGCCATATATACAGACATTGCAGATTAAAGTGAAGTACTTAGACAGAATTACAAGGCAGAGGAAGATCCAGAAAAATTTTTATCTATCAAAACAGGCCGAGGATCCTTGACCCCAATTGGAAACAAGAACTTGTAAATCAGAAAGACTGCCCATACTTGTGTGCATATAAACTGGATACTGTCAAGTTCAAGGGGTGGGGTCTACAGAACAAAGTGGAAAATTTTATACATAAGCAAGAGAGACATCTGTTTACAAACTTCCACAGGCAGCTATTCTGTTGGATCAATAACTGGGTTGACCTGACTATGGAGAACATTTGAAGGATGGAAGAAGAGACAAAGAGACAGCTAGATGAGATGAGACAGAAGGACCCAGTGAAAGGAATGATGAAAGATGAATAAAACCATCCCTCCCTTTTCTGCACTTTTTGCAAGACAGTGGTCAGTAGGAAGGCCCAGCAGCTCCACCATCCCAAATGACATGGCATCCACAGACACAGCCTTTCTGTGTCCATTCTTCAGGCAACTTTCAATCCCTTACTGTAGCTAATTCCAGATGCCTTTTAATATTGTGAACAAACAGGCTGTCTGATTTTTTTTCTGAATTTTATTTAATTTATTTTTTTACACAGCAGGTCTTTATTAGTCATCAATTTTATACACATCAGTGTATACATGTCAATCCCAATCGCCCAATTCATCACACCACCACCCTCAACCCCCCACCGCTTTCCCCCCTTGGTGTCCATATGTTTGTTCTCTACATCTGTGTCTCAATTTCTACCCTGCAAACAGGTTCATCTGTACCATTTTTCTAGGTTCCACATATATGCATTAATATATGATACTTGTTTTCCTCTTTCTGACTTACTTAACTCTGTATGACAGTCTCTAGATCCATCCACTTTTCTACAAATGACCCAATTTCATTCCTTATTATGACTTAGTAATATTCCATTGTATATATGTACCACATCTTCTTTATCCATTTGTCTGTCGATGGGCACTTAAGTTGCTTCCATGACTTGGCTATGGTAAATAGTGCTGCAATGAACATTGCGGTGCATGTGTCTTTTTGAATTATGGTTTTCTCTGGATATATGCCCAGTAGTGGGATTGCTGGATCATATGGTAATTCTATATTTAGTTTTTTTAAGGAACTTCCATACTGTTCTCTATAGTGGCTGTAGCAGTTTACATTCCCACCAACAGTGCAAGAAGGTTCCCTTTTCTCCACACGCTCTCCAGCATCTGTTGTTTGTATATTTTCTGATGATGACCATTCTAACTGGTGTGAGGTGATCCCTCATTGTAGTTTGATTTGCATTTCTCTAATAATTTGTGATGTTGAGCAGCTTTTCCTGTGCTTCTTGGCCATCTGTATGTCTTCTTTGGAGAAATGTCTATTTAGGTCTTCTACCCATTTTTGATTGGGTTGTTTGTATTTTCAATATTGAGCAGCATGAGCTGTTTATATATTTTGGAGATTAATCCTTTGTCCATTGATTCATTTGCAAATACTTTCTCCCATTCTGAGGGTTGTTTTTTCATCTTCTTTATGGCTTTCTTTGTTGTGCAAAAGCTTTTAAGTTTCATTAGGTCCCATTTGTTTATTTTTGTTTTTATTACCATTACTCTAGGAGGTGGATCAAAAAAGATCTTGCTATGAATTATGTCAAAGAGTGTTTTTCCTATGTTTTCCTCTAAGAGTTTTATAGTGTCCAGTCTTACATTTAGGTCTCAAATCCATTTTGAGTTTATTTTTGTGTATGGTGTTAGGGAGTGTTCTAATTTTACTCTTTTACATGTAGCTGTCCAGTTTCTTGATTATTGTAGCTTTGTAGTATAGTCTGAAGTCAGGGAGTCTGATTCCTCAAGCTCTGTTTTTTTTCCCCTCAAGACTGTTTTGGCTATTTGGGGTATTTTGTGTCTCCATACAAATTTTAAGACATTTTGTTCTAGTTCCATAAAAAATGCCATTGGTAATTTGATAGGGATTGCATTGAATCTGTACATTGCTTTGGGTAGTATCGTCATTTTCACCCTATTTATTCTTCCAATCCAAGGACATGGTATATCTCTCCATCTGTCGGTATCCTCTTTTTTTTTTTTTTGCATTATGAGGGCCTCTCACTGTTGTGACCTCTCCCATTGCAGAGCACAGGCTCCGGATGCACAGGCTCAGCGGCCATGGCTCACGGGCCCAGCCACTCCATAGCACGTGGGATCTTCCTGGACCAGGGCACAAACCTGTGTCCCCTGCATCGGCAGGCAGACTCTCAAACACTGTGCCACCAGGGAAGCCCTGATATCCTCTTTAATTTCTTTCATCAGTGTCTTATAATTTTCTACATATAGGTCTTTAGTCTCCCTAGGTAGGTTTATTCCTAGGTATTTTATTATTTTTGTTGCAATGGTGAATGGAATTTTTTCCTTAATTTCTCTTTCAGATTTTTCATAATTAGTGTATAGGAATGCAAGAGATTTCTGTGCATTAATTTTGTGTCCTGCAACTTTATCAAATTCACTGATTTACTCTAGTAGTTTCCTGGTGTCATCTTTGGCATTCTATATGTATAGTATCAGGTCATCTGCAAACAGTGACAGTTTTACTTCTTCTTTTCCAATTTGTATTTTTTATTTCTTTTTCTTCTCTGACTGCCATTGCTATGACATCCAAAACTATGTTGAATAATAGTGTTGAGAGTGGACATCCTTGTCTTCTTCCTGATCTTAGAGGAAATGCTTTCATTTTTTCACCATTGACAATTATGTTTGCTGTGGTTTTGTCATATATGGCCTTTATTATGTTGAGGTAGGTTCCCTCTATGCCCACTTTCTGGAGAGATTTTATCATAAACAGGTGTTCAATTTTGTCATAAGCGTTTTCTGCATCTATTGAGATGATCATATGGTTTTCATTCTTCAATTTGTTAATATGGTTTATCACATTGAATGATTTATGTATATTGAAGAATCCTTGCATCACTTGGATAAATCCCAGTTGATCATGGTGTATGATCCTTTCAATGTGTTATTGGATTCTGTTGCCTACTATTTTGTTGAGGATTTTTGCATCTATGTTCATCAGTGATATTGGTCTGTAATTTTCTTTTTTTGTAGTATCTTTGTCTGGTTTTGGTATCAGGGTGATGGTGGCCTCATAGAATGAGTTTGGGAGTGTCCCTCCCTCTGCCATATTTTGGAAGGGTTTGAGAAGGATGGGTGTTAGCTGTTCTCTAAATGTTTAATAGAATTCCCCTGTCCAGCCATCTGGTCCTGGACTTTTGTTTGTTAAAAGTTTTTAATCACAGTTTCAATTTAAGTGCTTGTGATTCATCTGTCCATATTTTCTATTTCTTCCTGGTTTAGTCTTGGAAGTTTATACCTTTCTAAGAATTTGTCCATTTCTTCCCGGTTGTACATTTTATTGGCATAAAGTTCCTTGTCATAGTCTCTTAGGATGCTGTGTATTTCTGTGGTGTCTGTTGTAATTTCTCCTTTTTCATTTCTAATTTTATTGATTTCTGTCCTCTCCGTCTTTTTCTTGATGAGTCTGGCTAATGGTTTATCAATTTTGTTTATCTTTTCAAAGAACCAGCTTTTAGTTTTATTGATCTTTGCTATTGTTTTCTTGGTTTCTATTTCATTTATTTCTGCTCTGATCTTTATGATTTGTTTCCTTCTGCTAACTTTGGGTTTTGCTTGTTCTTCTTTCTCTAGTTCCTTTAGGTGTAACATTAGATTGTTTGAGATTTTTCTTGTTTCTTGAGGTAGGCTTGTATAGATATAAACTTCCCTCTTAGAACTGGTTTTGCTGCATCCCATAGGTTTTGGATCATCGTGTTTTCATTGTCATTTGTCTCTAGGTATTTTCTGATTTCCTCTTTGATTTCTTTGGTGATCTCTTGGTTATTTATTATCATATTGTTTTGCCTCTATGTGCTTGTGTTTTTTTTCATTTTTTTCCCTGTAATTCATGTCTAATCTCATAGCATTGTGGTGAGAAAAGATGCTTGATATGATTTCAATTTTCTTAAATTTACTGAGGCTTGGTTTGTGACCCAAGATGTAATCTATCCTAGAGAATGTTCTGTGTGCACTTGAGAAGAAAGTGTAATCTGCTGTTTTTTGGATGGAATGTCCTAAAAATATCAGTTAAATCTATCTAGTCTATTGCATCATTTAAAGCTTCTGTTTCCTTATTTATTTTCATTTTGGATTATGTGTCCATTGGTGTATGTGAGGTGTTAAATTTCCTCACTATTATTGTGTTACTGTCGATTTCCTCTTTTATAGCTGTTAGCAGTTGCCTTATGTATTGAGGTGCTCCTATGTTGGGTGCATATATATTTATAATGGTTATATCTTCTTCTTGGATTGATCGCTTGATCATTATGTACTGTCCTTCCTTGTCTCTTGTAACATTCTTTATTTTAAAGTCTATTTCATCTGATATGAGTATTGCTACTCCAGCTTTCTTTTGATCTCCATTTGCACGGAATATCTTTTTTGATCCCCTCACTTTCAGTCTGTATGTGTCCCCAGGTCTGAAGTGGGTCCCTTTTAGACAACATATAGATGGGTCTTGTTTTTGTATCCATTCAGCAAGCCTGTTTCTTTTGGTTGGAGCATTTAATCCATTCGTGTTTAAGGTAATTATTGATATGTATGTTCCTCTGACCATTTTCTTAATTGTTTTGTGTTTGTTTTTGTAGGTCCTTTTCTTCTCTTGTGTTTCCCACTTTGAGAACTTCCTTTAGCATTTGTTGTAGAGCTGCTTTGGTGGTGTTGAATTCTCTTAGCTTCTGCTTGTCTGTTAAGCTTTTGATTTCTCCATTGAATCTGAATGAGGTCCTTGCTGGGTAGAGTAATCTTGGTTGTAGGTTCTTCCCGTTCATCACTTTAAGTATATCATGCCACTCCCTTCTGGCTTGTAGAGTTACTGCTGAGAAATCAGCTGTTAACCTTATGGGAGTTCCCTTGTATGTTATTTGTCATTTTTCCCTTTCTGCTTTTAATATTTTTTCTTTGTCTTTAATTTTTGCCATTTTGATTACTGTGTGTCTTGGCGTGTTTCTCTTTGGGTTTATCCTCTATGTGACTCTCTGTTCTTCCTGGACTTGGATGGTTATTTTCTTTCCCATATTAGGGAAGTTTTCAACTATAATCTCTTCAAATATTTTCTCAGGTCCTTTCTCTCTCTCTTCTCCTTCTGGGACCCCTATAATGCAAATGTTGTTGCATTTAATGTTGTCCCAGAGGTCTCTTAGGTTGTCTTCATTTGTCTTCATTCTTTTTTCTTTATTCTGCTCTGAAGCACTTAATTCCACCATCTTGTCTTCCAGGTCACTTATCCGTTCTTCTGCCTCAGTTATTCTGCTATATTTTCCTTCTAGTGTAGTTTTCATTTCAGTTATTGTATTGTTCATCTCTGTTTGTTTGTTCTTTAATTCTTCTAGGTCTTTGTTAAACATTTCTTGCATCTTCTCAATCTTTGCCTCCATTCTTTTTCCGAGGTCCTGGATCATCTTCCCCATTATTATGCTGAATTCTTTTTCTGGTAGGTTGCCTATCTCCACTTCATTTAGTTGTTTTTCTGGGGCTTTATCTTGTTCCCTCATCTGGTACATAGCTCTTTGCCTTTTCATCTTGTCTATCTTTCTGTGAATGTGGTTTTTGTTCCACAGGCTGCAGGATTGTAGTTCTTCTTTCTTCTGCTGTCTGCCCTGTGCTCGATGAGGCTATCTAAGAGGCTTGTGCAAGTTTCCTGATGGAACGGACTGGTGGTGGGTAGAGTTGACTGTTGCTCTGGTGGGCAGAGCTCAGTAAAACTTTAATCCGCTTGACTGCTGATGGGTGGGGCTGGGTTCCTCCTCCTTGTTTGTTTGGCCTGAGGCAACCCAACACTGGAGCCTACCTGGGCTCTTTGGTGAGGCTAATGGCTGACTCTGAGAAGACTCACACCAAGGCGTACTTCCCAGAACTTCTGCTGCCAGTGTCCTTGTCCCCATGGTGAGCCACAGCCATCACCCACCTCTGCAGGAGACCCTCCAACACTAGCAGGGAGGTGTGGTTCCATCTCCCCTGGGGTCACTGCTCCTTCCCCTGGGTCCCATTGCACACACTACTTTGTGTGTGCCCTCCAAGAGTAGAGTCTCTGTTTCCCCCAGTCCTGTTGAAGTCCTGCAATCAAGTCTCACTGGCCTTCAAGTCTGATTCTCTCAGAATTCCTCTTCCCATTGCCAGACCACCAGGTTGAGACCCTGACATTGGGCTCAGAACCTTCACTTCAGTGAGTGGACTTCTGTGGTATAGTTCTGCAGTCTGTGCATCCCCCCCGCCCCAGCAGTTATGGGATTTGATTTAACTGTGGTTGCACCCCTCCTACCATCTCATTGTGGCTTCTCCTTTGTCTTTGGATGTAGGGTATCTTCTTTGGTGAGTTCCAGTGTCTTCCTGTCGATGATTGTCCAGCAGCTAGTTGTGATTCTGGTAGGCTGTCTGATATTATGAAGCCAGTGTGTTCAGGAGCCTGCCCCTCTGAGATATGTGGCATGTACGTGGCTGTATTTACAGCTCCTCCCTCTTCAACCATTGTGTTCTCAGCCCATTTTTGTGCCGCCCCCTTTATTTGCAAGTTACATTTTTATTCTTTCAAAATAAGTGCCTTTAGTGATGTGGTGCTTTAAACGATTTATATTTGTTTGTTTTCAACCTTGGTGTAAACTGAGGTTTTTTGTTTTTTTTTTCCTGGGCAGACCTCTGCAATTTTGAGTGCTCACATGGGGACAGTGGGTGAGTCAGAAATATAGATTTTCCCCTCCCAGCTCCACAGAACTGCAATGTGGCTTTATAACTCTGACCTCTGTTCTCAGTAACCCATTGTTAGTGTTCACTAGGCACCATGGAAGTACTCAAGGCCCAGCCAGGCTCTTTTAAAAATTAAACAAATACAAATTTTGAAAAAAAAGAAATAATTGATTGACAAAGTCAAGGTTGTTAAATAGTATGTATTGTGTTTTGTTTTGTTTTGTCTTAAAGAAATTCTGCATTAAGTGAAGGCATGGGAGGAGAGTTGGGATAAAAATATTTAAAGATTTCAGCATAAGAAAATTTCAGCTACTTTTAATTTATCATTGTGTAGGTCATTCAGGTATAGTAATTCCAAAAGACATTCACAGAAAGCTTAACTATCTCTACTCTTTGAAGAAAATCATTAAATTAGTGTTACCTCCAATAATGATTAAAGAGATTCTATGAAATAGTTTATAGTTTCCTTGAAACAATAAAAATAACAAAAGAAAATATCACAGATTGTAAAAGTGTAAATTAAGATGACTTTTTTGAAATAAACACTTGGCAGTATGTGATTCAAACAAGTATTAATAATTTGGTCTGTGAATTCTCAATCTAGGAAACTTTCCTGAGGAAATAAACTGAAAAGAAGAAAAATCTTTATACCCCAAAATATGTTTATTGTATCAACACTGTTTTTTAATTGTAAAAATTCAAAGACAGTTCTTTGCCCCAAGATATGGCAGTAGTTAAATTAATTGGCTCATCAAGTCATTTGATTATATTATAATCACTGAAATGTTTACAAATACCATGTAGTGACTTTGAAAATGCTTATGAAATAATGTTAAGTAAGTTAAGAAGTATTATACACAGTCAATTATAATTCTTAATAAGCAAATGCAGATAAGAAGGATTCAGCAAGTCAACATATTAATGGTATTCATCTTTGAAGGAGAATCAAATGGTAGAAAACAAACAGTAGTTATGAAATGGAGACTGGAATCCAAATTAGTCAGCATGTCTTATCTGTGACTCATTGTGTTATACTTGACTTTCTTAAGTAATAATATATCATTTCCTCAATTTCCTCAGCTTTGAAAAAGGAAGGATGATATCAGTATTATATCATAAGAGTAATTGTTTTATTAAATTGTTTTGTTAAGTGAGTTAATATATATGCAACATTTAAAGCAGTGCTTGAAGCAAAAGAAACACTCTTCAGATACTAGCTATAACTTGGATGATGGATGATGCATATTTCTGTTTTGTATTTTCTATATTTTTAATCAGTAATTTAATTTTAAATAATTTAAAGTACATGTTTAATCAGTAATATTTTGCATATATAATGGAATCACACAAAATAAATAAACAGAGATTTATTCATCAAAATTTCCTGCATTTTATTTTCACTTTTCAAATCAGTGTGTGTAAGGAAAAAGCTAGAGAAATTCACTTTCTAAATTTAGATCCAATGGCAAGAGGATTTAGAAATTTTATACTCAACTTGACAGAATTGCTGAATGCTTCCTTCTCCATTTGTATGGTGTGCTTACTTTTTCCACCAGCAACTGCTACACTACCAGGCAAAACAGAATCAAATTTTATAGATTCACTTATGTCAATTATTTTCCTGGTTTATAAACATCAAAACAATATTGAAAAAAGCTAGGGAGTCAAATTCAAATTGCTTGTGTTTAGTACATTTTCATCATGATTAGTAAAATATTTAATAACTCTAAGAGCAACTTTACTTAAGGAGTGAAATGCACTATAATCCAAAAATGTCTCATGCCTGCAAATCCTAAAACAATATGCATATTTTAAATTAATAGGCCAGAAAATTATAAAATTTAGAGGTAGTCATACATGGACAGCTTATGTGTGATAGATAAAAGAAATTCTTTCAAAAGCCTGAGAATATGGTGCCCATTTAACTGTAATGAATATTTACTGATTAATCAGTCCCCTCCACGTCTATTGTTGCCATTACTTAATACTTTTTCTTGACAACCATCATCCATGTTCATGTGAAAGTCCTCAACTTTTTTTGAAATTAATTAATTAATTAATTTATTTTTGGCTGTGTTGCTGTCAGCGGGCTTTCCCCAGTCACGGCGAGCAGGGGCTACTTTTCATTGCAGTGCAGGGCCTCTCACTGCAGTGGCTTCTCTTGTTGTGGAGCACAGGCACTAGGTGAGAGGGCTTAAGCAGTTGTGTCGCATGGGCTCAGCTGCTGTGGCTCGTGGACTCCAGAGCATAGGCCCAGCAGTTGTAGTGCACGGGCTCAGTTGCTCCGGGACATGTGGAATCCATGTGGGACCAGTGTTTGAACCCTCATCCCCTGCATTGGCAGGCAGATTCTCAACCACTGCGCCACCAGGGAAACCCATGAAAGTCCTCAGCTTTTAAGGAGGGTATTCCTAAGAACCATTTTAATTGAAAATGGGAAAAAAGCAACTCAAACTGACAAACAAAAAAGGAATCTATCAGCTGAGGTGGCTTAAAATTACAGAATTAGTTTTTGTTTCAGCCACACCTGAATCCAGGGTCTCAAACAACTCATCAATTACCAGAAAATTTCTCTTTTGCAAATTTTTGCTATGCATTTCTAATTTTTTTTCTATGTCCATCGGCAGGCTACCTTCACATAGTCACAAGATAGCTCTTAACAGCTTTATGTTGACATTCTATTTGCTTCAACTCCAGTGAACAAAAACTTATTTTTCCAAATATCTACAACACCATCTTATTGGATGTGATTGGTCTTTGGGTCACAAGCCTATTGCTAAATAATTATTGTGGACAAGATTATAGGAAATATACTGAATGGATAGGTCTAGGGCACTACCCAAACCTGGAGTTAGAAGATGTCCAATCTATGCAAATTATAAGGACAGAGAGTAGAAAAGGATACTTCCCCATGGAAATTAGGGTGTGGTTACTAAGCAGTAATGAATGAAGAGGCACATTAAAATATTAAAATGCTCTATAGTAAGATACTAAATTATATGTGCACAGTACATGTGTGTGTGAATATCTATCTATCTATCTATTTATCTATCTATCATCTATTTTCTAGATAGAGAAGTAGGTAGATAGATAAATGATATAGATATGTGTTTGTGCATATACGGATTGGACTGAACTTGTTAATTAGGATACAGCTTTATTTTTTTTCCTATTAGTGCCTTCAGACAGGCACTGTTGAATCTTTTACTTGTCTCTCAACATTTTGGGAAGATCTCATAATTTCTAGCCCCTTTCAAATGTAAGAATAGTCTCATTTTTAGATTTTAAAATCCAGTCTAAATTACACTAAATCACAACTTCCATTTTTCATGCAATTCAGTGATCTTTACATCCCCTCAACTCAAGCCTGAGGCTTGGATGTCTGCAGTGAGAAAGCAAGCTGAGATTTGTTCTTCACTCTTCCTCCACTTGTTTCCACCTCCTGTTTGAAGTTGCATTAGAACTGGAGAGACAAGGAGAGGCAATTGAAGAGACAGGATTAAAGATATATTTAGTTGGCAGAAACTACTTGGCTGCCATGCCTTCTGTTAATCTCATTGTTGACTATTCCATAGGGTCCTGAAAAATTCTTTAGAGACCTTATCCCTATTCATACTGCATCCTTCCCAAATAGGAGGGGCACTTCCACCTGATCCCTTTTATCCTTTGCATAACCAACACCCCCATTCTTGCACACTGGGGAATCATCTCTAGCTTTTCTCTGCTGGAGTTACCTTTCTCTGTAAAGCAACCCTCTTATAGGACTCCTCTTTAAGAAATCTCACACAGTTACTTCCTCAGTATCTCCTTCGTTCTGTGGAAAATATTGTACATTCCTGCTCTGCAAAAATATTTTGCTGTTTGTTCCCACTGCCTTCCTCCCTCCTTGTCTTACCATGTATCTACTCCATCCAGCCCCCGGATTCAGCCTTCTCTAGGTAAGAACCACCTACCTCAGGTACCTCTGTGTCCCAGAATTTCTCCAAATCTGGCAGATATATGTTACTTTGTCCCAGGATCTCACTCACTAAGCTATGCTTCACTCCCTTAGTCTCACAAGAGCTTACAATTGTCCAGTTTTGGAATAAGAGGAAGGTGTGTTTCTTGCAACCATTCCCATCACTATGAATGTTTCTTTGGAAAACCATTCACTTGGCTAAGGGTGGTAGTGGGAAATACCTCTACCCCCAAGAGTAGGGGAGAAAAAATGACACAGATTTTCACCTCCTATACATTCTTCTGATTGAATGAACTCCTCTCCAAAAATCTCATTTTATTCTTTCTCATTTTATTCTTTTGGGTAAATGATGTGACTGGTGATTAAAAGACTGCTGTTATTAAATTCTAGTAAATCTTGCCTAAATGTGTCCAGTACATTTATTTAGAAGTGAGGAGAAGAGGTATTTATTTTTAACTGTTTTCAGCTTGGGGGTTTCAGAAGAAACTTTAAACAACAAGAAAGTACTATTTCACATCACAATACTTATATGATACCTTTCACATTTGTTAACGAAAGAAAAATGCAAAAGATTTCCTATCACAACAGTGCTTTGAGGGCAAGCACTGTTAGCCCTCTCTATAGATGAGAATATGAGTCACAAAGAGGATTACTGATTTGTTCAAGCTCTTTCACTGGAAACAAGGCCAAAGCCTTGGTTTTCCCCATTTGTAACTGGTGTTTTCCTCCACTAAAACACTTTCAATATCTTTTATGTATGAACTTGATTGTAGGATATGTGCAATTCAAATTCTATCATTGTGTTTGTTTCTATCAACTTGTTCTTTGGTGTCTGGTGTCTGGTGTGTGTGTGTGTGTGTGTGTGTGTGTGTGTGTGTGTGTGTGTGTTCATGCAGTTAATTTGCTTTGTGTTACTTTTTATCCTACTGTTTGGAAAAATGTGAATAAAATCATAATACACTTAGTATATGTTTAGTGGGGATGCTGTAGAAAATCACTTACTTATTTTGTAACTAAAATTTAAATATAATCTTGAGTGGTTCATTTTGACCATGCTGTGCAGCATGCAGGATCTTAGTTCCCTGACCAGAGATTGAACCTGTGCTGCCTTGAATGGAAGCACGGAGTCTTAACCACTGGACTTCCAGGGAAATTCCAGTTCTTTTATTTTTAACCAGACTTGGTTCATAATGGTGGGAAGTGAAGAACTCCATGACAAAAAGACACATGCCTTGTCTGTCTCCAGACTGGTTGGAACCAAGGCAAAAAACTTTTGCCGGTATTAAATGGATTGTGTTTTTCCTTTTAAAGAAAGAGCAGCTGGGAACTACCTTGCCCAAAGTAATACAGAGCAGAACCCCATCTCAACCCTTCCCCTCAGAAATCTGTACATAGTGCCCCTAAGTCAGAAGAGGCCAGGCTGACCAGGCAAGCCATCACTCTGGCAGGCTGCAGTGTCAGAGTGCCAAGGACTGACAAGACATCCCAGGGGAAGTCCTCCATTTGAATAGGTGGTGGAAACACTGCTGTCACAGCAAGGATCTGTCAGTCACAGGCACAGCCACAAACCACAGCTTGCATTCCCATAAACTTGGAATTTCAGATATTGCTATATATGTATGCCACCTATATCTCTCTTCACTTTACCTGTTAATGGATCAATTGTCAAACAGAAGTGAGGGATTCTAAATTTACTTTTTCTCCTTTGGTCTGAAGCATCCATTATACACAAGCTAAGAAATCCAGTACGTACTGCTTTCTACCACTGGCTTTATACTGGGGCTTGTACTACAATTTTTGTTATTGTGCTTATCTGACTGGTTTTTTCTCAGCAATTTTTGGAACTGTCTTATGTATGGATCACTGTTTTCTCTGCTGAAGGGTGATATGGCTCTGTGGGAAACACTGGAAAATGTTGGACGTTAGTGTCCTCTGAGCCATGGACACACCCATACACACACACACACCCACACACATAAGTATACTGATAATAATTAGAATAAGAGGGAGCTCAATGTTAAGAAGAAAAAAAGCAGAGAATGAGTGGTTGCATATGTATGGTGTACGCTGGGGACAAAGGAAGGAAATGAAGGAAATATGTGGCTAGGTCTTACAAATGGTTTCTGTCAGTGATGGAGGGAAAAACTAGGTTGAGCGAGTGTGCGAGGAAACAGAAGGAAATGATTGCTAAGAGAATCGAGAATCTAAGTAAAGCAAGCTGCCAGAGTAACCTGATGCCTCAGGGAAAGAGTTTATCATGGGTACCCCTAAGACTGTGTGGCAAAGTCGCAGGGTGGGAGTTTGAGAAATCCCACTAAAGGATTTAACCCTGAACACCATCGTAATGATCCAGTAAAACATCTTTAAGTCTTTATAAATTAACATATAAAATTCCAAGATTGTCAATATATCTGTGACTCTGATGGAAACTTGGTGGTGGAATTCAATAACACCTATGATGGTGGTCTCAAAGCCTTTTGAAGACATACTGCTACCCTTAATTTTTTTTGAGCAGGCATCTCTAATCTACACATGCATATATTTATAAGTTATGTATATGTGCTTTTGAACTATTAGGAGTATTATAAAATATACAAATCATACACGCTAAATGATGAAGTAAATATATATTAATTTATTTCAATTTTTTCTTAAAAAATTTTGTGTCATCCTTCTCACTCCATTTTGAAAACCACTGGATAGTATTTTCCTTGGTTTCTACTGAAATCATTTTCAAACTCATTATCTCTGATGTCCCCTGGGGGAGGTAAGACCATTAATATCGTTTCCCTTTTGTATATGCAATAACAGTGATGTAGGCAGTTTTAAAATAGTTTATCCCTGTTTCTCTATGTAAATATATTTAGCTAGCCCATTCAGGCTAGCATAAGGGATTTATAAAATCTTATAATGGATCTCAGCATGTCAAACCTGGAATTTCTACAGGACATCTCACATTTGCTTATTCATTAGTACCTCCTTTATTTCACTTTCCAAGAATCCCTCACTCTACAATTAGCTCTGTAGATTGAAGACACATGCAAATTGCCCTTGCTATTTAAGCTGACTCCAGTTCTCTGTCCTTTGGTTTCCCACACTGCATCAAAAGGTCTTTAGCTTTTGGCCCCTGTGAAAATGAGTAGGTTAATTGGACACCTGTCCTATTCCCTATCATGCAGAAAAGGACTCCCACAAAATAGGCTTGCCTAGGATTCAGTTTCAAATATTAGTGCAACCCTTTGCTTTGTAGCTATTTTGGGATATGTTGAGGTTGTATGAAGCCAGGTATATATATTATTGAGTTTTTCATACTTTGTTCAAAATGAATGTCGTCTCTGATCACTGCACCCCAAAGCTGATCACTCTGCTTTTGTTTTATTTCCAAAGCTGCTTTAGCATACATCTTTTCTTTTTCTGGCACTGGGTTTCAGTATGAACATTAAGCATACTTTTTTTTTTTCTTATTACTATCACACTTTAGGATGCTGTAGAGCAAATTACTACCCAAGTGCATTTTTATTTTAGTTTACTGTATTTTATTTTACTCAATTGCATCTACAGAAAGTTTTAATATTGGTTTGTTTGATGGGGCTTTAATAAATTATGTCACCATTTACTTATTTTTTTATATGCTGGAAATTAATATAATGGATCCGCTTTGTGTTTTCTCATTTAGTCCTAATGATAGCCCTAAATGATTTTCATTAAGATATACATATTAGGGACTTCCCTGGTTGCGCAATGGTTAAGAATCCACCTACCAATGCAGAGGACACAGTTCCGATCCCTGGTCTGGGAAGATCCCACATGCCACAGAGCAACTAAGCCTGTGCACCACAACTACTGAGCCCACGAGCCACAACTACTGAGCCCGTGCACCACAACTAATGAAGCTCACATGCCTAGAGCCCATGCTCCAAAACAAGAGAGGCCACCACAATGAGAAGCCTGCACACTGCAACAAAGAGTAGCCCCCACTCGCTGCAACTAGAGAAAGCCCAAGTGCAGCAATGAAGACCCAATGCAGCCAAAAATAAATAAATAAATACAATAAATTTATATTAAAAAAAAGATATATGTTTTAAAACTGTGGGCACAGAAGTTTACAGAATTATCTCACTTGCCTAATGTCAGAGTAAGGTAGTGGGGGTAAGAAGGTGGTTAGTTTGATATTCAAACTAAGATCGGACTGACTTAATTGACCACCATTTTAATTCTTTGCTGTACTACCTCTAAACAAACTGTTTGAAGTTTTTTCTTATTTGATTTTCTACTCTGCTTTGCACTGCTGGGTATGGTTCCAATAAAATCCCATTGAAATTATACCAGAAATATTACGTGAGTCAATCTATATAACCTAGACTTAAATATTTGTGTATTTGGATATCAGTATCTTCTTGGATTATGGTACTCAGCTGGTATCCTAGCACTGGGCAGTATCCCAGAAGATGAGTCATATCCTTGCTGCTGCTGCTGCTGCTACTACTACTACTACTACTACTACTACACACACACACACACACACACACACACACACACACACACACACACACACTCTAGATAACTTAATGAGTCCCATAGTAAAAATGGCTATATTCATTGGTCACAAAAATTTACTATTTAGTAGAGAGAAAAGATCCTTAGAGTGAGTGGTTTTGAAAGTCAGCAGGGGATAGTGCCTTCTGAAATGGATATCATTGGATATTTCTCAGAGATAGTGAGAAACGGACTGTTAAATAACTGACAATGGTTACAATGAAATGGTTACAAAGTTTAGATCTAGCTCCTATACTCAAGGGACCCATTGGAATTTAACTTTTGTTTTCTTAATTTAATGTCAATACAATGCTATGCTCACTTTATGATTGATAACATTTTCTCTAGCTTACCATCTTGTTTCATCTTCAATATCCCAGTTATCATTCTATCAAGTTATTTACCATGTGTTGCATATGTCTTGTTTCCTCAAGAAAATCCTCCCTTGCCTGGGGACAATGGAAAATTTTTCCACTTCTTCGTATTCTTCACAATGTTTGGCACAGGGCTATGCCTGAAGTAGGCTGTAATCAAATATCCATCGAGTTGTTGAAATAAATTTCAGTAGTATTTTTGGAAGGTTGAGGGGACAGAGTTTTCAGAGCATGCTGCCAATAACTACCTATGAGATCACAGACAAAAATCATCTCTTCTAGATTGAATTGTGTTTGTAAAATTCATGTGTTACACAAAATGCTTTCAAAAGATGCATCTAGCTAGACGGACCATATAATATATTGTCTAAACTAGGATTTTTTAAGAGTAAACTTGGGTTCCATTAAAAAATGCACAAATAAAAAAAGCCAAAAAACAGTACTGTCATATACTAACTAGGCATCTTGTCATATTACTTCTAGCTCATGAATTCTAAAGTTTTGTACTTTTCCATTTTGTTCATTTTTAGTTTATAATCTTAGCAATTAAAAATATAAGCAAGTGCCTCACTTTATTGTACTTTGCAGATATTGCATTTTTTTACAAATTGAATGTTTATGGCAGCCCTGCATCAAGCAAGTCTATCAGCATCATTTTTCCAATAGCCTTTGCTCACTTTGTCTCTGAGTCACATTTTGTTAATTTTCCCAGTATTTCCAACTTTTTCATTATTATTATGTTTGTTATGGTGATCTGTGATCTTTGTTGTTCCTATTGCAAGAAGATTATGACTTGCTGAGGGCTCAGATAATGATTAGCATTTTTTAGTAATAAAGTTTTTAAATTTTTTTTTAGACATATGGCTATCACAAACTTAATGGACTATAGTATAGTGTACACATAACTTTTATATGCACTGGAAAACCAGAAACTTTGTGTGACTCACTTTATTATGATATTTATTTATTGTGGTGGTCTGAAACCAAACCTGCTATATCTCTGAGGTCTGCCTATATAGAGTTTACCTTTTTCTGTCTGGCTTATTTCATTTGTCATAATGTTCTCAAATACTGTATGATCTTACTAATATGTGAAATCTTAAAAAAAAAAAAAAGTCAAACATAGAAACAGAGTAGAATGGAGGTTGCCAGGGACTGGGTCTGGGGAGATGTTGGTCAAAAGTTACAAACTTTCAGTTATAAGATGAATAAATTAAGGATATCAATATACAGCATGATGACTATAGTTAATAATATTGTGTTGTAGGGTTGAAATTTGCTAAGAAAGTAGATCTCAAGCATTTTCAATATACACACACACACAAATGGTAACTCTGTGAGGTGATGGGTATGTTAATTAGCTTAATAGTGGTAATAATTTCACAATGTATGTGTATATCAAATCATTATGCCATGCACTGACATTTGTATGCATTGACAGTTTTATCAATTATATCTCAATAAAGCTTGAGAAAAATGAGCATAGAATTTTCAATCCAAAAATCCTCAGCACAAATTCCATTTCTGCAACTTACTATCTCTGTAATTCTGGGCAAATATTTTATTTTCCTTGAGTCTCTATTTCTTCCAATTATGAGAAAAAATAGTAATATTGTGTTGTTTCTTGTGGTTATAATAAGAATGCAATAAAATTAGATATATAAAAAGACTTAACATGGTGACAGGCACACAATAACCAAAATGAATGATAAAAGTTATTACTATTATGACTACTTTTATTATTATAATTGCTATTATAATTATTGAAATTATTTTTCTTTCGTTGGGCAACCAGTGCCATTGGTCTTTGAATTTCATCATTAGCTGAACATATTACCTAATTTGATTTACATATCACAGTTTCATAAATTGCACCAGTTGCTGGCAAAATGTGCTACTTTCTCTATCTCAAGATAATTTGTTAGACTTCTCATTATCCAAATCATACATTGTAACGTTGGCTTATAGTGACCACTGTTTTAATGATCTGCTTTGAAAGCTCCTTTTGCAGGACCTGCAAAAACACTTCCTTTTGCACTTGTTTCCAAAGTCTCTTATGAAAGGACTCCACCAATTTATTTAGCACAGCTAATTGTAGGTCACAACTGAAGAGTGAATGATTATGTAATTTGTATCAAAGTACAGTTGGTATTCATGGGTGATTGGTTACAGGAACCCCCATGGGTACCAAAATCTATGGATGCTCAAGTCCATTATATAAAATGGCCTAGTATTTTCATATAACCTATGCACATCCTCCCATATACTTTAAGTCATCTCTAGTTCACTTATAATACCAAATACAATGTAAATGCTATTCAAATAGTTGCCAGGGTGTGGCAAATTCAACTTTTGCTTTTTGGAAGTTACTAGAATTTTTTTTTTCAAATATTTTCAATCCACAGTTTGTTAAATCTACAGATCCCACAGATACTGAGGGCCAACTATAGTCACAAGGAAACACAAATCTAGCTAATTAAAAGATGGCAAAGATGAGGGAGGTGACTAACATGAAAAATGCCTCACCTTATACTGAAAAGATAACTTCTGGGAACTAGGTTTTGTGTGAAATAGCCTCCAAAGAGAATTTTATAAGACAGGACTTCATAAAAGAAGAATCTCCCAAACATATATAGTGCAGAAGTGATGTATATTTCTTATAAAAATTTCTAGTGAGCTAACTTTATTCTTTATTATTACTTTAAGGGTACTGAACTCCTCATTGTTGGTGCTGTAAATCAGTCAATAAATACTTAACAACAGTATAAATTATGTACGATAGGAAAAGTGAGTGTTGCAGGGAAGTACATAGACTAATGGGTCTGCTTACAGAATACCATAAAGATTAAACATCCTGAATATTTACCAGTTGGGCTACATTAACTGAGGAATGAACCTTAAAAAATCATCCTCTTACATTCTGGGAATGGCTTTTGAAAAGCCAATGGGTGATATATGTGAAAATCATTTGGTAACTCTAATCAAAACGCCCTTAAGTATATAACCTATAATATAATCTTTATCAGAATGAGGTTTGTAAAGTGTAAAGCAGTTTGGATAAAGTTTACAAGAGTTTTAATGAGAGTTTATGTCTTATTTACTATTTGAAATGTCTTTACTGAGCTTTACTATTTAAATTATACTATAATTTATTCATTTGTTTTCTTAATGCTTAGATCTAATTTACCGAACAAAGATTACTCATTTTTACCTAGAACCATTATTTTTAGTGGTTTGTTTGAATAATCAAAACAACACATAGATACAGTAAAATAATAAAGAATTTCAAAGGAAGTAATACTATAGGTTAATGTTTGTTATGCCTATAAAGTATGGGTTTATGTTTTCTCTATATTTACTTCTGATATCCAACAAATTATAAATTCTAAACAGAAATGTTAGGCACTTCTGCTTGATTCGCTAATGTGGGAAATTCATATGGAATACTCCAAAACCACATAGAGCAGTTTCTTAGACAGTCTGTAGTGCAAAAGTCAGATAGAAATAGGCATGGAAAAAAACAAGAAGCTAAACACTGAAATGACATATTGTCTTTAAATTGAAGTACCCCTACCCCTTCCCTAATCCATTTTAAATGGCCATAAAATAATTTTCTTTTAAGAAAACTGATTTTGGAAACCTGATTTATTCATATAAGGGCATGCATTGATCTTATATTACAGATGATTATTCAACTTCTACTTCACTTTGGATGCTTAAAGGTAGGCATTGTGTGTAACTGAAGATATAACATAAAATAGAAACCATGCTGACAATTTCTCTATGCTCTCTATTTCTTAGATAGGACTCTCAATCCAGCAACTTGAAATAAGATCTTATAAACCCCATTAGGAAGCAGATTAGCAGAAGGTTTTGGCATAAAACAAACTTGGGTTCTTTTTTAAGCCCCTAATTTACCATTGTTTGTGAGTTTATTTTCATTAGTCAATTTATTCAAGCTTATGTCTGTACCCAATTTTGACCCAACACTTCATAGAAAACTAATATTATGTCAATGTATGCCAGGAGTTAGACAACTAATGCCCAAAGGCCAAATCCAGCCTGTAGCTGATTTTCCCAAATAAAATGTTACTGGAGCACAGTCATGCCCATTAGCTGATGCATTATCTACAGCTTCTTTCACTCCACAACATCGAAGTTGAGTAATTGCCACAGAGACGGTATGGTTTGTGAAGCTTAAACTATTGCCTCCCTGGAATTTGTCAAAAGAAAAATTGGTGACTCTTGATATATAATTATTAAGTCATAGATTATTAGAATTGAGAAGAACGTGTTTATCCTCCTATACAGCCTCATTTGACCAAAGAGAAGCCTCAGTAAGATGATAATTTGCTCAATGCTACAAAACTAATCAAGGATAATAGTAGCTTAGATTATGAGCCCGTTCCTACTTCCTGATCCATTAGACCTTGTGCTCTAACTTAGGTAGTAGAGAATAAAGCAGACTTCTCACATAACTGATTACAGAGGATTTTGACAATGCACTTAGTAATCACATCAAAGCTTTTGGAAACAAATGTTCTTACAAGCTACTACACTCAGCATGGCAAAGGAACATTTAATATCTAATTGCAATAATTATCTCAGCCCTTCTTTAACTTTTTTTCCCCTTCCTCTAACTTCCTTCTTTTACCTTTGTTCTATATTGTGTGTGTATTTTATGGTATATATTCTACTATATATTTTTTGAAAAATGTTGTGTATTTTAAGGTATATATTTTAAGGTAAAGTACGTGTCAGCATAGATCAAAAAATAAAGAATGGTTTCTACACGATTCAGAAACCGTGAATGTCAAGTTATTGCTGTAACCGCTAGAAATATTTAAATGAAAAAGTCTCCTCAAATTACCGTTTGAAAAAAACTGTAGCCAGTGCCTTGTGATTTAATAGCTACAGTTTTGCATTTGCAAATGAGTATGCTTATCTCTTTTAACTACCAGAGTACATTTTAGTAATTCCTTTGTAAAGCACTCTAATAATCATTACTGATTAATGCAGCTGTTATCTGCATGTTTCCAACGTATTTAAGAATTTGTTTTGAAATTGTATACTCGTAGGTTAATCTCCAGAGTGAGTTAGTTATATGTTAAATATGATTTACAGGTGGAAAAAAAGTGGCGCAGATACTTAATTTGACTTCATAATTATCAGACATCAAACATGTGGCAGAACTGGAGAAGGAGTTTATGGCACCTTGCTCAGAGTTTATACTCCTCAGCAATACCTATTGTAAGGTCCAAGAAAAATATTGTGTACATACTTTTTAAAATTGTTTCCTACATTTGGCTACTGAATAAAAATTATTATGAAAATGTGTATTAGGTGATAATAAGCTTCTTGAAACTAGAAATATTAATGAAAAGAAAAACTTTATACCTGTGTAGACTTTATAACTCATAAAGCAATTTCAACATATATTAACTAATTTTAATATTTTAAGTTTCATTTATTTAACTATTTTGTACATATAACATATATACAGAGATATCATATACATACACAAACACACGTATTTGCTGTTCAGTGCTTTATTACAACATCTACCATCATACAGGTCAAAAAATAGAATGTTTCCAGGACCCAGGAGCCTCCCTCATAACCTTCCCTGTGACAAAATCCTTCCTTTCCTCCAAAGACAGCCCCAGACCTGATGTACATAGTGATCATTTTCTTGCATTGATTTGGTTTTACAACATAAGCATGAATCTCTAAACGCTATAGTTTTGCCTGTTTCCTAAATTTTCTATAAAACAAATTATACAACAGTCTTTTGTGTCTGGCTTCTTTCATTTATGCTTGCGAAATTCATGCATGTTGTTCATTTGTATCGCTACATAGCATTTAGTTATATGAGTATAGCACAATTTATATACACTCTACTATGAAAAGATATGCGGCTTATTTCCAGTTTGGGGATTTTATGAATAATGAATAATACATCAATTAATATTTTGTCCATTTTTTGTGCACATATGTATGCTTTTACATTAGATAGATACTGAGCAATAGAACTATTGGGTCTGTGGGTGTGAGTTTATTCAACATTGGTAGATAATACAAAATGATTTGCCAAAGGAACTACATAAATTTATACGGCTCCTAGAATTTTAAGAGTTGTTGTTGGTCCACAGCCTCACCAATACTTGTTATTATTTTCTTATTTTTAGTCATTCTGTTGGGTGTGCCGTTGTACCTCACTGTGTTTTTAATACCCAGTTCCCTCTTTTCTAGGGAGATTAAACACATTTATTAGCCATTTCTATACACTTTTTTTGAAGAAGATGTTCAAATATCTAGTTTATTTGACTGTAAGGTTGTTTGTCTTTTTTCCTGTTTTTTTTGCAGGAGATCTTTTTATATTCTGGAAACAATTATTTGGTGTATATTTAGCACACATATCTTCCATCACTCTGTGTATTGCTGGCTCTTTCCCTTAAAAGAAACTTTTTTTCTTTTTCTTTCACAAAAAGAAAACAAAAATTTTAATATGGTCAAAATATTTTTTATTTAGTGTTTTTTATTCTGTTCTGTTTAGTAGGTTCTTTCCCCTGTCCAAGGCATTAAAATATTATTCTGTATTAAATTCTAGATGCTTAAATTTTCTTCTTGCACAATTTAATTTGCTATAATCCAAAATTAAACTTTGCATACAGTGTGAGATAGGGGTCAATATTTCTTTCCATATGGATTTAGTATTGTCTGAGCATGATTATTTCAGAAAGACTGAACTTCTCAACTGTTTTGCCATGACATTTTAATCATGTATCAAGTGGTCATATGTGTATGGGTATTTATTCTTTGCCCTTTATTCTGTTCTTCTGATTGGTTTGTCTTTTCCTGAACAATACCTCATAATTCTAGTTCCTGCAATTTTAAAATAAACCTTGATATCTGGTAGAGCAAATTTTCCTACCTTGTTCTCTTTCTTCAAATATACTTTGGCCACCCTTAACCCCTGTGTTTCTATAAATTTGAAAATCGTCTTGTCAAGTTTCAAAACAAAAAGTTTATGGGCTTTAATTTTAATAAACTTTTTGTTGAAGTATGATATATGTAAAAATATGAACAAAATGTTCAATGAGATTCATTTTTACCTGGTTAATATATTCATTTAATAAGTATACAGATTTAAAAATAGACTATTACCCGCCTACCAGAAGCTCCCCTTAATGCCTTAGCTAGTCAACAGCACCCCATAAAGCTAACTGGTTATTCTTATTTTAACACCACACTATTAATTTCTCCTGTGCTTGGACTTTCTATTTGCTTGAGAGCAAATATATGATGTGCCTAGGTGTTTGTATGTTTGTTTGCATTTAGACTGTTAGTGTTTAGTTGGTGTTTGCTGAGATTTTTAAATCTGTGGATCGAAGTCTATGAACATATTTGGAAAATTATCAACCAATATGTCTTCAAATGTTGCAACTGTTCCATTTTTTTTCTCCTGTCCATGTAAGGCCCCAGCTACACTTATATTATATATTTCCACCTTGTTTTATGTCTCTTTTCTCTATTTTCTTCTTTGTGTCCCAATCTGTATTTTCTCTACTAACCTTTCTTTTAGTTCAATAATCCACTTTTCTGCTATGACCAATCTAGTTTTCTAAATAATTTATTGCATATGTTTATTTAAGTTTTTTCCAATTTGATTATTTTTTCTTGAGTAAAATCATTCATATTTTCTCTATTTTCTTAAATTTTTTGTAGTTCAAAAAATATATACATTCCAATCTGATAGCTCCAGTATCTAGATCACTTATTGGTTCTTTATTTTATTTTATTTGGAGAAAGGGGAGATCATCTTTTCATTCTTTCTTGGAATGCCTGGCAATTTTTATTGATTGCCAACTATTGAGTATGGACAATTGTTGAGGGTTAGGTAATTATAATTTTTTTCAGGGAGGGTTTAAAAAAATCTGGAAAGCAGATATTGTGGGAATAGAGTGTGGTAAATAGTTTTCTCTTACTCCTAAAATAATCTTTATTCCTAGTGTTTAACTCCTGAGTTTCCACTGAAAGCGTGGGCTGTTAACAAGTTTCCTCCATCCTGTTTAGTCAGGATCTCCAACTTTGTCTCCCAAGGCTATAAGACTCCTAAAACTTCTGGTCAGCTCTTTAGCTACCCAGCTATTGCTGTCTGCTTGGTCTTGTCCCACATATGCACAGCTATGCTTGGTCAAATATCTCAAAGGGAAAACGTTGGGCATTTTGCTCTGCACCAAGAACTTGGCTTAGAAGCTCTGAACTCTTAATTTCTGTATCCTCAAACCAATGAGGTTGCAGCAAGCTCTACGCTGTTGAGTTTTGCTTGTTTTCTATTTCTTACTCTGGGAATCAGCAAATGCCAATCTTGGCCCTCTCAAATCCTGGATCTTTTGGTTTCTCTTTTAAATCTTCAGATAGTTTTTGTTTGTTTTCAGTTTTCAAAGCTGTTCTCAGTTGAAGAGTCACTATGACTTTTCTGTCAAGATCAAAATCTCAGTCTTCTCACCTAAAATCTAGATCATATCATCTCCCTCATCTCAAGCAATTCAGCTGCTTTGAAATTAATTCTCTCATTTTCCGAAACTTTTGACTCCTCCCTATTCTGTATGCTCTATCCTATAAGTACACAGGTGGATCCAAAGCCCACCAATTGTAAACACAAGTCCTTCCCTAACCCTCCAAGATCAGCCACAACCCTTTTGACTGCCCTCTTCCCACTTCCTCACCTCTTATTTATTCCTCAAAGAATTTCATTCTCATTTCAAATCCCCTCACCCCATTGAATTTACTTAATATTGCCAATTACCTCTTTGTTGCTAAATAACTAGTTTTCTGACTCTTTTTCTTTTTGACTGCTTACCAGCTTTTAACAGTCAACTACTTCTTCATCTTAAAATATTGTTATTGTTTGGACATTGTCTCTCCTAGTACTGTTTCCAACACTTTGTCTTACTTCTCTGTTGGATTTTTCAATTTCGTTTGCAAGCTCTAATCTAATCTTCCAATCTCATGTTTAAAATTTGCTTTTATTATTAAATATTCTGTCCATATAAAAGAATATGTTCTCTATTTTTTATCTTTCTCTCTCCTAACAATGTTGGTTGTCATTCTGATTTTGTGATTATTGCCCTGCTTTTTTATTTGTTTTTCAATATATGTATGTGTTCTACCAACATATTGAAAGTTTTGCCTACTTTCAATTTTATATTGATGGCAGTATACAGTATGTATTCTTCTCTTTTCCCCCAATAATGTTGACTTGAGATTCATTCATGTTGAAACTATGCTTAATTCTCACTTTTATGTTATTGAAGTTCCAAACATTATTAATTTTCTTATAGATAAACCCTTGGATTTTTTGTTTCTTTTTTTTCTTTTACAAATAATGCTAATTGAATGTTCTTATACATGTCCTTTGGTACACAAGTATACACATTTATTTAAGTATATACTTAGATCTACAATTGGGAAATTCTATGACATGAATACTTTCAACCTTACAAAATAATTCTAAACTTAATATTTAAATTACTTGTGCCAATTTTCATTATGTAAAAATTCTTGTTCTGTTGTTCTATATTCTTACCAACATTTGTTATTATCTGACTTTTTGATCTTTGTCAATCCATGGTTGCTCTTCCCATGTCTTAAAATGTTAGTATTTTTACTAGTCACTTAGAAATCACTCTCACATCATTCAGAAGGGATAAAATCCTCTCCCATTGTTATATTTATCACTTATATCTTTATGGTTCAAAATGCATATTTTCATCTCAAACTTTCCTGCTCTGAGTTTTATATCCATTTCTAATTGTTTTCTTGACACTTTTTCTTGAATATATCACAAGAAATAAAAGTTCATTGTGTCCAAAAGTGAAATCATCTACCTTACTAGAATTGTTGTTCTTCCTATGATCCCTAACTCAATAAAGTGTACCACCAAGCATCAAGTCACCTAAGTAAAAAATACGGACAGAATCTTGAATCACCTCTCTCCTTAACTGCATACTCTCAATCAGCAAGTCCTGTTTGCTTTATCTATAACTGATTTCTCTAATCCATTTACTTCTCTATGTCTCTGTTGAAAATGTCTACTTCCAGACATAAATAACACCTGACATCAGGCAGTCATAATAAGGATGGTGCAGAGGGACACCCTGGTAGAGGATGTGCCCTACTCACCTCCTAGTGGAAAAAATATATATATATTACTGTTATAAACATGAAAGAACTGGGGAAAATTATAGAAAACTAGCTATGTAAATAAACAAGTTCAGCTTTATTAATTTTAGGACATTTAAAAATCATAGTAGATTCATAAGGATAAGAAATTTGAAGTAAAGGATGACTCTGTCTTGGTGTAACATACTTGGTGATGGCATTTTAATTGTAACATCAATATCCAGCTCATTTCCTGCTGTTTTGCTCTCACTATCTTGTTTGCACTGTGAACGTTTACACAGTTTTGCAAACTTAAGTTTATGTGTTCTTTACTTTCCTTTGGTAGTTCAATATTTTGGCTGTCTTTATTATTTATTTTTTTTGGCCTGGAAAAATGTGATTAATTATAATTTATTTCAAAACAACATCTCTTTCTTTGAATCTTTCTGGCAAGCTCTCAGTAATTATGCCTCTCTAAAAGCTTAAAACCACTGGTATCTATCTTCCTGGTCCCTTATTTCAGTTTTTGTTGTTGTTGTTGTTGTTCTCTCTCATTCTTATTCCATACACTCCAAAGAAATGTCTGAATACAATTTATCTTCCCATATATGTCTTCAGGGAGAAAATGCAGTAATCATAGAATAACATTCTTGTCTTCATATCAATGAATAATTTATAGTGGGTTTTCACAATAAATTATTCATTGATATTCAATTTATACATTAATCTTGTTGATTTGTTATATATATGTATATATACAAACAGTATACATGACTGTGTATAACAATGTATATGAGTATATAAAAATAATACATAGATATACACATTCCTGAGTGAGAAGGACCCACTCATCCATGCTTGTTATGCTAACTGTATTATTTAGGGCATATAATGCTAGCTGTTTCAACAAACAGATCCCCAAATCTTAGTGATTTAATCCAACTGAAGTTAATTTCTTGGTTATGTAAAATCCAGTAAGGTGTTCAGCAGATGGCACAGTCACCTCTATGTATTAGTTCTAATAACACTAAAGGTTTCAGTGATCTCCACTACATCAATTGAATTTATTTGGAAGATAAAGGATATGAGAGTGTGAATGATTTCATGCAAGGGTTTGTATTTTAATTTATGTTTTAATGGACCAAGAATATACATGACAGATCTCAACTCCATCATCATTAAATTGGCAAATGTTACCTGGTTTGTACCAATAACATTCTCTGCCACAATAGAAAACTAGTGGACTGAACCCTTAATTGTGTTAAATAATCCAGTCCTCCCATCCCATACTTTTCTTAGATCATAATTTCCATTTACACCTACATTTATTTACATTGCTTGAGAATTTGGTATTGTATTTATAGACCTAATATTTCCTTCTATACATATATATATATTTTTTTTTTAGGAGAAAGAGAGCACATTGCTCAGTGGATTTGTTTCATATGTCTAGCATACCATGTTATATATTCTTGGCCTCAAAGTAGTCACTTACTAATTGCTTGCTAAATTATATTTTCAGGATTGCATTATGACATGTATCTTTTCTATGAGTTATTCATTCAGACAATACTTTATATGTATATATTTGTATCCATATGGTGGTGTCCAGATAGAAAGGCAGGAAAAGATTAATAATTATAGCCTAAAAAAAGGACTAGGAAAACACTCTGGTAGAAGACTAAAATATTCAGCTTGTTTTCCACAATGATCAGAATTACAGGATTTGCTAGTTCACTTTTTCTATTTTGACATTGTCTAACACCCTCATCAATTTTGGCTCATCAAGTATTTGCATACGTATAGAAAAAGACTTTTAGATTATTATAATTTAAAGTAATTGAGATAATTTGGGTTGATTATTATTATATCAATAATATCTACCCAGTGAGTCTATTCTGAGAATAACACATGCTTTCAATAAATCATTAAACAAACTTCATTATGGTATAATAAGTCTATGAATTTTTTTTTTACTGTTTCATGAATTGTTTTTTTCCCCTCCCAAACTATTTTCTTAAGAAAATATACTTTCTAAAGTTTTCTCCATACTGCCACCAGAGTGATCTAATGTATAAATTTGATTATATTACTTCTCTTCATAGAACACTTTAGTGGCTCTGTATGACTACGAGAAAACAAGAGAGCTCTATAATCCTTTCTCTTGGTAGTCCATGTTTTACATGTCATGATCAAACAGAATTGAATTACTTAGAGTTAGAACAGGATATTATGTTGACTCTTTCTGCTCTCATTCATGCTAACTTTTTTATTTAAAATTTCTTTTTCCCTTGACTGACTTTTTTTTTAACATCTTTATTGGAGTATAATTGCTTTACAATGGAGTGTTAGTTTCTGCTTTATAACAAAGTGAATCAGCTATACATATACATATGTCCCCATATCTCCTCCCTCTTGACTGACTTTTTAATTCACACTGATCTTTCACAGCATAGGTGCCATCTTCCCAAAGAAGCTTTCTTTTATCCCCCTCTTCACAGGGATAAATAATGTTTTCCTTTATGTATATTTCCTGTGCAATGTATAAGTTTGTTTTAGAATTATTTTCTAATTTTTTTACTGGCCTTTTAGACTATAAGTTCTCAGAGGGTAACAGAGGATGATTCATTTATCATATCTTTTTCTTTTTTTTTTAACATCTTTATTGGGGTATAATTGCTTTACAATGGTGTGTTAGTTTCTGCTTTATAACAAAGTGAATCAGTTATACATATACATATGTTCCCATATCTCTTCCCTCTTGCGTCTCCCTCCCTCCCACCCTCCCTCTCCCACCCCTCCAGGTGGTCACAAAGCACCGAGCTGATTGCACTGTGCTATGTGGCTGCTTCCCACTAGCTACTTACCTTACATGTGGTAGTGTATATACGTCCATACCTCTCTCTCGCTTTGTCACAGCTCACCCTTCCCCCTCCCCATATCCTCAAGTCCCTTCTCTAGTAGGTCTTTATTCCCCCTCCCCATATCCTCAAGTCCCTTCTCTAGTAGGTCTATATCTTTATTCCTGTCTTACCCCTAGGTTCTTCATGACATTTTTTTTCTTAAATTCCATATATATGTGTTAGCATACGGTATTTGTCTTTCTCTTTCTGACTTACTTCACTCTGTATGACAGACTCTAGGTCTATCCACCTCATTACAAATAGCTCAATTTCATTTCTTTTTATGGCTGAGTAATATTCCATTGTATATATGTGCCACATCTTCTTTAGCCATTCATCCGATGATGGACAATTAGGTTGTTTCAATCTCCGGGCTATTGTAAATAGAGCTGCAATGACCATTTGGGTACATGACTCTTTTTGAATTTTGGTTTTCTCAGGGTATATGCCCAGTAGTGGGATTGCTGGGTCATATGGTAGTTCTATTTGTAGTTTTTTAAGGAACCTCCATACTGTTCTCCATAGTGGCTGTGCCAATTCACATTCCCACAAGCAGTGCAAGAGTGTTCCCTTTTCTCCACACCCTCTCCAGCATTTATTGTTTCTAGATTTTTTGATGATGGCCTTCTGACTGGTGTGAGATGATATCTCATTGTAGATTTGATTTGCATTTCTCTAATGATTAATGATGTTGAGCATTCTTTCATGTGTTTGTTGGCAGTCTGTTAATTTATCATATCTTATCCACAGTGATATACCTAATACAGAGTAGGTGTTCAGTTAATATTATTTTTTGAATTAAATCGGACTAATAACATAATATAGCACAGGGCATGGAAATACTGTCAAATGTTACAAATATTATTGAAATCTGTGTTTGATATCTAAATAATTCAGAGATTAATATACCTATTACTTAAAAGATATCAGTAATCATAACTTGGGTTCTGATTTCCAATAATCGACAACAATTCTTTGGCAAAATCATTGTTGTACCAGGTTCCCCTGGGACAAGTCTGCTTCAGGTTTGAAATTTTGAAAGTTAAAATTCCTCCTTCTAATCTGTATTACAAATAACTCTAAAATTGTTGGGAGTATTCCATGAAAAATAAGTGTAAAAATAAATGTTAATAAGTAGCTTCTTCCACTGTTATTCTTGGTAGAATTCTATTCTTAATAATCCAGTATAGGTCTGTCTAGGGAGATAGGGAATTAAAGAGGAGGCAAAACATTTACATGGAGAAACAGCACACAACTCTGGTATTCAGACTTTAAAAAATCTACATAAAACTTTCTTCCAAGAAAAAAGTAGTTACAGAGAAACTCAATATATAAGATTGATAACTACATCCCTACTTAGGTTGAAGTGGTCCTGGGAGAGGAGTCCTGTTTAACTGGCTGGTGTACACCATGTTGGCTTGAGGCCAGTTTGTGAAAGAGTTAGGACTTCTACATTCTGAAAACAGCTCATTCAAATCATCTGACTTATTACCTTAGTGAAGATATCTTTTTAATCAAGTAAGAGTCACTGGAATACTTAATTTCATTTTGTTCTAAAATTAAATGCAGACATTCTTAATCTCATTTGCTTGTATCATATAATTGGACTTACTTTACAATTTTCTTCTCTGTTGCTTTTAAACATATTGTGCTTAATTTTTCTTTCTTTTTTTTTTTGATATCTGCTGTCCTAATTAAATTTTTTTTGTTTGGTGAATTATACAATTACTAATCAAAGTTTCCAGGTATGGGTTTATTTGTATTTATATTGCTTAGGAATTAGTGTCTTTCTACCATCTAAGAACTCTTATCTTTCTCAGTTAATGAAAATTCACTGAATCTCTTCACATAATAACTCCTTCTGTCAAAAATATTTTTTTTTCTTTTTTTTTCTTATGAAGCTCAATTCAAATTATGTTGTGTCATCTACTACCTTCCAAGTTTTCTTTACCTCTCTTTCATATTTTCATATCTATCTCTTTATACTGTATTCTCCTAATTTTCTCATTTTAATCTTCTAATTCACTAGTTAGCTGTTTAATCTACTTATGAATTTTATTTTATTTCATTGATTGTATTTTATGTCTAAAAATTCAGCATGTGTCTATGTAAAAATCTATCTACACTTATTTTGTAGTGTTTTTCTTTTATTTGGCTTTTAGTCCTTCAAAATATACCTGTTAACATTGTAAGCATATTTATGTTACAGTTACTTTCAGATTATTCAACTATTCTCAGTTCTTGGGCTATTGCTCTTTATGTGTGGACTCTTTCTTGTAATAGTGTGTTTTCTCATGTGGTCTGTAATTATTTTGTATTCATGTTTTCCTGTTCAGCTTGTGTCTTTTATTCTGTATGGTTTCTGTATATCCTGAGTTATCAAAGTATTTAAATAGAATGGTTTCTGTTTGGCTTCTGTGAAGTATCTCAGGAATTTCAATTGTCCTACCAGATTTTATCTATTTCTTCTTTTGCAATCCTTGCACCATGTAGGTGTTATAAATTTGGATTCCTTACTTAAATACATACATGTCTGGGGTTTTAATATTTATTTCCTCACCCAAAGCTGAGAAATAAGAAAAAAACATTTATAACTTTGATGAATAATGGACAAATTTTGTTTAGATCATGAGGATGGGTAGTACTTTGGGGCTCACTTTAAGCAATAGGAAAAGTTCTAGTTTCTTCTATAACTTTGATTCATAATTGGATCTTCAGAATCTCTTCCTGGTCTAAACACTTCATGGATCCCTACCTTATCAGCCTTGCCTACCATGTTGATTTAATTTCTTTATTTCAAGCATCTGGGTGAATTGTCTTTCTTTGGTATGACTTGGGTGTGCATTTTAAATGTTTTATCAATCACTTTGTGTGTGTGTTTGTGTGTTAGTTGATAGGGTGAAACATTTGAGTACAGTCTGCCATGTTGTCTGAATCTAATTATTTGTTTTAGAGAAGAAATTATTTAGTTATGAGCAGTAATGGGCATAGAGTAAATAAGCATGGAGGACAAAAAAAATTTCCTCTCTATTTCTAGATAAATCAGAATATACATCTTCTTTTAAATGATTTAAAAATTATATACATTACACTGCATAAAGACCCTTTTTATTTTTCTTAGGTTGGATATCTGGAAACATTATTCCAATATCTTTCATGAAGATACTAAGCTGCTAGAAGGGCTTTTTATATTATTGCTCTGAAATTTGGAGAACTGTTGGATTCATTGAAAGAAAGATAAAATCCATCTAAACATGTCTCTAACTGAATTATTTTCCATTCTCCTCCTGATAGACTTTCAGCTATTATTGAAAAAATAGTTTTTGAGCTTTGGAACATCTTCAGCAAATATGCTCGCTACAGGGAAAAATCTGAACTTTCTTAAATCTATGAATACATGTCTAGTTTGAAGGTCAATATTTCCTACTGAAAAAAAATATATGAGGTGTGACAAAGAGATAAGCTTGATTTTCAACAAATACACAATACTATATATACTCTAAATGATTTTGTTTAGACTCTTTGCTTCTACTTACTAATGCAGAACTTTAGCTACTGCTGTGCCTCCCTACTCATTTCTTTATAGTATTATTGGAAACATCTAGAAGGTTTCAAACAGTTACCATGAGGGGTCTCCAGGTTCTACCTGCTCCTTCTTCCCCCAAGTAATTAACTTCTTCTCCTTCATTCCTTGGCTTCCCAAGTAGTGAACACTTCAGGTTCATTCTCCACTCCATTACCCCCTTTAGATCCCATCATGACTCCAACACAGCAGACATCCTTTCTTTACTGTGCACCCACTGTGTTATTCTAACCCTTCTACTGGCCATGGAATGTGCTTGGCATGCAGGTTCTGCTGCCTGAACTGTTGCACTTGATTCTTTGGTTTGCCCACAATTTTTTTTGTAAAATAGGGAAAATTATTTTCATTTCTTTACATTTTACTCAAAAATGTAATGAGAAGCCAGAGCTACTTGTTCTCCAAGGTCTTACAACAGTCATAGGAAACCCCCAATGTAATTTTCCCTACCTCTATGTGACTCAAGTACTTGTCAGTTAGAGACTGGGTCAAAAGAAACCAAATTTCCTTAGTCTTTCTTTGAAAGAGACTTCTGTCAATTCAGTTCTGTCCCATAGCTTTTGCATACATGGCAGTGACCACAATATAGAACATATCTGAAAGCAGACCCTGAACAGAAAAAGAGCATACGTAAAAAATAAAACAAAAACAAGAAACTGATAAAATCCAAATAAAGTAATTTATTTATATGTTAGTATTATACCATCATTAAAATTTTCTTAGTTTTGGTTCTAGGGTTCAAGATGGTGGAGGAGATGGATGTGTGTACACTTCTTCTTGAGAGAACACCTAAATTACAACTAACTGCTGAACAATCATCAACAGGAAGACATAGGAATTCACCAAAAAAGATACCCCATAACCAAAGACAAAGGGGAAGCCACAATGAGATGGTAGGATGGGCACAGTCACGATAAAATCAAATTCCATAACTGCTGGGTGGGTGACCCACAAACTGGAGAACAATTATACCACAGAAGTCCACTCATTGGAGTGAAGCTTCTGAGCCTCATGTCAGGTTTCCCAACCTGGAGATCCAGAAATGGGAGGAAGAATCCCCAGAGAATCAGACTTTGAAGCCCAGTGGAGTTTGATTACAGGACTTCGACAGGACTGGGGTAAAAAGAGACTCCACCCTTGGAGGGCACACACAAAATCTTGTGTGCACCAGGACCAAGGGGAAAGGAGAAGTAACTCCATAGGAGTTTGAACGAGACCTATCTGCTAGTGTTGGAAGGTCTCCTGGGGGGTGGGGATGGCTGTGGCTCACTGTGGGGCCAAGAACACTGGCAGAAGAGGTTCTAGGAAGTACCCATTGGTGGGAGCCCTCCTGGAGTTTACCACTAGCCCTACCAAAAAGCCTGTAGACTCCAGTGCTGGAACACCTCAGGCCACAGAACCAACAGGGAGTGAACACAGCCCAACCCATAAGCACAGAAGTGGATGAAAGTTTTACTGAGCTCTGCCCAACAGAGCAACATCCAGCTCTACCTACCACCAGTCCCTCCCATCAGGAAGCTTGCACAAGCCTTTTAGATAACCTCATCCACCAGAGGGCAGAGAGCAGAAGCAAGAAGAACTACAATCCTCTAGCCTGCAGAAAAAAATCACAAAATCACCAAAAGATAGACAAAATGAAAAGGCACAGGATTATGTCCCAGATGAAGGAACATGATGAAACTCCAGAAAAACAACTAAATCAACTGGAGATAGAAAATATTCCAGAAAAAGAATTCAGAATAACGATAGTGAAGATGATCCAGGACCTTGGAAAAAGAATGGAGGCAAAGATTTACAAGATGCAAGAAATGTTTAACAAAGACCTAGAAGAATTAAAGAACAAAGAGAGATGAACAATATAATAATTGAAATGAAAAACACACTAAAAGGAATCAATAGCAGAATAACTGAGGCAGAAGAATGGATAAGTGACCTGGAACACAGAAAGGTGGAAAACTCTGCCATGGAACAGAGAAAGAAAAAAGAATGAAAAGAAATAAAGACAGTCCAAGAGACCTCTGAAACAACATTAAGCACATCAACATTAACATTATTGGGGTCCCAGAAGGAGAAAAGGGAGATAATTCACATTATCGTGGTCCCTGAAAAACTATTTGAAGAAAAAAGCTGAAAACTTCCCTAACATGGAAAAGGAAACAGCCACTCAAGTCCAGGAAGTGCAGAGAGTTCCAGGCAGGATAAACCCAAAGAGGAACATGCCAAGACACATAGTAATCAAATTGACAAAAATTAAAGACAAAGAAAAATTATTAAAAGCAACAAGGGAAAAACAACAAATAACATACATGGGAACTCCCATAAGGTTAACAACTGATTTCTCAGCAGAAACTCTGAAAGTCAGAAGGGTGTGGCATGATATATTTAAAGTGATGAAAGGGAAGATCCTATAACCAAGAATACCCTATGCAGCAAGACTTTCATTCAGATTTGATGGGGAAATCAAAGCTTTACAGACAAGCAAAAGCTAAGAGAATTCAGCACCACCAGACCAGCTTTGCAACAAATGCTAAAGGAACTACTCTAGGTGGGAAAGAGAATAGCAATTTAAAGCAACCTTGTAAATATATAGACTGCTGTATCAAAACCTTATGGGAACAGCAAACTCAAAAACTACAATAGATACAAAAAAACAAAAAAGAAAAAGCAACCCAAACAAGACACTAAACATGATCATCAAACCACAAGTGAAGTGAACAAAAGAAGGAAAGAAAAAAAGACCTGCAAAAACAAAGTCAAAACAATTAAGAAAATGGCAATAGGAACACACATATTGATAATTACCTTAAATGTAAATGGAATAAATGAGCTAACTAAAAGACACTGACTGTCTGAATGGATATGTAAACAAGACCTGTATATATGCTGTCTACAAGAGACCCACCTCAGACCTAGGAACACATTTATAAGAGACAAAGAAGGACACTACATAACAATCAAGGGGTCAATCCAAGAAGAAAATATAACAATTTTAAATATATATGCATCCAACATAGGAGTACCTCAATATATAAGGCAAATACTAACAGTCATAAAGGGAGAAATTGACAGTAACACAATAATACTGGGGAACTTTTACACCCCACTTTCATCAATGGACAGATCATTCAGACAGAAAGTCAGAAAGGAAACACAGGCCTTAAATGACACATTAGACCAGATGGACTTAATTGATATTTATAGAGCACTCCATCCAAATGCAGAAAAATACATATTCTTCTCAAGTGCACACTGGACATTCTCCAGGATTGACCACATCCTGGGCCACAAAGCGAGCCTCAATACATTTAAGAAAATTGAAATTGTATCAAACATCTTTTCCATCCACAATGCTATGAGATTAGAAATAAACTACAAAAAAAAAAAAAAGCACCAAAAAACACAAACCCATGGAGGCTAAACAATATGCTACTAAACAACAAATGGATCACTGAAGAAATCAAAGAGGAAATCAAAAAATACCTAGAAACAAATGAAAATGAAAATAAAATGATCCAAAACCTACAGGATACAGCAAAAGCAGTTCTAAGCAGAAAGTTTATAGCAATGCAATCTTACTTACCTCAGGAAACAAGAAAATTCTTAAAGAAACAACCTAACCTTACACCTAAAGCAACCAGAGGAAGAAGAACAAACAAAAGCAAAAGTTAGTAGAAGGAAAGAAATCATAAAAATCAGAGCAGATATAAATGAAATAGAGATGAAGAAGACAATAACAAAATCAATGAAATTAAAAGCTGGTTCTTTGAAAAGATAAAACTGATAAACCTTTAGCTAGACTCATCAAGAAAAAAAGAGAGAGAACTCAAATGAATACAATTAGAAATTAGAAGGGAGAAGTTACAACTGACACCACAGAAATACAAAGGATCAAAAGAGACTACTATATGCAACTGTTTGCCAATAAAATGGACAACCTGGCAGAAATGGACAAATTCTTAGAAAGGTACAGTCTCCCTAGACTGGCCCAGGAAGAATTAGAAAATATGAAGAGACCATTCACAAGCACTGAAATTGAAACTGTAATTTAAAAACTCCCAACTAATGAAAGCCCAGAACCTGAATGCTTCATAGGCAAATTCTATCAAACTTTTAGAAAAGAGCTAACACCTATCCTTCTGAAAGAGTTGAAGAGGAAGGAAAACTCCCAAACTCATTTCATGAGGCCACCATCACCGTAACAAAACCAGACAAAGATACCACAAAAAAAGAAAATTACAGGCCAATATCACCAACGAACCTAGACACAAAAATCCTCAACAAAATACGAGCAGTTCAAATACAACAATACATTAAAAGTATCATAAACCATGATCAAGTTGGATTTATCTCAGGGATGCAAGGATTTTTCAATATCCACAAATCAATCAACAAATTGAAGAATAAAAACCATATGATAATTTCAATAGATATAGAAAAACCTTTTGACAAAATTCAAAACCCATTTATGATAAAAACTCTCCAGAAAATGGGCATAGAGGGAACCTACCTCAACATAGTAAAGACCATGTATGACAAACATACAGCTAGCATCAAACTCAATGGTGAAAAGCTGAAAGCATTCCTCTAAGAAACAAGACAAGGATGTCCACTTTCACCACTTTTATTCAACATAGTTTTGGAAGTCCTAGCTATGTCAATCAGAGAAGAAAAAGAAATAAAAGGAATCTAAATTGGAAAAGAAAAAGTTAAACTGTCACTGTTTGCAAATGACATGATACTATACATAGAAAATCCTAAAGACACTACCAGAAAACTACTAGAACTCATCAGAGAATTTGGTAAAGTTGCAGGCTACAAAATTATTACACAGAAATGTGCTGCATTTCTACACACTAACAATGAAAGGTCAGAAAGAGAAATTCAAAAACAATCCTATTTATCATTGCCTCGAAAGAATAAACTACCTAAGAATAAACTTACTTAAGGAGACAAAGACCTGTACTCCAAAAACTAAAAGATGCTGATGAAAGAAATTGAAGCAAAGAAGACCCAAACAGATGGAAAGATATACCATGTTCATGGATTGGAAGAATAAATATTATACTATTGAATATTACAGTATTCAAGGCAATCCACAGATTCAATGCAATCCCTGTCAAATTAACAATGGCATTTTTCACATAACTAGAACAAAAAATCGTAAAATTTGTATGGAGACACAAAAGACCCTGAATAGCCAAAGCAATCTTGAGAAAGGAAAATGGAGTAATCAGGTTCACTGACCTCAGACTATACTACAAAGGTATAATCATCAAAAGAGTATGGTAGTGGAACAAAAATAGAACAATATCTCAATGGAACAGGATGGAAAACCCAGAAATAAACCCATGTACCTATGATCAATTAATCTATGACAACGGAGGCAAGACTATACAATGGTGGAAAGATGATCTCTTCAACAGATGGTGCTGGGAAAACTGGACAGCTACATTTAAGAAAATGAAATTAGATAATTCTGTAATACAATACACAAAAATAAGCTCAAATTGGATTAAATACCTAAATGTAAGACTGGACACTATAAAACTCCTTGAGAAAAACATAGGCAGAACACTCTCTGACATAAATTGCAGCACTATCTTTTCCTATCCATCTCCCAGAGTAATGGAAATAAAAACAAAAATAAACAAATGGGACGTTATTAAACTCAAAAGCATTTGCACAGCAAAGGAAACCATAAACAAAATGCAAAGACAACACACAGATTGGGAGAAAATATTTGCACATGATGTGACTGAGAAGGGATTGGTGTCCAAAAATTACAAACAGCTCATGCAGCTTTATATCATCAAAACAAACAACCCAATCAAAAAAATGGACAGAAGATCTAAATAGACATTTTTCCAAGGAAGACATACAGATGGCCAAGAGGCACATGAAAAGATGTTCAACGTCGCTAATGATTAGAGAAATGCAAATCAAAACTACAATGAGCTATCACCTCACACCTCACCTCACACAGCCACTTTGATGATAGTCAAAATGGCTATCAAAAAATCCACAAACAATAAATGCTGGAGAGGGTGTGGAGAGAAGGGAACCCTCCTGCACTGTTGGTGGGAATGTAAATTTGTATAACCACTATGGAGAGCAGTATGGAGGTTCCTTAAAAAACTAAAAATAGAGCTACCATATGACCCTGCAATCTTACTCCTGGGCAGTTATCCAGAGAAAAACATGGTCCAAAAGGATACATGCACCCCAATGTTCATTGCAGCATTGTTTACAATAGACAAGACATGAAAGAAACCTAACTGTCCATGGACAGAGGAATGGATAAAGAAAATGTGGTACAATGGAATATTACTCAGCCATAAATAAGAATGAATTACACCATTTGCAGCATCATGAATGGACCTAGAGATTTTCATACTTAGTGAAGTAAGTCAGACAGAGAAAAAGAATATCAGATGATATCACTTATATGTGGAATCTAAAAAGAAATGATACAAATGAATGTATTTACGAAACAGAAACAGACTCACAGACATAGAGAATGAACTTATGGTTACCAGGGGGAAGGGTGGAGGAAAGGGATAGCTAAAGACTTTGGGATTGACATGTATATGCTGCAATATTTAAAAACGATAACCAACAAGGACCTACTGTATAGCACAGGGAAATCTGTTTAATGTTATGTGGTAGCCTGGATGAGATGGGAGTCTGGGGGAGAATGGATACATGTATATGTATGGCTGAGTAGCTTTGCTGTGCCCCTGAAACTATCACAACATTGCTAATCGACTATACTCCAATATAAAATAAAAAAGTTAAAAAAGTTCTTAGTTTCAATAAATATACCATGGTTTTGTATGATATAAAATTAGGAGAAGCTAGATAATGGTTACTAATACATTTTATTAGTCTTTACAACTCTCCTGTAAATGTAAAAATATTTCAAATATTCAAGTTTGCTTTAAAAAAATTAGGTTCATTCTATGATTTAAAAGCATCATGTGAATATACCCTCTCCTGTCTCTCCTAGACCAGCTTTTACAAATGAGATACCATATTTCTAGGGAAGGAATGATGTACTCTGATTCTAAGGAGAATCTACTGTTTTATGGATGGTTTCTCCTAAAGGGAATGACTCTTGGTTAATTCAACCTTCAAGAGTCATAATTTGCTGGAAGAACATTATCACGTGTAGTGTCTCAGTCAGAACTTTAACGTTAGGAACAAGTAACATACTTGGGTACAGAAAGTTTCTGATAAGATAAGCATAAATATCTGATTTATAATTTTGCAAACCTTTTAAATTCTAAATCAGATAATCACCAGAAGCTGGCTTTCATGAATTATCTAATTCTAGATTAAAACTGTCAGTCTTTTTATAAAACAGAATAATTCAATGGTAAATATTAAATTGAAAATATAAGGAAAATCACTCTCAGAGGGCAGAAAACATTGATAAATTCTTGTAACATATTCCAGAGACCATTGCAATGCAAACTAGGCAGGCTTCAATATAAAATCTGATATCACAAGCTAATACAAACAAAACTCTGATTTTCAACTTCTCCTGTCCTGGCTATTAAAGTGGAAGGCTAGTGATGATGAAGCATTTTCTGCCTTCTGTTCCTTCCAAGAAGCATCTTCAAAGAAATAGGTGGGTGTATATTAGGGTATTTCATTACACATCCATGGAATAAAACGGGCTCTTTTCTTTCACTCTAAAGCTCTCTTCACTGAAAGAACAAATGTCATATCCCTCTGACTTTATTTTCCTTTAAGATCGATTATTCCAGGTTTGGTTTCTTCTCCAAACTGCAGAAGTAGATTAATGATGCAATTATCTTTATTTGTATTTGAATGACTCTGATGGCAAACCTCAGAGACATGCTGACTTCCCAAACTTTCTAAATAAATACCCCTTCTCACCAGTCTCAAGTAAATAGCCACCTTCCTCCCCTGAATGTTAATAACACAGTGATCTCTTAACCAATAATCAAGGAAGGCCACATTGGTATTCACTGATCCCAGACTTCTCTTGCTGAAATTTTTTTTTCTTTTTTTATATCATGAATTTGTTTACTTTTTTTTCTTTTTGTAAATTAATTTATTTTATTTATTTTTATTTTTAACTGTGCTGGGTCTTTGTTTTTTAGTCATCAATTTTATACACATCACTGTATACATGTCAATCCCAGTTGCCCAACTCATCACACCCCAACCCCCACCCCCTGCCACTTTCCCCGCTTTGTGTCCATACGTTTGTTCTCTACACCTGTGTCTCAATTTCTGCCCTGAAAACCAGTTCATCTGTACCATTTTTCTAGGTTGCACATATATGTGCTAATGTACGATATTTGTTTTTCTCTTTCTGACTTACTTCACTCTGTATGACAGTCTCTAGATCCATCCACATCTCAACAAATGACCCAATTTTGTTCCTTTTTATGGCTGAGTAATATTCCATTGTGTATATGTACCACATCTTCTTTATCCATTCGCCTGTTGTTGGACACTTAGGTTGCTTCCATGACCTGGTTATTGTAAATAATGCTGCAATGAAAACTGGGGTGCAGGTGTCTTTTCTTTTTCTTTCTTTTTTTTCTTTTTTTTTTTTTTGCTGTACATGGCCCTCTCACTGTTGTAGCCTCTCCTGTTGTGGAGCACAGGTTCTGGACGTGCAGGCTCAGTGGCCAGGGCTCATGGGTCCAGCCACTCCACGTCATGTGGGATCTTCCTGGACCGGGGCACGAACCCATGTCCCCTGCATCGGCTGGTGGACTCTCAATCACTGTGCCACCAGGGAAGCCCCATGTGTCTTTTTGAATTATGGTTTACTCTGGGTATATGCCCAGTAGTGGGATTGTTGGGTCAAATGGGAGTTCTATTTTTAGTTTTTTAAGGAACCTCCATAGTGTTCCCCATAGTGGCTGTATCAATTTACATTCCCACCAACAGTGCAAGAGGGTTCCCTTTTCTCCACACCCTCTCCAGCATTTGTTGTTTGTAAATTTTCTGATGATACCCATTCTAACTGGTGTGAGGGTGATACCTCATTGTAGTTTTGATGTGCATTTCTCTAATAATTAGTGATATTGTGCAGCTTTTCATATGCCTCTTGGCCATCTGTATGTCTTCTTTAGAGAAATGTCTATTTAGGTCTTCTGCCCACTTCTGGATTGGGTTGTTTGTTTTTTCAATATTGAGCCGCATTATCTATTTATATATTTTGGAGATTAATCCTTTGTCCATTGATTCATTTGCAAATATTTATTCCTATTCTGAGCATTGTTTTTTCATCTTCTTTGTGGTTTCCTTTGTTGTGCAAAAGCTTTGAAATTTCATTAGGTCCGTTTCTTTATTTTTGTTTTTATTTCCATTACTCTAGGAGGTGGATCAAAAAAGATCTTGCAGTGATTTATGTCAAAGAGTGTTCTTCCTATGTTTTCCTCTAAGAGTTTTATAGTGTTTAGTCTTACATTTAGGTCTTTAATCCATTTTGAGTTTATTTTTGTGTATGGTGTTAGGGATGTTCTAATTTAATTATTTTACATGTAGCTGTCCAGTTTTCCCAGCACCACTTATTGAAGAGACTGTCTTTTCTCCATTGTATATCCTTGCCTCCTTTTTCATAGATTAGTTGACCATAGGTGCGTGAGTTTATCTCTGGGCTTTCTATCTTGTTCCATTGATCTATGTTTCTGTTTTTGTGCCAGTACCATATTGTCTTGATTACTGTGCTTTATAGTGTAGTCTGAAGTAAGGGAGTCTGATTCCTCAAGCTCCTTTTTTTTCCCTCAAGACTGCTTTGGCTATTCAGGGTATTTTGTGTCTCCATACAGATTTTAAGAATTGTTGTTCTAGTTCCTTAAAAAATGCCATTGGTAGTTTGATAGGGATTGCACTGAATCTGTAGATTGCTTTGAGTAGTATATTCATTTTCACAATATTGATTCTTCCAATCGAAGAACATGCTATATCTCTCCATCTGTTGGTATCCTCTTAATTACTTTCATCAGTGTCTTATAATTTTCTGCATACAGGTCTTTTGTCTCCCTGGGTAGGTTTACTCCTAGGTATTTTATTCTTTTTGTTGCAATGGGAAATGGGAGTGTTTCCTTAATTTCTTTTTCAGATTTTTTATCATTAGTGTATAGAAATGCAAGAGATTTCTGTGCATTAATTTTGTACCCTGCAACTTTACCAAATTCATTGATTAACTCTAGTAGTTTTCTGGTGACATGTTTAGGGTTCTCTATGTATAGTATCATGTCATCTGAAAACAGTGATAATTTTACTTCTTCTTTTCCAATTTATATTCCTTTTATTTCTTGTTATTCTTTTATTGCTGTGGCTAGGACATCCAAAACTAGGTTGAATAATAGTAGTGAGAGTGGACATCCTTGTCTTGTTCCTGATCTTAGAGGAAATGCTTTCAGTTTTTCACCATTGAGAATGATGTTTGCTGTGGGTTTGTCATATATGGCCTTTATTTTGTTGAGGTAGGTTCCCTCTATGCCCACTTTCTGGAGAGTTTTTATCATAAATGGGTGTTGAATTTTTTCAAAAGATATTTCTGCACCTATTGAGATGATCATATGGTTTTTATTCTTCAATTTGTTAATATGGCTTATCACATAATTGATTTACGTATATTAAAGAATCCTTGCATCCCTTGGGTAAATCCCACTTGATCATCTTGTATGATCCTTTTAATGTGCTGCTGGATTCTGTTTGCTAGTATTTTGTTGAAGATTTTTGCATCTATATTCATCAGTGACATTGGTCTGTAATTTTCATTTTTTTGTAGTATCTTTTTCTGGTTTTGGTATCAGGATGATGGTGGCTTCATAGAATGAGTTTGGGAGTGTTCCTCCCTCTGCAAATTTTTGGAAGAGTTTGAGAAGGATGGGTGTTCTCTAAATGTTTGATAGATTTCACCTATGAAGCCATGGGGTCCTGGACTTTTGTTTGTTAGAAGATTTTTAATCACAGTTTCAATTTCATTACTTGTGATTGGTCTGTTCATATTTTCTATTTATTCCTGGTTGAGTCTTGGATGGTTATGCCTTTCTAAGAATTTGTCCATTTCCTCCAGGTAGTCCATTTTATTGGCATAGAGTTGCTTGTAGTAGTCTCTTAGGATGCTTTGTATTTCTGCAGTGTCTATTGTAACTTCTTTCTCATGTCTAATTTTATTGATTTCTGTCCTCTCCATCTTTTTTCTTGATGAGTCTGGCTAATGGTTTATCTTCTCAAAGAACCAGCTTTTAGTTTTATTGATCTTTGCTATTGTTTTCTTGGTTTCTATTTCATTTATTTCTGCTCTGATCTTTATGATTTGTTTCCTTCTGCTAACTTTGGGTTTTGCTTGTTCTTTCTCTAGTTCCTTTAGGTGTAAGGTTAGATTGTTTATTAGAGAATTTTCTTGTTTCTTGAGGTAGGCTTGTATAGCTATAAACTTCCCTCTTAGAACTGGTTTTGCTACATCCCATAGGTTTTGGATCATCGTGTTTTCATTGTCATTTGTCTCTAGGTATTTTTTGATTTCCTCTTTGATTTCTTCCGTGATGTCTTGGTTATTTATTATCGTACTGTTTAGCCTCCATGTGTTTGTGTTTTTTTACATTTTTTTCCCCCTGTAATTCATTTCTAATCTCATAGTATTGTGGTCAGAATAGATGATTTCAATTTCAATATGATTTCAATTTTCTTAAATTTACTGAGGCTTGATTTGTGACCCAAGATGGGATCTATCCTGGAGAATGTTCCATGCACACTTGAGAAGAAAGTGTAATCTGCTGTTTTTTGCATGGAATGTCCTATAAATATCAATTAAATCTATCTGGTCTCTTGTGTCATTTAAAGCTTCAGTTACCTTATTTATTTTCATTTTGGATGATCCGTCCCTTGGTGTATGTGAGGTGTTAAAGTCCCCCACTATTATTGTGTTACTGTCGATTTCCTCTTTTATAGCCATTAGCAGTTGCCTTATGTATTGAGGTGTTCCTATGTTGGGTGCATATATATTTATATGGTTATATCTTCTTCTTGGATTGATCCCTTGATCATTATGTAGTGTCCTTCCTTGTCTCTTGTAACATTCTTTACTTTAAACTCTACTTTATCTGATATGAATTTTGCTACTCCAGCTTTCTTTTGATTTCTATTTGCATGGAATATCTTTTTCCATCCCCTCACTTTCAGTCTGAATGTGTCCCTACGTCTGAACTGGGTCTTTTGTAGACAGCATATAGATGCGTCTTTTTTTTGTATCCATTCAGTAAGCCTGTGTGTTTTGTTTGGAACATTTTATCCACTCACGTTTAGGGGACTTATCGATATGCATGTTCGTATTACCATTTTCTTAATTGTTTTGGATTTGTTTTTGTAGGTCCTTTTCTTCTTTTGTGTTTCCCACTTAGAGAAGTTCCTTTAGCCTTTGTTGTAGAGCTGGTTTGGTGGTGCTGAATTCTCTTAAGTTTTGGTTGTCTGTAAAGCTTTTGATTTCTCCATCGAATCTGAATGAGGTCCTTGCCAGGTAGAGTAATCTTTGTTGTAGATTCTTCCCTTTCATCACTTTAAGTATATTATTCCACTCCCTTCTGTCTTGTAGAGTTCCTGCTGAGAAATCAGCTGTTAACCTTATGGGAGTTCCCTTGTATGTTATTTGTCATTTTTCCCTTTCTGCTTTCAATAATTTTTCTTTGTCTTTAAATTTTGCCTATTTAATTACTGTGTGTCTTGGCATGTTTCTCCTTGGGCTTATCCTGTATGGGACTCTCTGTGCTTCCAGTACTTGGGTGGCTATTTCCATTACCATGTTAGGGAAGTTTTCGACTATAATCTCTTCAAATATTTTCTCAGATCCTTTCTCTCTCTCTTCTCCTTCTGGGACCCTTATAATGTGAATGTTTGTGCATTTAATGTCCCAGAGGTCTCTTAAGTTGTCTTCGTTTCTTTTCATTATTTTTTCTTTATTCTGTTCTGCAACAGTGAATTCCACCATTCTGTCTTCCAGGTCACTTATCCATTCTTCTACCTCAGTTATTCTGCTATTGATTCCTTCTAGTGTAGTTTTCATTTCAGTTATTGTATTGTTCATCTCTGTTATTTGTTCTTTAATTCTTCTAGGTCTTTTTTAAACATTTCTTGCATCTTCTCAATCTTTGCCAGCATTATTTTTCTGAGGTCCTGGATCACCTTCACTATCATTATTCTGAATTCTTTTTCTGGAAGGTTGCCTATCTCCACTTCATTTAGTTGTTTGTCTGGGGGTTTATCTTGTTCCTTCATCTGGTGCACAGCCTTCTGCCTTTTTATCTTGTCTACCTTTCTGTGAATGTGGTTTTTGTTCCACAGGCTGCAGGATTGTAGTTCTTGCTTCTGCTGTCTGCCCTCTGGTTGATGAGGCTATTTAAGAGGTTTGTGCAAGTTTCCTGATGCGAGGGACTGGTGCTGGATAGAGCTGAGTGTTGCTCTGGTGGGCAGAGCTCAGTAAAACTTTAATCTGCTTGACTACTGATGGGTGGGACTGTGTTCCCTCCCCGTTGGTTGTTTGGCCTGAGGTAACCAACACTGGAGCTTACCTGGGCTCTTTGGTGGGGTTAATAAAGGACTCTTGGAGGGATCACCCCAATGAGTACTTTCCAGAACTTCTGCTGCCAGTGTCCTTGTCCTCACAGTGAGCCACAGCCATCACCCACCTCTGCAGGAGACCCTCCAACACTAGCAGGTAGGTCTGGTTCCATCTCCCCTTGGGTCACTGCTCCTTCCCCTGGGTCCTGATGCACACACCACTTTGTGTGCCCTCCAAAAGTGCAGTCTCTGTTTCCCCCAGTTCTGTTGAAGTCCTGCAATCAAATCCCAGTAGCCTTCAAAGTCTGATTTTCTAGGAATTCCTCCTCCCGTTGCCAGACCCCCAGGTTGGGAAGCATGATGTGGGACTCAGAACCTTCACTCCAGTGGGTGGACTTCTGTGGTATACGTGTTCTCCAGTCTGTGAGTCACCCACCCAGCAGTTATGGGACTTGATTTTACTGTGATTGTGCCCCTCCTACCATCTCAGTCTGGCTTCTCTTTTTTCTTGGATGTGGGGTATCATTTTTGGTGAGTTCCAGTGTCTTTCTGTCAATGATTGTCCAGCAGCTAGTTGTGATCTTGATGCTCTCACAAGAGGGAGAAGAACACGTCCTTCTACTCTGCCATCTTGATTCCAATCCTCCAATTTTTTCTTCATTATTCCTATTTCCCCTCCATTTTTTCAGATTATACAAACCTCACACTTTTCACCTCATCATGTTCGACCTATCAAGGTATCCTTTTCTTCCCTTCTTTCACCTCTCCATTTAGAACTTGCATACTGAAACAAAAGACGGAACTAATTCTTTCACATGAGGTTGTAAATATATCTAATAAGTAGGCTGACTGTATATCATGTAAATGAAGCCCCTTTTGATATTAAATGGGGACATTAACCAAATGGGATACTAGGATAAGAGGCATATAGTGACATTGCCCAGGAGAATTGTACATATGATCAGACTACTTATAAAACTTAATGTGGTACTTTCCTCTAAGGAAAAGAAAGTTTAACAGGGAAAAAGCTGATATAAAAATAATAATTTCTAATCACTGAATTTCAAATACCAAGCAGTGTGTATGGGATTTTGACAAAGAAGGGAGGCTGTCCCTGGACTTCTAAAACTATGTTTCTATTTTTCATCTCCAGCCCTTCATCTTTTGAGAAACACTAGTATTATATCTAGTAATAGATGTAATAAAAAATTTCTTGCATGTGCTTTAAAGTTTTAAAGTAGTATAATAGCTATTATCTTACTTAGACTACATAAGGACTCTATTGCACTTGTGTAGATTAAAACTGCTCCATTTATAGATGAGAACACTGAGTCAAACTCTGAGTCCTCCTACAGAGGGGACACATAAAATGCTGATCATTCTAGTATGTATAATGTGATGCCACTTAACAACAATCACCAATAGTATATTCTACAGAATAGTCTCATCACAGTATGCACAATAAGAATGGGAAACTGTTTACCATATCTCCTTCTTGGGGACTTATAGTTTAGATTTTCCTGTTACAGGCTCTCATAAAAAACAAAACCTATTCTCTAACTTATCCTGGAGACCCTTATGTTTCCCCATTAGTATTATCCTATTAATATCCTAGGGAATTTGTTTCTTATGGAAAAATCTCAGAAAGCTTTGCTATGAATACCTGCTGTTATGTAATAGTTAACACTGTGGCAAGTTAAAGTTTGGAAGCAAAAATCTTTCTGTCATTAGCCTAAAGGACACTATGTGCATCCTAAAGTTTAAGTATATATCTCTGAAATATCTCTGAAATTGCCAACAGAGTTGGAATGTTTTAGTTGAAATAACATTACTCTGGCCAGTTTCTAGCCTTTGAAATGGATTCACCTGTTCCCTGGAGTCTACATGTCATCTATCCCTCTATCCTCTCCCCTTTTTACTGACCACCATCTCCAGGCCAGGAGGAGGCAACAAATACAAAAAAGGGGGAAAATACAAATAAGTTGGGGTTTTATTTTGTTTCATTTTACTGATTCTGAGTTAATCTGTTTAAATATTTTGAAGGAAGTATTTAGTTCTTATTATATAAAATATAATTAGTAGATTATTTGTGAAATACTTGTACCATATTTGTTTTCAGCTTTGACCAGTGGGTGACTCTCACTGTGTTTTATAGAGAAATTTTTTTAAAAGAACCTTAAGAATCAAGAGTAAAGTCCATCCTCAGTCAGGTCATTACCATGACTTTTGTTAAACATACACTTCAGTGGAAGAATTTTATCTTAAAATGTCTACAGATGAGTTTTCTATACTGGCTGAGGTTAGTATAGCTGGAAAGAGCTCTCAGCTAGGCAGACTTGGCTGCTGCGTAAACATGTTGACAAGGTGGACATATTATAGGTTAAATGAAAGTAAAGTCAGTTTGTTAGAGTTCTTTAGAAAACTAAAGAACTCTAACAAGCCATGCTTGTTTTGTGCTATAATAGCACAAAATGTGTGCTATTCATTTCCCAGCCACACAAATGTTGGCTCTTCCTTATACATTCTTTAGTTATATTATTTATAGGAAAAGGGGGAAAACCCCAAGAAAACTGACTTTACTTTCAATTGATTGTTTAATAACTTTTTTACCTTTCAAATGTGATGTCAGGAATCTGCTACCTAAATGGAAAAATGTAACTTATGTACTCTTATTTAATAAAAGTCGTATGTAAGTCCTGAAAAAAACTTAAGAATCAATACAAAAAAATAAGAGATTATGAAATGAAAATGCCAATGTCAGGTCTGGACAGAGTCTGGCCCAGGGAGTTGATGCTTTCAATAGAGTTGGAGATCTGGTATTATAGAAAACTTTGCAGTAGGCATATAGTGATGCCAAGGAGTCAGGAGTTTGTGTTTTCCAGAATCAAGGCATTGAGTATATAGCCACATTTACTAAGCTACTACTACATGCCAAATAATGTGGTAAACATATTTTTACTAACTAAATCCTCCCCAAATCTTCATGCTATAGTATAGAATTCTTCTCTTACAGATGAGGAAAGTAAATCTTAGTGATATTATCAGATTAAGAAAGAGTTTAAAAATAAGTATATACTGAGCATCTAATATGTTTCAGTGTCTGTGTTGGGTGAATGGGATATAGAAATAAAAATAATATCCTTGCCATCATGATTCTTAAGTCTCCTTGAGAATGTGAAGCCAATGAACATAATTTTAAAAACAACTACAAGAACAAGCATATCAATGACTCTGTTTACTCTAGTTAAGGGAGGTCTTCACACAAGATTTTCAGTCTCAATTGCTTCTTTTTATTAAAAAAATCTGTCTATTTCTGCCTACTTACTCACAGAAGTAGAGAAACATTCCTCTTTCTACTCTGAAATGTAATATGAATGAGAAATAAGAGGAAAACAATTTATAATAAAATACTAAACATTCAAAAAGAAAAATGCTCAGAAGGAACAAATTACAAGTCGAAACTTCCACTTACATTTTCTATAGTTACCCAGAGAAAGGGTGTCTGTGTATGGGGAGATAACCTTAAAAAGAATCGTGCTCTAATTTGGTTACTGAAAAAGAAAGTGACAACTCCACACTTGTTATTGAAAAATAATCCAACTAAGGTGTATCAGAAATACTTTTTTATATGTTTGCTGTTGAAAAGTACCAGCCAAGGTTAATCCAGTACCTGGGAAAGACTTCCCAAATATTTGTTTTTGGCCATTAGTAGAGCATAGCCTTATTTTAGACATGTCTCCACTTTGGGAGTACAGCTAAAAAGGGGTTTAGAAGCTATTTCTTGTTGTTGATGTGGTGAACTCTTGATTTTTCAATGTGATGACTTCAAAGACAGTTCTTGCTTAGGTGAAGTTTGTATTTCCTGCTGAACCACAGGTCTCCTTTTCAGCACCACCCACATTGGTGTTATAAGCAAAAGAAACCTGCAGTAGCATGTTCCCTATAAGCCTTGCAACAGAGACTTTCTGAATGTTACTTTCCTGATCCCTGCTTTCCAAACTCCAAAAAGTATATTAACCCATAATCCATTGAAATAAACCTTCTACTATTTTAAGAATTTAGAGGGCTTTGGTACGGTAATTACCAAACCATAGCAGATCTTCATTATAAATGACACTTAAGATACTACCGGGGGCTTCCCTGGTGGTGCAGTGGTTGAGAGTCCACCTGCCGATGCAAGGGACACGGGTTCATGCCCCAGTCGGGGAAGATCCCACATGCCGTGGAGCAGCTGGGCCCGTGAGCCATGGATGCTGAGCCTTTGCGTCCAGAACCTGTGCTCCACAACGGGAGAGGTCACAACAATGAGAGGCCCGCATACCGCAAAAAAAAAAAAAAAAAAAAAAAAAGATACTACTGGGTTCAATTAATGTCTAGGGGATGCAAAATAGTCTTCAGGGAAAAAGAGATATGTGACTTGAGTCAGGAAAGTCAAACAGGCAATAATAAAGTGGAAAAATAAATCATGTAGAGGTGATGAGGGAATGGTATTGTCATACAGCAGAGAAAAAAGAGGGGAAGCAAACTCTCTTGTGATTCTTGTAAGGGCACAAATCCCATTCATTAGGATTCCACATTCATAGCCCTATCTGTCTAATCCTAATTACTTCCCAAAGGCCTCATCTCCTCATACCATCACATTGGTGGGTTGGCTTTCATAATATGAATTTTGGTGGAGACACAAGCATTCAGTCTATAACATCTATCAACATTTTAGTGATTTAAAATAAAACACAACTGAAAGAAACAATCAAAACCATTGCAACTAGCCATCCTCAAGTGATCTTCATAAACTTTGAGGAGAGTGGATTGATGATTATTAAAGTTTCACTTTAAAATAGTAGGAAAAGAATATGAAAAAAATGTGTCATGTGTTTTCCATGCATTCCATGCATTAATAGAATGCATTCCATAAATTCATAGAATGCATTCAATGCATTCATAGAATGCGGCCGAGTTGGATTGTGATGGGTCTACATGAGATACACTGTCATGGAATGAATCAAAATATTGAGAAATTGTAATAATAATAATAACAGCTAATATTTACCTCATTTATTCCTTGTATAACCTTGGAGGCTTATGACCCATTTAGGTTAAACAACCTTGTGTCCCTTTGTTAGGAAAATAGCATATGTAACAAAATTTTTGCCCAACCACATTTTAATTATATTCATAATCATATGGCTATGTTTATATATTAATATTATAAACTACTTTTATATCTATTAATTAATTTGTCATAGTACTAAATTTATTTAAATTAATTTTCCTTAATTATAACAAAAGCAACATTCATGATTTATTTGGTATCTACTCTTTTCTTGACACACATTTTCTTATACTTGCTCTAATACCATCCCCTTCCCCCCACCATGCATCCACAATTAAGTGATTACCTTTTTCCATATTACATACAAATAAGGAAACAAAAGCTCAGAGAAACTGGTCTACATTTACACCTTTAATATTCCCCAGAACTACTGCTTAGATGCAAGTCATTTTTTTTATTCTATTCTAACACATTTACCTTCACATTATGCTATAAGAGAAAGCCAGTGGAATATGAGTCATCTACTGTATTTTGCAATCAATGCTAGAATGGGCATGTAAATATTTCCTTTCTGTTTTAATCTTAAAATCTAAAAAAACCTTTAGTACTTTCCCATAAAACTAATTATTAGTAAATGGTTTAATCTCTCCTCTTTTACCAGGCACCACATTCACAAATTAAGGCGATGTTTAATTGATTACCCATTTGTTTCTGGAAGTGGTTGGTAATAGCATCACCAGTGATCTAAGACTTCTAAGATGTTTTACAATGTTTATTCACCAGGGGTAAGAATCTGGATTGCTAGTGCATTGTCTTTGTCAGTAACTTGCTACCTAAATAAATCATGGATTTATTTTTGTTCCTTCCAGACAACAAGCATACTTAAGACAGGGAATTCTATAGGCAAGCTCTTGCTCCATCATTAAGTTTTTATATAGAGATTCCAATGAACTCCTGCCAATAGGAAACCCATCTCCATTATCCTTCCACCTGTAAAAAGTTGGTGTCATCAGAGGCTGGAATACTGACAGGCTGGGGAGTTTAAGTCAGAAGCCTGACTCACAGAATATATTTAGGCTAGAGGCAAATAGTGAATGTTGAAATTGAATGGTAATTGTGTCCAGTGGATTTCTCTTTCTACTAAAAAAATAGGAATGGACCTTTACAAATGTGACACTGTAGTAATAAATGTTTTGAAATGTCTATCTTGCCTCAATGAAAGGCATATCCCTTCTCTAACTTCCAGAACTTACAGCCTCTCCTGGAAATTTTCTTCATCAGTTATTCTCTCCTTTATTTTTCATTCATTCATTCAATATATATTTGTAGAGATTCTGTTATGTTCTATTTCTTGTGCTAGTCCCTGGAGGAGTAAAGTGAAAGTTAGATAAAACTCCCAGCTTTAGAAAGGTAAAAGTGATGTTCTACTCTGGAAGAGGGAAACAATGAACATGTGAACATATACAATCATTACAGTTTAGGATAAGAGCCAGGAAATGAAAAAAGAAAGTAATTAAGTGTGATATTAAACTATTTCCCCCCCCCACAATCTCTACTACTGCCTCTTGTTTTAACCAGGGAAGTAACATTTATGCCACCCTCCTGGCCTCTACTTTTCAGTTTACCAAGGATAAGAATGGTGAGAGCCTGCCAAAGGCAATGAGCCTGAATGTACTTTACATGTTGTACTAGCACTCTATTAGAGACCTGTTTTCCATACCAAGAATCATATCAAATTTTGCTAAATTATGAAAGTTTTTTGTTTAAAGAAAAAGGATATCAAAGTTTTTATTTTTTGGGTGGAGGCATGCCGACAAGCACAACAGGTTTATGTCCTGAATACTGTTTCTTTTTTTTTGTTTTTTAATTAATTAATTAATTTATGGCTGCATTGGGTCTTCATTGCTATGCATGGGCTTTCTCTAGTTGCAGCAAGCAGGGACTACTCTTCGTTGCGGTGTGCAGGCTTCTCACTGCGTTGGCTTCTCTTGTCGTGGAATGCAGGCTCTAGGCACATGGGCTTCAGTAGTTGTGGCTTGTGGGTTCTATAGTGCAGGCTCAGTAGTTGTGGTGCTCAGGCTTAGTTGCTCTGTAGCATGTTGAATCTTCCCAAACCAGTGCTTGAACCCATGTCCCCTGCATTGGCAGGCGGATTATTAATCACTGTGCCACCTGGGAAGCACTGAGTACTGTTTCTTAAATGATAAAGTCCTTCTATCTTTTCCAGTTCCGGACTTAAGAAAAGTAGACACACTTTCAGCAAGACCCACACCCAGCCTCTCTGGGTATGGTTTATCCAGGACCCTCCCCTAGTTTCTCTCCGGGAAGCTTCCTGGATATATCCAATTTTCTATCCCTTCCTTCATTTTTCTGTTCAGTGTCTATTTGGCAAGCAAGCATTCAGTGTCTATAATGTGTGGCAAACATGGTTTTAAGTGCTGGAGATAGAGTAGAGAACAAGACTAATGAAGAACTTTCTCGAGGAGAGGAGAAGGATAATATACAAATAGAAAGGAAAAGTGTGAAACGGCAGTAAAGTGCTAAGCATAGAATTAACATAGAGCCTGGAAACAAAGAATAATCTGATGACTACTCTCATTTGAGTAGTTAAGGGGAGTCATATCTGACTAGGTAATATATAAACGAAGATCAGAATGACAGGAAAGAGCCAGCCATGACATGATGAAGGGAAACAGCCAGTGCAAAAACCCCAAGACATGTCTAGGAGCAGAAAGATCACTCCTGTGGCAGAAGTATAATGGATGTCGAGGAAATTGGAAAAGAAGGTGCTCAGAGGGTATGGCAATTGTCATGATACACACAGATTCATGAGCCATATTAAAGAGTTTGGGCTTTATTGGCTTATTCGAGGTAAAAATAAGAAATTACTGAAGACTTTCAATCAGAAGGACTATAAAACTGATTTATGTTCTAGATCAGTGCGTCTCAAACTTATTGTGCTTACAAATCCCCTGAAGACTTTGTTAAAATAAAGATTTTCTGGTTCAGTAGGTCTGTGGTGGAGACTGAGATTCTGCATTTCTAACTAGTTCTCATGTGATGCCGATGCTGCTGGTTCAGTCAATCTTTAGAAAAATGAGGTTCTAGAAGATCACTGAATGCCACTGGAGAATAAGTTTCAGGGAGACAAGAGAACAAGCAGGGAGACCAGTTCAGAGGCTCTTCTTATAGCATTTCTGGTGAGAGATTATGGAGACTTGGAGAATTTTGTTGCTAGTAGAGATGGAGAAAGTAGTTGCTTTCAGAATATGTCGTGCAAATGGAATTGACATAGGTTCCTGATGACTGGATGTAGAGTGGGGAGAGGGAAAATGAGAAATCAATGAAAATTTCTAGAATTTTGGTTTGAGCAATTATGTAGATGATGATGCCATTTAAGGAAGACTAGGAGAAAGAGCAGGACTGGGATTATGTCAGTCATGTCCCCAACTTCAACCCACATTTAGAACAGGTTTTAGGTAGGACATTTAAAAAATATATTTTACCACTTATCATAAATGTTAAAGATACAAAAGGAAGATTTTATCATCAAAGAGTGGAGCACTTTATAATGATGTCAATAAATAAGAAACATTGGAAATTGAGTTTCTCAAATCCTCTTCAAATTCCACATGTACATAAAAATAATGATGCTCAAAGTCACATATTCAAAGGAAAAATATTATGTCAGAAGCTACTGAAAAGCCATATAACAATGTCATTGAGCTCTGGATGGTTAAATCTAGGTATTAATTTTGAGCTGTAAGCTTCATAGAATTAAAGACAATAAATATTGTTTACACATAAAAACAATAAGTCAAAAATGGAATTTTATTGTCTATGTGTTGTAAGAAAAGTTAGCTCTCCCTTTGCATTGTCAAATGTGATTTACAAGATGGCAAACTGCTTCTCAAATTTAAAAACTGTTAAATTACATGGGAATACTATAATATATCCAGGCAATTATAAGCTAGCAGGTTTGTAGCTCTTAAGGTCAGGGGCCCAGAGTTCTCTCCCCAAGGTGTGTTAAAGAAGTATTAACTAGCTCTTCCTTGAGTAGAGGTATTTAAATATACTGATTTTGTTTCATAAGCAGTGCTATTTGAAAATATGGGAAATATTCTTGAGCATTCCTAGAAATCTCTGAGTCTAATCAAGGTCTAGACAGAAGCTCTGCTAACAATGAAGGCCATGGCAATTTATTTGGCCTCAGATCTTGCCTGACAGAAAGAGATGAACTGACAGAGAAACTCCATCTTATACTTAATACAGTAAAACCATTCTAATTTTAGCAACACCCTAGCAGTTAAGCAATCATCCCAATTATCTGAAACTGGTATGGTGGGAGAACACTTGATTTACAGAGAGTTACTGTTTAAAACATATCAACTCACACCAGTAATTGGAAGATGATAGTAGACCAAATCATAAGTAATGGAAACATTTCAGAGAAAGGAATAAAGAGTGGAATAGATACAGATGTGTATTTGTGGAGTGAGAGTGGAGGAAAGAGTTTATCTATTGAACTGTTTATAAAGGGCAATTGAAGAACTACAGGATAAAAATAAAGATTTCTCCTTTTTCTTAGCTAAATGTAAAACACTGTTGCTAATTCATAGGTAAACCTTTCTTTGGGAGATATACAAGCCAAGTCCTGCTCAATTAGAAAGAATAAGAACCTCTGGGATTTACAAAATGTTTCATAGTTTGCAAAGAAAAGGCAACTCTTCCTGTTAGGTAGTTATTCTCTGGTGGCCCCAGAACCCCTATTACTTTTACTATATTGTATCTTAAGGCAGCTTCCTCCACCACTGGACTTTCAACTCTGTTACCTTGGCACTCTTTAATAGGTCCTCAAACAACTTTGAATAAATAAATGAATGAGTGAATCAATGAAAGCATTTTTGAAGTCACCACCTCCTCACAAAGACTTTTAGCTTAACATGTAAAGAGAAGAAAAATCAAATCAACTCTTCAGGTTAGGAATGTTAGGTTAAGTGACTTGTGAATTTTCAGTTGTGGAGCAAGGGCTAGAACACAACTGCTTTTATTCCAAATCTTTTCCTCTTTCCATTTTACTCCGAGGTTCTCTGGGACAACAATTGAATAGGATTCCTCAGTTCACAGTTAGGAGAAGAGTGAGCCACTCCCTTGATTATTTTGAATGGCCCAGGATACTCCAGTCTCCTTCCTGGAAATGTGTTCTGCTTCCTGAAAACCCTATACCACACCAACTTCCCAGGCTATTTAATAATCTCATGGCATCTCTTTCAGAAGATGCCAGTAATAAGGATTGTCAATTTCAGCAATAAATGATCTTAAAGAAAAGGGAAAAAAGACATTTATCTATAGAGAATATGCATTGTGATCCAGGGTTTTTTCTTATGTAATCTGTGTAGTATATCTTAATTACCCTTATATGAAATACACACACACATACACACACAAACACACAGAGTAAGAATCCCTCACAATCTCACCACAATTCAGAATATTTATAAAATATGATGTATGAAGTAAAAATCTCCACCTATGGTCACTTCAATCCCACCAGACCTCCATTTCAGTCTATATTCTTCTAAACTTCAGATAGAGCACACTCTATTAATCTCTGTCTCTGTTTCCTTATATTTTCACCTAAAATAACATGGGATAATGTTATACAGACTTGTCAGCAAATTACTTTCTTTTTTTCCCCCAATTAATTATATATCATTCACACCCGCATGAATTTAACCTTTAATTCAGCCTTGGGAGAAAGTATGATTATACTGAACTCATTTACACAAACAAGGATATTGAAGATCAGACATTTCAAAACTTTTGCCCAAGACCACAGATTAAATAGCAGAGTCAGTATATAGACCCAATTGTCCCATATTCCATAGCTCACAGTCTTTTCCCTGAAGCATTGAGTCTCTCTCAGAGAAGAAAGAACAAACTCACCTGCCATGTCCATTGTTTTATGCACAGTCTGCTGATTAACATCATACGTACTAAGCCTATCTAGTGTTTGGAATACTCTATCAAACTTTTGAGTCTCCCTTAATTCCACCTGTTACTGAGCCCACTCCAAAAGCAAAAGTTGTGAACATTCAGAGGCAGCTGCAGAACTAGTCAGAATTGGCACCATGTCCATGGCAGCCACAGAGATGCTGGGGAGATGCCTGTGGCCCTTGAGCCAATTCTCTGTGCACTGTTGCTGGCATCAGGGTGATTCTAGACCTGGTCTTGTGTATCCAACCGTTGTTCACTTAGTGCTGGGTTAGCACAGTGGCAATAATATCTAAACTACATCATAAGCTTTACTTTTATGTAAGAATCTTCCATGCTAGGGTTGAACTTTTCAAGTTGATTCCTTCCATCATTGTCTTAGAGGCAACGAGATACACTCTAGTCTCAGACATCATGCCTATTAGCATGCAAGCCTGATTTTTAGTGACTAGCTCTCTGCTTGTCACACAGAGACTGTTCAACTGATTTTGACTAATAGACTGAATGAATAGATGATAGGGTGGTACTGCTGGATCCTAGGTTTTAGCTGCTCACAGTGACTAAGGTCAGAACCTTAAGGTATTCCAGTCAAAACTAGCTGACTGAGACTCCTGTAGCATACAAAAGGAAAGAACTTCCACCTTGGAATAAGAAAGCTGGGGTCATTGTCCTAGATCTGTTTATAGCTATATAATTATAGATGGGTAACTTAATCTCTCTATGTCTCAGAATATTCATCTTCAAAAAAGGGAGAAGATACAAATATAATAGCTTTATTTCAGAGTTCTTTTGTGTAATTAATGAAAGTAAATGTTAGTGTGGTTTATTAACACACCATATTAGAGTTGTGGGTATATAGAATTTTTAAATCTAATAATTAGAAACTACACTAAAGATCAGGCACTATCTTCATTTTCAAGACGAAGAAATTACAGTAGCAGGGTAGATGTGAAATCATTGGAAACCGAATTTCACTAATGTGCAAGAAGCCCAGGTGAGCTTGAAGGAGCACTGATAGTTGAATTATATTTATCAAGGAAGCATTCTGAAGAAGATGGAGTTGAAGAACACAGTGCTGTTCAGACAACCTAAAAGGTAACTAATTTCTGAAAGTTTTTTCCAGTTTGTGCAAACGTTAAAATTCATTTCTCTTAGGAATAACACTATTGTGGACTCTGAAAACCATATGAACTCTGCCTCCTAAGTCTTTCTTTCACTAGTTCTTTCTTTATTTTTACATCCAAATGAAAATTTTTTATTGAATTATCCAAATTGTCTCCATAAAAAATAACAATCTGACCAATAAGGCCAGTCAATGGAATCACTCTGAACTATATTTTTTCAATGTAATCAAAACTCAACCTGCCTACGCATCATAAGACAGAAAAGCGAATCAATTATTGGCTATAGCCCCTCCCAGACCATCTCTTCCTCCATGCCTTGCTCCCTGTTTCCAGTTTACTACTCTGACATCTTTGGTTTCAGATATCTGTTTCTGACTTCTCCTTTGTCTTGGGCCTTCATTCTCTGCCTAAGTGACTGTCCCAACCTTACCTAACCCAACTGGACTCTCAGCTTCCAGTGTGCTGAGTTTTAGCTTCCCTGCAGCTCTATTTAAGATACATTTTGCTGCTAGCCTTGACCTTGCAAGAATGACAGCAGGAAGGCTAACCTCATCCGGTGCCTCTCACTCTGATTCTAGGTCTCTCCATTACCAGAGGGAGAGTAAATGTATTTCTGATTTTTGCTGAGTGAGTTGAGTTGTGCATTGAAGGTGTGGAAGTTTAGTAGCTGTGTTCTTATTTATCATCTCTAAAGATCCTCCTCCTTTCTATCTTCATTGACTCTTGTTTTTCAACTGCTGGGTTCCTAGGTAAATCAGATTTTACTTGTTTACACTAGGTGATCTGAGGTATACATAAACATAGATGCAGTAAAATTGGAAAAAAAAATTAAAGAAAAGATTTAAAACCCAAGTAAGCAAAGTGGTGGAAGGAGAAGGAAAATAAACTTTGGAAAATCAAGGCTGTGAGTTATGACAGCTGAATCTATCATTATGTCTACATTTCCTGGTTTCTAAGAAAAAAAGACACTTGATGTGTCATGCAGTTCTAATTCTTTATTAGGAGGAAACAGACAAGTTCAAATTAGAAATAGGCTATACTTTGGTTTACTTTCTGAGTGAAAAAAAAAATCTTAGTAGACTCACATAAGGGATTTCGAACAAAAATAATGAATAATATTTTCTGTATTTGTATCCCTCCTCCCCCTCAAAATAAAAATACTCCTGCATTCCATGTATGAATATTTCTTTTACTGAAACTCTACAAAATTTGAGAAAACACATTGCATCTTGTTCTGTAAAGGTAGTTCTATACATACCAGAGAGAGGGTTTTCTGTGAAGCAAATAATACCTAAGCTTCAGAGCCCCTTACAGGTCTGGAACACTTCCAAGTCAGTGAACCAAATCTGCAATTGCAATTTGTTTTGTTTTCTTACTTGTATAAGTTTGTCATCCCACAAAATGTATATTTCTCCAAATCAAATTTCATGTAATCTAGGTGATCTCTTTAATCTAAGGTAGTTTTAGAATTTGAGGAGTGACTAGTAGACAGATTTTATTGGCTAGCCTTCTGAAACGTCAGCTGTCTTCTCCAAGCAGTTAACATTATCTATATGGCAGTCAAAAAATAACTAAGGTCTCATAGCAGTATTCAAAGGACAGCTATTCATTATTGTTGATTGAAAATATCCACAAACCCTAGATAATATGGTTTTATTCAATGGTTATTTATTAAAATCTCACAATGGATTTGTTTCTGTGTTAAATGCAGTCAGTATTAAAATCAAGGACATAGGTACTACTTTTAAAGAACCACTAGTCTAATGGAAATATATATGCATTATCATATAACATCATGAATACTATAATTACAGTATATACGAGCATGAGAGAGTTAAAGTAAACAATTATGTAAGTTAGACTTAACTTCTCTGAAAGATTTAGAGAATAATTCACCCAATAATAAAATTAATAAATGTAATATTTTGTTATGAAAATTGATAATTACCTTAAATTTCCTAGTAATTTGGGGTATATTTATTAAACATTTTGATAGTGAACCTTTACAGGAATAAAAAAGAAGTAAGGAATCATAGAAGAGTAGGAGTGAGTTTAGATATATATGAATCATTTGAAAAGATAAAGGGACCTGAAATAATACATTTAGGGCTTTGACTGGCTAGGGAGAAGGGACCTAAGATTAGGATGAAGGAGATAACTGGGCTGGTCAGAGGATCCTAAGTGGTCCTACAATGCCTCACACGAATATCTGATTCACAGAACTGAAAGGGTCATGTGAGATAAGCATTTTAAAGCAAACAAGGTTACTACCAAGGTTTCTCTATGTTAACTATACAACCAATATTACATCTCCAGAGCCATGACAACGTGGGGAATCAATATACCACCTATTAAATCTTTTTGTGTTGCTTGTCTATCCCGTTTCATTGCCAGTAATTCTAGAGCTCATATATACTTTTGTTACACATGGACTCACCAACTTTCATCTTAAGGTGGGCCTTCTACAGAGTCCTTCAATGCTGATGATGCTGATGTTGCTCATATTGTCAAGGATACCAGGTCAGCCTGAAAAAAAACCCCCAAAACCCTTTGTATCTTCTGCAGTTTATGTTGGAATACCTTCTTGTGTCCAAAGTGCCACTCTCTTGAAGATGAAGCTCAGAAGTCTCTATTACTGATACTGTATCCTGGTTGCTCCACAATGGTTAAAACTCTGCCATTATGCCTCCAGTGGCAAGACCTGATGTCACAGCTAAAACCTTCACTCCAAAGCATTGTCACTGTTCATCCTTTCTACACCCACCAGATTGCAAATATAAAAGTGCAATCTATTAATATCTCATGGTTAAACTTGATCCTATCTTTGTTCTTCTCACTGGCATTAGTGGAGATCATTGTTTTAGCACTGTAGTTTCTCAAGGAGAAAGATAGGATGGCAACTTCTTGGGGGTATAGTCAATTAAGAGTAGTTCATTCCAGAATGGTTTTCAACATCATATTTCTTTATATACACTCATGCAGTCAGTTCTCCCAGTACACCTTGATAGTTTTAGAAGATGGTCCAGGGTCTGCTTCCTTCTCAATGTAGCACTCTCAAATCACACTTCTCCACAACCTGCTGGCCCTGACTCTTTCCAGGCATGTGGTAATATTTATCTCAGAAACCTTGTTTACCCTGCCTAGCATATGGATCTTGGCTGGAAAAACCTGAGTCCTTCAGAAAGACTTGCAGGTAGACCGGATAAGAGTTTGTATCCTTTCTTTTCCTTCATTTCCTCATGACATTTACTTACCTCCTTCTCAGCAAACTTCAAGCTTTGCATATTAATAATTTATCTTTCTGAAGAAAAGAAGTTCTGTCTCACTACTCAGCACAGAGACCCACATATGCATTAGTTTATATCTGAGGAAGACAGACATAAACCTCAAGAAGGCTGTGGCCTTGTAGGGAAAAAAAAAAATCTGAATAAATATTTATAAAACATCATGATGCTGTGGAGAAATTAGGCTATAACAGAACAATACTTTGAAGGCCTGTGGGAATAATACTGCCTGAAACAAATACAGCAAAGCACAAGTTTTAATTGACTACTTCTATCTGTTTTGGACAAATCCAAATAGATTGTCTAGAAAAAACAGAGTGAAGAGTCAGAAAGTTCTTAGTCTTTCAAATTGGATCTGGAAATAATATGCCCCAGCCCCCATATTTGCAGATACTTCCAAATTGAAATTATTCCACCTCCATGAATATGAAAGCCATCACAGGTTTTGTCTCAGCAACTTTTGCTGGGAAGTTACCCAGAACAGAAAAATATTAGATCCTGTATTTTCCTTTATAAGAAAAAATGTTATATGACTCAAAAAAAAAAAACCTTCCCTGAAGAACAGAATTATTGTACTTCAGTGACAATCTGTTATTGTGCTGTTTTCTAAATGAGTTGATTAAAATTCAAGGTATCCTAAATTCTACATTCCTCCCATATGGCTCTCTTGTGTTTACTATGCAATTTGTGAGCTAACTAACCTAAAAAAAATGTTTTTTTTTGAACCCATATTATAGCTTTTGAATGATGAGGATTTTTTTTTTTTTTAGCCTTCAAGATCAATGTTTAAATTTCCCAATACGTTTCAAAAATAAAACAAGATATACTACCATGGTAAAACATTTTTATGCTAAAAAGTAAATTTAATTAACTCCAAATAAAATGAAATAGAAGAGGAAGAGGAAGAGGGAGAGGTAAAGAAGACCATCAATAATTCAGAAGTTTAGAGTATAAATTACATGATTTTCGCAGTGTTAGCTAGCAATAGCTGGAATTATGTCCATTTGAACCAAGTTATTTCCATTTCCAGGTCTGTTGTCTTTATTTAAGAATCACCAGAGTAGCAGTTACTATATCTAGATACTGTCCCAGGCACTTTACAAATATTACATCATTAAATCCTCAAAATAATCTTATGAGGTGATACAACCACAATCTCCATTTCACAGATGAGGAAAATGAGGAAGAGAGTATTTCTACTTGGCAGAACCAGAATTCAAGGTCACGTGAGATATTTTAAAAATTTCTGGCCTAATTTAGATCAATGAAGTGAGAATCTATGGAGGTTAGACAAAAGCATGCACATATTTTCAAAGCTCCCAGTTGATTTTAATAGGCAGCCAGGTTTGAGAACCTCTGTGCTTCAGGGAGCTTCAGCAGAAAACAGTGGACAAGAGCAAAGAACTGTGTAATCAGATGATCCTGGGTGCAAACCTTAGTCCTTTTACCTAATAGGAGCACAGTTAGGAGGAAGTTACCTTTCTGGCTGTGTCTTGATTTCCTCATTATCAACTGGGGTTAATAATGATACACCATATCTACTTGATGGGTTTGCCACAGGGCTAATATTTAATTCTTTCATCACACTGACTGAAATGTGTTAGTAAAGAAGAAACTCTTGCATGTATGTCATAGGAAAATTAACAGATTAAGAGAAGATTTGGGCTACAATAATTTGATGGGATATGGTAACTTAATAGGATTAAGTAGGTTGATGATTTAGGTCCTACTTATTCTCTATTTTATATTATTTTGTTTCATGGTTTTTAGAATATCTGAAATCATTCCTGGAGTGCTTATTTAGGAGGCCATGAATGTTGATTCATAACTCTCAATTGCACATTGCAATTATTATTTTTGTTTTTAATATATTTCTTTAATGTCTATAACTAAAATTTGTGTATAATTTGTATGCACAAATCATTGGTTAAGCTGTTGACACATAATATCCAATTAAATATTTATATTGTCTCTATGAATTAGTTATAGTTTTTCAAATTTTACTAGGAAATTGAGACACATAGCTAATGTGTTTTCCAGCATCAGATACTGGTTTTCTCCCCTCTCCTGTCTTGTAACACATTTACAGAACCACTGTAACACATTTAAATTTTTTCTTACAACAGTATCTTAGTTCTGTAACTGTCTGGATTAATCAGCATTTACTACTGTAATGCTGCATAACAAAAAACAAAGCCAAACAAAGCTTAATGATATATAATAATAATTGTTTTGTTTTTGTTTTTTCACTCATGTAGCTGCAGCTTGGCTGTGATTCATCTGAACTGGTTGGATTTGGCTGAGTTTGGCTCCAAGCCAAAGATAGGTTCATGTGAATTCCATGTGTCTCTCATTCTTCTGGGACTATGGGTTATTTGACACACATTCTTATATGATAACAGCAGAAATAAAAGAGGAGTGAGAACAGAACTGCAACAACTTTTAAGGCTTGAACTCAAGCTGGCCCAATGTCACTTCTCCTTACACCTATTGATCAAACATTGATGGACAGGGATATATTCTCTGCTTCTAGTAAGAGGAACTGAAAAGTCAAATCAAAAAGGTCAGAGATACAGAGAGTGGTAAAAAATTACAGTCAATGATATACAGTCCCTTTCAGTTAGTAAGTCACATATCTAATACTTGAAACTGAAATCTCTCAATACAGAATTGGGTGTCTTTTGTGAAATTTTTTCATTGACAACCTAGGAATGATAATTTCAGAAGGTTGAAGAAAATAACAAAATGAAATTTGATGGGCTCTTTTCTATGCTCTTTATCTGTTAAAGTTAGAATTAATAATTTTATTAATTGTAACTAATTTATAGGATCCCCCAATTGTGAATTAGTGATTAACAGGTGATTATCTATCTATTACAAGGTCAACATGTATACATGTTGGTCAGAAGCAACTACACATGCACATACAATTACTTTGAAGATCGCAGTCACAGTAGGCTATTTCTCCTTCAATTTAAAACTTTACATCCGAGATTCAAGATGGTGGAGGAGTAGGTGGACGTGGAGTTCATCTCTCTCCATGGATTCATCAGGAATATATCTATAGATGCAACAATTCTCATAGAACACTGGCTGAAAACTAGCAGAAGACTTGGACACCAGAAAGGACTATAAATATCCCAGCATAACTGATTAGGATGGAAAAAAGAAGGGAGAAGCAAGAGGAGAGGAAGTGGGATGTAGCCTGCACCCCAGGGTGGGGGAGCTGAAGCAGAGGAGAGATTCCAAAATTCAGGAAAATACCCTCTCTGACAGGGAAATTAATTGGGACAGAAGGGAAGCGTTTGAGGCTGTCAGAAGAGGGTAAAGTGGCCAATCTGTGGCAGATAGGACTGAGTGAAAAATACATGACAGTCCATAATGTGGCCCTACGTGCCCCAGACTGGGAATTGTGTTCATAGGTATGCAAGGGGGCTGGGAGCTGGTGCATGGAGATTGGAGAACAGGCCTAGAGGGAGAAATCCTGTTGGCTGTGGGAAGACAGACAGAGAGGATGGGAGGGAGGAAATCTGCAGCAGGGAATGCCTATGGAGGAAGACCGGACTGTCATGGAAACAGGACGCTACCACTGAGTCACACGCACAGGGAGAAGCCACTGTTGTAACCTCTCTCTCCCCACATGCCAGCGCCTGCCAACAACAATAAAAGAAGCCCACTCAGGGCTGGCTCTTGGGAACCAGCTGTCAAGCAATAAAAAAAAAAAAAAAAACCCTCAGAGCTGGCCCTCACATGCTTGCTGGTGCCTGGGCACCAGAAATAACCTGGCCAGGACTGGCCTCATGTGTCTTATGCTGGACACCAGAAAAGGCCCTCACTAGAATTATATCTCTTGCACCTGTGGCTGCCGGCTTCCCTGCACATTTGGTGCTGCCAGCCCTCCCAAAATCTAAGCAGTCATACCAACTTTGCCCCCAGTCCTCAGAAAGGCAGACCCAAGAAGTCCAAGGCAGCCTCAGGACCAGACTCCTATGGGTGGACCACATGCAGAGGTGGTGATAAAATCAAAGCTGAACCCCAGGGATGGGGTGACTAAGGAAGAAGATCAAAAATCTTTCCATGAGCTGTACAAGCTGCAGATTAAACCCCTGTGATCAGCTAGGTAGACCCTGCATCTGTGGAATATCTGAGTAGACAATGAGTGTTCCCACAAATGAAAATGGTCTAGCTCTGGCAGCTGTGGACTTTGGGGGCAAGCACATGCAGGAACTGGGTCAGGTCAGAGTCTGAGTGGTCCCCACAGGGCCTGCAGCAGGTCCAGAGACCAGCCCAGAAGGAGAGGAGAGACTCTTGGTGAGGCAGAGGTGGGCTGTAGTTCATGGCATGTGCAAGGAAACTTACAGCAGAGACTCCAGGGAAACATAATTATTACTATTAATTTTATTATACTTTGATTCATTCTGTTGTTGGTTCTGGCTTTTTTGTTTCTTTCTTTCTTTCTCTCTCTTTCTCTTTTTTGTTTGTTGTTTTAGATTTTACTTTTTATTATTATTTAGTCTTTTGGTATCTCCATATTTTATAACTTTTAATTTTTTTAATATTTCTATTTTTAATTTGCTTTTCTGTTGTTCTGTGATATTTTCCCTTTTCTTTTTCTTTAGCATATTTTCCTATTTTTTATATTTCCATTTCTACTTTTTCTTTGATCTTGTGTTTTTCTGTTTTTATTTTATTTTTATTATTTTTTAATCATTTTTATCAGTTTGTTTTGTTTCCTTGCTTAATTTTTCAGTTGGCACACTGCCTTGGTTTTGTTTTTAGGTTATGTGTTTTTGTTAGGTTTAATCCTAATTGTCTAATTTTGTTTTTGAGTTCTATTTGTCTGGTTGTTCTTGTGCTTTTTGTTTTATTTGGCTCTGTTTTTGTTTCTTTTACATGTGTACGTTTGTTTCCTTGTTTCTGTTTTTGTTTGCTTGCTTTTGTTTTTACCATTTCTCTGGGGTTTTGTTTGTCTCTTTTCTTTAATATATTTTCTATCTTATCTTTATTTTATTTTTATTTCTACATCGCTTTTCTTTTGTTCTATCTTCTTTCCCCTTTCTCTTTTTCTTTTTTTTTAAACATTTTTGTCAGGTCTTTTTGTTTCTTTGCTTCATTCTTCAGTTGGCACTCTGCTTTGGTTTTGTTTTTGTGTTTTAGTCAGCTTACTTTTCAATTGTTTGATTATGTTCTTGGATTCTTTTGTTTGTCTGGTTGTCCTCTTGCTTTTTTTTTTTTTTTTTTTTTTTTGCGGTATGTGGGCCTCTCACTGTTGTGGCCTCTCCCATTGCAGAGCACGGGCTCCAGACGCACAGGCTCAGTGGCCATGGCTCATGGGCCTAGCCACTCCACAGCATGTGGGATCTTCCCGGACCAGGGCACAAACTCATGTCCCCTGCATCGGCAGGCAGACTCTCAACCACTGCATGACCAGGGAAGCCCTGTTCTCTTGCTTTTTGATTTATTTGGATCTGTTTTTGTTTCTATTGTATGTGTGTGTTTCCTTGTTTCTGTTTCTGTTTGTTTGATTTTACTTTTTACTATTTGTCTGGGGTTTTGTTAATCTCTTTTTTTTTTATCTTAATCCCCTTTATTGCCAGGTTGAATGAATTGTGGGGTCTTGATCCCTCAACCAGAAGTCAGGCCTGAAGCTCTGGCATGGGAACACTGAGTCCAGGGTGCTGTACCACTAGAGAATCCCCAGCCTCAGGAAAGGTTAACCATGGAGAGCTCTTGTGGAGGCCACTATCTGAATCCAAGACCTGGTTCCACCCAACTGCCAGCAGCTACCAGTGCTGGATGCCTCACACCAAACAACAAACAAGACAGCAACATAAACCCACCTATCAGCACACAGACTACCTAAAGTCATACTAAGCTCAGAGACACCCCAAAACACACCACCTGACATGGTCCTCCTCCTCAGATGGAAAAGACTCAGCTCCACCCACCAGAATGCAGGCACCAGTCCCTTGCATCTGGAAGCCTACATAAGCCACTGGATCAAACTCATCATCAGGAGTAGAGAACAGAAGCAAAAGGAACTACACCCCTGCAGCCTGGGGAAAGGAGACCTCAAATACTGTAAATTAGACAAAATAAGAAGACAGAGAAGTATCTTACAGGCAAAGGAGCAAGATAAAAACCGACAAGACCAAATAAATGAAGAGGAAATAGGCAAACTACCTGAAAAAGAATTCAAAGTAATGATGGTAAAGATGATCTGAAACCTTGGAAATAGAACAGAGAAAATACAAGAAACATTTAACAAGGAACTTGAAGAACTAATGAACAAATAGTAATGAACAACACCATAACTGAAATTAAAAATACTTTAGAAGGAATCAATAGCAGAATAACTGGGGCAGAAAAACAGGTAAGTGAGCTGGAAAATAGAATGGTGAAAATAACTGCCACAGAGCAGAATAAAGACATAAGAATGAAAAGAATAGAAGACAGTCTCAGAGACCTCTGGGACAACATTAAATGCATCAACATTTGAATTATAGGTGTCTCAGAAAAAGGAAAAAAAAGAAAGCGTATGAGAAAATATTTCAAGAGATTGTAGTCGAAAACTTCCCCAAAATGGGAAAGGAAATATTCCATCAAGTCCAGGAAGCACAGAGAGTCCCAGACAGGATAAATCAAAGGGGAAAAATGATGAGAAAAATATTAATCAAATTTAAAAAGTTAAACACAAAGGAAAAATATTAAAAGCAGCAAGGGAAAAGCAACAAATAACATACAAGGGAATCCCCAAAAGGTTAACAGCTGATCTTTCAGCAGAAACTCTACAGATGAGAAGGGAGGGGCAAAATATATTTAAAGTGTTGAAAGGGAAAAATCTACAACCAAGATTACTTTACCCAGGAAGTATCTCATTCAGATTTGACAGAGAAATCCAAAGCTTTACAGACAAGCAAAAGTTAAGATAATTCAGCACCAAAAAACCAGTTTTACAAAAAATGCTAAAGGAACTTCTCTAGGCAGGAAACACAAGAGATGGAAAAGACTTAAACAAATCCAAAACAATGAAGAAAATGGTAATAGGAACATACATATTGATAATTACCTTAAATATAAATATATTAAATGCCCCCACCAAAAGACATAGACTGGCTAAATGGATACACAAACAAGAACAATATATATGCTGTCCACAAAAGACCCACTTCAGACCTACAGACACATACAGACTGAAAGTGAGGGGATGGAAAAATATATCCCATGCAAATGGAAATCAAAAGAAAGCTGGAGTAACAGTTCTCATATCAGAACAAATAGACTTTAAAATAAAGACTATCACAACGGACAGGGAGGGACACTATATAATGATCAAGGGAACAATCCAAGAAGAAAATATAACAATTGTAAATATCTATGCACCCAAGATAGGAGCACCTCAATACATAAATCAAATGCTAACAGGCATAAAAGGGGAAATGGACAGTAATGCAATAATAGTAGGTGATTTTAACTGCCCACTTACAGGAATGGACAGATCATCCAAACAGAAAATAAATAAGGAAACACAAGGTTTAAATGACAGATTAGACTAGTTGGAATTATTTGATATTTATAGAACATTCCATCCAAAAACAACAGAATACACTTACTTCTCAAGTGCACATGGAATATTCTCCAGGATAGATCACATCTTGGGTCACAAATCAAGCCTTGGTAAATTTAAGAAAACTGAAGTCATATCAAGCTTCTTTTCCAACCACAATGCTATGAGACTAGATATCAATTATAGGGCTCCCTTTTGATGGATATTTGATGGACATGTTTTTAGTATTTTGTTACCATCATTGGTTGATTGAATAGCCTTTTCATAAAATTGCCCATGTTCTTTTGTATATATTGCCAGTTCCCCTCCATTAGAGTAGTGACAGTTTGGATTCCCACTGATAATATCTGAGAGTTTGTTTTCTCAGAACTTTATCAAAAGAATCAATTGTCAATCTTGTGATACTTTGCCAATTTCATAAGTGAGAAATTCGATCTCACTTAGAGTTAATTTGTGTCTCTCTTATTATAAGTGAGGTTTAGCATCTTTAACATACTTAAGTTCCATTTACATTTTCTTCTATGGAGTTCAGGTTCATATTTCTAACACATCCTCTCTAAGCTAGTCAATATTTTTCTTCACCATCATTAAAAGTCTTTAAAATATAAATATTAATTTATTTATAAAATAAACTACAAAATGAAAATCCTAATTCAAAAAGATACACACACCTTAATATTTATAGCAACACTATTTACAATAGCCAAAGTATAGACTCATCCCAAGTGCCCATCAACAAATGGATAAAGAAGATATGATATATGTATATATACAAAGAAATATTACTCAACCATAAAAAGAATGAAATTCTGCCATTTACAACAACATAGATAGACCTAGAGAATATTATGCTTAGTGAGATTAGACAGAGAAAGACAAATACTGTATGATATCACTTATACATGGAATCTAAAAAATAATACAAATGAATGTATGTCCAACAGACTCACATATATCAAAAACAAACTAATGGTTACCAAAGGGGAAAGGAAAAGGGAGAAGGGTAAACTAGGGGTAGGGGTCTAGGGGATTAATAGATACAAGCTACTATGTATAAAAAGGTAAGGAAAAAGGATATATTGTAGAGCATATGGAATTATAGCCATTATCTTATAATAACTTTTAATGGAGTATAATCTGTAAAATAATAAATCATGCTGTATACTTTAAACTAATATAATATTGTAAATCAATTATACTTCAATAAAAATAATGATAAAATAAAATAAACTACACATGTTTTCTGCAGTTTGTCATTTTATTTACTTTGCCTTTGATTTTTTTGCCATGCAATTTATTTACTGCTATGCAATTAAATTTCTATAGATGATTTCTTTTGGCTTCTCTATTTTGAGTCATAGCTAGAAGAGTTACCCACTCCTTGCTTAGAAAAAAATTCACCTTTGTATGAAGCTGGATTTTATGAACAATTGACCATTTATTTTATATCTATAAACATTAATAGGAAGAGCATAATGAGTACTTCATTGAAACCTCATTCCTGGCTCTGCTACCAAATAGTTCTGTGAGCATCAATGTACTCATAAAAGAAACTGAGTCTCAAAAAGTTTGTCTAAAATTGAGTTAACTTGCCAAGGATTATTATGGAATTAATTGAGAATATCAGCTTGGTGCTCTGTGATGACGTAGGTGAGTGGGATGGGGGTTCAGAGGGAGGTCCAAGAGGGAGGGGATATAGGCATACATATAGCCGATACACTTTATTGTACAGCAGAAACTAACACAACATTGTAAAGCAATTTTACTCCAATAAAAGAATAAAATAAAGTAAAATAAAAAGCAAAAAAAAAATTTTCATAGACAACTTCATCATCATAGCAGGACCTTCAAGATTATTTGTTGATTCTGGATTTCTTTTATGTGTGATTTTCTCACAAAAAAATGTTTTTTGGGCTATGCTTCTCCAAAGATAATATTGGCTTTTAGCTCAAAATCCAAGTTACTGCATTAAAAATCATAGCTTATTCATTTATACCCATTACATTTTTATGTTCCAACTTGTCAGTAACAATGAAGATTATGTCTGTTTGTCATTTTTGGAATGATGAATGAATGAGTTTTATGTAAGGATTAAAGCTTTTTTTTAGTATCTCAGAACCATGGTCAAATTTTCAAATTGATTTTATAATATTCTTTACAACTCGAAGATGTTCCTTAATGCCTAACCCCTCATCAGTTTCTTCCCATGTGCCTCATGCATCAGACATTCAAGACTACTTGCTTCTCTCAGAAAACTTTCTCACCTCTATGCATTCATTCATTCTGAACTTTTCCTGAGTCCCCTATGTAGCAAGAACTCCTATACACCTGGAGTTTACCACTGCTGCCATAATACAGAGCTGTGTTGAAATATGCAGTGATCTCCCTCCTTTGCAAAACTCTATTCAGTAATTTACAGACAACAACTACCTGTTGTCTCTATTCAATCTACAATTTTTCATTGAATAAAGCTCTCTTTTAACATCAGGAATTCTTTTATATTGACTTCTTATTGAAATATAACATGCTACAAAAAAGTACATAAATCAAAAGTGTAGAGCCAAATGAACATTTACAGAGTTAAAAAAGTTTTGTAACCACCCCAAGATCAAGTAATAAACCTCTACTAAAACCTGAAAATTTCCTTTCTTGCTTATTCCAGGTGAATGTTCTCCCTCCAAATATCCATTATTATGAATATAAACATCATAGATTGTTTATGTCTCCTCCCCTCCCATTAAAAAAAAATGAAACTTTATAACATGTGCTCTTGTTTCTGGATTATTTTCCAGGAGCATATAATTGAATAATATTTGCTTCTAGTTTTTGACTATTGTAGGGGGTGCTGTGTGAACATTCTTACACACTCTTTTCGTGAATACATTCATTTTTAGAAGATAGTACCAAACAGTTTTCTATAGTAGTTATACAAATTTATAATCTGTGTACAACAGCAGTTTCATAGTGGTACCAGTAGATCTAGTTGTTTCACATTCTTGTCAATACTTGGTTATTCATTAGTTGTTTCTCTTCTTTATTTATTTTTGTTTTAACTACTCAGATGGGTGTGTATTGGTATATCATTTGGGTTTGAGCACCTTTTTGATATGTTTATAGTAATATTGGGCATTGGGTTCCATGGGTAAATTTTACCAAACATTCAATAAAATTAATGCCAATACTTCTAAAATTCTTTAAGAAAAAAAACAGAAGATGGAACACTTCTGAACACATTTTATGGCATAAAAAGACAAAGAAACTACAAGAAAAAAAAAAAAAAACTACAAGCCAATATTCCTGATGAACATAGATGCAAAGCCCTCAATAAAATACTAGAAAAGTGAATTCAGCAGCAAATTAAAAGAGGCATACACCATGACAAAGTGAAATTAATCCCTGGAATGCAAGAATATTTCAACATACAAAAAAACAATCAATGTGATACACCACACTGACAAAATAATTTTTTAAAACTACATAATTATCTCAATGGACACAGTAAGAGAATTGGACAAATTTCCATATCTATTCATGATTAAAAGTCTCAACAAAATAGATATACAAGGAATTTACCTCACCACAATAAAGGCAATATAAGAAAGCCCACAGCTAGCATCACAATCAGTGGGGAAAAACTGACAGCTTTCTCTTTAAAAGGACAAGGATGTCCATTCTCACCACTCCTATTCAACATAGTACTGGAAGTCCTAACCAGAGAAATTAAACATGAAAATGAAATAAGCTGCATCCACATTGGAAAGGAAGAATTAAATTATCTGTGTTTGCAGATGATATGATCATATGTATAGAAAAATCTAAAGACTCAACAATAGAACTATTAGAACTAATAAATAAACTTGGTAAAGTTGCAGGATACAAAATGAGCATGCAAATATTATTCATGTTTCTATATACAATGATCTATCCAAAAAGAAGTGAAGAAAGCAATTACATTCACAATAGCAACAAAAAGAATAAAATGTTTAGGAGTAAACTTAACCAAAGAGATAAAAGACTTGAATACTGAAAATCATAAAACACTGATGAAGGAAGTTAAAGAAGACACAGATAACTGGAAAGATATCCCATGTTCATGGATTGGAAGAATACTGTTAAATGTTCAGACTAGTCGATATGATTTACCTTTTTAATTTCTTAATTTTACAATCTTTTCTATTTAAATGTTTTAGTATATTTTCTTCTTGAAACTATATCATCTTACTTTTTACATTTAAATATTACAGTCTATCTGGAATTAATTTTGTGTATGGTGTGAGAATTTCTAAAATAATGGAAGCTTAGGTAAAATGCAAAAGTTTGTAATGGCACAATTTCCCACCTGTATTTAGCCCTTTCACCCTAATGCCCACCAAATCTCCCATTTGGATCCCAGATGTAGGAAGATAAAGAGTCTTGGAATTTAGCCACACATGAAGGATATGGTTTATATTGATGACAGCTTTAATGGCTTCTGCTGTTCTATGACTCAGAAACTTTGTTAGATAATCAAAGTTCTCAGAGTTAAGAATAATAAATGATATTTACTATACTTTATATGTGCCAGAAACTGATCCAAACAGTTTATAGACACTAATCCATTTAAGCCTTATAGCAATTCTATGAGATAGATACTATTATCCCCATTTTTCTAATGGGGCATTGAGTGAATAAGTAATTTTCAATATTCACACATCTGGTTAGGTGTGAGAACTGAGATGTATTATATGATGTAAACTGAGGCTGCCACACCCCAGATTCATTAACTACTAAACAGTTTTGTTCTTAACCACACTAGGCCTTCACTATAAAGGAATGATGCTATACCATATTAATTAGAGCATTAATAAGCTCTCTCTTACTCTTACAATTTGTAAACTCAAAAGAATACTTTGTTTCCCTTAACTAATTATTTCTTCCAAGATTCTGTTAAATAGTGGTAATCAAGCTTTTCTTGGATCAACTAATTTATCTTATTTAGAGACATATTTAAAAATTCAGAACTTTCTTCTTTTGAGATTATGCTCATCAGTACAAACTAATTTTTGCCTGTAATGCACAATATATTTTGGATTAAGGTATTCCAACCATATTAACCCCAGCAATTGCTTTTATTTTCAAACTGATAAACATCTTGACAATATTTTTCAGAGAAAAATTGCATTACAAGTTCTGATACAAGCTTTGCTTTTTCATGCCAAACATCAAGAATCCTTTAACATATACCATTTAAGAAGTAATCTTTATATCAACTATATTTCAAGAATTCATTCAAATATAACTTTTTTTCACTTTCTCTGCCCCACCCCACACCAAAGTTCCCTATTTCCCATAGCAATTTATGCACTTTTTCTATAGTACTTAACACAGAGCTATAGTACTTAGTACATTGTATTATAGCTATTTTATTTGTCTGTTCTCAAATCTCCTATATTGGAGACAGGGCTGACACAAGTCCACAAGGCAATTTTTACTGGGTTCCTGTTTATATAAACAATTTGCTTTAAAAAAATATTATAAAACCAATGGAACAAAGTGAGGCATAGTTTTCATAAATATAGGTTTAGAATCATGGGCAGAGAAAAGGTAGTTATGTATTTATTTTTCCGCTAGTGTTTGTGAATATTCTTCCTACTGTTCAGGCACCCTATCTTGCTATTCCAGTTCAAGAACCAACTCCATGTTTTTCATTGTCAGATGTGCTCTTTTTGGCTAATTGCATATCTCCTACCACTAGAAAAAGGTAGTGATACTGTTATTATGACAATGCAATGGCTCTTTGGAACTTGCTAATATATAAATAATATAGAGATCAAGATGGTGGAGTAAGAAGACATGGAACTCATCTTCCCCCATGAGCACATTAAAAATACATCTATTTACAGAATAATTCTCACTGAAAACTAACTGGAAGCTGGCAGAAGGACACTTGTACAATGAAAATTGTAAGAAAGATATACACCAAATTGGGTAGGACTGGAAGAAAAGCAATCAGGTCAAGTCCTGTGAACCAGGGAAGGGACTCAGAGGAAAAGGGAAATTGCACAGACACCCACCCTGAGGAGTGAGTGGATGGAGTCACAGACTGGGCATCCCAGTCCTTGGGTCCTACACATAGGAAGCAAGCCCCCTTGGTTGGTTAGAGAACAACTGGAACAGATAAAATGGCTAGAGAAGTCTAGACTCTATTCTTGAGGGCTGAGTGATTGCTAGCTTGCCCCCAGGCAGGGCAGAAAAAGGTTGGCCCTAGCAGGTGCTGTGTTTCCTGTGGCCTCCTTGCTATACTCACCAGCTGGAGCTGAGTGAATGCCACAGCCCCACTCACTCCACATAAGAACATAACACTGGATCTAGGGTGGCCAGGAGCTGGGAAAAACTTGCCCTTGGGATACAGAGGTAACCTGTTCCTGGGGCCAGAGCCCAGGTGGGGCGGTAATGACCATTCTTGTCACTTACTCAAGTGTTACTCCAAAAGCAGTCCAGACTTCTGACAGAAGTGCAGTTGCTGGGTTTCCCCCAACCACCTCACTATATACTGCAGCCCAAGCTGAGCAAACTCTCTGGCCCTACTCTCTCCATGCCAGAGTGCACCACTAGATCTGGGGCAGCCACTGCTGGGGAAAAGAAGTTATCATGGGCTGCATCTGAGTGGAGCAGTAGATGTCTACACGAGCAGAGCATTGGACCTCTATAGGTACATGAACCTCACTTGCTTCAGCATTCCTCTCATCTGGGGCAAAGACCCCAGTGCCGGGAGAAGGAAGAACAAACACTTAAGGGAATGGAGCCAGTTTAAGCCTAACCCTCATGGCTTCCACTCCAACTACAAAGGATCAGATCCAGCCCCTGACAGTGTGGTGACAGTCAGTGAACAGAAAGGAAGTCCTGCCTCACACTCTGTGCAGGCTCAAGCTCCTCCCTCTCCAACATCACCCCCTACATAGGTGATAACTGCCGGCACACCCTGTGGAAAGACATGACTGGCATCCACATCAAATCCAGAATCCCCCACCAAATGCATATGGCATACTCAGTCTGCATAGGGATGTTCTCACATAAGAACATTCCTTCAAGAAAACAATAGGTAACTATTTCACCTAAATTCATAGAGATAGAGAAAGCTAACTAAAATTAAAAAGAAGAGGAAATATGTGCAATTGAAAGAGCAAGAGGAAACCCCTGAAAAATAAAAAAAAAAAAGAAAAATTTACCAGATAAAGAATTCAAAACATTGGTAATAAACATGTTAACTGAATTAGGGAAAATAATTGATCAAAACATGGATCATTTTAACAAGGAACCACAAAATATAAAAAAGATCCAATCAAAAATAGGTAATTCAATAAGTGAAATAAAAAACATTCTTAGAAGGAGTGAAGAGCAGACTAAGTGATACAGAAGAACACATAAGTGATCTGGAAGATAAGATAATGGGAAAAAAATGAAAGCAACATACAAGATCTATGGGTTAATATAAAATGTGTCAACATATGAATAATATGGGTTCCAGAAGGAGAAGAGAGAGAAAATGGGATCAAAAATGTGTTTGAAAAAATTATGGCTGGAAACTTTCTCAAACCTAAAGGAAAAAGATATCCAGGTACAAGAAGCACAGAGAGTCCCACACAAGATGAATCCAAATAAGCCCACACCAAGACATATCATAATTAAAATGGCAAAAATTTAAAGATAAGAGAGGATTCTAAAGGCAGCAAGAGAAAAACAGTCAGTTACAAGATAGCCCATAAGGCTATCAGCTGATATCTCTACAGAAACACTGCAGGCCAGAGGAGGAGACATGAAGATATTCAAAGTTCTGAAAGGGAAAAGTGTTCAATCTAAGATACTTTACGCAGCAAGATTATTATTTAGGATAGAAGGAGAGATAAAAATTACTCAGACAAGCAAAACCTAAAAGAATTCAGTGATACTAAATCTACCCTAAGAGACATATTGAAGGGTCTTCTCTAAATAGAAAAGAAGCAAGAATCTATAGAAAACAAAAAATCACAATAGGAAAGGCAAATATATAGTAAGGATTGAAGACAACTTTAATAAACCAGTACATAGATTAATAAACAGTTTAAAAAGATGACATAAAAGCTATTACAACCACAATAAATAGTAAGATGATAAGCATGAAGATGTAAAATAGGACAACAAAATAACAAACTGTGGGAGAAGACAGTATAAAACGGTAGATCTGTTAGAGTGTTCTTGAACTTGAGTGACTATCAGTTTAAAGAAATTAGATATAGTTATGGATCAACATACTTGAACTCCATGGTAACCACAAAGCAAAAACATTCAATAGGCTCATAAAAAACAAAAAGAAAGGAACTCAAGCATACTGCAAAAGAAAATCATCAAACCACAAAAATAAAAAAATAAAAAGAATAAAAAATGATCAATGAAGAACTACAAAAACAACTGGAAAACCAGGATTAAAGTGACAGTAAGTACATACTTATCAATAATTATTTTAAATGTAAATAGACTAAATATTCCAATCAAGATACATAAAGTGGCAGATTGTATTAAAAAATAAGAACCTGCAAAATGGTGCCTACAAGAAACTCACTTCAGCGTGAAAGACAAACAGACTGAAAGTGAGGGGATGGAAAAGGATATTTCATGCAAATGGTAACAACAAGAAGGGAGGGGTAGTAATAATCATATCAGACAAAATAAACTTTTTAAAAAAATCTATGAAGAATGACAAAGAAGGGCATTATATAGTGATAAAGTGATTAATATGAGAAGCAAATATTATACTCTTTAACATATACACACCCAGTATAAGAGCACCTAAATATATAAAGCAAATACTAAGAGACATAAAGGGACAAACTGATAGGTCTACAATAATAGTAAGAGATTTTAAGACCCCATTAGCATTAATGGACAGATAATCTAGGCAGAAAATCAATAAGGCAAAAGAAGTCCTAACTGATGTGATAGACCAGTTGAAATTAACTGCTATCTACAGGACACTACATCCAAAAAAACAGAATACACATTATTTTCAAGCATACATAGAATATTCTCTAGGATAGACTATATACTAGGTCACAAAAAGAAGCTTCAACAAATTTAAGAGCATAGAAATTATTTCAAGCATCTCTTCTGACCATAAGGGTATGAAATTAGAAATCAACTACACAAAGAAAAATGGGAAAAGAACAAACATGTGGAGAATAAAAAACTTGCTACTAAAATAAATAGGTCAATTAAGAAATCAATGATGAATTCAGAAAATACTTCAAGACAAACAGAAATGACAACACAACCTTACAGAATCTATGAGATGTAGCAAAGCAGTTCTGACAGGGAAGTTTATAAACAGGCCTTCCTCAAGAAATGAGAAAAATCTCAAACAACCTAACCTTCCACCTAAAAGAATAAGAAAATGAACAAACAAAGTCCAAATTCAGCAGAGGAAGGAGGTAAAAGATCAGAGAGAAAATAAATAAAATAGACATCAAAAACAATATAAAAGATCAACAAACCCAAAAACTGTTTTTCTGAAAAGATAAACAAAATTGACAAACCTCTAACCAGGCTCAGAAAAGAGACAGGACCCAAATAAAGAAAATAAGAAGTGAAAGAGGGGAAATTACTAGTACAGAAATACAAAAAAAAATCATAAAAAATACTATGAATAGTTATATGCCAACAAATTGGACAACACAGAAGAAATGGACAAGTTTCTAGGAGCATACAGCCTGCCAAGACTTAGTCAAGAAGAAACAGACAACTTGAACAGATGGATCACTAGAAATGAAACAGAATGTGTAGAAAAAAACTCCCTATAAACAAAAACCCAGGACCTGAAAGGTTCAGGTGAGAAATCTACCAAAAATACAAAGAATTTATGCTTATCCTTCTCAAACTATTCCAAAAAATTAAAGAGGAGGGAACACTCCCAAATTCATTCTGTGAGGCCATGATCACCCTGAAAAAAACAAACAAACAAACAAACAAACAAACAAAAAAGCAAATGAGAAAGACATTACAAAAAAAGAAAATTACAGGTCAATATCTTTGGTGAATATAGATTCAAAAGTCCTCAACAAAATATTAGCAAATCAAATCCAATAATACATAAAAAGGATCATACACCAAGATCAAATTGGATTCATTCCAGCATTACAAAAATGGTTCAAAATATGCAAATCAAACAATGTAATATACCTCATTATATATATTAAAAAAGGAAAGACAGAAGCCACATGATCATCTCAATAAATGGAGAAAAAACATTTAACAAAATTCAGCATGTATTCATGATAAAAGCTCTCACCAAAGTGAGTACAGAGGACACATATCTCAACACAATAAAGACTATTTATGACAAACCTATAGTCAGCATAATACTTAATGGTGAAAAGCTGAAAGCCTTCCTGCTAATTTCAGGAAGAAGAGGTTGCCCACTCTCTCCACTTCCATTCAACATAGGATTGGAAGTCTTAGCAACAGCAATCAGACAAAATAATAAATAAAATTTATCCAAATTGGAAGGGAAAAGGTAAAATGTTTCACTATTTCCACACAAAAATTATTAGAACTAATAAATTAATTCTGCCTGATAGAATAATAGTACAGAAATTTTTCATGTTTCCTTACACTAATAATGAAATATCAGAAAGAGAAAGTAAAAAAAATCCAATTTAAAATTGTATTAAAAATATAAAATACCTAGTAATAAACTTAACCAAGGAGATGAAAGACCTATATGCTGAAAACTATAAAACATTGATAAAGAAAATTGAAGATAATTCAAAGAAATGGAAAAATGTCTCATGCTGTTGGATTGGAAGAATTAATATCATTAAAATGGCAGTAATATTGAAAGCAATCTACAGATTTAAAGCAATCCTTATAAAAATAACCATAACATTTTTCACAGAACTAGAACAGATAATCCTAAAATTTATATGGACACAGAAGACCAAGAATTGCTAAAGAAATCATGAGAAAAAACTGGAGGTGGAAGTATAATCCTTCCAGTCTTCCGACTATGCTACAAAGCTACAGTAATCAAAACAGCATGGTGTTGGCAGAAATAAAACAGACATATAGATCAATGAAACAGAATAGAGAGCCCAAAAATAAACCCAGGTATTCAAAGTCAATTAATTTATCACAAAAGAGGCAAGAATATAATATGGTGAAAAATTATCTTCAATGAGTGGTGCTGGGAAACTGGACAGTTATGTGTCAAACAATGAAATTAGAATATTCTTTCACACAGTATGCAAAAATAAACTTAAAATGGATTAAAGACCTAAATGTAAGATCTGAAACAATAAAATGCCTAGAACAGATCATAGGTAGGACACTTTTCAACACATATCATAGTAATATGTTTTTGGCTCTGTCTCCTAAGGCAAAAGAAATAAAAGCAAAAGTAAACCAGTGGGGGCTAACTAAATTTAAAAGCTTTTGCACAGCAAAGGAAACTATCAAAAAAACAAAAAGACAACCTACAGAATGGGAGAAGATATTTGCAGATGATATGACCTACCTTGTGGGTCAAGGTGGATTAAAATCCAAAATATATAAACAGGTCTTGCACCTCAATATCAATAAAATGGCTAAAGACCTGAATAGACATTTCTCCAAAGTAGACATACAGATGGCTAATAGTCACATTAAAATGTGCTCAACATTGTTAATTATCAAAAGAAAATGAGATCATCTCACAACTGTCTTAATGGCTGTCTTCAAAAATGTCTACAAATAGCAAATGTTGGAGAGGATGTGGAGAAAATGGAACCCATGTACACTGCTGGTAAGAATGTAAATTGATGCAGCCACTATGGAAAACAGTATGAATGTTCCTCAAAAAACTGAAAAAAGAACTACCACACGATCCAGCAATTCCACTTCTGGGTGTTTATCCAGAAAAAACAAAAACACTAATTCAAAAAGATATTTGCATCCCAAAGTTTATGAACAACACTATTTCAAATAGCCAAGACAAGGATACAACTCAAGTGTCCATCAATAGATGATTGTCTTCTTAAGTCAATTATATGTATATAACATATATTATACACACACACACACACACACACACACACACACAATGGAATATTAGTCAGCCATAAAAAAGAATGAAATTCTGCCATTGCAGCAATGTGGATAGACCTAGAGAAAATTATGCTTAGTGAAATATGTTAGATGAAGATAAATACCATAACTTATCACTTACAGTGCAATTAAAAAAATAATACAAATGAATATATATGCAAAAGAGAAACAGACTCACAGATATAGAAAACAAACTTGTGGTTACCAAAGTGAACAGTGAAGTGGGAAGGGACAGATTAGGTGTATACAATTACCAAATACAAATTACTATGTATAAAGTAAAGAAGCAACAAAGATATATTGTATAGCACAGAAAATTATAGCTATTATTTTGTAATAACTTATAATGGAGTATAAGCTGCAAAAATACTGAATCACTATACTGTATACCTGAAACTAATATAGTATTATAAATCAACTATATTTAATAAAACAAATTTAATTTAAAATAAAAATTAATATAGATCTTGCCTCAGTAGTTCCCTGACACAATTTGTTTCACATCAATTACATCACTGGTCTTTACATTTTATCATCCTTTGTGAGTCCTATGAATTCTGGTTTCAAATGACATTCTCAAAAGTTGTTACTGTGCTTTGTTGATGATCACCACAAAGGCAAGCCTTAGACTATTCAGGGAAATGTGAAAGATAATTTGTTTTCTTGTGATGTATATTTGACCCTTTGGAAACATAGAACAACACATCTTCCAAACAAGTTTTCTCAAAATCTTAAGCTGTTTTCATAACAATCCTAGGATATCTCTTTTACTATGATGACACTCCTGCTTTCCACACACTACCACCAGCAGGTAGGATAAACTAGAAGCTTATGGGTGGAATGAGAGAAACAGTCCCATTTGTACAAGGAATTCCCCTTCTTTGTCTGGCACAGCTCAAGAATGATTTAGGAGAGCATGAAGTCACCACCTTGATCTGAGGCAGGAGAAAATATCAGAAGAGCCCCTTGGCATTGTGAAACAAAAGTCTAGAAAATTCTCAAAAGAGACAGACATGTCCACCCTAAAGGAATGATTGATGCAAGTATGGAACCTACAGAGGGACTAGAGTTGCTATCCTGGGTATTAGCAGCAGGAGTAGCATAGAGGACAGCCAAAAGGGAAAGGATGCCTGCCACCATCCTTGCTGGCCTCAGATTATAAATTGGAGGTAGGATAGAAACCAGATGTGGACAAGCAAGAACTGGTGACAGGCATCCACTCCACCATGGATGGCATTTTCAGCCAATCCCAGGCCCCGGGGAGACTTCCAAAATTTTCAGGGAACCACTGTGAATATTTGCTTCCAAAGTGTTAGTACAAAATGAGGTACAGGAATATCCTGAGGCATTGGATGAGGCAGGCCATGCTTGAGTGGTACTGTTGACACCAGTAGACAAACCAGTGTATGGCTCTTAGATCTACAATTCACTAATTATCTGAACAAATTTTATTACCTCTCTATAAAATAAAATTCTATCTATCTCACAATGATTCTCATGAAAATCAGAAATAAAAATGGAAATAAATTGAAATGATATCTTTGTTTACCAATAGCTGTGACTGTATGGTTGTATTTTTTACAGTAATTTTTCCTATCCTACCCCCGCCAGAGTATAGAATATGTTTCATCATGGGATACAAAGATGAACATATTTTGCCGAGGGTAGATACCCAGTCCATTCTAGGCTAATATTGTAAGATTTCTGGCATTCTCCTAACCGTTGGTTTAGAGCAAAACCCATGGGAGACTTTCTGAGGATTTTTTTACTTCTGGGGAAATGAGGTATGAGGAATCTCTTTTTACCTGATGGCAACACTGAGAAGATGTAAAGAACCTGGCAATATTTTCTCTCAGCTCCTTGAAGAAAAGTCAATTTTCAGTCATAGAGAAAGGAAGCAATACACAACTAATAACTAAGAGAGATGAATAGAGTCTTGCAGAATTTTATCCCTATCTCCCTATCCAAGGTTTAATTCTGTTTACTAGTTATGAGTCAATACATTCTTTGTTTAGCCTAATTCAAGTAAGATTTTTGCTTTTTACAAATAAAAGTCCTAATCTGTAAAATAACTAGCACAATGTCTGTTCAGGTAAACTTCTAAACATTGGTTGTTATTATTCATAGTAGTACTGGCTGTCTTCAGAATACTACTGTTATTAGTAGTAAGAGTTCTGGTAGTCATATATTTATCTATGCCTGATTATTATTATCTTTTGGCTGCCTAATTCTTACTGTCCCTACTTCACACATGCTTTCAAGTGAAAACTTCCTTGAGATCCATCATCTTATATCCAAAAACTTACATAGCTCAGTGTTCAAGAGAAGAGGAACTCAGTAAAAAATTAAAGTGAATTAGATTCAATCATTGAGAAACAGGAATGATGAACAGTTTTCCCAAATATTTCAGTTTTCAGCTACCTTAAATTTCCCCATTGTAATATTACAGTTAAATTGTACATTATGTCTCACACTGACAGAGACTCATGGAAGATGAATTTATATTTATCCAAATGTGAACATGTTAAGATTGAAAGCTTTATCAACTTTATACAGGACAATTAAAAATTATATGATAGCAAGGTTTGCCAGTATTTCTATATTTATTAACAAACTAGGTTATTAAGTTAAACTGAATTCTTTAAAAGTATAATTATATTAGCAAACTCTAATACGACAACAAATTTTAAATAGCAATTCTGGGTTATATTTTCATCACAACTGTGAAGAAACAAATTAAAATTGTTTTATTTTTCCTCTTGCTTTGGGAAAGACTTTTGTAGGGCTTTCTGTGCAGAAAAAAATATATGGAAATTTCTGTGATTCCTGTATGTTCAGGAAGATGCAGAGAAATGTTAGACTTATTTCTCTTCTTTAATACAAACTTCTTTTTCTATCAGAGAAATGTTTTCTGTCATTAAAAGCATCTATTATTTGTTTTCAATCAGCTTTTAAGTCCAAAATTTGTTTAAACTTTTGAAATGTTACCTGTTCTTTATCAGTATTCAGGTGAATTGAATCGCCAAATTGTCAAAGGGTTTTGTAACTAATCCTTATTGTGAGAGATACAATTCATCATAACAAACTCTGAATCCCTTTCATTCATGTTTTTCTTCAACTGATCATAGAGTTACTGAGTTAAGCTATTGATACTTTCTCCTCCCCAATATCGCTGTATCATTACTTGCTTACTCATTCTACTTTGCATGGAACAACTGGAACACAATGTATTTTAAGACTTTCAGACAATCTAACAAAATATCTTCTAAAAATAACACTTAAAAATTTCTTTAGAGCCAAAATGTACGTTTCAGGTAACCACACATCAGTTCATGTATCATTAAGCCTTAAGGCTATTTATTAGGTGTATTACCTCTCTTGCTGCAGGCAGCTGGGACTCTAATTGTTTACCTCTCAATTTGTTTCTTGTGATATTATTTGTTCAAAAACTTACTCTGAAGCATAATATGGTATCACTAGCTCCTCCTTTCCTGATTGCCCCTAAAGACAAGATCAAAAGTCCCTCTGGTGGAGGAAAAGGAAGGTGGAGAATAAACCCAAGAACTAACAATAACAAAAAATAACAGGAGGGAATTAGTGATTCAGAATCATAAAATTCTGTATTATCATGAATCTTAGATCCAGAGGTCTTTCTGAGAAACTAGCTTTATTTTTAGATGGATTTGTTCTAGCCAATTCTATCCACCTAAGGACAAGATACATCAATCCCCACTCCCCACCCCCCAGTTGTACTTTCTTAGAAAAGGCTATAGTAGTTCCATTCTCTATAACAATCCCCAAGACCAAGCCATGGGTCATGTAGACTCCCTCTCCCTGTGTGCACTTTCCAGACATAAGTCTTTATTCCAGGAAATCCACCCAGAAACTTACATGGATGCTAAGGATTTAAGGCTTTATCCTAATCCAAGGAAATTTTTATCATTTGTATGAAAATTTCCTTAAAGTACAAACATTAATCAAAGTGAGTGAATGGCAATTCCAGAAACATTGACAAGAACAGGGGCAGGCTATTTAGATACAGCTGAAACCTTCTTCCTCTATGACCTGGTAGATCATTATTAATCAATTTGAATGTTCTTAAAATCCCTTTAAATCTTTTAAAAATGTAGATACAGGTTTCATTGATATGGAATGGGAACTGAGATTCTGCATTTCTAACAACACCCTAGTTGCTGCAAATGCTGCTGGTCTTGAGACCACACTTGGAATAGCAAGGATCTAGCTGATATGGGTAGCAGGAAAAGATTGATGAGCCCAGGGGCATAACATGAGAGCCAGCTATAGATATGTTCTCTGTGTCTTTAATGCAAACTCCCCTTTCTGCTTCCTATATGATGGGGAGCTCTTTCTAAGAATGACTAATGAATATAATTCAGCAAGTGAGACAACTTCTTATCAAGATGTCATAGAGAATATTCATTTAATTGGATGAGAAAAAAAAAATTATCCTTTTCCCATACTGTTTTAAAAAATAATATGACAGTGAGTTAAAAGTTTTGAACTAAATTTTTAAATAGATCTACAGAATTTAATACCCTAAAATTATGTTTTCCCCTTAAATTAGCAAAAATTTATTTTCCTGCAAACCTGACCTGAATCAAAATGAGACCATTTGTTTTCCTTTATTTTGATTAGTGTGAGTATTCACACTCCTTGTGGCAGAAATAGCTATGTATTTTGATTGTGGACTGCTACTTTAGCCATATTAGGGGCATTGCCTAATAGTTAGTTAATGCCCTTATATTTGTTTTCTAAAAATTTGAAAAATTCTTAATTCTAAAAACCAATTTTACACCAGAAATTTTCATAAGAGACTTAAGACCTGTATCAATTGTGTATAAAACCAGATGTCCTAAATGCTTTAAGGTCATTAAGACCCTCATAGTTAATACAATTTATACCTAAAAACTTATGTAAATATTTGAAACAAAACAAACTTAATTGGTTTGAGTAAAGAAATTAAGAATAAAAGAAGAAGAAGAAGAAGAAACTTAATTTGTTTTTGGCCTCCTAAACTAGTTAGTTGTTTACATCATAAAATGTAAAGATGCTAAGAAACAGACTTTGTAGTTATTTTGGTGAAAATAATATGAGTATACACTAAACCTATTCCCAGTGAATATCAAATCACTATGCCCCCCTGTCTGTTCATTACATTTATCAATATTTAACTACTCATTTAATAGGGTTTGATATTTGTCTCACAGTAATCAATAACTATTTAATATTTAAGAAAGGAGCAAATGAAGTTAAAAAAAGCATATTTCAAAAGATGATTTTTCTTCTCAACTGTTCATCTCTAGTGAAACTATTGGCATTTAATGTAATTTTCCATAATTCTTTTTGGCTTTTAAATTTAATCTCATGATTATGAAATTTTTCAAACTTCTTGTTCCATTTGGGACTTTACCCCACTTTTTTTTAATCTTTATTGGGGTATAATTGCTTTACAATGGTGTGTTAGTTTCTGCTTTATAACAAAGTGAATCAGTTATACATATACATATGTTTCCATATCTCTTCACTCTTGCGTCTCCCTCCCTCCCACTACCCCACTTATTTTTGTTGTTGGCGACAAGATATAGAAGGCTATTGATACTCAACAAGACAAATATTTTGGTTAATCATAGTTTGTAAAATTCTGATTAAAAGTGGTAATACTGATGATGACCATAGTCATTAATAATAACCAATAACTCTGGAGTCTTGAATTTACTTAAAATGTGATTGTTCTCAGTATAAATGAGATGTTGAATATATAAGTAAAAGAGGGTTGATTTTTGCATATATTTAATGCCATTTGTATAAATTCACAAACTAACCACTCACATATAGACACACAGAATTTTGTCAGACATTGTGTCTAGATTTTAAAGGTATAATAATGGCTATTTTAAAGTATATAAAAGATATCAAATAAATACAATCCCTTTGAATAATTTTTAATCAATTATTTTTCATTACTGAAATTTAAACCAATAACAAAAACATTATCAAACTTTATATAACAACAAGGTTTCAACCTGGTAAAATTTGATGGAATAAATGTGGTACTGAGAATTATTAGTAAAAATCTAAAGAGCAGTAATAGCCATATTTTATCTATAAATACTTCATATTATCAGATACCAAAATGATTCTCATGCATTATTTAAAATCTTGTTCCACAGACAAGATCTTAAAACTCATGTAGAACAATTTTATGTATTTGGACTACCAAAATATTACTCTCCTATTTCTCTTTTTATTTTTATCTTAGGGAAATGTAGGATAAGCTCCCAATGACACTGAAAGAACTCTACCAGATTTAGACCAAACACCTTCCTTGTTGACTAACCTGGTATTCATATTAATGCCTATAATGTATAGGAGGGTGCCTCACTTATTGTTTGCCAAATGAGTGACAGTAAAACACTCACCATTATTTTATTCTTAAATAAAGATGAGTTCCTTCCCAGGATACCCTATGAAGCCCTATGTTCTGCTACATCATCTGTGCTCTCTTCCTTTTTATTCGAACTTTGTTTATTTAGACGTTTCTGGGCATAACCATTAGCCCTTCTAACTCCATTTCTTCCAATGGGAAATCAAGGTTTCAATAAAAAAATAAATAAATAAATTCTCTATGTTAGCCTTGTTATTGCAGAGCTCCAAATTTGGACATGCAGATTACTCCACAACCCTTTTGATGGATATGTAAAGAATGTTTAAAGGAAATGTATGTAGAGATATGTAGGGTGTGACCAAGATGGAAGATTAGGAAAACTCTGAACACACCTTTCCCATGGGTAAGCCAAATTTACAACCACTTACAGAGAAACTATCTATAAGAACAACCTAAACACTAACAGAAAATGTTTTCCATAGCTAAAGATAATAAAGAAGGAAACACAATGAGATGGGCAGGACAGAAAGGTAGGAGGGATGGGTCAGGATCCACAGCCTGGATCAGTGACCCACAAACAGGAGGAATCTCATAATTTTAGAGGTCCTCCCCAAGGAGTGAGAGGACCAAGCCCTACATCAGTCTTCCCAGCCTGGGGGTCCTACACCAGCAACACAAACATCTGGCTTTGAAACCAGCAGGGCTTATGTTTGATAGAGCTAGGGGGCTGTAGGAAAAATAAAATGCTTTTAAATGGTGTAAGCAAAATCTCACATTCTGAGTCCTAGCAGAGAGGCAATGGTTTGAAATAAGCCTAAGACATGTCGACCTGCTGGTCGCAGAGAGCCCTCAGGAGAAGGAGGTGAAAACTGGGACTCTCCTGGTGATTAAGTTGTTTGTGGCAGACATTTTGGGGGGGCTAATTTAATAGATGACACCAGAACTGGATAGCACCATTTTGGGAACCTCTCACTAGCCTATTAGAGCTGAGGGTTTACCAGTCTACCAGCTAGCATCATCTGCACACCTCTCCAGGACATGCAGCCAAGAAACAGGTCCTGACCACCAGCATGCTGTGAATAATACTGTTACTCTGCAGTCATGAAGACAGCCATGTAGGGACACAGAACTGACCACTGCCATGCCAGCAACAGTGCTGTGGGTCCCACACCCCACCCCACTATGAGGTAACATCACAGAGAACTGGCTCCAACCATGAATGGGCTGGCAGCAGGTTTATTTCCTTGTTTCAGGCCATGCAGCCAGTCACATGAGAAACATACTTGTTCTCTAGTGGGCTCACAGCCAAACACAAGGCAGAGCCTGGCAGCCAACCAGGTCAAGGGCCAGACCCAATTACCAGTGTGCCCACAGTAGTCAGCCATGCCACAACAGAAAGATCCATGTAACCCACATAGGGAGTACCCATAGAACACATAGCTTGGGTAACCAGAGGGGAACATGCTGTTGGGTCCCATAAGGTGTCTCCTATATAAGGCCACATCTCCAAGATTGGGAACATATCCAACCTACCTAATACATAGAAATAAACATAGAGAATTAGGCAAAATGAAGAGACAAAGAAATATGTTCAGTAAAAAGAGAATAAGACAAAACCTCAGAAAAAGGAACTAAACAAAAATAAGGACAGACCACTAACCAGTAAAGAAATTGAATCAGTAATAAAAAAAGAAAAAAAAAAACACTTCCAACAAGCAAAAGTCCAAGACAAGAATGCTTCACAAGTGAATTTTACCAAACATTTGAAGAAGAGTTAACATTTATTCTTCTCCAGCTATTCCAAAAAATAAGAGGAGAGAATGCTTCCAAACTCATTCTATAAAACCAGCATCACCCTGATACCAAAACCAGATGCAGACACTACAAAAAGCTGAAAGCATTTCTTCTAAGATGACAAGGCAAGGTTTCCCATTTTCACCACTTTTATTCAACATATTATCAAAAGTCTTAGCCAGACCAATCAGAAAAAGAAAAGGAATAAAAGGCATTCAAATTAGAAAGAAGAAATAACACTGTCTCTCTGAAGAAGATGTTATACTATTTATAGAAAACCCTAAAGACACCATCAAAAACTATTAGAACAAATGAATTCATTAATGTTGCAGGATACAAAGTAATATACAGAAACCTGTTGTGTTTCTATACACTAACAACAAACTATTATAAAGAGAAATTAAAGAAAATAATTCAATTTGCAATTGCATCACAAAGAATAAAATACTTAGGAATAAATCTAACCAAGGAAGTGAAAGACTTATACTCTGAAAACTATAAGACATTGATGAAATAAAGACAACATAAATAAATAAAAGGATATACTGTGCTTATGAATTGGAAGAATTAATATTGCTAAATTATTTTTGTAAATATTGTTAAGGTAATCTATTGATTCAATACAATCTCTATCAAAACAACAGTGGCACTTTCCACAGAACTACAATAAAGAATTCTAAAATTTTTATGGAAACACAAAAATCCCCAAATGGTAAAAGCAATCTTGAAAAAGAAGAACAAAGCTGGAGATATCATGTTCCTTGATTTCAAACTATATTACAAAGCTACAGTAATCAAAACAGTATGGTACTTGCATAAAAACAGGTACATAGGACCATAGAATAGAATAGAGAGCCTAGAAATAAACACACACTTATATGATCAATTAATCTATGACAAAGGAAGTAAAAATACAAAATGAGGAAAAGACAGCTTCTTCAAATAGTGTTTGGAATGGGGCAGCTACATGCAAAATAACCAAACTGGACTACTTTCTCACACCATATACAAAAGTAAACTCAAAGTGGATTAAAAACTAAAGATAAGACCTAAGACCATAAACTACTAAAATAAAACAAACAGTATGCTCTTTAACATTAGTCTTAGCTGTATTTATTTTTGGATCTGTCTCCTCAGGCAAGGAAAAGAAAAGCAAAAAGAAACAAATGTGACTACATCAAACTAAAAAAGCTTTGGACAGTGAAGGAAACTATCAACAAAACAAATAAGCAGCTTACTTAATGGAAGAAGGTATTTGCAAATGATATATCCAAATAGGGGTTAATATCAAAATAAACAAAGAACTCATACAACTCAACAACAAATAAACAAAAACCCAATTAAAAATGGACACAGGACTTGACATTTTTATTTCCAAAGAATACACAGAGATGGCCAACAGATACATAGAAGGATGCTCAACATCACTAATCTTTGCAGAAGTGCAAAGCAGAACCACAATGAGATACCACATCACACACGTCAGAATGGTTATCATAAAAAACCCACAAGTAATAAGTGTTGGTGAGGACATGGAGAAAAAGGAAAGTTTTGCACTGTTGTTGAGATTTTAAGTCGGTGCATCCACTAAGAAAAATATTATGGACATTTCTCAAAAAAATGAAAAAAATAGAACTGCCATATTAGCCAGCAATTTCAATTTTGAAGACAGCAAAAACACCAATTTAAAAAGATATATGCACACCAACGTTCATTCCAGCATTTTTGACAATAACCGAGATATGAAAACAGTCTACATGCCCATGGATAGATGAATGGATAAAGAAGATATGGTATATAAATATACAGCAGAATATTACTCAGCCATAAGAAAAAAATGAACCTTGTCAATTGTGGAAATATGGATTGACCTAGGGCACTGGGCAAATATGGCATTATCTGAAGATTATAACAAAGATTGCAATTGATTTAAAAAGACAGTATAAGAAATCCAGGAGTTCAAAATGAAATAACTCCTTCCCTGATAAGGAAGAGATGGAGGGAAAAAAATGAGAGAGAAAACAAATTGTCATTCATCAGACACCATTGAAATTGCTAGGATAATAATTTATTACCCTGAAATTTTATAATTAATCGGAATTAACATTTATTCTACTTTTCTGACATATGTTTCTGAGTTACCCAATAGGACTGGTGAAAGAATGAAGAAATTCTTCCTACAAAAAAGAATTCTAGGTAATAAATTCTCAAGGGAATACATAATTAAAATGTAAAATTGCAGAATTAGATGATCACAATTTTACAAACCTTAATTAAATACCATTAATAGATGGTGACTGTGATGTGTTATGTTAACATGGCTAAGGCCAAGAACTATGCTTACTATAATTCTATTCTTTGTAGGAGCCCACATTAGATTTGAGTAAAAGAATAATTTGCCCCAAATCTAGAAGACAATGTGAAGCCAAACTATAAATTTCAGAGGGTCATATTAATTAGGCATGGTGACAGACAGATGCAAGATGCATGTCCAACCATGTATGACTTCATTTTCCTCTGCTATCCAGCTCATTTTCTTAAGTGCTAGCCTGGTGATCAATAGTGGCCCCAGGACTTTCCAAGATGGCAGAGGAGTAGGAGGACATGGAGTTTGTCTTTCCCAACAAATGCATCAAGAATATATCAACAAATAGAGCAATTCTCATGAATCACCTTCTGAACACTGGCAGAGGATCTCAGACACCTAAAAGGCCAAAGGGATCTCCACATAGCTGGGTAGGACAAAAGAAAGAAGAAGGGGAAAGGAAGAGAACAGGAAGCAGTATGGGACTTGTGTCCCTAGCAGGAGGCTGAGGGTGAGGAGACGTTCTCACATATGGGGAGGCACCATCACTGTCAGGGGGATCAGCTGGGACAGAGGGGGAAGCTTCAGGGGCTTAGAGGAGAGCCCTGCAGATGGTCAAAGGCAGACAGGACAGAGTGAGACCTACACAGGTGGTCTGTGCTGCAGCCCTGCACACCCCAGCCTGAGATGAATGTCCACGGGAGGGGATGGGAGTGAGGAGCTCTGCAACAGGCAGTACTCATAGAGGAAGCCCAGACCACTACAGAGGCAAAGCACCATTGTTGGGTGATGCTTGGGGGCTCAGATCCTTCCTGGCTGATGTGTTTGTGTGCTCTGGCAACTTCTGGATCAGACTCTGGTAGTAAGAACACATGCACAGAAGGGGCTGAAGCCACAGCTGAGCCCCAGGGGCTGTGGGACTGATGAGGAAGTGCTGAAATATCTCCTTGTTGCTGTGTGAACCACAGAGTTACACCTCCACTGAGTGCTTTTTAAATTCAGTGCCTGCAAAACTCCAAAGGACAAGAAGTGTTCCTGCAACTGGGTTAAGTTTGGCTTTCAAAAAGCAGCTGTGGGCTTTGTGGGCAAATACACATGGAGGTTGGGTCAGGCCAGAGTCTAAGCTGCCTCCATAGCTACCACAGTGGGTTCAAGTGCATAACTACTACAGTCCTGGGACGTGAACTCAAAGGATCTGTGCCAGTGGCCAAGTGAAAACAAAGCCTGAGAGTCACCAGGGTCAATTGCTGGCATACCCACAGTTAAGGTGGGACTGAGAACAGGGTCAACAACAGTGTATTTTGGAAGCCTACACAACACATGAAAGGGGACACAACAGAGCACATTCACAAGTGAACAGATCCAGAGGAGGAATACTCAGTGGATTCTCTCCCAGTGGAAGTGCTCCAATCCCACCTACCTCACACTGCAGATCAGAAACACAGCTAAGAAACAGATCTGGGAACCTCTACTCCAACAACTAGGGAGAAGCCACTGCCTCAAAGGGCAGTGAGAACCACAGAGCAAAGGGGAGACCCCACTCAATATCTACGGTAGGCTTTGTTCACCACACCAATCAAACTCCCTGACAAGGGGATAATGGCACAAGCCTCTGGATCAGCCTCATCCACTAGGGGGAAGACATCAGAAGCAAGAGGAACTAAGATCATACAGCCTGTGGAAAGGAGAACACAAACACAGAAATTTCGAAAAATGAGAGGACAAAGAAATACCTTGCAGAAGAAGAAGCAAGATAAAAACCTACAAGAACAACTAAATGAAGATGAGATAGGCAATCTACCTGAAAAAAGAATTCAGAGTGATGACAGTAAAGATGATCCAAGGTCTCATAATAAGAATAGAGGCATAGATCGAGAAGGTAAAAGAAGTGTTTAACAAAGACCTAAAGGACAAACAAACAGAGGTGAACAATACAATAACTGAAGTGAAAAATAAACTAAAAGGAATCAATAGCAGTATAACTGAGGCAGAAGAACAGATAAGTGAGCTGGAAGACAGAATGATGGAAATCTCTGCCATGGAAGAGAATAAAGAAAAAAGAATGAAAAGAAATGTGGACAGTATCAGAGAACACTGGGAAACATTAAACATACCAACATTAGAATTCTAGGGGCCTTGGAAGGAAAAGAAAAAGAGAAAGGGTCTGAGAAAATGTTTGAAGAGATTATAGTCAAAAACATCCCTAAAAAGGAAAGGAAATAGTCACACAAGTCCAGGAAATGTAGAGAGTCCCATACAGGATAAACCCAAGGAGGAATATGCCGAGATACATATTAATCAAAATAACAAAATTAAATACAAAGTAAAATATTAAAAGCAACACTGGAAAAGCAACAAATAACATACAAGGGAATCCCCATAAGGTTATCAGCTGATTTTGGGGCAGAAACTCTGCAGGCCAGAAGGGACTGGCATGATATATTTAAAGAGATGAAAGGAGAAAACCTACAACAAAGAATACCCAGCAAGACTCTCATTCAGAGTCTATGAAGAAATCAAAAGATTTACAGACAAGCAAAAGCTAAGAGAATTCAGCTCACCAAACCAGCTTTACAAAATATTCTAGATAATCTTCTCTATGTGCGTTGGGGGTGGGCATGGAAAGCCACAACTAGAAACAAGAAAATCACAAATGGGAAAGCTCACTGGTAAAGGAAGACAAACACTAAAAGCCAGAAATCATCCATACACAAATATGATATCAAAACCAGCAATCGTGAAGAGAGGAGAGTACAAATGCAGGAAACAGGAATTGCATTTGAAATTAAGAGACCAGCAACTTAACCTTGTATATATATAGACTGCTATATCAAAGCATCATGGGAAATGCAAACCAAAAAACTACAATAGATACTCAAACATAAAGACAAAGTAACCCAAACATAACTCTAAAGATGCTCATCAAACCACAAGAGAAGACAAAAAAAGAGGAAGGGAAGAAAAAAAGGCCAACAAAAACAAACCCAAAACAATTAAGAAAATTGCATATCAATAATTACCTTAAATGTAAATGGATGAAATGCTCCAACCAAAAGGAAGAGACAGGCTGAATGGATACAAAAACTAGAACCATATATATGCGGTCTACAATAGACCAACTTCAGACCTAGGGACACAATCAGGCTGAAAATGAGGGGATGGAAAAAGATATTCCATGCAAATGGAAATCAAAAGAAAGCTGGAGTAGTAATTCTCATAACAGACAAAATAGACTTAAAAATAAAGACTGTTACAAGACAAAAGGAAGGACAATACCTAATTATCAAGGGATCAATTCAAGAAGTAATAACAATTGTACATGTGTATGTACCCAACACAGGAGCACCTCATAAAAGGTAAATGCTAACAGCCATAAAAGGAGAAATTGACAGTAACCCAATAATAGTGGGGGAATTTAACACCCCACTTACACCAATGGACAGATCATGCAGACAGAAAATTAACAAGGAAACACAAGCCTTAAAAGACACATTAGACCAGAGATACTTAATTGATTTTTATAGGACATTCCATCCAAAAGCAGAAGAATACACATGCTTCTCAAGTGCACAGGGAACATTCTCCAGGGTAGATCACACCTTGGGTCACAAATCAAGCCTCAGTAAATTTAAAAAAATTGAAAAATAATATATCATGCATCTTTTCTGACCACAACTCTATGATTAGAAATCAATTACAGGAGAAAAAAAAACTGTAAAAAATACGCACGTGGAGGTTAAACAATATGTTACTAAATAACCAATGGATCACTGAGGAAATCAAAGAGGAAATCAAAAAAATATATATATAAACAAATGACAAAAAAACACAATGACCCAAAACCTATGGGGAGCAGCAAAAGCAGTTCTAAGAGGGAAGTTTATAGCAATACAATCTTACCTCAAAAAACAAGAAAAATCTCAAATAAACAAACTAACCTTACACTTAAAGCAAGTAGAGAAAGAAGAACAAACAAAACCAAAAGTTAGTAGAAGGAAAGAAATCATAAATATCAGAGGAGAAATAAATGAAATAGAGATTTACAAAACAATAGAAAAGATAAATGAAACTAAAAGCTAGTTTTAGAAGATAAATGTAATAGATAAAATTTTATCCAGACTCATCAAGAAAAAAGGGAGAGGACTCAAATCAATTAAATTAGAAATGAAAAAGGAGAGAGAAGTTATAATGGACACCACAAAGTACAAAGGACCATAAGAGACTACTACAAGTAACTACATGCCAATAAAATGGACAACCTAGAAGAAGTGGACAATTTTTTAGAAACGTACAACATGCCAAAACTAAACCAGGAAGAATTAGAAAATATGAACAGACCAATCACAAGTAATGAAATTGAAACTGATTAAAAATCTTCAAACAAACAAAACTCCAGGACCAGATGGCTTCACAGGTGAATTATATCAAACATTTAGAGAAGAGTTAACACCTACCATTCTAAAATTCTTCTAAAAATTTCAGAGAAAGGAACATTCCCAAGCTCATTCTACAAGGTCACCATCACCCTGATACACAAACCAGACGAAGATACCACACATAAAAGAAAATTACAGGCCAATATCACTAATAAACATAGATGCAAAAATACTCAACAAAATACTAGCAAACTGAATCCAACAACATATTAAAAGTTTCATACACCATGACCAAGTGGGATTTATCCCAGGGATGTAAGGATTCTTTAAATATATGCAAATCAATCAATGTGATACACCATATTAACAAATTGAAGAATAAAAACCATATGATCATCTCAATAGATGCAGACAAAGTTTTTCACAAAATTCAACACCCATACATGATAAAAACTCTCCAGACAGTAAAGAACAGACATCATTATCAATGGTGAAAAACTGAAAACATTTCCCCTAAGATCAGGAAGAAGACAAAGATGTCCACTCTCACCACTATTATTCAGCACAGTTTTGGAAGTCCTAGCCATGACAACCTGTAAAAGAAGAAGTAAAATTTTCCCTAATGGCAGATGACATGATACTATATACAGAAAATCTTAAAGATGTTACCAGAAAACTACTAGAGCTCAGTAATGAATTTGGTAAAGTAGCAGGATACAAAATTAATGCACAGAAACTTCTTGCATTCCTAAACACTAACAATGAAAGATCAGAAAGAGAAATCAAGGAAACAATCCCATTTTCCATGGCCTCAAAAAGAATAAAATAGCTGGAAATAAACCGACTTAAGGAGGCAAAAGACCTGTACTCAGAAAACTATAAGATACTGATGAAAGAAATAAAGAATGACACAGTTTGACAGATACACCATGTTCTTGGATAGGAAGAATCAATATTGTGAGAAAGACTATACTACTCAAAGCAATCTACAGATTCAATACAATCCCTATCAAACTACGAATGGCATTTTTTTACAGAATTAGAACAGAAATATTACAGTTTGTATTGAAACACAGGAGACCATGAATAGCCAAAGCAATCTTGAGAAAGAAACACGGAGCTGGAGGAATCAGGCTCCCTGACGTCAGACTATGCTACAAAGTTACAATAATTAAGACAGAAATATAGATCAATGGAACAGAATAGAAACTCCAGAAATAAGCCCACACACCTGTGGTCAACTTACCTATGACAAAAGAGGCAGGAATATACAATAGAGAAATGACAGCCTCTTCAATAATTGGTGCTGGGAAAACTAGAGAGCTACATGTAAAAGAATGAAATTGGAACACTCCCTAACACCATACACAAAAATAACCTCAAAATGGATTAAAGACCTAAATGTAAGGCCAGACACTATAAAACTCTTAGAGGAAAACAGGCAGAACACTCTTTGACATAAATCACTGCAAGATCTTTTTTGTTCCATCTCCTAGAGTAATTAAAATAAAAACCAAAATAAACAAATGGGACCTAATTAAACTTAAAACCTTTTGTACAGCAAAGGAAACCATAAACAAAACAAATAATCCTCAGAATGGGAGAAAATATTTGCATATGAAACAACCAGCAAGGGATTAATCTCCAAAACATACAAACAGCTCATGTGCCTCAATATCAAAGAAACCAAACAACACAATCAAAAATGGATGGAAGATCTAAATAGACATTTCTCCAAAGAAGATATACAGATTGTCAACAAACACATGAAAGGATGCTCAACATCACTAATCATTAGAGAAATGCAAATCAAAACTACAATGAGGTATCACCTCACACTGGTTAGAATTGCCATCATCAAACTATCTACAAACAATAAATGCTGAAGATGGTGTGGTGAAAAGGGAACCTTCTATCCCTGTTGGTGGGAATTTAATTGATACAGCTACTATGAAGAACAGTATGGAGGTACCTTAAAAAACTAAAAACAGAGATACCATATGATCCAGGAATGCCACTCTTGGGCATATATCTGGAGAAAACTATTTGAAAAGATACATGCACCCAAATATTCATTGCAGCACTAATTACAATAGCCAGGGCATGGAAACCACTGAAATGTCCATCAACAGAGGAATGGACAAAGAAGATATTGTACATATATATAATGGAATATTACCGAGTCAAAAAAAAAATGAAATAGTGCCATTTACAGCAACATGGTTGGGCCTAGAAATTGTCATACTGAGTGAAGTAAGTCAGACAGAGAAAGACAAATATCACATGAAATCGCTTATGTGTGGAATCTTAAAAAATGGTACAAATGAACTTATTTACAAAGCAGAAGTGTAGTCACAGATGTAGAAAACAAACTTATGGTTATCAAGTGAGAAAGGGCAGAGGATAAATTGGGTGATTGGGATTGACATGTACACATACCATATATAAAATAAATAAATAATAAGAACCTACTGTATAGCACAGGGAACTCTATTCAATACTCTAAAAACCTATATGGGAAAATAATATAAAAATAGTGGATATATGTATAACTGATTCACTTTGCTGTACACCTGAAACTAACACAACATGTAAATCAAATATATTCCAACAAAAATTAATTTAAAAACAGTGTCCCCAGGCTCACCAAAATTTTGGGGCTGCAGATCACAGATGTGAATGCTACAGAGAGGCATAATTTCCCAGAGATTCCATCTACTTCTCTTACTTTTCCTTCTCCCTTTTTATTCAACTTCCATGGCTGTACACATATGCCTTCTCTGATATCCTTGGTACAGAATTTCAGACAGATTGTTTACTGATTGTTTCTTTCATCCTGACACCTCCTTTCCAGACTTTTATCTCTCCAGGTCCTCCCTCATTTGTATCTGTCAAATTCCTATAATAAACCTGTAGTATTATGATGGAAAGAATGGCTCAGGGTTTTTTTGTTTTGTTTTGTTTTTGTTTTTACTAAATTTTCATTGATTCAGTTAATAATATCAATAAATATATAGGTGATTGGGCGACTTACAATGAAAGGATCAGTTCAAACCTGAACAATTTGATCACTTTTACATCAAGAAAATTGTGACAATAAAAAATTATAAATTTTCTGATTTGATGTAGTATGAGTGGACAGACTACCTATTCAGGCCAGAGGAAAATAATGAATCTAGTCTTACCAAGTCTTTAGATTTAACTTCATGTTTCAGGAGATATAGAGAATAGTAAAGCAAGGAGCAGGTGTGTTTGCTACCATAAGGAAGAAATCAGGCAATTCTAGAATGTAGAACATTTTTCAAGATAACTGCTGAATTGTTTTCAGCAAGCCAATATCATAAACAAAACATGGAAAGGAAGAGATTTCTAGTCTAGATTAAAAGGGACCTAAAGATAATTAGGATACATAACAACAAAAATAATGAGCAGAATATCATTGGATTCTGATTCAAACAAATTGATTATAAAAAGACATTTTTAGGTAGTTGGGGAAGATTTAAAAATAAATTTATTAGATGATTTTAAGAAACTGTTATTAATCATGTTATATAAATAGTGCTATTGTGATCATGTAAGAAAATTCTAAAGTCATTTTATATATATATATATATAAAATGAAATACTTAGGAATGAAATGATATGACATCTATGATTTCCTTTAAAATGCAGAAACAAATATGGGTGGTGTAGCGCAGAAACAATTATGATACATGTAGACGGTGTTGAAGCTGGATGAAGGATTCACAGTGATTTGTTTCGATGTTTTATTTTTCGAATTTTTGTAATTTTTCTAAAAAAAAATTGAAAAAGTGAAAGAGCATCCTAACAGGTATTGAGTTGCCTATCATTAAAAAATTTAAAGCATTTCCTGGATATTCCATTCTACACATTTTAAATATAGTATCTTGTTATGCTGAAGAGCTTGAACTTTGGAATTAGACAATCTGAATTTAAATTACAGCCCATCCCTTCAACTCCCCTCTCTACTGCAATGCACCTCTTGCTAGCTGTATGATCTTAAATAAATCATTTACCTTACTAAGTCTCAGATGGATCAATTGTTAAATTCCTCATATCAAAGAAATATTTACAAAATATATTATTAATTTAAGAGCTTAAGCAGAGAGCCTGATTCATAATAAGTAGTCATTAAATGTTATTATTCATACTAAACTAATAACATTTTATTAGCAATATTATTACTATATTACATGAAAAATTGAAAAAAAATATATACCTTTAAGATATGCTGTGGAATGTGCCAAACTGCCTGTAAAAAGGATGGAGTGACTGAATCATGAGATGGCAGGACTTTTCCAAACACAAATACATTGCAACCCTTCCTTGCTGCTCCCCCATCTTTTTATAACCCTCCCATCCACCCTCTGAATCTTTACATTTGGGTGTTCAAATTTTTTGCTCCTTCAGTGTCTGGTGTACAAAATGACTTCCTGCACCATAGCTCAGGCTGCCTCAGTACAACCTTATGTTAATTTGACTCTTCTGCCTTTGCTTCAGGACTTTCTCCCATCAACCACCTCACATTTCATTCAGGGTTTTATGTAGCTCTTGCCACAATCCAATTCTAGATTGCAGTCCTGGAATAAGTAAGTTCTGGAAAAAATGGGTGGTTAAAATGGATGAGTTTTTAAGTCCTTTCCAACGAAATGTATGCTTTTGTTATATCTTCTAGTCTACCCTTCAGAGAATACCATTACACCAAAATGCTTTAGAGCAGACTAATCAAAATATATTATTTTATATTTTTAATTTTCTAGAAATTACTTTTTAGTTTATAGAAAGTTTTAATTAATCTAGCACATTTTAACTTTATAAAACATTAATTTAAAAATATTAAAAAGCAGATTAAAATAATTTTAATAAAATATTTTATTTATTTAACCCAATGTGTTTACAATGTATCAAATGATTAATATAAAATGAGATATTTTCTTTTTCTTTTCCATGTGGTTTTTCTTTTTTTTTACCAAAAATTAAAGTTTATTACTTCAAGTCAGTATGCCTTTATCAATGACTCAAAACAGTAATCAAGGAACACATAAAAATGGATTCCTTGATACCATTCTAAATATTTAGCATTTTATCATCAATTTACAAAAAAAACAGAACATATTTTAAAAGTTTTCACCTAGTTGATACATTTACACTTTGTAAAATAAAATAGTGTGAAATGTAACTAACATTATTTGTATTTATTTAATAAAGGCTTCACATTAAGAATAGTATTGAATTACTGTTTTTGTGTTTTCATTTGTTAAACTAATATTAAATATTATTATAATATTTCAAAGGTAAGCCTCTTCTCCTATCCTTTCTTCTTTCCCCATACTGAAACTCAAATTGCTTCAAGAGTATGAACTAGTTTGAAAAATAATATTTTGCTGACATAAATGACAATAATTCAAACATAGATTAAAAAGAAATTTGTTTGAAAAGTAATAATTTAGTGTTTACTGAACCTCTAATTTTCAGAAGGAATTTACATAAATAAATAAATAAATATATATATATATATACATAATTGAAGTATAGTTGATTTACAATGTTCTGTTAGTTTCAGGGGTACAGCAAAGTGATTCAATTATACATATACAATTATACATATACTTTTTCAGATTTTTTTCCATTATACATTATTGAATAGAGTTCTCTGTGCTATACAGTATGTCCTTGTTGCTTACCTATTTTATATTTAGTAGTATGTATATGTTAATCACAAACTCCTAATTTATCACTCCCCACACCCCATCCACATCCCCTTTCATAATCATAAGTTTATTTTCTATATCTGTAAGTCTATTTCTGTTTTGTAAATATGTGAATTCATTTGTATTTTTTTTTCAGATTTCACATATAAGTGATATCATATAATATTTGTCTTTGTCTGATTTACTTCACTTAGTAGGATAATCTCTAGGTCTATCCATGTGGCTGCATATGGCATTATTTCATTCTTTATTGTGGCTGAGTAATATTCCAGTGTGTGTGTGTGTGTGTGTGTGTGTGTGTGTGTGTGTGTGTGTGTATGTGTATATATATATATACCATATCTTCTTCATCCATTCATCTGTAGATGAACATTTCAGTTGCTTCCATGTCTTGGCTCTTGTAAATTGTGCCACAATGAACACCAGGGTGCATGCATCTTCTCAAATTATGATTTTCTCCAGATATAGGCACAGGAGTGGGATTGAATGATCATATGGTAGCTCTATTTTTAGTTTTGTAAGGAACTTCTGTTCTGTTCTCCTTAATGGTTGTGCCAATTTCATTCCCACCAACAGTGTAGGAGGGCTCCCTTTTCTCCACACCTTCTCCAGGGTTTATTGTTTGTAGATTTTTTGATGATGGTCATTCTGACCTGTGTGAGGTGATACCACATTCTACTTCTGATGTACGTTTCTCTAATAATTAGTGACACTGTGAATCTTTTCATGTACTTTTGCCATCTGTATGTCTTCCTTGGAGAAATGTCTTTTTAGATTTTCTGCTAATGTTTTGATTGGCTTGTATGATTTTGATATTGAGCTGCGTGAGCTGTTTGAATGTTTTGGAGATTGATCCCTTGTTGTCTCATTTGCAAGTTTTTTCTGCCATTCTGTGGGTTTTTGTTTTGTTTTGTTTTGTTTCTGGTTTCCTTTGCTGTGCAAAAGATTTCAAGTTTAATTAGGTCCCATTTGTTTATTTTTGTTTTCATTTTCATTACTCTAGGATGTGGATCCATAAAGATCTTGCTGAAATTTATGTCAAAGAGTGTTCTTCCTATGTTTTCCTCTAAGGATTTTATAGTATCCGGTCTTATATTTAGGTGTTTAAAACATTTTGAGTTTATTTTTGTATACGGTGTTAGAAAATATTCTAGTTTCATTCTTTTACATGTAGCTGTCCAGTTTACCCAGCACCACTTATTGAAGAGACTGTCTCTTCTCCATTGAATATTCTTGGCTCATTTTTATTTAAACATCTTCACTGCAGTATAATTGCTTTACAGTGGTGTGCTAGTTTCTACTTTATAACAAAGTAAATCAGCTATACATAAACGTATATCACCATATCTCCCCCCTCTTGTGTCTCCCTCCCACCCACCATATCCCACCCCCCTAGGTAGTCACAAAGCACTGGCCTGATCTCCCTGTACTATGCGGCTGCTCTCACTAGCTATTTATTTTACATTTGGCAGTGTATATATATACATATCATTCTCTCACTTCATTCCAGCTTACCCTATCCACTTCCCGTGTCCTCAAGTCCATTCTCTACGTCTGTATCTTTATTCCAGTCCTGCCGATAGGTTCTTCAGAAACTTTTTTTTTTTAGATTCCATATATATGTGGTAGTATACAGTATTTGTTTTTCTCTTTCTGACTTACTACACTCTGCATGACGGACTCTAGGTCCATCCACCTCACTACAAATAACTCAATTTCATTTCTTTTTAATGCTGAGTAGTATTCTGCTATATATATGTGCCATATCTTCTTTATCCAGTCATCTGTCAATGGACACTTAAGTTGCTTTCACGTCCTGGCTATTGCAAGCAGAGCTGCAATGAACATTGGGGTACATGACTCTTTTTGAATTATGATTTTCTCAGAGTATATGCACAGTAGTGGGACTGCTGGGTCATATGGTAGTTCTATTTGTAGTTTTGTAAGGAACCTCCATACTGTTCTCCATAGTGGCTGTATCAAGTTACATTCCCACCAACAGTGCAGGAGGGTTCCGTTTTCTCCACACCTTAACCAGCATTTATTGTTTATAGATTTTTTGATGATGGTCATTCTGAACAGTGTGAGGTGATACCTCATTGTAGTTTTGATTTGCATTTATCTGATGATTAGTGATGTTGAGCATCCTTTCATGTATTTCTTGACAATCTGTATATCTTCTTTGGAGAAATGTCTATTTAGATATGCCCATTTTTGGATTGGGTTGTTTGGTATTTTGATATTGAGCTGCATGTGCTGCTTGTAAATTTTGGAGATTAATCCTTTGTCAGTTGCTTCATTTGCACATATATTCTCCAGTTCTGAGGGTTGTCTTTTCATCTTGTTTATGGTTTCATTTGCTGTGCAAAAGCTTTTAAGTTTCATTAGGTCCCATTTGTTTATTTTTCTTTTTATTTCCATTTCTCTAGGAGGTGGGTCAAAAAGGATCTTGCTGTGATTTATGTCATAGAGTGTTCTGCTCTAAGGGTTTTCCTCTAAGAGCTTTATAGTGTCTGGCCTTACATTTAGGTGTTTAATCCATTCTGAGTTTATTTTTGTGTATGATATTAGGGAATGTTCTAATTTCATTCTTTTACATGTAGCTGTCCAGTTTTCACAGCACCAATTCTTCAAGAAGTTGTATTTTCTCCATTGTATATTCTTGTCTCCTTTATCAAAAATAAGGTGACCATGTGTGCATGAGTTTATCTCTGGGTTTTCTATCCTGTTCTATTGTCTATATTTCCATTTTTGTGCCAGTACCATGCTGTCTTCATTACTGTAGCTTTGTAGTATAGTCTGACGGCAGGGAGCCTGATTCCTCCAGCTCCATGTTTCTTTCTCAAGATTACTTTGGCTATACGGGGTAATTTGTGTTTCCATACAAACTGTGAAACTTTTTGTTCTAGTTCTGTGAAAAATGTCATTGGTAGTTTGATAGGGATTGCATTAAGTCTGTAGATTGCTTTGGGTAGTATAGTCACTTTCACAATGTTGATTCTTCCACTTCAAGAACATAGAATATCTCTCCATCTGTTTGTATCATCTTTAATTTCTTTCATCAGTGTCTTATTGTTTTCTGCATACAGGTCTTTTCTTTCCTTAGGTAGGTTTATTCCAAGGTATTTTATTCTTTTTGCAGCAATGGTAAATGAGAGTATTTCATTAATTTCTCTTTCAGATTTTTCATCATTACTGTATAGGAATGCAAGAGATTTCTGTGCATTAATTTTGTATCCTGCTACTTTACCAAATTCATTCATTAGCTCTAGTAGTTTTCTGGTAGCATCTTTAGGATTCTCCATATATAGTATCATGTCATGTGCAAACAGTGACAGTTTTACTTCTTCTTTTCTGATTTGGATTCCTTTTATTTCTTTTTCTTCTCTGACTACCGTGGCTAAAACTTCCAAAACTATGTTGAATAATAGTTGTGATAGTGGGCAGTCTTGTCTTTTTTCTGATCTTAGAGGAAATGGTTTCAGTTTTTCTACAGTGAGAACGATGTGGGCTGTGGGTTTGTCATATACGGTGTTTAATGTGTTGAGGTAAGTTCCCTCTATGCCTACTTCCTGGAGGGCTTTTATCACAAATAGGTGATGAATTTTGTCAAAAGCTTTTTCTGCATCTACTGAAATGATCATATGGTTTTTTCTCCTTCAGTTTGTAAATATGGTTTATCACAATGATTGATTTGCATATACTGAAGGATCCTTGCATTCCTGGGATAAACCCCACTTGATTACAGCGTATGACCCATTTAATTTGCTGCTGGATTCTGTTAGCTAAAATTTTGTTGAAGATTTTTGCATTTGTGTTATCAGTGATATCAGCCTGTAATTTTCTTTCTTTGTGACATCTTTGTCTGGTTTTGGTATCAGGGTGATGGTGGTCTTGTACAATGAGTTTGAGAGTGTTCCTCCCTCTGCTATATTTTGGAAGAGTGTGAGAAGGATAGGTGCTACCTCTCTCTAAATGCTTGATAGAATTCGCCTGTGAAGCCATCTGGTCCTGGGCATTTGTTTGTTGGAAGATTTTCAGTCACAGTATCAATTTCAGTGCTTGTGATTGGTCTGTTTATATTTTCTATTTCTTCCTGGTTCAGTCTCAGAAGGTTGTGCTTTTCTAAGAATTTATCTGTTTCTTCCAGGTTTTCCATTTTCATTGGCATATAGTTGCTTGTAATAATCTCTCATGATCCTTTCTATTTCTGCAGCATCAGTTGTTGCTTCTCATTTTTCATTTCCAATTCTATCGATTTGAGTCTTCTCCTTTATTTACTTGATGAGTCTGACTAATGGTTTATCTTTTTCTTTTTTTTTAATCTTCTCAAAGAACCAGCTCTTAGTTTCATTGATCTTTGCTACTGTTTCCTTCATTTCTTTTTTCACTTATTTCTGATCTGATCTTTATGATTCCTTTCCTTCTGCTAAATTTGGGGTTTCTTTGTTCTTCCTTCTCTAATTGCTATATGTGTAAGGTAAGGTGTCTATTTGAGATGTTTCTTTTCTACTGAGGTAGGACTGTATTGCTATAAAATTGCCTCTTAGAACTGCTTTTTCTGCATCCTGTAGGTTTTGTGCCATCGTGTTTTCATTGTCATTTTTTTCTAGGCATGTTTTGATTTCTTTACTGATCTCTTAGTTATTTAGTAGCATAATGTTTAGCCTCCATGTGTTTTTGTATTTTTTACTGATTTTTTTCTGTAATTGATACCTAGTCTTATGACATTGTGGTTGGAAAAGATACTTGATACAATTTCAGTTTTCTTAAATGTACCAAGGCTTGCTTTGTGATGCAAGATATGATCTCTCCTGGAGATTGCTCCATTGGCACTTGAGAAGAAAGTGTATCCTGTTGTTTTTGGATGGACTGTCCTATAAATATCCATTAAGTCCATGTTTTTTAGTATACTATTTAAAGCTTGTGTTTCCTTATTTATTTTCATTTTGGATGATCTGTCCATTGGTAAAAGTGGGGTGTTAAAGTCCCCTACTATGAATGTGTTACTGTCGATTTTCCCTTTTATGGCTGTTAGCATTTGCCTTAGGTATTGAGATGCTCCTTTGTTGGGTGCATTAATATTTACAATTGTTATATCTTCTTCTTGGATGGATCCCTTGATCATTATGTAGTGTCCTTCTTTGTCTCTTGAAATAGTTTTTATTTTAAAGTCTACTTTGTCTGATATGAGAATTGCTACTCCAGCTTCCATCTGATTTCCATTTGCATGGAATATCTTTTTCCATCCCCTCACTTTCAGTCTGTATATGTCCCTAGGTCTGAATTGTGTCTCTTGTAGACAGCATATATATGGGTCTTGTTTTTGTATCCATTCAACCAGTCTATGTCTTTTGGTTGGAGCTTTTAATCCACTTACATTTAAAGTAGTTTTCAATATGTGTGTTCCTATTACTAATTTCTTAATTGTTTTGCATTTGTTGTTGTAGGCCTTTTACTTCTCTTGTGTTTCCTGCTTAAGGAAGTTCCTTTAGGTTTTGTTGTAAAGCTGGTTTTGTGGTGCTGAATTCTCTTAGTTTTTGCTTGCCTGTGAAGGTTTTATTTCCTGTGTCGAATCTGAATGAGATTCTTGCTGAGTGGAGTAATCCTGGTTGTAGGTTTTTCCCTTTCATCACTTTAAATATGTCCTGCCACTTCCTTCTGGCTTGCAGAGTTTCTGCTGGAAGATCAGTTTTTAGCCTTATGGGGATTCCCTTGTATGTGATTTGTTGCTTTTCCCTTGCTGCTTTTAATAGTTTTTCTTTGTATTTATTTTTTGATAGTTTGATTAATATGTGCCTTGGCGTGTTTCTCCTTGGATTTACCCTGTATGGGACTCTGTGCTTCCTGGACTTGATTGACTATTTCCTTTCCCATATTAGGGAACTTTTCAACTATAATCTCCTCAAAAATTTTCTCAATCCCTTTCTTTTTCTCTTATTTTCCTGGGACCCCTATAATTCGAGTGTTGGTGTGTTTAATGTTGTCCCAGAAGTCTCTGAGACTGTCCTCAATTCTTTTCATTCCTCATTCTTTATTCTGCTCTGTGGTAGTCATTTCCACTATTTTATCTTCCAGGTCATTTATCTGTTCTTCTGCCTCAGTTAGTCTGCTTTTGATTCCTTCTAGAGACTTTTACATTTCTTTTATTGTGTTGTTCATGACTGTTTCCTCTTTAGGGTTTCTAGGTCCTTGTTAAACTTTTTTTTTTTTTTTCCATTCAATTTCCAAGGTTTTAGATCATCTTTACTATACTTGCTCTGAATTATTTTTCAAGTAGACTGCTTATTTCTCTTCATTTCTTTGGTCTGGTGGGTTTTTACCTAGCTCATTCATCTGCTGTGTGTTTCTCTGTCTTTTCTTCTTGCTTAACTTAATGTGTTTGGGATCTTGTTTGTGCAGGTTACCTGTTCGTAGTTCCCATTGTTTTTGATGTCTGCCCCCAGTGGCTAAGTTTGGTTCAATAGGTTGTGTAGGCTTCCTGGTGGAGGGAACTGGTGCCTGTGTTCTGGCAGATGAAACTGGATCTTGTCTTTTTGGTGGGCAGGACCATATCTGGTGGTGTGTTTTGGGGTTGTCTGTGAACTTATTATGGTTTTAAGCAGCCTCTCTGCTAATGGGAAAGGTTGTGTTCCTGTCTTGCTAGTTGTTTGGCATATGCTGTCCAGTACTGTAGCTTGTTGGTCGTTGAGTGTAGCTGGAGCTGGAGATCTCTGAGAGACCTTTTACCATCTGATATTATGTGTAGCCAGGAGGTCTGTGGTGGACCAATGTCCTGAACTTGGCTCTCCCACCTCAGAGGCACTGGCCTGACACCCAGCCGGATCACCAAGACATTGTCAGCACACAGCTTGAATTCACACAGAGTCCCATGCTTGGCTGAATTAGGGGAGTGTGCTAGTATTCCCAAGACATCACTGAATTATATTCAAAAGGCACAAGGGTAGGGGAAGGGGCATGGTGAGAGGGGGCAGGAGAGATTTTGAAATTGAAGTGGGAAGGAGGAGGAATCAGGAAAAAAGAAGTGGGGGCAGGAAGACAGGAGGAGGGAAAGGCAAGAAATGGATAATAAAATGAAAAGAAGAGACGAGAGACAGTTGACGGGAGTGGGGATCTGTCTTCTGCCCACACGGTGGAAAAGAAATACCTGACAATTAGAAAGATAAATTGCACACAGGCTCCCAGTGGGGTCAGACAGAGACGAGAAGACTGGAGCTGTCTTCCAAAGAGCAAGAAATGGCTCTTTTGTCACAGATTAACTGACCATAGGTGCATGGGTTTATTCCTGGACTTTCTATCCTTTTCCATCAATCTATATTTCTGTTTTGCTGCCAGTACCATACTGTTTTGATGACTGTAGCTTCATAGTATAGTCTGATGTCAGGAAGCCTGAGTCCGTCAGTTTCTTTTTACATTCTCAGGATTTTTGTTTAGTCCTGTGAAAAATGTCATTGGTAATTTGATAGGGATTGCATTGAATCTGTAGATTGCCTTGGGTAGTAGAGTCATTTGGACAATATTGATTCTTCCAATTCAAGAACACAGTGATTCTATCCATCTGTTTGTGTCATCTTCATCAGCATCTTATAGTTTTCAGAGTATAGGTCTTTTGCCTCCTTGAGTGGTTTATTCCTAGTTATTTTATTCTTTTTTAATGGAATGGTAAATTTGTTCCCTTAATTTCTCTTTCTGATCATTCATTTTTATTGTATAGAAATGCAAGAGATTTCTTTGTATTAATTTTCTATCCTGCAGCTTTACTAAATTCATTGATGAGCTCTAGGAGTTTTCTTGTAGCATCTTTTGGATTTTCTATATATAGTATCACATAATCTGTAAACAGTGACAGCTTTACTTCTTCTTTTCCAATCTCAATTCCCCTTATTTATTTTTCTTCTATGATTCCCATGGCTAGGACTTCTATAACTATGTTGAATAATATTGGTGAGAGTGGACATCCTTGTCTTGTTCCTGATCTTAGAGGAAATGTTTTCAGGTTTTCAGAATTGAGTATGTTGTTAGCTGTGGGTTTGTCATATATGGCTTTTATTATGTTGAGGTATGCCCACTTTCTGGAAAGTTTTTATCATAAATGGTTGTTGCATTTTGTCAAAAGTTTTTTCTGCATCTATGGAGAGAATCATATGGTTTTTTCTTTAATTTGTTAATGTGGTATATCACACTGATTGATTTGCAGATATTGCAATTCTTTGCATCTGTTGGATAAATCCCACTTGATCATGGTGTATGATCTTTTTAATATATTGTTGGATTTGGTTTGCTAGTATTTTGTTGAAGGTTTTTGTATCTATGTTCATCAGTGATATTGTAATCACTGTAATTTTTGTAATTATTGTAATCATCTGTAATTTTTGTGTTTTTTTGTGGTATTTGTCTGGTTTTGTTATCAGGGTGATGGTGGCCTCATAGAATGAGTTTGGGAGTGTTCCTCCTCTGCAATTTTTTGGAATAGTTTCAGAAGAAGCATTTATAATTATGTGATGTACTTTATCTTAGTTAAATATAGATGGCTTTCTCTAAACCTATTACTGTATATCTAATATTAATGTCTTCTTGAAAAGGAAACTAAGACTACTATAATAAGCACCATATTTTATGCATATTTCATATTTCATTTATATTTCATATAAAATTTATAATGTATGTTGATAAAACATTTATTCAATATTGGTAACTTATTTTATGTCACTTCTAGTTGTTATTACAAATATATTAAATGTCTAAAATGCATAAGCTCTTTATATCAACATTCACTTAATGTTAATGCTTTCTAAAACACTCAAGTAATAATAATAACCACCTCACATTCAAAATAATTTATAATCCCCTTTTACAATGAGCTGCTGATTCATCAAAAGCAATATATGATTATATCAAAATTACTGTACAGCATATGCTGAGAAAAAAACATAAGTGACAGTCTGCTCCATAAATTAAAATTATGACTTGATTGAACATGATTTCTCTCCTATAGTATTTCTATACTATCCTATAGTAAATACTATCCTATATATTTCTATTTCTATCCTATAGTATCCACTTGGTGAGCCAGGCATCCTTGGATCTTCCTTTTCTATTATTTTGATTACCACACTAATGCCAGAAAGACAAAATGACTGACAACCATTATTTTCCCAAATATTAGATTCTTGGGTAAAAGTTAATAATAGGACAAAGATGAAATAAATGGTTTGGAAGTATTTATTCTGTTATCCCAAAGCACTGCTAGAAGACTAACTATAAGCAAAAAAATGGTTAGGTGTTTATAATACAAAGGAGAGTAAGGTATGACCACAATGTTTGGGGTGATCACAGTGATTAAGGTAGAATTGACGTCAAAATGAAGCAGTAGTTAGTATCATACTTATAAAGCTATGATACATGTTACTACTCAGAACTATTGGAACATAGAGAAGAAATAAGATAAACTTCTCTAGGAAAGTGGAGTCTGGATGCAGAGAGGAGATGATGTTCAAACTTGGTTTTGAAAAATAATAAAAATAATTTTCTGGTTAGTTCAAAAATGATAACTCTTATATATAGTTAAAAAAGAGAGAATAGGAAAGGAAACTAATAAGAGACAAACTGAATAGCTTGTATGGTACCAGAAAGTAAGTAGTTTTAGGTGTCCCACTAAACATTTTATCCTACCAAGGGATTGAAATTCATGATTTTAAAGTATACGAGTAACATGCTTAGCGCTTTGTGTTTACGTTTATGATAACTGGTAATATGGAGGAGAATGTGTTGGAGGGACGATGGATCAAATACAATAATGTGAGGAGAAGTGGTAGGGCATAAATGAGATGTAGTCCACAGATACATATGATGTAGACATATTTTGATACAGGCATTAGATTATTTAATAAGAACACATGAAAACATTACTTTGGAAATATAAGAGAAATCAGATTGTGAGTCAGAAGAAAATCATGTTTTTTCTTGTCTGAACAATGCTCATTGTTCTTTGTAATGTTGATGACAATAACAGAAATGAGAAAGATAAAGAATGCAGGATATTCATGTAATAGGAGAGCATACTTGTGCTGGAAACTGTTAGTCTTTCTATGCGAAAGATTTTGACATTTTATTTATCACAGTCCTTCCCAAGTTATAATCCACTTTGGATTAATTGTTTCCAAAACTGTGTTTTAAATGTTGAAGCTATAGTGAAATAATTAATTATGTGACCATTTACCATATCATGCTTTAATGCCAAACATACAACAGGAGCAATGAGTATATATTAATGTTTCAATTGTAATTGATCAGTGATGCTCCTGTTTATTACACTTTTAAACACCTTTCAAACACCTGGCAGCCACAAAAATTTTTCTTTTAATGCTTTCTGTATTGGTATCAGGCTGGCTTTAAAAGTCCAAAGATTAGAGAGTATTAAACATATTTATGATCAAAGATGCTGGGGTTAACTCCAACCTGTCATAAATACAGTACAGGTTTTATCAACCTCAGTATTATTAAAGTTTTGGTATAGATAATTCTTCACTGGAACAGGTGTGCAGTGTATTGGAAGATGTTTGGAAACATCCCTGGTCTCTAACCCCTATGTGTCTGTAGCACTCATCTATAGTTGTGACAACCAATAATATCTCCAGACATTGCCCAGTATTGCCACTGATAAAAGGCAAGACATACCTTCACTTGAAAGTTGCACCAATGAAGTAACCCATCATGTGGCCTACCAATAATTATTGAATTTCAAAGTAAGCAGTTGCAAACAAAATTACAGAAGATCACCCAAAGTAATATTAGCCAGAACTAAAACATAAATATATGAGAATATATTTTAGCTTTTTTCCCATCAGTAAATGTGCTCATTTGACCCTCATTTTTATCTATTCAATTGGATCAGTGGCACAATTAACTCTGCTATCTTGCTAGAGTAGTCAAAAACACATGTTAGGATAGCTTCAAGATGACAGAGGAGTAAGATGTGATCACCTTCCTCCCCACAATTACATCAAAAATACATCTATACGTGGAAAAACTGCAAAAGAACACCTACTGAAGGTTGGCAGAAGACCTCAGACTTCCCAAAAGGCAAGAAACTCCCCACGTAACTGGGTAAGGCAAAAGAAAAATGAAAAAGCAGAGACAAAAGAATAAGGATGTGACCTGAACCTCTGGGAGGCAGCCGTGAAGGAGGAAAAGTTTCCATGCACTAGGAAGCCACTTCACTGGCAGAGAAAGTGGGTGGGCAGGGGAGAAGCTTTGGAGACATGGAGAAGAGCATAGCAACAGGGGTGCAGAGGGCAAAATGGAGAGATTCCCACACAGTAGATCAGTACCAACCAGCTCTCACCAGCCTGAGAGGCTTGTCTGGTCACCGTTGGGGCAGGTGGGGACTGGGAGCTGAGACTTGGACTTCAGAGGTCATACCTCAGAGAGAGAACTGGGGTTGGCTGCATGAACACAGCCTGAAGGGGGCTAGTGTGCCACAGCTAGCCAGGAGGGAGTCCAGGAAAATGTCTGGAACTGCCTAAGAGGCAAGAGACCATTGTTTTGGGTCATGAGGAGAGGGGATTTAGAGCACCACCTAAACGAGCTCCAGAGATGGACGTGAGCCACGACTATCAGCACAGACACCAGAGACGGGTATGAGACACTAAGGCTGATGCTGCAGCCAACAAGAGGCCTGTGTGTAAGTACAAGTCACTATCCACAACTCCCCTCCTGGGAGACTGTGAAGCCCACCAGTGCCAGGGACAACTTCCCCAGGAAAACACACATCATGCCTCAGGCTATTGCAATGTTACTCCAGCCTCTGCTGCTGCAGGCTCACCCCACATTCTATATCTCTCTCTCCCCCTGGCCTGAGTGAGCCAGAGCCACCTAATCAGCCGCTTCTTTAACCCCGTCCTGTCTGGGCAGGGAACAGATGCCCTCAGGCCACCTACAAGCAGAGGCAGGGCCAAATCCAAAGCTGAACCCAAGGAGATGTGCAAACAAAGAAGAGAAAGTTAAATCTCTCCATGTAGCATCAGGAGCAGTGGATTAAATCTCCACAATCAAACTGATGTACCCTGCATCTGTGGAATACCTGAATAGACAACAAATTATCCCAAAATTGAGGCAGCGGACTTTGGGATCAACTGTAGACTTGGGGTTTGCTTTCTACATCTAAATTGTTTCTGGTTTTATGTTTATCTTAGTTTCGTATTTGGTGCTTATTATCACTGGTAGATTTGTTTATTGATGTGGTTGCTCTCTTCCTTTATATATATATATATATATATATATATATATATATATATATATATATATATATATCCTTTTTCTCCTTTTGTGAGTGTGCATGTGTATGCTTCTTTGCGTGGTTTTGTCTGTATTGTTTTGCTTTTACCATTTGTCCTAGGGTTCTGTCTGTCTGTTTTTTTTTTTAGTATAGTTTTTAGTGCTTGTTATCATTGGTGAACTTGTTTTCAGTTTAGTTGCTCTCTCTTTTTTTATTCCTTTTTTTATTAATTTCTTTAATTTTTTATTTTAATAACTTTATATTATTTTTTTTCTTAATTTTTTTATTTTTTTCTCCCTTTGCTTCTGAGCTGGGTGACTGACAGAGTCTTGGTGTTCTAGGCGGGTGTCAGGCCTGAGCTTCTGAGGTTGGAGATCCGAGATCAGGACATTGGTCCACCAGAGACATCCTGACCCCATGTAATATCAAACAGTGAAAGCAATCTCAGAGATCCCAATCTCAATTCTAAGACCCAGCTCCACTAAATGACCAGCAAGATACAGTGCTGGACACCCTATGCCAAACAACTAGCAAGAAAGGAACACAACCCCATCCATTAGTACAGAGGCAGTCTAAAATCAAAATAAGTAGTTCACAGACACCCTAAAACACACCAGTGGATGCGGTCCTGCCCAAAAGAAAGACAAAATCCAGACTCATCCACCAAAACACAGGCACTACCTCCCTCCACCAGGAAGACACAACCCACTGAACCAACTTTAGCCACTGGGACAATTACCAAAAACAAAGGGAGCTACAAACCTGCAGCCTGTTGAAAGGAGGCCCCAAACACAATGAGTTAAGCAAAATGAGAAGACAGAGAAATAAAAAGCAGATGAAGGAGCAAGGTAAAAACCCACCAGACCAAACAAATGAAGAGGAAATAGGCAGTCTACCTGAAAAATAATTCAGAGTAATGATAGTAAAGATGATCCAAAATCTTGGAAATAGATTGGAGAAAATACAAGAAACATTTAACAAGGACTGAGAAGAACTAAAGAGCAAAAAAACAAGGATGAAAAACACAATAAAAGGAATAAAAAATTCTCTAGAAGGAATTAATAGCAGAATAACTGAGGCAGTAGTACAGATCAGTGACCTGGAAGATAAAATAGTGGAAAAAACTACCACAGAGCAGAATAAAGAAAGAGAAATGAAAAGAATTGAGAACAGTCTCAGAGACTTCTGGGACAACATTAAATGCACCAACATTCAAATTATAGGGATCCAAGAAGAAGAAGATAAAAAGAAAGAGACTGAGAAAATATTTGAGGAGATTATAGATGAAAACTTCCCTAATATGGGAAATGAAATAGTCAACTCCAGGAAGCACAGAGAGTACCATACAGGATAAATCCAAGGAGAAACAGGCCAAGACACATTAATCAAACTATCAAAAATTAAATACAAAGAAAAACTATTAAAAGCAGCAAGGGAAAAGTAACAAATAACATACAAGGGAATCGTCATAAGGTTAACAGCTGATCTTTCAGCAGAAACTCTGCAAGCCAGAAGGTAGTGGCAGGATATATTTAAAGTGATGAAAGAGAGAAACCCACAATCAAGATTACTCTAGCCAACAAAGATCTCATTCAGATTCAATGGAGAAATTAAAACCTTTACAGAGAAGCAAAAGCTAAAAGAATTCAGCAACACCTAACCAGCTTTACAACAAAACCTAAAGGAACATCTCTAGACAGGAAACTCAAGAAAAGCAAAAGACCAACAATAACAAACCCAAAACAATTAAGAAGATAGTAATAGGAACACACATATCAATAACAACCTTAAATGTAAATGGATTAAATGTTCCAACTAAAAGACAAAGACTGGCTGAATTGATACAAAAACAGGACCCGTATATATCCTGTCTATAAGAGACCCACTTCAGACTGAGGGACACATACAGACTGAAAGTGAGGAGATAGAAAAAGATATTCCATGCAAATGGAAATCAAAAGAAAGCTAGAGTAGCAATTCTCATATCAGACAAAATAGTCTTTAAAATAAAGACTATTACAAGAGACAAAGAAGGACATTACATAATGATCAAGGGATAAAACCAAGAAGATACAACAATTGTAAATATTTATGCACCCAATATAGGAGCACCTCAATACATAAGGCAAATACTAACAGCCATAAAAGGGGAAATCAACAGTAACACAATAATAATAGGGGAGTTTAACACCCCACTTTCATCAATGGACAGACCATCCAAAATGAAAATAAATAAGGGAACACTAGCTTTAAATGATACATTAAACAAGATGGACTTAATTGATATTTATAGGACACTCCATCCAAAAACAACAGAATACACATTTTTCTCAAGTGCTCATGGAACATTCTCCAGGATATATCATATCTTGGGTCACAAATCAAGCCTCAGTAAATTTAAGAAAATTGAAATTGTATCAAGTATATTTTCTGACAACAACACTATGAGACTAGATATAAATTACGGAAAAAATCTGTAAAAAATATGAAGAAAGGAGGCTATACAATACACTACTGAATAACCAAGAGATCACTGAAGATATCAAAGAGGAAATAAAAACATATCTAGAAACAAATGACAATGAAAACATGACAACCCAAACACTATGGGATGCAGTAAAAGCAGTTCTAAGAGGGCAGTTTATAGCAATGCAATCCTACCTCAAGAAACAAGAAATATCTCAAATAAACAACCTAACCTTACACCTAAGGCAACTAGAGAAAGAAGAGAGAAACCCCAAAGTTAGCAGAAGGAAAGAAATCATAAAAATCAGATCAGAATTAAATGAGAAAGAAATGAAAGGAACAATAACAAAGATCAATAAAACTAAAAGCTGGTTGTTTTGTTTTCCTTTTTTTTTTTTTTTTTCGGTATGTGGGCCTCTCACTGTTGTGGCCTCTCCTGTTGTGAAGTACAGGCTCCAGACATGTAGGCTTAGTGGCCATGGCTCATGGGCCCAGCCGCTCTGCGGCATGTGGGATCTTCCTGGACTGGAGCACAAACCCATGTCCCCTGCATAGGCAGGCGGACTCTCAACTACTGCACCACCAGGGAAGCCCAAAGCTGGTTCTTTGAGAAGATAAAAAGTATTGATAAAACACTAGCCAGACTCATCAAGAAAAAAAGGGAGAAGACTCAAATCAATAGAAATGGAAATGAAAAAGGAGAAGTAACAACTGACACTGCAGAAATACAAAGGATCATGAGAGCAAATCTATGCCAATAAAATGGACAATGTGGAAGAAATGGACAAATTCTTACAAAAGCTCAACCTCCCAAGACTGCACCAGGAAAAAATTGAAAATATAAACAGACCAATCACAAGCACTGAAATTCAGACTGCAATTAAAAATCTTCAAGCAAACAAAAGCCCAGGACTAGATGGCTTCACAGGTGGATTCTATCAAACATTTAGAGAACAGCTAAAAGCTATCCTTCTGAAACTATTCCAAAATACAGCAGAGAGAGGAACACTCCCAAACTCATTTTATGAGGCCACCATCACACTGATACCAAAACCAAAGATTTCACAAAAACATAATACTACAGAGCAATATCACTGATGATCATGGATGCAAAAATCCTTAACAAAATCTTAGCAAACAGAATCCTACAGAACATTAAAAGGATCATACCCCGTGATCAAGTGGGGTTCATCCAAGTAATGCAAAGATTCTTCAATATATGCAAATCAATCAATGTGATAAACCATATTAACAAATTGAAGGAGGAAAACCATATGATCACCTCAATAGATGCAGAAAAAGCTTTTTAGAAAATTCAACACCTGTTTATGATAAAAACTCACCAGAAAGTAGGCATAGAGGGAACTTACCACAATATAATAAAGGCCATATATGAAAAACCCACAGCCAGCACTTTTCTCAATGGTGAAAAACTGAAACAATTTTCACTAAGATCATGAAGAAGAAAAGATTGCCCACTCTCAGCACTATTTTTCAACATGATTTTGGAAGTTTTAGCCATGGCAATCAGAGAAGAAAACCAATAAAAGGAATCCAAATCAGAAAAGAAGAAGCAAAACTCTCATTGTTTGCAGATGACATGATATGATACATAGAGAATCCCAAAGATGCTATCAGAAAAATACTATAGCTAATCAACGAATCTGGTAAAGTAGCAGAATATAAAATTGATGCACAGAAATCTCTTGCATTCCTATACACTAATGATGAAATATATGAAAGAAAAATTAAGGAAATACTCCTTTTTACCATTGCAACAAAAAGAATAACATACCTAGGAATAAACCTACCTAAGGAGAAAAAAGAGCTGTATGCAGAAAATGATAAGACACTGATGAAAGAAGTTAAAGATGATACAAACAGATGGAAAGTTACCATGTTCTTGGATTGGAAGAATCAACATTGTGAAAATGACTCTACTGCCCAAAGCAATGTACAGATTCAATGCAATCCCTATAAAAACTACCAATGGCATTTTTCACAGAAGTAGAACAAGAAATTTCACTATTTGTATGGAAACACAAAAGACCCCAAATAGCCAAAGAAATCTTGAGAAAGAAACACAGAGCTGGAGGAATCAAGCTCCCTGACTTCAGATTATACTACAAAGCTGCAGTAATCACGACAGTATGGTACTAGCACAAAAACAGAAATATAGATCAATAGATCAGGATAAAAAACCCAGAGATAAACCCACATGCATATGGCCACCTTATCTTTCATAAAGGAGGCAAGAATATGTAATAGAAATTTTCTTGGTCTCAATTTTTCAGTATGGGATGCTATCGTTTACTTTCACAATTGATTGTGGCATTATAGCAATAATAATAGTTAACACTTATCTGTAACTCCTATATGCTACACAAGTTCTGTAAATAATCTATATATTATCTCAATTAATACTAAAGACATCATCATGAAGTTGGTATTATTATTATCACTGTTCTACAGAAAAAGAAACTGAAGTAAAGAGAGGTTACATATAAGTAATGAAACTGATTTAAATTTAGTCAATATGACTTTAAAAAAGTAACTCTGAAAGTTACAATATGCTAAAAAGTAATGAAATTTGGTCATTTGTTGAGACTTGGATGGATCTAGAGACTGTCATACAGAGTGAAGTAAGTCAGAAAGAGAAAAACAAATATCGTATATTAACGCATATATGTGAAACCTAGAAAAATGGTACAGATGAAACGGTTTGCAGGGCAGAAATTGAGACACAGATGTAGAGAACAAACATGGATACCAAGGGGGGGTGGAAGCTGCGGGGGAGTGGGGGTGGAGGTGGTGGTGTGATGAATTGGGTGATTGGGATTGACATGTATACACTGATGTGTATAAAATTGATGACTAATTAAGAACCTGCTGTATAAAAAAATTAATTAAATTAAAATAAAAATTAAGAAAAAGAAAGTTACAATATACTTTCACAAAGAACCAAAATAAATGTCCTACACATTGTTGCTTAAGAATACACAATAGTTCTCTGCCTTAAACTTAATATTTGAAAACAAGAGAAATAATAAATTTAACTAATATGTGAAAAAACTCAGAGATAATGTCAGTGAAAGTCCATGCCTGCTAATAAGCCTATAAACCAAATTCACCATACCTCTCTTCCCCCACTAGCCAACCAATGTCTGGTGATTCTCCTCTTCTTGACAATCTCCTTGGGCACTGCCTTATTTCTGGTTCATAAGATTTTGCTCAATTCCAATAACATTTGCGTATTGCTGCCAGAGATTTCTAAACCAAAAACCTTACCATGCTGATGCCTTCCTTAAACATCCTTCAGGAGTTTCCTTTGGCTTCTGGGTTAAGTATAAATAACTCTTTTCATTTAGCAACACTTAGTTAATTTGAAGATTCACATAGCCTTAGACCCAGTAATTTCATACTCGTATATTCTAGATAAACTCTTGCACATATCTATCAGGGGAATTTACAAAACATTCAGTTTAACATTGTACCAGTGAAAAATGGTAAGTGACATTTTTCAGAGCACTGAGTATAAAAATTATGATAAATTCAAATAACTGAGTACTATGCAACATTTTTAATGAATGTCTTGCATTTATATAAGGATATAGACTATTTTCCAAAAAATCAAATGACAGTAAAAAGGAAAATGCTTACAAAATAATATAATTGTTTATCATCTACAAAGGGACAAAATGATTATATATATATATATATATATATAATTTAGGGTTACATAACTATATAGCAAAATTTTGGATAATTATTACCTGTAGTGATGAGGGAGGAGGTGACTGAAGAATTTTATACACAGGGGATTTTAAGTGTACTTCTAATTTAATTTTTAAGGTAGGTAGCAGGTACATAGTGTTTATGTATTTTAGATCTGTTTGCATGCTTTAATTAGTTAACAGTCTCTTTAAAAATGAATAACTAAAACTAAGCCTAGTAACAAAGGGCCACTGTGAGTTGATCCTTAAATATCTTTCCAGTACTACATATTGACAATCTATTGATGCTAACCCTCCAGTCATGATGAACCATATACAGTTTCTGTACATATTACTCTCTCTCTTTTCTGTATGGTCTACATAAGGCGACCATCCTTTCCATTCACCTTACTCCCGCTAGTTGTTAAGGCTCAGCTCAGTGTCCTTTTACTCCAGGATTTTTTCCTTTAAGTCTTTACTCTGGATAATAGCTATGTTCTGATTTCTCATAGCATCATTTCTAACTTCTGTGTCAGTTCTTAATTAACTTTGCTTACATTATAAAACCAGTGGAGGTTGGCAAGGGGCCTCTGATCATTACAGGTATTAAGAAACCCAGATAATGGATGCTATAGCTGTACCATTGTAATCACTGTGTCATTTGGACACATTTTCTGTGTCCAAGAAAGTGACATGGTAGATCATGGCTTGGCTCTTTGAACTTCTAACCGGAAGTGGTTAAAGTCACTTCCACTCACATTGATTGACTGAAGCAACTCAGATAATCTCTACTAAATTCAAAGGCAATGGAAAGTATAAGACTTACAATGTGGTTAAAAGGTGAGAACTGATATATATGAGATTTGTGAAGAGTCCTCATGCCTACAAGTACAACAGCATTTTTCCATTTCTATTATAATGAATTATTTACACCCCTGACAAGAATTCTTCTTTTAATCATCTCAGTGTGTCTATCACCTTATGTAGATACATTCAAAATAATACTTGTTGTCTCAATAAGTGTACAGGACCTCACTAAATTGTGCTACCTTTTGATTGATAACACAGAAAGTAATATTTGTAAGTGAACATTAGCATTTCATTATTGGCTTGTTTTCCAAACATATCTTGCTTGATTGACTGATGGTTATGAATCCGTAATTTTTCAGAGCAGACAATATTTAGTTCAGCTTTCCCACAAAGCAATACCTGTCAGGTATTTGCTGGAAAGTGATAAATCTGGTCTATCTATTGTAGTGGTTTGTCTGTTATCTAAGGGTAGGAGTGTCAGTTTCTTTACTTTTCTTGGTATAGATATTCACTGTAAAAATCCACACTTTAGAACGTTTATCTAAGGTGATTGTTCACTCAAGATCATAAGGATCTATCCCTCTTGAAAATGGTTTACCTATTTATCATCCAAAGAATAATGATAATGGGAATAAAATTTTTCCTAAGATATCATATATATATGTATATATTTCTTCTTATATACTTCTTCCTTTTAATAACAATTAATTTATTATGTTGAGAGGTGAGAAGGAATGTATCAGGTATTTCCTTTTTTCCTTTATCCTTCAGAATTATATCTACTTTTGCATCTCACTATTTTAACATTCTAAGGAATTTATGGAACTTGAACTAAGCACTCTTGTCACAGATAACTGATCTAGTGTGTAACATCTTATTAAATATAAATAATAAAAATAAATTTGTATATTCATATTGAAACTCAAATCTGTCACCCACATTTACAAAGGCACAACACAGTTGCATTCTAAACTCTTTCACTATTTACAAGCATTTTAGCATGATCCCATTAATCTAGCAGTAAATCCTATTAACTATACCTTAAAAACATAATCAGAATTAACTACTGCTCATAGTTTTCATTGTTCCCTTTCGTGGTCCAGGCCACAATCTTCTGAACTATTTCAACAGTCTCAGTGTGTTCAACAGTTCTCAGTGTGGTCCTTTTAAAATGCAGCTCAGTAAAATTACAATCATATCAATCCTGTGCTTGAAATCCTCCAATGTCTGTCATTCTCATTCAGAATGAAAAACAGTCCTCAGAGTGGCACTCAGGGTCCTACATTACCTTGCTCCTGGCTAACTTCCCAACTACTGCCATTCTCCTGGCCACCATTCTGCTTTCTTGTTTTTCATTCAGTGCAACTTTTATGCTCTTGGTCTAGGGACTTTGTGTTTTCCCTACTTTGGATACTCCTCTCCTTATCAAATGATTAGTTCCCTCTCTTCCTAAAAATATTTGTTCAACACTCACATTTTGTGAGGAAACCTCTCATATAACATTACCTGATACTGAAATATCAAGATATTCTCTATCCTTTTATTCAGCTTTTATCATCTGATATGATATTATACAGTGTTTTGTATACATATATACATACATATACATTTATAAATATTTTACATATACATAGAAATATAAAAATAAACAAAAATATTATTTGGCTGTCTTCACTAAAATAAAGATTACATAAGGCAATGATTTTTTGCTTTGTTTTGTTTTGTTTTTCACATGTACCTAGAAGACAACCAAGGGCATCATAAGTATTGAAAATAAATATTTGTTTAAATGCATAAATGAGTGGCTAAATAAACTCTTATAGAGTAGATGGGTCGGGATGTTCTTCTCGAGGTATTTCTCTTGGTCCTTTTTACTGCCATTCCTTACACATATCATAACTTGCCACTCATATCAATGAGTGAATTTGAAAGTGTACCAGGGATATAATTTTATCACTGGTCCTGCCTTAATCAAGAGCCCTTCCTATGCACAGAAAATCAGTAGCCTGCCTTCTTTGCTCCCTTCCTTCTTTTCCGTTCATTCACTATGGAAATTAAAACTTCTATTGTTTCTGATCTATGTGGTTTAGGCTACCTTCTTGGGAACATTCTTTTGTACTTAGTGCTGCAGCATTCTGAGTTTTTGCTATAGTGTGTGCATGGGTAGTAGTCTAGAATATTGCTACCTCAGCACTGTGAGATGCCTTATATAGTATGCAGTTCATCAGTGATTCTGAAACTGTGAAGTAAGCTAGTGGGTCAAGCTTTGGTTTTGCTTAAGATCTTGATCAAGCAAACAGGGGAGAATTATCAGACAGCAAACATAAGGGGGAAATTCATAGACACAAGAGCTATAGCTGGTGTATGGTTCTTCCATAGCCTATTGCATTCTAAAATAGCACACAAGAGTTTATCAAGACAGAATGTCAAAGTTTTGGAGAGGACCACTGGCTCTTGAGTTGTGAAGCTTTCAATCTGCTTAATTAGGAAGGCACAAACTCCACCCCAGTCAGCATAATCAGTAACTTGAATATAAGTCTTGTGGTTACAGCAGTATGAAGTTGTGGAATTTCAGCCTCTGACCTTCAGTTGGAACACCAATCACCTCTCTGATATGATCAAGAGTCTAGGCCATCTACTAGTGATTATATGATGTGGTTTTCTGCCCTGACCTGCTACCAAAGCATTCTACCAGGAATGACTGTCTTAATCACTAAATTGTTTCTGGTTTCACTGACGAGGCCTCATTTCCTAAAACGGTGTGCTCTGCATGAGGTCAACTTCCCTCCCCTGGGAGATTAGGTTCTGGGATCAGTCTATGGCAGTTTAATCCTTATACTTCACTTTGCTTAATCACTTTTCTTTATTATTTTCTTTTAGCACTGTAGCTGAGAGTATTTAGGAGGCTCATCTGGCTATTAATATTGAGAGAGGTTCCATAATCTCATAATAAATCATGTATTGTCCAGCCTGTGCTTTATGGTATCATAGTCTCTAAACATTTTAGGCTTATCTCCATTCTATTTTTAACTTTCTGATCTCTGGATCTTTATATTTTTACTGAACACATGTAAATATGAAGCTCACTATGTGTGAGGCACTCTTTTAAGTGCTTTATAGTTATTGACTCATTCATCTCTTATAACAATTTTATGGTATAAGTACTATCATCATTCTTACTTGACAAATGAGAAAAGTAGGACACAGGAGTTGAAACAACTTCCCCATAGTTCTACAACTAATAAGTCCATAAGTTGACCTGATTATTATAACCTTAGTATGTGGTCTACTAGTTTATTGATATTTCATTAATTAGTTCTTCATCTAAAAAAATTCATATATAAATTTAATTATAATTATTTTACCCACTTTTTAAGAAGGATAAATTTTCCTCAAAGTACACCAGGGTCAGTCATGATTCTTGTCTTAAATCTCCCATCATAATTTGGTTTTGTGAATTTACACATGGATTTCCAGATTCAGAAAAATACATTTTATTTTCCGAGCATGAAAAGATTGTGCTTCCCTTAGCTTAGTTTTTAGACATGTAACTACAGAGAGATTATGAAGATTTGTACCAACACGGTGTCACCAGTATGGAGGGAGAATAAAATGCTGGAAAATATGTATGCAAGAACTTTCCTAAAATTAATTATTTTCTTAGTTTTCCCGGAGATCTGCCCATCTGGAACAATAGACCTAAAAGCTGTTTGGAAAGAAGATAAAGATTTTACTGGTGTCGTAATTCCACACTACCTTAAAAAATATTTTCTAGAATATGGTATCTAGTTAACAACATTGGCTAAATGCAATTAAATTATACTACTGATATGAATATCTACTATTGTTATGTAGAAATTTCCAAATATGAAATCCACTTAACATTTCTGAAAATGTAGAATTTAATATATTAACTTTTAATTCATTCTTTTTTTGTTGTTTTCAACATTTTTATTGGAGTATAACTGCTTTACAATGGTGTGTTAGTTTCTGCTTTATAACAAAGTGAATCAGCTGTACATAAACATATATCCCCATATCTCCCCCCTCTTGCATCTCCCTCCCACCCTCCCTATCACACCCTTCTAGGTGGTCACAGAGCACTGAGCTGATCTCCCTGTGATATGTGGCTGCTTCCCACTAGCTATCTATTTTACATTTGGTAGTGTATATATGTCTATGTCACTCTCTCACTTCATTGCAGCTTACACTTCCCCTTACCCATGTCTTCAATTTCATCCTCTACGTCTGCATCTTTATTCCTATCCTGCCCCTAGGTTCTTCAGAACCATTTTTTTTAATTCCATATATATGTGTTAGCATATGGTATTTTTCTCTTTCTGACTTACTTCACTCTGTATGACAGACCCTAGGTCCATCCACCTCACTACAAATAACTCAATTTCGTTTCTTTTTATGGCTGAGTAGTACTCCACTGTATATATATATGCCACATCTTCTTTATCCATTCATCCATCAATGGACACTTAGGTTGCTTCCATGTCCTGGCTATTGTAAATAGAGCTGCAATGAACATTGTGGTACATGACTCTTTTTGAATTATGGTTTCCTCAGGGTATATGCCCAGTAGTGGGATTGCTGAGTTGTATGGTAGTTCTATTGTTAGTTTTTTAAGGAACCTCCATACTGTTCTCCATACTGGCTGTATTAATTTACATTCCCACCAACAGTGCAAGAGGGTTCCCTTTTCTCCACACCCTCTCCAGCATTTTTAATTTATTCTTAACTAATTTCTCTTCCAGCATTGAATAAGAACAGATTTTTTTTTTTTTTTTTTTTTTGTGGTACGTGCGCCTCTCACTGTTGTGGCCTCTCCTGTTGCGGAGCACAGGCTCTGGACGTGCAGGCTCAGCAGCCATGGCTCACGGGCCCAGCCACTCCGTGGCATGTGGGATCCTCCCAGACCAGAGCACACACCCGCGTCCCCTGCATCGGCAGGTGGACTCTCAACCACTGCGCCACCAGGGAAGCTCCAGATGTGTTTTGACTATCATTGTTTGCAAAAATATTAATTCAGTCATACAGTTTGATATTTCAATAGCTTTGATAAGAAACTTTTAAGTGTTCGGCTCCCATATCTTATCTTTCCTTAATTGGAGTTTATCAAGTATTTCTATTGTATTTAGATTTATAGCTCAAGCAAATTAACATATCTGGATTTAAATTATAATTTAATGCCTTTGACTTCTGAAAATTAAGATGAAGTAAATTAGTTTAAAAACACGTATTTAGAATCCATGTGTATTTCCTATTGAGTTGCAGCAATATAGAAACTGTTGCAGCAAAACCTTGCTTGGCCCATTGCTCTGGGTCAATAAAAAACTACATTATCTTTTTAACAAAAAAGATTCTTCAGCCAAGGATCAGACCAGGCATTTGAAAAGACCACCCCATCCTTTTTGTTTAACACAGTCAGTGAGTGCTTTACATGGTGACATTCAATGCCAGAATCTCTAACTTTCAATCAGGAAATAAAATTAGACACTTCCAAGGTTCTGTGATCCCCAGCCCATACTCTAAAATCACCTACATGTTTATATTGCAAATTTCTGAGTCCTCAAAGGAAAATTCATTTTAAATGACTCAATTATAAATTACCTAAAGTCTGTCATACAGAGTGAAGTAAGTCAGAAAGAGAAAAACAAATACCGTATGCTAACACATATATATGGAATCTAAAAAAAAAAAAAAGGTCATGAAGAACATGGGGCAAGATGGGAATAAAGAAACAGACCTACTAGAGAATGGACTTGAGGACACAGGGAGGGGGAAGGGTAAGCTGGGACAAAGTGAGAGAGTGATAGTGTATATATGGACATATATATATACTACCAAATGTAAAATAGATAGCTAGTGGGAAGTAGTCGCATAGCACAGGGAGATCAGCTTGGTTTTATTCTAGCTTTGTGACCAGCTAGAAGGGTGGGATAAGGAGGATGGGAAGGAGGGAGATGCAAGAGGGAAGAGATATGGGGATATATGTTTATGTATAACTGATTCACTTTGTTATAAAGCAGAAACTAACACATCATTGTAAAGCAATTATACTCCAATAAAAATGTTAAAAAAATTACAGAAAGAAAAAAATATATATAAATTACCTTTAAAGAAAGCTTAAAAATCAGATAAAATAATACATTAAACACTGCTGTGAATGTGACCAAACAGAAACACTTTTTTGGTCTTGAATCTTTCAGTAAAACTTTTACAATTGAAATATAGTTTATGTACAATATTATGTTGGCTTCAGGTATACTACATAAATATTTGACATTTGCATACATTATGAAATGGTTATCAAGATAATTGTAGTAACCATCTGTCTCTGCACAAAGTTAATAAAATATCATTGACTATATTCCTTATGATGTATATTACATGGCTATGACTTATTTATTATATAATTGAAGATGCATACCTTTTAATCCCTTTCACCTTTTTCATGTCCCCCACACTTTTGGCAACCACCCATTTGTTCTCTGTATCTATTAATCTGTTTTCATTTTGTTGGTTTATTTTTTTTAAGATTCTATGTAAATGAAATCATTCATTATTTGTCTTTCTCTGCCTGATATTTTATTTTAGTTAGGATAATACCCACTAGATCTATCCATGTTTTCTGCAAATGGCAAAACTTTATATTTTTAATGGTTGAGTAATATTCAACTGTATATAGATACTACCATATTTTTATCCATCATATAAAATTTTGATTTTTATTTTTTGAGGAAACTCCATACTATTTTCCATACTGGCTGCACTAACTTACAATCCCAAAACAGTGTAAGAGGGTTTCTTTTTCTCCACATCCTTGCAAACACTTGTTATTTGTGTTCTGTTGATGATTCTGACATGTGTGAGGTGGTATCTTATTGTGGCTCTGATTTGCATTTTCTTTATGATTATTGATGTTGAGCATCTTCTTGTAGGCCTGCTGGTTATCTGTATATCTTCTCTGGAAAAATGTCTATTCAGGTCCTCTGGATAGACTTCTTTTTTTTGGCTGCATCAGGTCTTCATTGCTGTGCATGGGCTTTCTCTAGTTGCAGCTAGTGGGAATACTCTTCATTGCAGTGCACGTGCTTCTCATTGAGGTGGCTTCTCTTGTTGCAGAGCATGGGATCTAGGTGTGTGGGCTTCTGTAGTTGCAGCACACAGGCCCTAGAGCATGAGGACTTCAGTAGTTGCGGCAGGTGAGCTCAGTAGTTGTGGCTTGTGGGCTCTAGAGTGCAAGCTCAATAGTTGTGGTACACAGGCTTAGTTGCTCCACGGCAAGTGGGATCTTCCCAGACCAGAGATTGAACCTGTGTCCCCTGCATTGCGTCACAAGAGAAGTCCCTCTAACCATTTTTTAATTGTTTTTTTTTTTTTGATGTTGAGTTGTATGAGTACTTTGTATATTTTGGATATTAAACCCTTATCAATAAATATTGTTTACAAATATCTTCTCCCATTCAGCAGGCTGTCTGTTTTGTTGATAGTTTCCTTCACTGCACAAAAGCTTTTAAGTTTGATGTGGTGAGATCTATTTATTTTTGCTTTTGTTTCCCTTGTCTAAGGTGACAGATTCAAGAGAAATATGACTAAGATCAATGTGAAAGAGCATACTGCCTTTGTTTTCTTCTTTCAGTTTTATGGTTTCAGATCTTACATTTTTCTTTAATCCATTTTGAGTTTATTTTTGTATATAATGTGAAAGAGTAGTCCAGTTTGATTCTTTTTTAGGTACCTGTCCAGTTTTACCAAAATCATTTATTAAGGGGGCTTTTTTTTGCCCATTGTATATTCTTGCCACCTTCATCATAGAATAATTGACCATACAAGTGTAGGTTTGTTTCTGGGCTTTCTATTCTGTTCCATTGTTCTGTGAGTCTGTTTTTGTGCAAGTGCCATACTGTATTGATTATTGTAGCTTTTTAGTATAGTTTTAAAAATTTATTTATTTTGTTTGCACCGCATCTTAGTTGTGGCAGGCAGGCTCCTTAGTTGCAGCTCACTGGCTCCTTTAGTTGTGGCAAATATAATCCTTAGTTGTGACCAGTGGGCTCATTAGTTGTGGCTAACGGGCTTCTTAGTTGCAGGTCACTGGCTCCTTAGTTGTGGTACACAGTTTCCTTAGCTGTGGCAAGTGAACTCTTAGTTGCAGCATGCATGTTGTATCTAGTTCCCTGACCAGGGATCAAACTCACAACCCCTGCACTGGAAGGTGAATTCTTAACCACTGCACCACCAGGGAAGTCCCGTTAGTATAGTTTTGAATCAGGGGGTGTGATACCTCCAGCTTTGTTCTCCTATCTCAAGATTGTTCCAGCTTTTGAGGACCCTTGTGTTTCCATACAAATTTTAGGATTATTTGTCCTAGTTCTCTGAGAAATGCCACTGGTATTTTGATAGGGATTGCAATGAATCTGTAGATTTCCTTGGGCAGTGTGGGCATTTTAACAATACTAATTCTTCCAATCCATGAGCATGGTATATCTTTCCATTTTTTTGGTGTTGTCCTCAATTTCTTTCATCAGTGTCTTATAGGTTTCCAAGTACAGTTCTTTCACCTCCTTGGTTAGGTTTATTCCTTAGTATATTTTTCTATTTTATGTGCCTGTAAATAGTATTGTTTTCTTAATTTTTCTTTCTGATAATTTGCTGTTAGTGTGTAGAATACAACAGATTTCTGTATCTTGCAACTTTACTGAATTCTTTAATAGTTTTAATGGTTTTTTGCTGGTGTCTTTAAGATTTTCTATATATAGAATCATATCAGCTGCAAAAAGTAAACAGTTTTATTTCTTCCTTTCCGATTTGGATGCCTTTTATTTCTTTTCCTTTTCTGAGTGCTCTGGCTAGGACTTTCAATAATACGTTGAGTAAAAGTGGTTAGAGTGGTCATTCTTGTCTCATTCTTGATCTTAGAAGAAATGCTTTCAGCTATTTACTGAGGTGTATGATGTTGGCTGTGGTTTTGTCATATAAGGTCTTTATTATATTAAATTATGTTCCCTCTATATCTACTATGTTGAGAGGTTTTTTTTAAAATAATAAATGGATGTTGAATTTTGTCAAAAGCTTTTTGTGCATCTATTGAGATGATCATATCATTTTTATTCTTCACTGTCATCACATTTATTGATGTGTGAATATTGAAACATCTTTACATTCTGGGAATAAATCCCAATTTATCCTGGTGTATGATCCTTTTAATGATTGTTAAATTCAGTTTGATAATATTTCCTGAAATTTTTGCATCTATTTTCAGGTATGTTGGCTAGTAATTTTAAAAACAAAGAAAATTTGTGGTGTCTGTGTCTAATTTTGGTATTGTGTTACTGCTGGATTTGTAGAAAGAGTTCAGAAGCATTTTTTCCTCTTCAATTTTTTTTTTTTTGAACACTTTGAGATAGATAGTTGTTACCTGCTCTTTCAATGCTTGGTGAAATTCACCTGCGAAGTCATCCAGTCTTGGACTTTTTTTGTCTGGGAGTGTTTTGATTACTGATTCAGTTTCATTACTGGTAATTTGTCTGTTCATATTCTATTTATTTCTGGTACAGCTTGGACCATTGTATGTTTCTTGGAATTTATTAATTTCTTTTAGGGTTGCCATTTACTGGCATGTTTCTAGGGATTTATCTATTTCTTTAAGGTTTCCCTTATTGACCTATAATTGTTCATTGTACTCTTTTATGATCCTTTGCATTTCTGTGGTGTTGATTGTAATTTCTCCTCGTCCTTTTCTGATTTTCTTTATTTGGGCTCTATCTTTTTTGTCCTGATTGGTTTAGCTAAAGTTTTATTAGTTTTGTTTATCTTTTCAAAGAACCAGTTATTAGTTCATTGATTTTTTTCTCTATTTCATTTATTTCTGCTTTGATGTTTACTACTTATTTTCTTCTACTAATTTTGGCTTTTTTTTTCTTTCTTTCTTTTCCCAGTTCATTAAGGTGTAAGGTTATGTCATTTATTTGAGATTTTTCTTGTTTCCTGAGGTAAGCTTGTATCACTATAAATTTCTTCTTAGAACTGCTTTGCTGTATCAAATAGATTTTACATCATTGCTTTTCCATTTTCATTTGCCTCTAGGTATTTTTTATTTCCTTTTTGACTTCCTCAGTGACCCATTTTTGTTTAGTAGCATATATTTTGGCCCCCATGTGTTTGCCATTTTTGCAGTTTTTTTCTTATGGTTGATTTCTAGTCTCATACTATTGTGTTTGGAAAAGGTACTTGATATGACTTTAATCTTAAATTTACTGAGACTTGTTTTGTGGGCTAGTATGTGATCTATCCTGGAGGATATTCCATGTGCACTTAAAAAATGTATATTATGCTGCTTAGATATAATATTTTTCTATATTAAGTCCATCTGGTTCAATGTGTTATTTAAGGCCAATGTTTCCTTATTGATTTTCTGTCTGGATGATCTGTCCAATGAGGTAAGTGGGGTGTTAAAATCCCCTACTACTACTGTATTACTGTCAATTTCTTCCTTAATGTTTGTTAATATTTGCTTTATATTTAGGTGCTTTTATGTTGTAACTATATATATATATATATATTTACAACTGTTAAATCTTGTTGGATTGATCCCTTTATCATTATGTAATGTCCTTCTTTGTCTCTTGTTACAGTCTTTGTTTTAAAATCTATTGTGTCTAATTAAAGTACTGCTATACCAGGTTTCTTTTTATTTCCATTTGCATGGAGTATCTTTTTTAATATCTTGAATTAAGTCTGTACAGGTGTTTAGACATGAGTGAGTCACCTGTAGGCAGTATATTTTTGGGACTTGTATTTTTATTTATTTAGTCACTCTATCTGTTTGGTTAGAGCATTTAGTTCATCTACATTTAAAGTAATTAGTGACAGGTATGTAGTTATTGCCACTTTGTTAATTGTTTCATGGTTGTTTTTGTAGTTCTTTTTTTGTTCATTTCTTCTTTGCTCTCTACCTTTGTGATTTTATGACTATAATTTGTATTATGTTTGAATTCTATACTCCTTTTTTATATTTAGCTATTTTTTTTTTTAGAGTTACCATGAACAAATTTTTCCTTCATTCTGTGGGTGACTTTTTGTTTTGTTTATGGTTACTTTTCCTGTGCAAAAGATTTTAAGTTTAATTAGTTCCCATTTGTTTATTTTTGTTTTATTTTCATTACTCTAGGAGGTGGATCTGAAAAGATATTGCTGAGATTTATGTCAAAGGGTGTTCTGCCTATGTTTTCTTTTAAGAGTTTAATAGTATTTGGTCTTCCATTTAGATCTTTAATCAATTTTGAGTTTATTTTTGTATATGTAGTGTTAGATAATGTTCTAATATTATTCTTTTACATGTAGCTGTCCAGTATTCCCAGCACCACTTATTAAAGAAACTATCTCTTCTCCATTGTATATTCTTGCCTCCTTTGTCATAAATTAATTGACTACAGGTGCATAGGTTTAGTTCTGGGTTCTCTATTCTGTTCCATTTATCTATATGTCTGTTTTTGTGTTAGTACCATACTGTTTCAATTACTGTGTCTTTGTAGTATAATCTGAAGTCATGGATTCTGATTCCTCCAGGTCTATTCTTCTTTCTCAAGATTGTTTTGGATTTTTGGAGTCTTTTGTGTTTCCATACTAATTAAAAATTACTTGTTCAAGTTCTGAGAAAAATGCCATTGGAATTTTGATAGGGACTGCATTGAATTGGGTAGATTACCTTGGGTAGTATGATCATTTTAATAATATTGATTCTTCCAATCCAAGAACACTGTGGAGCTTTCCATCTGTTTGTGTCATCTTCAATTTCTTTCCTTAGTGTTTTCTAGTTTTCAGAGTACACGTCTTTTGCCTCCTACAGTAGGTTTATTCCTAGGTATTTTATTATTCTTTGATGCAATGGTAAATGGAATTGTTCTATTAATTTCTCTTTCTGATCATTCATTGTTAGTGTATAGAAATGCAAGAGATTTCTGAGTATTAATTTTGTATCCTGCAACTTTACTGAATTCATTGATGAGCTCTGGTAGTTTCCTGGTAGCATCTTTAGGATTTTCTATGTTTAGTATTATGTCATCTGCAAACAGTGACAGATTTACTTCTTCTTTTCCAATTTGGATTCCTTTAATTTCTTTTTGTTCTCTGATTGCTATGACTAGACTTCAAAAACTATGTTGAGTAAAAGTGGCAAGATTGGGCTTCCTTGTCTTCTTCCTGATCTTAGAAGAAATGCTTTCAGCTTTTCACCACTGAGTATGATGTTAGCTATGAGTTTGTCATATATGGTCTTTATCATGTTGAGGTATGTTCTCTCTCTGCCCACTTTCACATTTATTGTTTTGACATCATATTTTACATCTTTTAGATTTGTGTATTTCTTAACTACTTATCATAAATATGGTTGCTTTTGCCACTTTTTTGTTTTTAAAGTTTTTACCAGCTTCATAAGTGGTTGGTCTACCACCTTTGCTCTATATTTTTCTTTACCATTGAATTTTTTTTTCCTTTTGTAAGTATCACATTTCTAATTTTGGTCTTGTGTATTCCACTTAGAGAAGTCACATTAACATTTTTTGTAAATCAGTTTAGTGGTGCCAGACTCCTTAAGCTGTTGCTTGTCTGTAAAACTCTTTATCTCAGTTTCAATCTGAATGTTATCCTTGCCAGGTACAGTATTCTTGGTTATAGAGTTTTTCTTTTTATCACTGAATATATTGCACTGCTCTCTTCTGGACTGCAATGTTTTTGTTGAAAAGTCAAAGCTTGGTCTTATAGGAGTTCCTTTGTATGTAACTAGTTGTTTTTCTCTTGCTGCATTTAAGATTCTATCTTTATCATGATTATTTGCCATTTTAATTATAATGTGTTTTGGTGTGGACCTCTTTGGCTTCAAATTCTTTGCAGCTCTCTTTGTTTCCTAGAGCTGGATCTTTGTTTCCTTTCTCAGGTTAAGGATGTTTTTAGCTATTATTTCTTCAAATACACCATTATTTGCCCCTTTCTTGCTCTCTTCTCCTTCCAGGACCCTTATAACATGTTAGTTGCTTGATGTGTCCCAGAATCATTTTAAATTATCCTCATCTATTTTTTTACTGTTCAGCTTGGGTGATTTCCAATACTTTCCCTTCCAGATTTATGATCTGTTCCTCTGTATCATCTAATCTATATTTTATTGAAGTATAGTTGATTTATACTGTCATGTTAGTTTCAGGTGTACCACATAGTGACTCAATATTTTGCAGATTATACTCCATTATAAGTTATGACCAGAAAATGACAGGCTATAATTCCCTGTGCTATATAGTATATCTTTGTTTTGTTCTAGTGCATTTTTAATCTCAGTTATTGTATTATTCAGCTCTGTTTGATTCTTCTTCATATATTCTAACTCCTGTTAAAATTGTCACTTTATATTCATGCATTCTTTCCCCAAGTTTGTTGAGCTTCTTTATGATTGTTATCTTGAATTCTTTATAGGGTAGATTTCTTATCTCTATTTTGTTTAGTTCTTTTTCTAAGGTTTTATCTTGTGCCTTCATTTGGAATGTATTCCTCTATCTCTTCATTTTGCCTAATTCTCTGTGTTTACTGTATATATTAAATAGGTTGATTAATTTACCTGATCTTGGAGAAGTGGCTTTATGTAGGAGATGTCCTTTGGGACCCAGCAGCACACTCCCATCTATATGCTCTGGTGTTGTCCCTTATGTGGGTTGTGTGCACCCTTCTGTATGGTGCTGACTACTGTGGGCATGCTGGTTATCAGCGCAGGTTACTGGCCCTGTTGATGGCAGGACCTACCTTGTTGGGTGGCTGCTGGCCCACTGGTGGTGGTGGCAGCTGGCTGTGGGATTCAGGGAGCCAAGTGTTGGTGCCAGCCTGCTGATGGAGGGCCTCATCCTGGGGTAACTGGCTGAACATTTTGCAGGGGGAGACCTTGGCTGATACTGGCTTATTAACAGGTGGTGTCATGTCCCTGGCTGGTTGGTTGCAGGGCCCAAGTGAGCCCAGGGCTTGTGCTTCCTTGCTGGTGTGCAGGGCTGGGTCCTGAAGCACCTGGCTGTGGCAACTGAGGGGGCCTATGGTTGATGCTAACCCACTGGTGGGGGCCCCATGGGGGCCCAGGGCTGATGATGAACTTCTTGTTGGTGGGTAAGCCCCCAACATTAATAGGCTAGTAAGAGAACTCCAATATGGGGCTTGTCAGCACTAGTGTCCTTGTGGTATATGATGTTGCTGAAATGGCTTATACCAGCATCTCCAACCCCAGGAGAGTCCTATTTACCTCCTATATCTTTGAGAGAACTAATATCAGCAAGTGGGTCCGACCCAGCCTACTTTTAAATTTCTCCCTCTCCACTAGGACTCAAATAATGTGAAATTTTGCATGTACCCTTTAAGAGTGGAGTCTCTGTTTCCTATAGCCCTCCAATTTTCTATCCACAAGCCCCACTGGCCTCAAAACACAGTGTTCTGGAGGCTCTTTTATCCAGTGCAGGACTCCCAGGCTTGAGATCCCCGATATGGGGCTTGGACCCCTTTCTTCTTGGGGAGAACCACTGTAATGTGATTATCTTTCTGTTTGTGGGTCACTTACCCTGGGGTGTGGGTCTTGACCATACTGCATCTCCTCCCCTTCTACCCACCTTATTGGGGTTCTTTCTTTATATTTTTATTTTGGAAAATATTTTCTGCTAGTCTGCAGGTTGTTCTCATAGATAATTTCTCTGTAAATAATTGTAATTTTGATGTCCCTGTGAGAGGAAGTAGGCTCCGGGCCATCCTACTCAGCTATCTTGACTATACCTCCATCCACACATTTAGTACTCGGTCATTTTAATTTAAATACTATAAGTCTAGTTCCTTTACCTCATTTTGCAGTGTATTACAGCTTTTCTATCTCCCACTCAATAGAAGCTTAATTTTCTTGCTTAAGCACCATACATCCTAAATACTTCCCCATATGTAATTTCAATGGCTGTTTTATTTATCTTCCTCCTTCTCTTGCATTTCTATAAAATAGTTTTGTTCTTTTTTCCCTAAGTTGATGTCAAACTAAAGAAAAGACATTTCATTTTTCTGAATTTATTAATTCTTTGATAAAATATTTTTAAAATCCTATTATGTACTAGACATGGTTTAGATGCTGTGCCTTCTTCAATAAACCCTACACCTGGAATGGAAAAGCATACCCACCACAAGAGATGATAAGCTGTGAGATCTTTAAAATCAAGGATTATAATTACTCCTACTTATATAATTCTGTCCTCATCTAGACCTTCTTCATAAAGATTATGACAGACAAGGTATACTGAATAAATATTGTCAGTTGATTACAAATCATTCTATAGTATTAAAAGACACTGTTTTATAACATTCTTCATATTAAAAATATGATTGTTTATTTTAGAATGACTACTCCAGGGACAGTCATTGTATCTTATTCACAATGGTAAACTCACCCGCAGACTGATAAATGCTAAATATTTATTTTAAAAAAGTAAACTTTAAAATATGAATGACTGTATGAAAATAAACGAATGAAAGATATATAGGCAAATCCAGATTTATACCCTACTTTTCTAAGTGTGTATAGTGTTTATTAATAAATTATCGGTGTTTGGGCTATGTACTGGTGCATGCAGTATCTCATTTACTATTCAAAACAACAGAATATGATAGATATTACAATGTTTATTTCAAAATTGTGGAGAAAATTTTGTTTATTGTCCAAGATGTAGGTAAAGCTGAGTTTCAAATCTTGGTCAGTTGAGCCAAATTCCTATTCTCTTTGTATTTTCTCTCAGTTATTTCAAGAACTTTAAATAAAGAAACTTTGTTCCTAAAACTGTAGAGAGCCTCTAAATGCTCTCCAGTGAAGAAGGGGCAAAGAGACAACAGAAAGGAATGTCATTATGTATTCAACTGCATCAGGCTCAGACAAATGAACTGCAGTTGCACATCTGAGACAGAAATGCCCTAGATTTAGTAATTTAGCACAACACAGAACAAGTCCAGAAAATGATGTGGTTAGAGTATGTGATGAGATAGTCATAAGAGAAATTTTCTTTGTCATGACCCTTTTTACTACCTAAAAACTATGATTACGTTCCCAAATGCTAAACCAGTAATCTATAGAAAATAAGATAGGAAATGAAGCCTGAACTCCTCAAGTGTGACACGTTCTGGGCTATTTGAAATTATACTGTGGTCTTCACACCTTCCTGCTCTGAATTTCAAAATATAGGATTAGGGTTTAACAAGAGAGCATGCCCAACCATGAAGAACATTAGTTTTCCATCTTCTTTTGTAATTTTGAGAACAATTTTGTATGTCATTTACAGATGTTTCTGATGTGCTATTTTTAAACAGGATTTTTAAGTTTCTTCAGGCATAGGAAACAAAGTTGCTTTCATTTACAAAGGAGGCTCAATGGAGTAAGATAATCAGCTTTTCCTGTGTCTGACCAGATACCTCCATCCCTAGTTTCAAGGTCTCCCTCTTTCCTCATCAATGCCTTAATTTTAACATGATTGACTAGGTAAACCTGGGAATTCAGTGGATGATAAATAAGCACATAATTTACTTATAATTATTCCAAACTGAAAACAGCATGGATTTCCCCTATTTGGTGAATGGCAAAAGAACCTGTGGTTCATTCACAATCAAATATCACTCAGCGGGACTTCCCTGGTGACATAGTGGTTGAGTCCACCTGCCAATGCAGGGGATGTGGGTTCAAGCTCTGATCCAGGAAGATCCCACATGCCATAGAGCAACTAAGCCCATGAGCCACAAAAGCCCACACACCTAGAGCCTGTGCTCTGCAACAAGAGAAGCCACTGCAATGAGAAGCCTGCACACCCCAACTAGAGAAAGCCTGTGCACAGCAACAAAGACCCAACACAGCCAAAAATAAATAAATACATTAATTAATTAATTAAAATATCATTTAGCAATAAAAGAATCAACTACTAACACAATGCCATGGATTAATCTCAGTTGCATTATGCTAAATACTATAAAAGAAGCCAAACTCAAAGGCTATATAGCCTATGAATGTATTTATATAATATTTTGGAAAAGCAAAACTACAGGAACAGAAAGTCTGTCAGATTGGTGCCAGGGATTGGAGGTGGGGAGTGGTATATGGTCTAAAAAATGGACACAGGAGAATTGTGGGTGAGGTGATAGAACTGCTATGTATTATGATTGTGGTACTAGTTACAAGATTGTATGTGTTTATTAGAACTCACAGAACTGAATACTTAAAGAATAAAATTTACCATATGTAAATGTCACTTTCATTAAGCCAAATTTAAATTTTCACAGTGAAATAGCCGACGAGATGGCTAAAATTAAAATGATTGTCAAAGTCAGTTGTTACTGAGAATAGGGAACAAATAGAACTCTCAGATATTTCTATTAATAATGTAAAATAGTACAACCATTTGGAAAAACAGTTTGGCAGTTTTTGATATGGTTAAACTTAATCATCATATAGCCTAGAAATTTCAATCTTAGGTATTCACCCAAGAGAAATAAAAACATTTGCATACAGAAGAACTTGGAGAACAATCTACATAACTGCTTTATTCATTACAACCCCAAAATGGAAACAAGGGAAATGTCCATCAGTCACTGAATGGATTATCAAAGCATGGTATATTCAGTAAATTGAATACTTCTCAGAAATATAAATGTACAAACTAATGATACACATAACAACATGAATAACTCAAAACATTATTCCTGTCAAAAAAAGTCAGTCATAAAAAATCATGCTCTTTTTATTTGAAACCCTATTTCCTTTTCCTTGAAATTCTAGGTAAGGAAAATTTAAATTATAATAACAGAAAACATGCATTTTCTTGATTGTGGATGGTTTGGACAAATTGAATGAAAAGGTGAATGAGAAGAACTTTTTGGATGACAGAAATCTCTATCTTGATTTTTGTGTTGGTTGCATGTTTATATACATTTAGCAAAATCATTTAACCATATCCTTAAAATTGATTTGGTTTATTGTATGCACATTTTACTTCAATAATAGGTACATTACCTCTATAATGTAGTTCCAAAATGAATATTATAAATATTGCTCATTGTTTGATTCTACAGCTAAGGTACTTGTTAGAAGCAAATACATAGCAGATCTGGAAGATCACTTCTGACTTTGGGGATTTATAGTGTGGAAAACAATTCTACTAAAACTTAACCCACAAAGAAACATGATATATTGTGGAAACAAGTCAAGAGGAGACTCAGGCAGATGCTGCAATGAAAAGTATATGAAAGAAACCATTAATAAATGGAATAAATAGATCAAATAAACTATAAAACATCAAAACTCAAAAGAGTAGACAAAAAAAGCTTATTTAGAAAAAATAGTACCAATAAAAATATAGTCATTTAAATAAATTTAAATAAAAATGAAGGGGAAGAAGACTTAAATAGACACTTCTCCGAAGAAGATATACAGATTTCCAACAAACACATGAAAGAATGCTCAACATCACTAACCATTAGAGAAATGTAAGTCAAAACCACAACAAGGTATCACCTCACACTGGTCAGAATGGGCATCATCAAAAAATCTACAAGCAATAAATGCTGGAGAGGGTGTGGAGAAAAGGGAACCCTCTTGCACTGTTGGTAGGAATGTAAATTGATACAGCCACTATGGAGAACAGTATGGATGTTCCTTAAAAAACTAAAAATAGAACTACAATAAGACCCAGTAATCCCACTACTGAGCATATACCTTGAGAAAGCCATAATTCAAAAAGAGACATGTACCACAATGTTTATTGCAGCACTATTTACAATAATAAGGACATGGAAGCAACCTAAGTGTCCATTGATGGGTGAAAGGATAAAGAAGATGTTGCACATATATAAAATGGAATACTACTCAGCTATTAAAAGAAACGAAATTGAGTTATTTGTAGTGAGGTGCATGGACCTAGAGTCTGTCATACAGAGTGAAGTAAGTCAGAAAGAGAAAAACAAATACCATATGCTAACACATATACATGGAGTCTAAAAAAAAAAAAATGTTCTGATGAACCTAGGGGCAGGACAGGAATAAAGATGCAAATGTAGAGAATGGACTTGAGGACATGGGGTTGGTGGAAGGGGAAGCTTGGATGAAGTGAGAGAGTAGCATTGACATATATACACTACCAAAAGTAAAATAGGTAGCTAGTGGGAAGCAGCTGCATAGCACAAGGAGATCAGCTCGGTGCTTTGTGACCACCTAGAGGGGTGGGATAGGGAGGGTGGGAGGGAGGGAGATGCAAGAGGGAAGAGATATGGGGACATATGTGTATGTATAACTGATTCACTTTGTTATAAAGCAGAAACTAACACACCATTGTAAAGCAATTATACTCTAATAAAGATGTTTTAAAAAAAAGAAACTATAGAATATTTTTCTGTTTATGTGGAACATTTATCACAAAAGTTCATATGTTGGAAGTGTCTCAAAAAATTTAGAAACTTAATAATTCAGAGAGTTTTCTCAGATCACAAAAGAATTAACAGAGAACAATGAGAAAAGATATCTCCCAAATCTCTACTTGCAAATTAAGCAGAAACTTGTAAATAATCCACAGGTCAAGAAACCCAAAGAAAATTAGAAAATATTTTGGACTGAATGAATATTGAAACACAGTATACTACTATCTGTGGGATACACTTAAAGCAGAGAGAAATTTATGGTATTAAATGCCTATGTTAGAAAAGATGTTTCCACATTTTAAAAAAGCAAAAACAAACAAACAAACAAAAAACAGAAAAAGAAGAGCAAATTAAACCCAAGGTAAGTAAACATTAAGAAAAACTAAAAAAATAAAAAATAAAAAAATAACATAAAACATTGCACAATTAGATTTTTACGAAACCATAAATTTTTCTTTAAAAACGATCAATAAAATTGGTAAAATCCTAGAGTTTCTAATGTTATTACCAAGCTGTATAAAAATTACCCTAAAAGTTAGGAAAGTGATATGACCATTTATTATGCTACTGATTCTATGAGTAAGGAATTTGGACCTTGGACAGTGGGGAATACTTCTTATTTGTTGAGACAGCTCAAAAGGTGGGAGCTGGAGTCATCTGAAATGTTGCTTACCAATGTGTCAGTCATGCTGGGAAGACCAAACAGTTGGAAGTTGGAACAACTCATGCATCTAAATCAACAAAATTAGTTCTGAAAAGTTGATGCTGAAGAATTTAGTTTTGGATCATAGTTTGTATATGTGCTTTCTCTCTTAGAAAATCATGCTATGCTAAGTTCTGGGTAAAGCAGAGGAGAAATAATCTGAGGGGGGAAATTATAGCCACACAAAAAGTTAAGTAGCTGAATCAGCTGACTTGGAAGCTGATAAATGACAACTAGCAGTTAATCAATGCTGATATTCAACAAAACTAGCAGGAATTATTTACAAATAATGAATCTCATCTTGATTCTCTGAAGAGCTTATGGATAAATTAATTCTTCTAGAAGACTTTTAAAGGAAGAAACCTTGCATGAAAGTCAATTTGCTGCTGCATATTACAATTACACACCAAATATATATACATAACACATATATATATATTTTTCTTTTCTTTGGGGAAGCTGATGGCAAAATCTGGCCAAGAGTTTTTATTCCTAGCCTCCTGCATCTGTGGTAAAGAATGAAAACCTGGAAATAGCAAAGGAAATATGTATGACGTTTTTGACGACAATATACTTGCCTATATATTTAATTTTGCTCTTTTGTAAAAAAATAAAGAATAAGGGAAAGGTTTACTAACAGATCTTCAAGTTTCTTAATAGTGTGACAATAAACAAAAGCAAAAGTTTTATTTTCAAGTCTTTATTCTTCCAGTAAATGAATTTCACTGAACCAAAACTGGAATTTGCCCAGCTAATTCTCCAGAATAAATGCATAAATACTGTTTGTTGATGCCATCTTAAAACCATTTCAAATAAATTGTGAAGCCAAGAAGCCAGAATTCTTTATCGGCTAGGTTAGCTAGCTATTTAATTACATTACAGCAAATGTAATATGTTATTCTTGGAATTGAGGCTAGTTGTTGCTATCATAGAATTATGTACCTCTTTCTGTCATTCATTTTTTTAATTCAGGCATTCATTTATTCTATAAATAGTCAATTTCTTACTCTGTGATGAGTATAGGGACACAATGCAAATAAAAAAATAAATATTAGTAAAATAGTATTTACTATTAATAAATATAGTGAACAAAAATAGAAATTTCTGACTTCATGTACCTTACATGCTACTATGTCATTAATTTGCATCAAAACTGTAAGGAGCTGCTTTTGACATAGGGTTTACAACACAAATCTAAGCCAACACTCCTTACATGACTTTAAAATATAAACTACCAACTGGTTGAGTTACTCCCTCCAATTTAGAATCACTGTTTCTCTCCAATCATGAATTGATATAACACCTTCTTTTAGTTTCCACCAAATTATTACTTATATTCCCCCCCACCCCCAGGATAATCATGTATTCTCTATTAAGAAGTTAGCCTGGGCTTCCCTGGTGGTGCAGTGGTTGAGAGTCCACCTGCCGATGCAGGGGACATGGGTTCGTGCCCCGGTCCGGGAAAGTCCCACATGCCGCAGAGCAGCTGGGCCCGTGAGCCATGGCCACTGAGCCTGCACATCCAGAGCCTGTGCTCTGCAATGGGAGAGGCCACAACAGTGAGAGGGCTGCGTACTGCAAAAAAAAAAGAAGTTAGCCTGTTAGTCTCATGTACCTGGAGCATTCAGGAATTTTTGTGTGTGTGTGTTATAATTATCACTTTTAAAAAATTATGATTCCTTTCAGTTTCTTTCCTTTTTTTGATGCAGCACTTTGTTATTTTCAGAAACAAGTGGACTCTGGATAATTTCCAGCAAGAGAAGGGCTTGCTAGATTTTAGAAATGGGCACTGTTTAGAAATTGGCACTGTTTCCAAAGTCATAACAGACAAAGGAAAAATAGATAATCAACTAAGACATAATTTTTTCAGAAGAATGCTTCTGTATTTTCCAAAGAAAACACTCAATGTGAAAGATTCCACGGAAATAAGATGACTTTGTAGCTTTCTGTCAGTTGAGCAGGTAAGAATTGTTCCCCTTTATCTTCTGACTTTAGAAAAAAGTATCATTGTTATCAGATTAGTGAAGCAATTATTTTTTATTTAAAAATAGTTTGTCATTCTTCTAGTAGGACTGAGGCAAACCTCCCAGGAAGCTTAGCTTAGCTGTATTAGAGAATTTATTAGATTTTCCTTTTCATATCATTGAAAAGTCCTTTGAGGGCTGGGATAAATGTCTTCTCATCTTTGTATATTCAGTTCCTAGCACACTAATATACAAGTTCTGAATGGATTTTAATTTTGCTCTTATTTTATTCTACTCATCAACTTTATACCCAGTAGTTGAAACCACACATTTTGGCTTTTTCTCACAATGTTTTGTCAGGGCTTTATGAAGGAAACTTTTACATTAATTTTTAATATCTATGCAAAGTATTTTTATCCTGTCATTTATATTTCAGTATTTTTTCTTACCCACATTATTTTTTTTTCTTAGCTTATTTTCATGAACTAAAAATTTTGGGGCCGAACTTAATAACATAATTAACAGTTGTATCCATAGTTAACTTATTATTGCAATTCAACCACAAGCAATGGAGTTGCATCTCAATTCTCTCTTTTCTCAATAAATTTATAATCATTAAATATAATATGTATTCTATTGTTAAATTATTTCTTACTCCCATACAAATTGAATTAACCTAAAACCAATTTTAACTTTAGCACTATTTATAAGTTTATATTATTTTATTTATAATAAAAGTTGTAACTACTGACATACCAAATTCCTGAAAATTTAAAATTCAGCTCTTCCCATGAACCAGTATAAGCCAGCTCCAGTACACCAAGACAAGTATTAAGTAAACAATAAGTTAAAGAATTATAGGATTTTTATTAATATATGATAAATAATTAGATTTTTAAAAATAATTACAGGTTAAGGGATTATAGGATTTTTTATAATTATAGGATGAAAGAATATGAGGTCCAAAGAAATAAATATGGGATTGATATTTACACATTACTATATTTAAAAGAGATAACCAACAAGGAACTCTGCTCAATATTTTGTTGCAACCTAAATGGGAAAAGAATTTGAAAAACAACAGATATATGTATTTGTATAACTGAATCACTTTGCTGTACACCTGAAACTAACACAACATTGTTAATCAAATATACTCCAATATAAAATAAACTTTTTTTAAAAAAGCTAACCAGGGCTTCCCTGGTGGTGCAGTAGTTGAGAGACCGCCTGCCGATGCAGGGGACACGGGTTCGTGCCCCGGTCTGGGAAGATCCCACATGCCACGGAGCGGCTAAGCCCGTGAGCCATGGCTGCTGAGCCTGCGCGCCTGGAGCCTGTGCTCCACAACGGGGAGGCCACAACAGTGAGAGACCAGTGTACCACAAAAAAAAAACAAAAAGCTAACGAGCATTCTTTATAATGCATCAAATCATTTTTATGATTTTCACTGAGACTCTGTGACTCAGTGAGATACTGCTCATTCACCTTGGTGATGAGGAACTCTGGCTTAAGCAGCTAGGACCACCTGGTATGCAGGATCTTAGTTCCCTGACCAGGGATTGAACCCATACCCCCTGCAGTGGAAGGGCAGAGTCCTAACCACGGGACCTCCAAGGAATTCCCTGTGTCATTATTATTATCTCGATTTTTATGACAAATATTTAGTTTAAAAATTCAAAAAAATACAGAAATACAAAGAGTAAATCTGAAAGGTCCCCATCACACTTTCTTCTCCCATATCTTTCCTGAGAAATAACAATTTATCCTTCCAAATTTCTCTCTTTCCTCCTTTTTCTTTCTTTATTCCACATGTTTCTTTTTAAATTTTACAATAATTGTTTAATTTTCATAGTATAGGTATAATGTAAATCTATGTAGCTATTTATTTATTCATTCAGCTTCACTATTACAAACAAAACTGCAAAAAAAATCTCCATTGTGTCTAGATAGCTATAGACATAGCCTCTGATAACTTGGATTTCCACAAAAAATTTCCATGTATAGATAACTTGATAATCTATTGGCCCATCAAATTATACTTACTTTTATAATTTTGAATCTTACTGCAACATAGCATGCAAAGAGAATGTGTCAAAAATCATGTATAAGTGTATCCATTTCCATAAACTTGTAGTATAACAGCATTGGCTCATACCAGCTTGGGAGAGCTGATCCTGCATCTCTTCCTAACTCTGTGTACAGTCACGTCACATTGATAGCTTATCTTATGACATGTTGAAAGCATTTACATCATGGAAATTGCCAAACACTACAAATGAGGAATTTTATTCCCCAGAGAGTCTGTTTACCAGTGTACCACTGCCCATATTCTCACTAATAATAGCTATTTTATTTTAAATGTTTACATTTTATATAAATAATATTTGCCTATTTCTTTCATTTAAATTATTTTCACTTTTTTATGATTCTATTTTTTTATTGGAGTAAAATTGTTTTAAAATGTTGCATTAGTTTCTGCTGTACTAACAGAAGTGAATCAGCTTTATAATGGATTATTATTAGACTATTTCATTGTTAAGAAAAGTGAGTTGTAGAGAGAGAGATTAATTTAGAATATATTAACAGAAAAATCAATGTAATTGGTGCAGAATAAATATTAAATATTATCCTTCCTCCCCACCTCCCCATTCCATCCTTGTCCAAGAAACATACGAAGTTTGTGGTGAAGACAGTCATGGAAATCATCCCTCATATAATTTATAACCCCCATTAATATAACACTTCTCTTTATTCATGAAAGTAAGAACCCATAACCCATATTTAGATAAGATTATAAATTTAATTTTGAGCTCCCCCCAAAAAGGTGTAACAGATTATTTACTGGTCACTGACTCAAAAGAGATCCTTCTCATTCACCTTGGTGATGAGAGACTCTGGCATAAACAGCTAGGTTTCACCATCATTGGTGATACTTGGTATTGCAGAGAGCAAGTAGACAATGACTAACTTAATTTTCTCACCTTTTCCCTGGTTATTGTGTCTTATGTTACCCAATCAGATAAAATTTTCATATGTCTTCTCTTTTATATAACTCTAGTTCAGGTTAATTTTTTTCCCAATTTCATTGAGAAATCATTGACATATATCATTGTATAAGATTAAGGTGTATAATATGATGTGTTTTTTAAAATTTATTTATTTATATATTTTATTTTTGCTGCATTGGGTCTTTGTTTCTATGCGGGGCTTTCTCTAGTTCTGCCAAGAAGGGGCTACTCTTCATTGCGGTGTGCAGTCTTCTCACTGCGGTGGCTTCTCTTGTTGCAGAGCATGGGCTCTAGGCATGTGGGCTTCAGTAGTTATGGCACATGGACTCAGTAGTTGTGGCTCATGGGCTCTAGAGCACAGGCTCAGTAGTTGTGGCACATGGCCTTAGTTGTTCCTCGGCATGTGAGATCTTCCCAGACCAGGGCTCGAACCCGTGTTGCCTGCATTGGCTGGCAGATTATTAACCACTGCACCACCAGGGAAGTCCCAGCAACATGATGGTTTGATTTACATATATTGTGAAATGATTCCCACAATAGGTTTAGTTAACATCCATCTTTTTATAAAAATGCAATGAAAAGAAAAGAAAAAGATTGTCCTTGTGATGAGAACTCTTAAATCTACTCTCTTAACAATTTACTATGTACCATACACCAGTGTTAACTATCTCTAGCAAGTGAATTTTAATGGTGATATTGTGAGCAGGATCCAGGCTGGTGGTGGAGAGGCCAAATTTGTTTGCCGATGTTGAATGAAGAGGAAATCTTAGCATCTAAGTTTAACTGAATTATTTTCTTAAATTTAAAATTAACAGAGGACCAGTTCTCATTTTTTCTTTATATTCTTGAAGTTTAGCACTTTCTCCCTTTCTGCCTCTGAAATGATATTTTCTCTTAAAAGAATCATAGCTTTTTTTAACTGGGCAGTTGAAAGTTTCTCATGATGTATTATGGTCTTACAGTTTGTGTATTGATAATTTTTTATTAATCTATTGACTGGTACATATTTGTAAATAAACAGGAAACATGGTTTAACAAATTCTCTCCCCACTCCCCTTTCTTTTTCTTCCTTCTTCTCCCTTATTTAGAGAAAAGTTGTTTTAAGAATCTAGCACAGATGCCTATATTGTTTCCATCTCTATAGTCTTTCCTCCTGACAACTACTTCCTCAGAAAGTGCAGCCATTTTCATTATTTTTATTATGAAGATGCCCAGACTTTCTCCACAAAACTCTCACTTAAATACAGTATGTCATCATAAACCCATTCCTGGACATTTCTATTTGGCTGTTCCTTAATTACATCATACTCAATATGTTTATATCCAGGATTAATATTTAACTACTAAAAATAGCCACCTTTTACTATGGTCTGAATGTTTATGTACTCCAAATTCATGTTGAAATCCTAACTCCCATAGTTGATGGTATTAGGAGGTGGAGGAGGTGGGGGTTCTAGGAAGTGGGTCATGAGAGTAGAGCTCTCATGAATATGATTAGTGTCCTTATAAAAGAAGTTCTAGGGATGTCCCTGCCACTTCCACCATGTGAGAACACAGAAAAAAGGTATCAGCTATGAACCAGGAAGAGGGCCCTCACCAGAACTTGACCATGTAGAGCCTTGATCTTGGACTTCCAAGATCCCAGAACAATAAATTCTGTTGTTTATAAGCCACCCAGCCATCAGTATTATGTAGTGCTAGCTGTATTCTTACAAGCTATTATAATATTGAAAAGTTATTTTACCTCTCAAAGCCCAGTTCTTCATGTGAAAAGTGTAAAGCTTTTTGTTGTTTAGACGAGATAATAAGATGTTGTACATAAAATGTTTGGAGATACTATGGTCAACATAGTTCAAGAGAGTATGCTATATATGACAAATCACAGCAAAATCCTTTTTGACCCACATCCTATAGAAATGGAAATAAAGACAAAAATAAATAAATGGAACCTAATGAAACTTAAAAGCTTTTGCACAGCAAAGGAAAACATAACAATATGAAAAGACAACCCTCAGAATGGGAGAAAATATTTGCAAATGAAGCAACTGACAAAAGATTAATCTACAAAATTTACAAGCAGCTCATGCAGCTCAATATCAAAAAAACAAACAACCCAATCCAAAAATGGGCAGAAGACCTAAATAGACATTTCTCCAAAGAAGATATACAGATTGCCAACAAACATATGAAAGAATGCTCAACATCACTAATCATTAGAGAAAGGCAAATCAAAACTACAATGAGATATCACCTCACACTTCTCTGAATGGCCACATCAAAAAATCTACAAAGAATAAACGCTGGAGAGAGTGTGGAGGAAAGGGAACCCTCTTGCACTGTTGATGGGAATGGAAATTGATACAGCCACCATAGAGAACAGTATGGAGGTTCCTTAAAAAACTAAAAATAAAACTACCATATGACCCAGCAATCCCACTACTGGGCATATACCCTGAGAAAACCATAATTCAAAAAGAGTCCTGTACCACAATATTCATTGCAGCACTATTTACAATAGCCAGGACATGGAAGCAACCTAATTGCCCATTAACAGATGAATGGATAAAGAAGATGTGACACATATATACAATGGACTATTCCTCAGCAATAAAAAGAAATGAAATTGAGTTATTTGTAGTGAGATGGATGGACCTAGAGTCTGTCATGCAGAGTGAAGTAAATCAGAAAGAGAAAAACAAATACCATATGCTAATGCATATATATGGAATCTACAAAAAAAGAAAAAAAATGGTTTTGAAGAACCTAGAGGCAGGACAGGAATACAGACGCAGATGTAGAAAATTGACTTGAGGACACGGGGAGGGGGAAGGGTAAGCTGGGATGAAGTGAGAGAGTGACATGGACTTATATATACTACCAAATGTAAAATAGATAGCTAGTGGGAAGCAGCCACATAGCGCAGGGAGATCAGCTCGGTGCTTTGTGACCAGCTAGAGGGGTGGGATAGGGAGGGTGGGAGGGAGATGCAAGAGGGAGGAGATATGGGTATATATGTATATGTATAGCTGATTCACTTTGTTATAAAGCAGAAACTAACACACCATTGTAAAGCAATTATACTCCAATAAAGAGGTAAAAAAAAAAGATTACAAAATAAATAATTACAAAAAAAATAATGTGTAGTCATGAATTTCACAAAAAAAATGTTATGGTTGGAATGGTGAAAAAATGCATTCTGTTATTTTACACCAGCTGGTCATTTTAAACTAAGAACAATTGGCACTGACACGTATGTTCATTACTGGGGTTTAGGTAGATCCACTAATCTTGCCCCTAAGGATGTCTTAATATTTTTAATGATGTGTTTCATACCAGGGACTATGGGAAATAGGAAATGTTCCTACAAATGCTATTTTACTTTGTCACCTTCACTTAATTTATTCTATGAAAAGTCAAAGACTAAAATAGGTTCCTAGTTTACTAATAATGCTTACTATATATGTTCCTTCATGTGATTTTATAAAGGAGATTTTGAGAGTTCTTGAAGAATTCTGGTATAAAAATCATTATTATGCTGTTTACAAATTACTTAAAGTTAATAGTAACAGAAGAATGAATTGTTGATAAAGAAAACTTAGTAACACTTGTTCTCCTCAAGGCTCTTCTCCTTTTTCCTTTTGCATTTTTTTCTTCTTTGTTACAACAGCTTTATTGAGATATAATTCACATATAAAAACCATTTAAAATATTTGGTTTGCAGCATATTCACATAGTTTTGCAACCATAGCCACAATCAATTTTTGAACATTTTTATTACCCTGAAACATTTTAGAATATGTTTTATTCTAAAACATATTCATTTATTCCTGTGCAGTAAGTCCTTAATTTCCTGCAACACTCCCCTTATCCTTAGGCAAACACTAATCTACTTTCTGCCTTAATTAATTTGCTTATGGACATTATATTTAAATGGAATCAACAAATCAACATGATCTTTTTTTTCTGTTTTCTTTCATGGAGCATAGTGTATTTAAGGTTCATCCATGCGGTAGCATGTAAGAGTACTTCATTCCTATTTATTTCTAAATAATATTTCACTGCAGGTTTGTACAACTTTTATTTATTTATTAATAAATTTCAACGTTCATCTAAATTAACCAGAAATAGCAAATACCGTGCTGTCACTTTTAGTTTTATTTGAACCATTTAGTCTCTCTACTTCTATCTGTTATTCCTTTGTGTCATTGAGCACACACTTATCTTTTATCTGTAAACTCAGGCCTCCATGAACAAACTTCTGTTTTTGTCTCAATTATTACTTCCCATTGTTGAAGAGTTATTCCATCATAAATTTAGGAAGCATATACATTTATTCAATAAGTTATGTTTCAGTTTATGATGGTTAACATGGATGTAATTAAAGATTGACACCATGTTTTTTGTATTCATTGGGGATAAAAAATACCAACTAACATTTACAAGACAAATTATTACCTAATATTATCTCACTTGATTCTCACCACAACCTTTGAGAATATATCTATATCTATCATCTGTTTGTCTATCTATGTCTAGATAGATATAGATAGATAGATAGATGATAGATCAGCGTCCTGGAAGCATATACAGTTTGAAACCAGATTCTCTGACCCTTTGACTCCAAGCTGCAATATCTTTACCAGAATGAGCTGCCTTTCAAAAAGCAAAATGAAACATTATAGAACAATTTTTGGTCAACTCCTAACTCTTCCCTGAAAATAGAATCAAGACACTGAGGGGAAATAGATGGATAGCTTTTGGAATCCTCAAAGATCAAAACTGTAATCTCTAACTGTCCTGTGCCTTTGCAGGACAATCTGAATCAGTAAAGTGGAAAATTTTTGCTTACAGAATTGTAGAAACTGAGACATGTAAGCCATAATATTACTTAATTGGAGAATGGAGGTATATTTCACTATGGTCCTGTGTGACAATGTGGAGATAAATCAAAAGAAAGGCACTGGCTCCTGATGATCTTGAAAAACTCAAGACAGGAAATTTTTTTAAAATTCAGTTTACTGATAATAGCTGGTGAAACCTAGAAAAATAAACAGATTGGGAAATAGAACTAAAGCTCTTCAAAGAGAGAAAAAACAACAACAACAAGACTAACTGGGTGGTCAATGCTATATAACATTCTGATGAGTTACTCTTGACAGCTACTCGAGTTCACAGATGAAATAGACAAAGTGGATGACAAGAAGAAACCAGGAAAACAAGGGCTTTAATATCATTGCAAAAGAGGACCAAAGGGTGATCTTGAGATCTCCAGCAGTGGTCAGTATCAAATGATCAAATTATTAAGGCTTAGGATGGAGGGAGAGCATTAAAGGTTCATAATAGTGCCAATTTTCCTTAACTCAGCAGACACGTTAAGCCAGGAAATAGGTGTGACTAGATGATGTCTGGACTTCAAGGCAGCTTCACCTCTCATGGTCACTCCCATGACTTTTTCTAAAGGTATATTATGAATCCTAGTTAGTACTCAATGGATTAGCTTAGACCCTGGCCCTGCCCTTCCCTTTATTGTTTTAATTATCTTTTCATTGCTTTCACTTCTCAAACAGTTTTTTAAAAATCACCAATCAGTTTTAAATGAATACTACTGTAAAATAAAATAAAGGGAAATTACAAGGAAAATGATCACACATTTGATTATCACAGGAGTGTCAGACTGCTATACAAGTTTCTACCTGATAACTATTTCTGTACTTTTCTTGCTCCAGTCTTATAACAGTTTGGTGACTGGTGACAATCCAGGGGCCATGTTTTAAGAGGCACTAGTTGGCTTGCTGTCTTTATCTTTTCACTTTATTATAATTTAATATATGCATACTCACTATAATTCAATATTATGCAATATATGGATTGTGGTAAACTTAATTAAATTCTAGATGTAAAATTTAATTGAGATTTGTTTTAATTTTTACAAATCACATTGCTTTTAAACCATTTGCAAGATAATGTTAATGTGGTTCAGAGTGTCTCTGAAATAAAGTTTGGTTTTTTTTCTAAAAGAGAGAAATATAAAATGTCAGCTGTGTTGGTCTACATCTCACTACTCTTTACCCAGTACTCTCAAGCTTACACATCCACACTGGAGGACAAAACATTGTTCTTCAAAGTTAAGGTCTGAAGAGTTTCTTGTTAGCTTCTGTTTGCCTTAGGCTGATCAATCAAAATTACTATAAACTTATTTTTCCCTGAATAAGGATCAAGACTAGTTTGCCACAGTGGTTACAAATTGAGAAATATCTATGAGAAAAAATGTTATAAATTTAAATGTTCAGAGTTGTTTATGTTTCTTGTGCATATTTATCATTATCTGACTTTCAAAATATTTGAAAATGAAGACATCATTTTATGTCTCAAAGACTGAATTTTATATAGGATTTCTAATCAATCTGCTTTTATTTGTGTTATGTGATGTCAGTATGCACACTCTAGAGTTTCTCTTGTGTCTTGACCCTTATCCAAATAATTCTGGTATCAACAGATGTCACTAATGAGAATTTTACATCTACTTTTTGGGTGAATAAGATTCAAGAATGATATAATATTAAAAGTTAACATATATATAGCATTTTGTATAGGCCTGAAGCCGTTTTAAATGTTTTACGCATATCAATATATTTTGCCTATCAAACAACCTTATAAATTGCACACTGTTTTTCCCATTTTCCATGGTACTATTTTTATGTCTATTTTACTATTTTGTATGAGTGAACGAGTGTTGTCTTTTAGGATAGGGAAGAGTAGGTTCTATTCCCCTTGTTAAATCATTGCAAATGGAATCTATCAAAGATAGTAAGGAAACTTGATAAGCTTTAGTGAATAGACTAAGTAAATAGTTTTCTTATAGCCATAAAGCAGGCTGAACATCCCCATGTTTCCAGTTCACCAGTCAAAACTTTTAGGACAGCAGGCCAAATGACTTCTTTTATTACATCCATTCATGTTAACACTATTAAAAAACAATGTTTCCTTAGTATTAAAAATACACTCTGAAGAACTGCAAAAAGAATCAGAAAAAAAGTAACAAAATGGCAATAAGTACATACCTACAAATAATCACTTTAAATGTCAATAAACTATCATACACAAAGGTGAAAAGCTGAAAGCTGTAAAATTCATCTAAGATCAGGAAAAAGACAAGGATACTCACTCTTCCCACTTTTATTCAACACAGTTTTGGAAATCCTAGCCAGAGCAATCAGAGAAGAAAAAGATATAAAAGGAATTCAAATTGGAAAACAAGCAGTAAAACTGTCAGTGTTTGCAGATGACATGATACTATACATAGAAAATCCTAAAGATGCTACCAAAAAACTACTAGAGCTCATCAATGAACTTGCAGTTTGCAAAATTCATACACAGAAATCTTGCATTTCTGTACACTAACAACAAAAGTTAACAAAGAGAAATTAAAGAAACAATCCCATTTACCATTACATCAAAAATATTAAAATACCTAAGAATAAAACTACCTGAGGAGACAAAAGACCTGTACTCCAAAAACTATAAGACACTGATAAAAGAAATCAAAGATAACACAAAGAGATGGAAAGATATAGCATGTTCTTGGGTTGGAAGAATCAATATTGTCAAAATGACTATACTACCCAAGGCAATCTACATATTCAATGAAATCCTTATCAAATTACCAATGACATTTTTCACAGAAGTAGATTAAAAAAAGATCTTACAATTTGTATGGAGACAAAAAAGACCCCAAATAGCTAAAGCAATATTGAGGAAGAATAATGGACCTGGAATAAACAGGCTCCCTGACTTCAGACAACACTACAAAGCTACAGTCATCAAAAGAGTATGGTACTGGCACAAAAACAAAAATGTAGATCAATGGAATAGGATAGAAAGCCCAGAAATAAACTCACTCACCTATGGTCAATTAATCTATGACAAAGGAGGCAAGACTTACAATGGAGAAAAGAGAGTTTCTTCAATAAATGGTGCTGGGAAAACTGGATAGCTACATGTAAAAAAATAAACTAGAACATTCCTTAACACCATATATAAAAATAAACTCAAATTGGATTAAAGACCTAAATATAACACTGGATATTATCAAACTCTTAGAGGAACACATAGGCAGAACACTCTTTGACATAAATCACAGTAATATATTTTTTAATCCATCTCCCAGAGTAATGGAAATAAAAAACTAAAATAAACAAATGGGAACTAATTACACTCAAAAGCTTTTGCACAGCAAAGGAAACCATAAACAAAACTAAAAGGCAACTCACAGAATGGGGGAAATATCTGGAAATGATGCGAGGGACAAGGGATTAGTCTCCAAAATTTACAAATAGCTCATGAGGCTCAATATAAAACAAACAAAAAAAATCCAATCAAAAAATGGACAGAAGACATCAATAGACATTTCTCCAAAGATGACAAACAGATGGACAAGAAACACATGAAAACATGCTCAACATCACTAGTGAAAAATGCAAATCAAAACTACAATGAGCTATCACTTCACATCAGTCAGAATGGCCTTCATCAAAAAATCTACAAACAATAAATGCTGGAGAGGGTGTGGAGAGAAGGAAGGGAACCCTCCTACACTGTTGGTGGGAACGTAAATTGGTACAGCCACTATGGAGAACAGTATGGAAGTTCCTTAAATGACTAAAAAGAGACCTACCATATGATCCAGCAATCTCACTCCTAGACATATATCCAGAGAAAAACCTGGTTCAAAAGGATACATGCACCCCAATGTTCATTGCAGCACTGTTAACAATAGCCAAAACATGGAAGCAACTTAAATGGCCATCGACAGATGAATGGATAAATCAGATGTTATATATATATATATTCACTAAAATATTATGCAGCTATTGAAATGATGAAATAATGCATTCGCTGCAACATGGATGGATATGGAGATTATAGTAAGTGAAGTAAGTCAGACAGAGAAAGACAAATATGATATGATGTTGCTTATGTGAAGAATCTAGAAAAAAAGATTATATAAATGAACTTATTTACAGAACAGAAAGAGACTCACATACTTAGAGAATGAACTTATGGTTACCAGGGGGGAAAGGTGGGCAGGAGGGGTAAATTGGGAGTTTGGGCTTGACAAGTACTCACTGCTATACTTAAAATAGATAACCAACAAGGACCTACTGTAAAATATATATATATATATATATATATATATATATATATATATATATATAAAGAATCAATCAGAAAGTTTTATATAGAAAGTAATATGACCTGACTTATATACATTAAAATCACTCTGTTGTGAAGAAAATGGATTGGAATAGGTGTGGTAATTGGCAAGAGTGAGAGCAGCTAGACAAATTTAGAAGGAATTGCAAAAGTCAAAAGCAGAATATCTTACCATGGTGGCAGTATAACCAAAAGCAGTGAGCTGCTTTCTTTATATTTCAGGAATAAAATTGATTAGACCACCTGGCAGATTTGATGTAGTTGAAGAAGAAAATTGGTGCCAATAAATACATAGATGGCTTAGTGGATATTTTAGACTACAAGATCTTTGTGGGAAAGTAACTGGTCAATTCTTCATTTCTCAGTCCTATCAGCTGATGTAAGCCTATAAGTTGATGTAAGTTGAGGTCACCTTTGCCTCAACTCATTCAGTTCTGTTTCAATCTCCTTCACCTCCCAGCTGAACGTTACTGGAATAAACCTCAGAAAGACTCCTATCCATTGTGACTTGTGTAAATTCTGGCTTAAATTTGCTCAGCAAAAGGGGTTTTCCCTTGAGTTCAAGGTGTACCTATATTAAGTATTGGATTTCACTTTGACTCATAGGATAGTAGTCAAACTCTTCTCTGTCACCACCAACATTCATATTCAGTCTCATTATGATTCTTTAAAAGACACAGTCTATCCCACAAAATATTACCTTTGATGATATTCTACATCTCAAACTACAGGCATACTTTGAGATATTGTTTGTTTGGCTCCAGACCACCACAGTAAAGCAAATATCACAATAAAGTGAGTCACACAATTTTTTTTGATTTTCCAGTACATAGAAAAGTCATGTTTACACTATATTGTATTCTATTGAGTGTGTAATAGCCTTATGTCTAAACAATGTATATACTTTAACTAAAAAATACTTTATTGCTAAAAAATGCTAATCATCATCTGAGACTTCAGTGAGTTGTAATAATTTTGCTTGTGGAGGGTCTTGCCTCAGTGTTGATGGCTGCTGACTGATAAGAGTGTTGGTTACTAAAGATTGGTGTGGCTGTGGCAATTTCTTTAAAAAAAAAAAACAATGAACTTTGCCACATTGATTGACTCTTCTTTTTATGAAAGGTTTTTCTGTCACATGAAATGCTGTTTGAGAGCATTTTATTCACAGAACTTCTTTCAAAACTTGAATCAATCCTCTCAGACCCTGCTGTTGCTTTATCAACTAATGTATGTAATATTCTAAATCCTTTGTTGTCATTTCAACTCTCTTCTCAACAGCTTCATTAAGAGTAGATTCCATCTCAAGAAACTACTTTTTTTTTTTTTTGCTCATTCATAAGAAACAACTCCTCATTTGTTAAAGTTTTATCATGAGATTGGAGCAATTCAGTCACATCTTCAGGCTCCACTTTTAACTCTAGTTCTCTTGCTATGTGCACCATATCCACAGTTACTTCCTCCACTGAATCCCTCAAAATTCTCCATGAGTGTTAGAATCAACTTCTTCCAATCTCCTGCTAATGTTATTATTTTTACCTTTTCCCATGAATCACAGGTATTCTTAATGGAATCTAGAATGATGAATCCTTTCCATAAAGTTTCCAATTTACTTTCCCCAGATCCATCAGAGGAATTACTATCTATGGCAGCTATAGCCTTATGAAATGTATTTCTTAAAGAATAAGACCTGATTAAGTTGGAGACAAGATGGCAGAGTAGAAGGACTTGAGCTCACCTTCTCTCATGAAAACACAAAAATCACAACTAACTGCTGAAAAACCATCAACAAAAAAAATTTGACCCTACCAAAAATATATATTCTATATCCAAAGACAAAGAAGAAGCCACAATAAGACAGTAAGAGGGACACATTTGTGAGATAATCAAATCTCATACCCAACTGCTGGGTGACACACAAACTGGAAAATAATTATATCACAGAAGTTCTCCCATAAGAGAGTTCTGAGGCCCATGTCAGGCTCCCCAGCCTGGAGGTCTGGCATCAGGAGGAGGAACCCCCAGAGCATTTGGCTTTGAAGGCCAGCAGGGCTTGATCATAGGAACTCCACAGTACTGGGGAAAATAGAAACTCCCCTCCTGGAGAGTGAAAACAAGGTCTTGTGTGAAATGGGACTCGGGAAAAAGCAGGGACTTCATAGGATCCTGGGCCAGACCAACCTGCTGATCTTTGAGGGTCTCCTGGGGATGTAGGGGCTGCTATGGCTAACTTTGGGGACAAGGACTCTGGCAGTGGATGTACTGGGGAGTACTCATTGGCATGAGCTCTCCTGGAGGCTGCCATTTTGACACCAAGGCCTGGCTCCACCCAACAGTCTATAGGCTCCAGTGTTGGGAGGCCTCAAGCCAAACAGCCCCCATGCAGGAAGACAGCCCCACCTATCAGCAGACAGGCTGCCTAAAGTCTTCCTGATCCCATAGCTACTCTAAACATACACCTTGACACAGCCCTGTCCACCAGAGGAAAGAGACCCAGTTTCACCCACCAGTGGGCAGACACTGGTCCCTCCCATCAGAAAGCCTGCACAAGCCCCTCAACCAGCCTCAGCCACAAGGGGGCAGACACCAGAAACAACAGGAACTACAATCCTGCAGCCTGTGGGACTGCAAACACAGAAAATTAGACAAAATGAGATAGCAGAGGAATATGTTCCAGAAGAAGGAATAAGATAAAACCTCAGAAGAACAACTAAATGAAGGGGAGATAAGCAATCTACCAGAAACAGAATTCAGAGTAATGATATTAAAGATGATTCAAGATATCAGAAAAAGAATGGAGGCACCAACCAAGAAGATATAAGAAATGTTTAACAAAGAACTAGAAGATATAAAGAACAGAGTTGAACAATATAATAACTGAAATAAAAAAATATACTAGAAGGACTCAATAGAACAATAAATGATGCAGAAGAACAGATAAGTGAGCTGGAAGACAGAATGGTAGAAATCATTGTCATGGAACAGAATAAAGAAATAAAAAAAGAATAAAAAGACATGAGGACTTAAACTGTCCTCTGGGATTTAAACTTCTGGGACAACAATAAACACACCAACATTCACATTATATGTGTCCCAGAAGGAGAATAGAAAGAGAAAGGGCCTGAGAAAATATTTGAAGAGATAATAGCTTAAAACTTCCATTGCTAATGTGGGAAAGGAAACAGTCACCCAAGTCCAGAAAGTGCAGAGTCCCATAAAGGATAAATCCAAGGAGGAACACACTGAAACACATAGTAATCACATTGACAAAAATTAAAGACAAAGGGAAAATATTAAAAGCAACAATGGAAAAGCAATAAATAAAATACAGGGGGACTCCCATGAGGTTATCAGCTGATGTTTCAGCAGAAGCTCTGTAGGCCAGAAGGGAATGGCACAGTGTATTTAAAGTGATGGAAGGGAAAAGCCTACAACCAAGAATACTCTACCCAGCAAGGCTGTTGTTCAGATTCAACACAGAAGTCAAAAGCTTCACAGACAAGCAAAATCTAAGAGAATTCAGCAGCTACAAACCAGCTTTACTACAAATGCTAAAGAAATTTCTCTAGGTGGAAAAGAAAAGGCCACAACTAGAAACAATAAAATTATGAATGGGAAAGCTCATTGGTAAAGGTAAACATAGAGTAAAGGTAGGAAATCATCCATGCACAAATATGATATCAAAACCAGCAATCACGAGAAGAGGAGAGTACAAATGCAGGATATTGGAAATGCATTTGAAATTAGAAACCAGTAATTTAAAACAATCTTGTATATATATAGACTGCTATGTCAAAACCTTATGGCAACCACAAACCAAAAATCTACAATAGATACACACACACAAGACCTGAAAGTTGAAAGTACTTCTTGATCCATGGGCTACAGAATAAACGTTGTGTTAGCAGGCATGAAAATGACATTAATCTTGTTGTATATCTTCATCAGAGCTCTCAAGTGACCAGGTACATTGTCAATGAGCAGTAATATTTTAAAAGGAATCTTTTTTTTCTGAGAAGTATGTCACAACAATGGACTTAAAATATTAGTAAACCATGTTGAAAACAGATGTGCTGACATCTAGGCTTTGTCGTACAATTATTAGAGCACAGGTAGGAGAGATTTAGTATAATTCTTAAGGGACCTAAGATTTTCAGAGTGAAAATGAGTATTGGCTTCAACTTAAAGTCGCCAGCTGCATTAGCCTCAACCTTTGAGTTTTTGAAGCCAGGCATTGACTTCTCTCTAGCTATGAAAGGCCTAGATGAAATCTTCTTCCAAAATAAGGCTCTTTCTTCTACATTGAAAATATGTTGTTTATTGTAGTTACCTTCATTAATGTTGTTAGCTATATCTTCTGGATAACTTGCTTCAGCTTCTACATCAGTGCTTTTATGTACTTTTATGTTGCACTTTTATGTTGTACAGTGGCTTCTCTTTCCTTAAACCTCATGAGCCAACCTCTGCTGACTTCAAACGTTTCTCCTGCAGCTTCCTCACTTCATTCAGCCTTTATAGAATTGAAGAGATTTAGGGTCTTATTCTGAATCAGTCTTTAGCTAAAGGGAGTTTTGTGACTGGTTTGATATTCCATCTAGACAACTAAAACACTTTTTATATCAGCAGAGGGAAGTTTTACATTTTTATCATTTATATGTTCACTAAAGGAGCACTTTTAACTTCCTTCAAAAACTTTTTCTTTGCGTTCATAACTTGGCTAACTGATACAACAGGCCTAATTTTCAACCGACCTTGGCTTTTGACATGCCTTCCTTACTAAAACTAAGTCTCTCTATTCTTTGATCTAAAGTGAGAAATGTGCAACTCTCACTTGAACATTCAGAGGCCTTTTTAGATTTATTATTTGGCCTTATTTCAATATTGTTGTATCTCAAAAATGGGAGGCCTGAGGAGAGGGAGAGACACAAGGGAATGGCCAGTCAGTAGAGCAGTCAGAAAAAACAATACATTTATTTATTAAGTTTGCCTTCTTATAAGGTCATGAATTGTGGCACTCCAAAATAATTACAATAGTAACATCAAAGATCACTGATCACGAATCAACTTAATAAAAATAAAATAATGAAAAACTTTGAAATCTTGTGAGAGTTACCAAAATGTGACACAAGGACACAAAGTGAGCAAATGCTGTTGAAAATAGCCACCAATAGACTTGCTCCATGAAGGGTTGCCACAAACTCTCAATTTTTAAAAAACACAGTATCTTCAAATTGCAATAAAGTGATACACAATGAAACAAAAATATAGGTATGCCTGCATTTTCTTGTTCCCTCCACACCTGCTGTTAAGATATGCTCATAATCTTCCTACCATTTTATTTGTCATTTCACCATGAGTTTACACCTTGGCTTTGTCCCATGGCTTTGTCCCTTGGTCTTGTCCTCTTCTCTGACATGTCTTGGCTTTGCTCATAAATTTGACTCAACTATATTTCTTTGTATTACAATTACTACTAATAGCTTTATATAAATATTCTACCTGTGTCTGAGACTACTGTTCTGCAAAAGAACACAAGTGGCAATTTTCCCTCTGGTTCGTTTCAGACTTATATGTGGGTTATGGAAATACAAATTCCTGACTTGATCCTGAATCTACCTAAATAAGTCCTTGGAAATAAAAATCTGTTTGGCCCTTTCCAATACTTTGTCACTTGGAGCTGGAACCCATCTATTTAATAACTCATTTGTTTGTTAGGCTACAAACCAGAGGTGAACTGGAGGAGCCATCAGAACCATAATATTGCCATTGTTCTTATTTCAAGACCCATCTCTCTGGAAGGTAAAACTCCATCCGGGCCACAAAATTAAATATGAATGCTCATTAGGGTGAAACTTAAGTTTGCTCTCTGGACATTTTCATTTATGTTATTGAACTTTCCCTTCAGGAGTACAATTTTCTCCAGCATCAGTTCTGAGTCCTTCTTTCTTCTTTATTAGCCTGCCTCATTAAGAGTTTAGCACATTGTTCAGTTTACCTAGTCTAAAATGTGAGATCTTAATGTTCACCTTAAAATTTTATGAATGATAATAGTTTTATTTACAATACTACAGAGTGCTGCACAGCCCCAAATATTCCATTATGCACACTAAATGTCCAGTGAAATATTGTTTAAGTAAAAATGTGGGGTCTCAGTAACCAGAGCACTGGTGCATGCCTTGCTTCTTCAAATTGCAAATATGCAAAATAATTTTAATATGGCAACACTGCAGGTTTTATATTTCACCAACTTGAAACCACAAAGACTAGAATAAGGAGGGAAAATTAGTGTAATGGCACAAAGTATGACAAGCTAATATAGCATAAGTGGAAAGATTAATAATGTAATAGATGTGAAAATCTTAGCTCCATTCAAAAACCCAATCTGGTGTAATTTTGATTTTTAACTGCTGCGACACTGAATTAGGTTATTTATAGCTTATGTTTTTTTTTTTTTTTTTTTTTTTTTTTTTTTTTGTGGTACACAGGCTCTCACTACTGTGGCCTCTCCCGTTGCGGAGCACAGGCTCCGGACGCGCAGGCTCAGCGGCCACAGCTAACAGGCCCAGCCGCTCTGCAGCATGCGGGACCCTCCCGAACCGGGGCACGAACCCATGTCCCCCGCATCGGCAGGCGGACTCTCAACCACTGCGCCACCAGGGAAGCCCCAGCTTATGTTTTTACTCAATGTTTTAAAACAAATATTGGATCTGTTATTGGGCTGTGCCTCTTTTTCATTAGCATAAAAATAAAGACATCAAAGAAAATAGGTTGAATCTAGAAGAGAAAGGCATACCCTTGCTAGGAAAACCAAAACAAATTAAAAAAGAAGTATTCCTCTGAACTGGCAAGGGATAGTTCTATTTTCTAAAGAATAGTCAGATTTCCGAGAAACTTACACCTCTGTGGCAATTAGGTAAACAGTGAAGCCAATAGACCCAACAGAAACAACTTGCCCCATTGCTCTCTAGGAGACTTTAATCAACTACTCCCTCCACCACCACCACCACCATTTTAAAGAAGATATTCATTATCAGGGCAGTACTTCTTTTAAGTTTTGATATTTCTCTTTTGAATTATTTGCTCAAATAAAATCTGGTCTTTAGAAAATTTGTTTGTAAATTTCTCAACTTTAAAATATCTTTGCTTTCTTTTAGGCAGGGAGGAGATAACCACAGTTTTCTCAGCTCATGTCAGGGAAGCACTATGCTTTCTGGCTCAGATAGAAATAACTTACTTTGTCCACATGTAGTATTAGCTACTCGATAAATAATTACGACTTGACGATACTAGAAAAATAGATTTGTGATTTTGACTTTCAGCCCAAATTTATTATCAAAATTTCATAGATAATAAAATAAACAGAAGTTCAGAGAAGTCATGCAGCCACTTCTGGTAAAATACCTACACATGTCTAGGCCTTGAGCTCAGATTTACCTGGCTTACCAGTGAATACTCAGGAATGCACACTTGCACCTGTTCCACACAGGCAAGTTGCCAGAGTTACCATATACAGTTAGAAGGGTGGAAAGGGCTATAGCAACTCACTGAGACTGGCAATAGGAATGTTACTTGGGCTTGGTAGAAGGCCACACCTGTTTATTACACTTATTAGGGTCTTAGGGAATCAGGAATCTAAAATGACCATGGAGAGTTTGAGTTTTCTAATTTGTGTGATCATTTTAGTATAAAGCAAAGACAAAGTAGGCAAATAAATGACAAAACTCATATCCTTCAATGGAACTGTTACATTTTTCTAATAGTCATTGTCTTTTTGTGAGTCCAGATGCACTTAGAACCTTCCTATCGAGATTTTCACACAAACTATGGAGCTAATGTTAATTTGACAATATTTCTAACTATATTCTGTACATACCAAAACAAACTGGTTATTAAAGAATACATAAATGTCAGACTTCTAGATTTTAACACTGATATTCTCATTAACTGTTGGCTTCTTTTGGGTCAGGTTAGGATTGGAAGTAAATGAAGATGGGTTAGTAGAACTTAGAGCATACTTTTCTCTAGTTTTTGGCTGTAATATAACTATATTGCTGAAATGCTTGACATTTTCATAAGCTACCTATCCGAGCCAAATACCTTTTGTACAAAACATTGTTCCTTCTTTATAAATTGTTACCTTTACTAATATTATGCCAATGCACTTTGTACTGACTTATAGAAATGCTTTTCTTCTGTTCATCGAATTTCCACAGCCTGCAAAGCTTAGGAACTGTGATCTCTCTCAGAATATTCATGACCTAAAGGAAAAGGGACTTTTGAGTTCCAATCCAGCCCTGGCATTCCATCACCAACTTAGCATAATTGGAGACTCATGAACTTTCCCCACACAAAAGTTCCACAGAGCAGCAAAAGGATGGTTTTGCTTAGATTATTCCTATCAGAGGCATTTTTCATCTTTTCTTTGCAAGATGCTTCCATTTTTGTCATTCAAACCTTTTTTTTTCACAGTAGGAAAAAATATAAATATTAAGTGATTGTTTTTTCAAAAACTACCACAATAAGCCAGAAACAGAATTTGCATCTGACAGAAGCTTAGTTCCCTTTTCCTTGGTTGACCTTTGGACCTAGTAGATGGTGTTTTATCCAAAAGCATGTGATAGGTGCCAGGGCATGGGGAAAACTGGCAGAGAACTCACAGAAAGTAGTGGCGATTGATTTCAGAATGCATTATAACATGATACTATCTCTTTCACTAATTGTAATATATCGTATCCTTTAACAAAAGATGCTTATAAGAACATCTTATGTGTATGGGTACATTTACACAAGTCTTTATTTATGATGGAAGACAATATCAACATAGCAGCTTCCAGTCATTCTAGTTCCTATCCAAATTTTTTTAAAAGAGTCCAGAGCTTTAGATTACAAGTTGTGCAGTAATATATAATCTTTTTGCTCCTAAATAAGCATATCTAAAAATGAGGTAGATGTAATTCATATTTTTAAGGCTACATTAAGTGAAAAACTCTAATACATTTACAGTCTTGAGCCTTAAGCTTATTGTATAAAAGCTAAATTACTTGCAGATCAAGTAAGTTATATTAGATTTTGTTCAATTCTCCACTGAAATCTACTCTGACTGTAAAAGTCTAAGAGAAAGAATTCTTTATAATTATTGACCCATCTCCACATAGATACATATATTTGGCATTTTTAAGCTTTATTTTATTATAGTCACATTGTATATATTTTACTTAATTTATGGTATATAAATAATTTATATATTCATATTATGAAATGCAATATCTATAAAAATGCTAGCTAGAGGGAAAAAAGCCATCAAACCACCAATTAAAATATCCATAACCCAGCAAAAAATTACAAACATGTTAATTACAGCACATGTTATACTTCTAAAACCAAAACTAACATTTTACTTGAGAGAGAAATTTTACCTTGAATAAAACTCTAAAAGTTTATTAATAAATAAAATTCCTCTTACATTTCCATGCATTTCAAATTTTATAGAAAACATTCAAGGTTTGGTGAACCTTTTCCTCTATTAGCTCTTATAATCAAGTCACAGTAGCTAACTTATTCTAATAAATGAAATGCATCAGAAAGAGAAAACTACTTCATGAACCATTTTCTTTATTGCAGGTGACTATATCTTGTCTTACCTCAGATTCCCCAGACACAGACTGTGAGGTGAGGATTCATATGCAAGTGGTTATTGTAGAAGCACTTCCATGAAAAAACAGAAAGTGGAGCAAACAGGGCAAGAAGGTAGAAGCCAAATCAGTGTGAGCTTTCAAAATGTCCCAGTCTCAGCCTGTTCCCAAGGGGTGCTCTAGAGTATAAATTGTACCTTGGGGAATTGTCCCACAGGAAGAAAGGGAGTTGAATTTTCATACTTTTGCACTTGCATGCTAGGATGAAGTAAACTCCCAGGCCCTTTGTGGGCAAAATTATTTTCAGTAGCCAAAGGGTAGTATCAAAAATAAAGATTGCAGTGCAGGACTTTAGAAGCAAATTTACATGAAAGCTGGATGTCGGGTTCAAAGAAACAGCAAGAGGGATGTAAGAGTACCTGGGCAGAGGGTCAATAGTAGCCACTGAACATTTGGTACAGGTGGTCCTATTTTCATCAAAGTTATACTCTTTCCAAAATTTTACAGCCATGCATATTAATATCATATATATTTATTCCCAGAATTTCTAGGAAAATATAAAAGAGAAAAATAGACAACATTTCAATAGAGTAATGATTATCAGAGTCAGATTTCACTTTCTCTAAGAGCCCTTAAAAGAGTTGTCTGTACCAGTGACACTCTAAGTATGTGGCATATGGGTCCTTTCCAGTCCCTGAACTGTGAGTACCATTCTGTAAATAGATTAACAGTGGTTGAAAGTAAGCATTTAGAAACAAGTCTAGCAACAATTTGTGGAATAATTTTATATATCAGTAGAATCAAATAATAATGAAACTGGGGCTCATATTTTGTTGTTTTCAGTCCTTTATTTCACTCTTGGAGTAATTTGTTTATTTTTATTGTATTTTATAGAAACATTTGTTCTGCAACAGACCAGAAAATAAGAAGCTTGTCCTTCAACACAGACAGTTTATAAGGCAATTTGAGGAGCACTCTTCTATGCCACCCACCTCTAATCTCTCTTTTCCTAATATTTCTTAAACTGATTTCAAGTATGCTTTTTACCTCCTGTATTAGTTTTCTAGGGCTGCTAGAACAAAGTACGAAAACAATGCGTGGCTCAAAACAACAGAGATTTGTTCTTTCACAGTTATTGAGACTAGAAGTCTGATATTAAGGTGCCAGTAGGGCCATGCCCTCTCTCTAGGCTCTAGGGGAGAATCCTTTCTTGTCTTTTTCAGCTTCTGGTAGCCCTAGGCATTACTTGGCATTATTTGGCTTGCACCAATCTCTGACTCTGTCTTCACATAACCACCTTCTCTTTGTGTCTTCCTGCATCTTCTCCTCTTTTTATTTGATTTAAGGTCCACTCTAATCCAGTATTATTCCATCTTAATCCTTAACTAATTATATTTGCAAAGACCCTATTTCCAAATAAGGTCACATTCTGAAATTCCAAGTGGACGTGAATTTGGGGGAGCACTCTTCTTCCCCAACTCCCCACATTGCACTTATCTTCATTTATACAATAGCCTTCACATTGCTAAATCTAATGCTCAATTCTCAGTCCTCATCTTACTTGACCTGTATATACCATATGGTCATGGTTTCCTAAGACAATTCTGTTTTAAAACTGTTGGACAACATGAGGATTATACTTACTCTCAAAATGTCTTAGTTTAGATAACAAATTATATGGTCACACTAACTTTAAGCAGGATTGTATATATCTTATCACTTTCTTCTTGCATGTATTTTATCACCTTGACTTCTAGAATGATATGATATTTTGGTTTTACTCCTGCCTCACTGGTTTATCCTTCTCATTCTCTTTAATTAACTCTTCTCCTTTCTCTGAGCTTCTTGAAGTTGGTTTACCTTAGTGTTTATTTATTGTTCCTCTTCTCTATGCACATACATTCTCTCTCTCTCTCTCTCTGTGTGTGTGTGTGTGTGTGTCTCTCTCTCCTTCTCTCTCTCTCTCTCTTTCAATCACATCATGATTTCAGAGTTAAGTATCCCTATAGGCCCACAACTCCAAAATATGTATAGTCTGATTGATTCTGACTGACTTCCTTGAACTACAGATTTATAAGGACAACTGATTACTCAATGTCCCCAGATGGTGACTAAAAGAATACTCAATTATTTTAAAAACACTTAAAGCCTGACTATTCCACAAATTTAGTTGAAACTATAGCTACCTCCATTTCAGTAGTGAAGAGTAATTTCTCTACAAAAAAAGTGTGGTCATATAGACCTTATTGATTTTATATTTGAATGAAGACATGAAGAATGTGAGGAAGTTATAGCTAGAAAGTGTTCCAAACAAGACAGCAAATAGTTCTCAGGTCTACAGGAGAGAAACATACCCTGTGTGTGCCTGGAACAGCAAAGAGGTCAGTATGTCTGAAAAAGAATGCTATGAGAGTAGAGTAGCAAAGGGGAAGAGATCATGTACAGACTTTTATCATCTTAGGGATTTTGACTTTTACTCAGAGACACTGCAGTATTTTCAGAAGTTTCCCACCTCACCAGGGAGAAGACGTTTACTTTTTATTAAAGTCTAACATATATTCAGAAAATTAAAAGTTATAATCATAGGAATAAAATTGCATATACTAAATATACCTGTATAATCAGCTCTCATGTAAGAAAAGAATATCATTACTACCATCCCATAACCTCTACTCATGTCACATTCTTGTCGATAGTATCACTCCATGTCCCTAAGAGTAAAAAAAAAATCCTGATTTCTAAAATCATACATATGAGAAGAAATACAGACAAATATAATATATTATATCTACATATAATATGGGTAAATGAAATGCATAGTGTGCAATTTTGGGTGTCTGACTTCTTTGACTCCTATTTATCCAGACTTCATAGAAAGATCTTCAAGAAGACCTCTCACTTTAGATTTACATTTCTCTAATACAAATCCAATCACTAATTATTAGAGAAATGCAAATCAAAACTACAATGAGATATCACCTTACACCGATCAGAATGGCCATCATCAAAAAATCTACAAGGGGGACCTTGAAGATGGCGGAAGAGTAAGACGCGGAGATCACCTTCCTCCCCACAGATACACCAGAAATACACCTACACGTGGAACAACTCCTACAGAACCCCTACTGAAGGCTGGCAGAAGACCTCAGACCTCCCAAAAGGCAAGCAACTCCCCACGTACCTGGGTAGGGCAAAAGAAAAAAAGAAAAAACAGAGACAAAAGAATAGGGACGGCACCTGCACCAGTGGGAGGGAGCCGTGAAGGAGGAAAAGTTTCCACACACTAGAAGCCCCTTCTCGGGCGGAGACTGCGGGAGGCGGAGGGGGGAGCTTCGAAGCCGCGGAGGAGTGCACAGCAACGGGTGCGGAGGGCAAAGCGGGGAGATTCCGGCACTAGACGATCGGTGCCGACCGGCACTCACCAGCCCGAGAGGCTTGTCTGCTCACCCGCCGGGGCGGGCGGGGCTGCGAGCTGAGGCTCTGAGGCTCGGACGGAGCGCAGGGAGAGGACTGGGGTTGGCGGCTTGAACATAGCCTGAAGGGGTTAGTGCACCACGGCTAGCCGGGAGGGAGTCCGGGGAAAAGTCTGCACTTGCCGAAGAGGCAGGAGACTTTTTCTTCCCTCTTTGTTTCCTGGTGCGTGAGGAGAGGGGTTTAAGAACGCTGCTTAAAGGAACTCCAGAGACTGGCGCGAGCCGCGGCTAAAAGCGCGGACCCCAGAGACGGGCGGGAGACACTAAGGCTGCTGTCGCCACCAAGGGGCCTGTGTGCGAGCACAGGTCACTCTCCACACCCCTCTTCCGCGGAACCTGTGCAGCCCGCCACTGCCAGGTTCCCGGGATCCAGGGACAACTTCCCCGGGAGAACGCACGGCGGACCTCGGGCTGGTGCAAAGTCACGCTGGACTTTGCCGCCGCAGGCCCGCCCCGCACTCCGTGCCCCTCCCTCCCTGCCGGCCTGAGTGCGCCAGAGCCCCCGAATCAGCTGCTCCTTTAACCCCGTCCTGTCTGAGCAAAAAACAGACGCCCTCCAGCGACCTACACGCAGAGGCAGGGCCAAATCCAAAGCTGAGCCCCTGTGAGCTGTGAGAACAAAGAAGAGAAAGGGAAATCTCTCCCAGCAGCCTCAGAAGCAGCGGATTAAAGCTCCACAATCAACTTGATATACTCTGCATCTGTGGAATACCTGAATAGACAACCAATCATCCCAAATTAAGGAAGTGGACTTTAGGAGCAAGATCTATGATTTTTTTCCCTTTTCCTCTTTTTGTGAGTGTGTATGTCTATGCTTCTCTGTGAGATCTTGTCTGTATAGTCTTGCTTCCACCATTTGTCCTAGGGTTCTATCCGTCCATGGTTTTTTTAAAAAATATTTTTCTTAATAATCAATTTTAATAATGTTATTATACTTTACCTTCATTCTTTCTTTCTTTCTTTCTTTCCTTCCTTCCTTCCCTCCTTTAGACAACGAATCATCCCAAATTGAGGAGGTGGTCTCTGACAGCAAGATTTATGATTTTTCCCCATTTACCTCTTTTAGTGAGGGTGTATGTGTATGCCTCTGTGTAAGATTTTGTCTGTATAGCTTTGCTTCCAACATTTGTCCTAACGTTCTATCCGTCCCTTTTTTTTTTTCTAAATAAGAATTTTTTAATTCAATAACTTTATTATACTTTATTTTATTTTACTGTATCTTCTTTCTTTCTGTCTTTTTTCCTTCTTTCCCTCCTTCCTTCCTTCCTCCCTCCCTCCCTCCTTTCTTTCCTTCTTGCCTTCTTTCCTTCTTTGCTGCTTTCTTTCTTCCTTCCTTCCTACCCTCCTTTCCTTCTTTCTTTCCTCATACTTCTACTAATTCTCTCTAATTTTTCTCCCTTTTATCCTGAGCCGTGTGGATGAAAAGCTCTTGGTGCTCCAGCCAGGAGGCAGGGCACTGCCTCTGAGGTAGGAGAGCCAACTTCAGGACACTGGTCAACAAGAGACCTCCCAGCTCCACATAATATCAAACGGTGAAAATCTCCCAGAGACCTCCATCTTAACACCAGCACCCAGCTTCACTCAACGACCAGCAAGCCACAGTGCTGGACAACCTATTCCAAACAACTAGCAAAACAGGAACACAACCCCACCCATTAGCAGAGAGGCTGCCTAAAATCATAATAAGGCCACAGACACCCCAAAACACACCACCAGACATGAACCTGCTCACTAGAGAGACAAGATCCAGCCTCATCCACCACAACACAGGCACTAGTCCCCTCCACCAGGAAGCCTACACAACCCACTGAACCAACCTTAGCCACTGGAGACAGACATCAAAAACAGCAGGAACTAGGAACCTGCAGCCTGCAAAAGGGAGACCTCAAACACAGTAAGATAAGCAAAATGAGAAGACAAAAAAACACACAGCAGATAAAGGAGCAAGATAAAAATGCACCAGACCTAACAAATGAAGAGGAAATAGGCAGTCTACCTGAAAAAGAATTCAGAATAATGATAGTAAGGATGATCCGAAATCTTGGAAATAGAATGGACAAAATGCAAGAAACAGTTAACAAGGACCTAGAAGAACTAAAGATGAAACAAGCAATGATGAACAACACAATAAATGAAATTAAAAGTACTCTAGATGGGATCAATAGCAGAATAACTGAGGCAGAAGAACGGATAAGTGACCTGGAAGATAAAATAGTGGAAATAACTACTGCAGAGCAGAATAAAGAGAAAAGAATGAAAAGAATTAAGGACAGTCTCAGACACCTCTGGGACAACATTAAACGCACCAACATTCGAATTATAGGGGTTCCAGAAGAAGAAGAGAAAAAGAAAGGGACTGAGAAAATATTTGAAGAGATTATAGTTGAAAACTTCCCTAATATGGGAAAGGAAATAGTTAATCAAGTCCAGGAAGCACAGAGAGTCCCATACAGGATAAATCCAAGGAGAAATACGCCAAGACACATATTAATCAAACTGTCAAAAATTAAATACAAAGAAAGCATATTAAAAACAGCAAGGGAAAAAAAACAAATAACACACAAGGGAATCCCCATAAGGTTAACAGCTGATCTCTCAGCAGAAACCCTACAAGCCAGAAGGGAGTGGCAGGACATACTGAAAGTGATGAAGGAGAAAAACCTGCAGCCAAGACTACTCTACCCAGCAAGGATCTCATTCAAATTTGATGGAGAAATTAAAACCTTTACAGACAAGCAAAAGCTGAAAGAGTTCAGCACCACCAAACCAGCTTTACAACAAATGCTAAAGGATCTTCTCTAGACAAGAAACACAAGAGAAGGAAAAGACCTATAATAACGAACACAAAACAATTTAGAAATTGGGAATAGGAACATACATAACGATAATTACCTTAAATGTAAATGGACTAAATGCTCCCACCAAAAGACACAGATTAGCTGAATGGATACAAAAACAAGACCCTTATATATGCTGTCTACAAGAGACCCACTTCAGACCTAGAGACACATACAGACTGAAAGTAAGGGGATGGAAAAAGATATTCCATGCAAATGGAAACCAAAAGAAAGCTGGAGTAGCAATTCTCATATCAGACAAAATAGACTTTAAAATAAGGACTATTAAAAGAGACAAAGAAGAACACTACATAATGGTCAAGGGATCGATCCAAGAAGAAGATATAACAATTGTAAATATTTATGCACCCAACATAGGAACACCTCAATACATAAGGCAAATACTAACAGCCATAAAAGGGGAAGTCGACAGTAACACATTCATAGTAGGAGACTTAAACACCCCACTTTCACCCATGGACAGATAATCCAAAATGAAAATAAATAAGGAAACACAAGCTTTAAATGATACATTAAACAAGATGGACTTAATTGATATTTATAGGACACTCCATCCAAAAACAACAGAATACACATTTTTCTCAAGTGCTCATGGAACATTCTCCAGGATAGATCATATCTTGGGTCACAAATCAAGCCTTGGTAAATTTATGAAAATTGAAATTGTATCAAGTATCTTTTCTGACCACAACGTCATGAGACTAGGTATCAATTACAGGAAAAGATCTGTAAAAAATACAAACACATGGAGGCTAAACAATACACTACTTAATAATGAAGTGATCACTGAAGAAATCAAAGAGGAAATCAAAAAATACCTAGAAACAAATGACAATGGAGACACAACGACCCAAAACCTATGGGATGCAGCAAAAGCAGTTCTAAGGGGGAAGTTTATAGCAATACAAGCCCACCTTAAGAAGCAGGAAACATCTCGTATAAACAACCTAACCTTGCACCTCAAGTAATTAGAGAAAGAAGAACAAAAAAACCCAAAAGCTAGCAGAAGGAAAGAAATCATAAAAATCAGATCAGAAATAAATGGAAAAAAAAATGAAGGAAACAATAGCAAAGATCAATAAAACTAAAAGCTGGTTCTTTGAGAAGATAAACAAAATAGATAAACCACTAGCCAGACTCATCAAGAAAAAAAGGGAGAAGACTGAAATCAATAGAATTAGAAATGAAAAAGGAGAGGTAACAACTGACACTGCAGAAATAAAAGAGATCATGAGAGATTACTACAAGCAACTCTATGCCAATAAAATGGACAATCTGGAAGAAATGGACAAATTCTTAGAAATGCACAACCTGCCAAGACTGAATCAGGAAGAAATAGAAAATATGAACAGACCAATCACAAGCACTGAATTTGAAACTGTGTTTAAAAATCTTCCAACAAACAAAAGCCCAGGACCAGATGGCTTCACAGGCGAATTCTATCAAACATTTAGAGAAGAGATAACACCTATCCTTCTCAAACTCTTCCAAAATATAGCAGAGGGAGGAAAACTCCCAAACTCCTTCTACGAGGCCACCATCACCTTGATACCACAACCAGACAAGGATGTCACAAAGAAAGAAAACTACAGGCCAATATCACTGATGAACAAAGATGCAAAAATGCTCAACAAAATACTAGCAAACAGAATCCAACGGCACATTAAAAGGATCATACACCATGATCAAGTGGGGTTTATTCCAGGAATGCAAGGATTCTTCAATATACGCAAATCTATCAATGTGTTAAACCATATTAACAAATTGAAAGAGAAAAACCATATGATCATCTCAATAGATGCAGAGAAAGCTTTTGACAAAATTCAACACCCATTTATGATAAAAACCCTGCAGAAAGTAGGCATAGAGGGAACTTTCCTCAACATAATAAAGGCCATATATGACAAGCCCACAGCAAACATCATCCTCAATGGTGAAAAACTGAAAGCATTTCCACTAAGATCAGGAACAAGACAAGGTTGCCCACTCTCACCACTCTTATTCAACATAGTTTTGGAAGTTTTAGCCACAGCAATCAGAGAAGAAAAGGAAATAAAAGGAATCCAAATCGGAAAAGAAGAAATAAAGCTGTCACTGTTTGCAGATGACATAATCCTATACATAGAGAATCCTAAAGATGCTACCAGAAAACTTCTAGAGCTAATCAATGAATTTGATAAAGAGGCAGGATACAAAATTAATGCACAGAAATCTCTGGCATTCCTATATACTAATGATGAAAAATCTGAAAGTGAAATCAAGAGAACACTCCCATTTACCATTGCAACAAAAATAATAAAATATCTAGGAATAAACCTACCTAAGGAGACAAAAGACCTGTATGCAGAAAATTATAAGACACTGATGAAAGAAATTAAAGATGATACAAATAGATGGAGAGATATACCATGTTCTTGGATTGGAAGTATCAACATTGTGAAAATGACTCTACTACCCAAAGCAATCTATAGATTCAATGCAATCCCTATCAAACTACCACTGGCATTTTTCACAGAACTAGAACAAAAAATTTCACAATTTGTATGGAAACACAAAAGACCCCAAATAGCCAAAGCAATCTTGAGAACGAAAAAAGGAACTGGAGGAATCAGGCTCCCTGACTTCAGACTATACTACAAAGCTACAGTTAGCAAGACGATATGGTACTGGCACAAAAACAGAAAGATAGATCAATGGAACAGGATAGAAAGCCCAGAGATAAACCCATGCACATATGGACACCTTATCTTTGATAAAGGTGGCAGGAATGTACAGTGGAGAAAGGACAGCCTCTTCAATAAGTGGTGCTGGGACAACTGGACAGGTACATGTAAAAGTATGAGATTAGATCACTCCCTAACACCAAACATAAAAATAAGCTCAAAATGGATTAAAGACCTAAATGTAAGGCCAGAAACTATCAAACTCTTAGAGGAAAACAGGCAGAACACTCTATGACATAAATCACAGCAAGATCCTTTCTGACCCACCTCCTAGAGTAATGGAAATAAAAACAAAAATAAACAAATGGGACCTAATGAAACTTCAAATCTTTTGCACAGCAAAGGAAACCATAAACAAGACCAAAAGACAACCCTTAGAATGGGAGAAAATATTTGCAAATGAAGCAACCGACAAAAGATTAATCTCCCAAATTTACAAGCAGCTCATGCAGCTCAATAACATAAAAACAAACAACCCAATCCAAAAATGGGCAGAAGACCTAAATAGACATTTCTCCAAAGAAGATATACAGACTGCCAACTAACACATGAAAGAATGGTCAGCATCATTAATCATTAGAGAAATGCAAATCAAAACTACAATGAGATATCATCTCACACCAGTCAGAATGGCCATCATCAAAAAATCTAGAAACAATAAATGCTGGAGAGGGTGTGGAGAAAAGGGAACACTCTTGCACTGCTGGTGGGAATGTGAATTGGTTCAGCCACTATGGAGAACAGTATGGAGGTTCCTTAAAAAACTACAAATAGAACTACCATATGACCCAGCAATCCCAGTACTGGGCATATACCCTGAGAAAACCAAAATTCAAAAAGAGTCATGTACCAAAATGTTCATTGCAGCTCTATTTACAATAGCGCGGAGATGGAAACAACCTAAGTGCCCATCATCAGATGAGTGGATAAAGAAGATGTGGCGCATATATACAATGGAATATTAGCCATAAAAAGCAACGAAATTGAGCTATTTGTAATGAGGTGGATAGACCTAGAGTCTGTCATACAGAGTGAAGTAAGTCAGAAAGAAAGAGACAAATACCGTATGCTAACACATATATATGGAATTTAAGGAAAAAAAATGTCATGAAGAACCTAGGGGTAAGGCAGGAATAAAGATGCAGACCTCCTAGAGAACGGACTTGAGGTTATGGGAAGGGGGAAGGGTGAGCTGTGACAGGGCGAGAGAGAGTCATGGACATATACACACTAACAAACGTAGTAAGGTAGATAGCTAGTGGGAAGCAGCCGCATGGCACAGGGATATTGGCTCGGTGCTTTGTGACAGCCTGGAGGGGTGGGATAGGGAGGGTGGGAGGGAGGGAGACGCAAGAGGGAAGACATATGGGAACATATGTTTATGTATGACTGATTCACTTTGTTATAAAGCAGAAACTAACACACCATTGTAAAGCAATTATACCCCAAAAAAGATGTTTAAAAAAAAATCTACAAACAATAAATGCTGGAGAGGCTGTGGAGAAAATGGAACCTTCTTGCACTGTTGGTCAGAATGTAAACTGATACAGCCAGTATGGAGAACAGTATGGAGGTTCCTTAAAAAACTAAAAATAGAACTACCATATGACCCAGTAATCCCACTACTGGGCATATACTCTGAGAAAACCATAATTCAATAAGAGTCATGTACCACAATGTTCATTGCAGCACTATTTACAATAGCCAGGACATGGAAGCAACCTAACTGTCCATCGGCAGATGAATGGATAAAGAAGATACAGTACCTATATACAATGGAATATTAGTCATGAAAAGAAATGAAATTGAGTTATTTGTAGTGAGATTTTGGGTTTCTTGTAAAACAATAGAATATTGAATCTCTGGTTAAGATGCTGAACTATTGGGCCTACATGACTGAAGTATTTCAGAGAAATAAAAACCAGTTCATTTGTAGAATATTTTAATAAGTAAGTTTAAATTTAATTGAAATTCATGAAAGAAGTGTTATGCATATAATTATCCCTAAGAATCAGAAATAGATATCCCTTGTGATTTTGTTAATTTTGATTAATGGATAATTAAAAAAGAGTATATTTTTGAGACCCTAGTTCTTTAATTTGTGTTGGGAACTGAAAGACTTATTTTCCCTTATCATCAAGCCTCTATAGAAATGGATTTAAAAGCCAAAAGAAGTTTAAATTTCATTTTTCATTTATTCAACAGGCATTATTTAAACTTATGCTCTGCACAAGATGCTGTACTGGCAATGGTGGGCACAGCTTCTTCCTTCCCACAGGACACATCTAGTGGGAATGATTGATAAGTAAGTCACTATACAAATTGAAATTCAATATGCTGTAGAAGTGCAGAAGATGGAGCAATCAATCCCGAATTATGGGATAAGAAAGACTTTTGAATTGGATCTTAAAATACGAGTGGGCTCTAAAATAGGGGGAAGTAGAGGGAAAGCATTCCAGATGGTGGTAAAACTACAAACAAAGACAAGAAATAATTAAACATTTTCAGGGAAAGAAAAATATAATATAATGTGACTCATATGAAATATGTAAAGGTATAGGAAGAACTTTGTGTCTATAGGAAATTTGGGCTATAAAATGGAAGGCAATTAAACCTACCTATGGTTAGTTACTACTCCACTTGTGATCACCTGTTCTATGTCTGTCTTCTCCACTAGACTCTATCTTAATGAGGCAGGGGAAATTTTTGAACTTTTTAAACATCTTATCACCAGAACTCAGCACAGAGCCCTGCATATGCTAGGAAACTAATGAATATTTATTAGGTAAATGAGTTAATGCCATGCTAAGTCTTTTCATGGTTGCTCTACATTGCATATGAAATATCCAACTGCACAGAAATAAATAAACACTTTTGAAGAAAGAGGTGAAATAACCCAAGCCATGCTTCAAAAATATCACATAGGGCTTACAAAATGGATTTTATAGGATTCAGGAGAAGCTGGAGGTGGGAGATCAGTCAGAAGATATTGCATTATTTAATTGAGAAATTCTGAGTGGGTGAGTTGAAAATTGAGAAGACCATATGAATTAAAGTTTAAAATAGAAGTATAATCAATAGGATTGGGAATGTAATTAGATGTGAGGGGTGAGGGGTTATACCTCAAATAACTCCAAGAGTAACATTAACTGAGGATAGAAATAAAAGGAAATTGACAGACTCTTAACAATAAGAGCAAATTTTACTTTTATAATATAGGTCTTTCCTAAGCACTTTCTCTTTCTATATTACACCCTTGTAATGCAAGATGGAGAGAATGGCACCTCACTAAATATTACCATGAACTTGATATCTCTTTATTTTATTGGTTCTTGAAGTATAATCTTTTGCCCTCCAGAGATCCCCTCAGAAGTTATTAGAAGTGCAAATTATCAGGCCTCAGCTCAGATATACTAAGTTAGAAACTCTGTGGGTGAGTTTTAATTTGTGTTTTAATAACCCTTACAGATGATTCTGGTATATGTTCAAGTCTGAAAATCACCACTTCATATCATTGTACTTACCTCTCTCCTGAAATTTTGGAATGATTTCAGAGAATGGCTTATCTAGAGACATCAGGTTCTTTAACATCTATGTGCTTAAGAATCATTTCGGTGATTTTACAAATTGTATGATGTTGAACACTAAATTCAGCAAATCTGATTTGCAATAAAACATTGGAATAAAACATTGGAATCTGCTAGTAATTCTGATAAATGTGATATCATAAATTTTTAGCCTGATTACTTTAACCATTATTTATTTAGAATAATGTCATGTGTAAAAACATGTGGAACTGTTATACCTTTGTTTTATATTGTTAATGACTCAGTTCGTAAAATTACTTTTTTTTTTTTTTTTTTTTTTTTTGGCCATGAACATTATCCTACCGTTTATTATCACTGCTACACTACACTTTGGCTGTTGTTGATGTTAATATTTGAAGGCTATTATTTTTCAGATCTTTTACTTTCAATTTTTCACTAACATTATAGTTTAGGTGTATTTTAGATGACAAAATTTAGCATACCTTGCTTTCCTAAATGAGAGTCTGTTCTCTAACTTGTGACTATAAGCCATTTATATTTATTAAGGTTACTAATACATTTGTACTTATTTTCAATGCTGTTTTACTTTTTATTTACTGTGCTTTTAATTTTCTTCCTCTTCAAATTTCAGTTGGACTAGTCATGTTTCTTTTTGTTCCCAATGGCTTTTAGTTAGCCTTAGTTTTAAAGCTCTTAACTGTGTTATAATTGACATACATTAACTATACAGATTTTTCACAAAATTTGCTTTTAGTTTATTGTAAGTATATAATAAAATGTCAGTGCTGTTGCCTGCATTTTTGTATAGCTATTTTTGGGGGGAGATTTTTTTTTTCTTGTACTAAAAGTCACATAATATAAAACGTACTATTTTAACCATATTTAACTGTACAGTTCAGTGGCACTGACTACATTCGCATGTTGTGCAGTTCTCACCATCATCCATCTCCTGAACTTTTCACCTTCGAAAACTGAAACTTTGTCCCCATTAAATACTAATTCCCTATTCCCCCTCCCCACCGCCCCATGCCCTGGCCCCTGACATCTACCAATGTACTTTCTGACTCTATGAATTTGACTATTATAGGTATCTCACGTAAGGGGAATCAAACAGTATTTGTCTGAACCTACTATATACTGGAATGCATTTTTAAGGTTAACTTAACATATGTCCTACAAACATTGTAACTTCTTGTTTTCCCCTGTGCTATACAGTGGGTTCTCATTAGTTATTTGTTTTATACATAATAGTGTATATATGTCAATCCCAATCTCCCAATTTATTCCACCATCCTTCCCCCACCCTTGTTTTCCATACATTTGTTCTCTACGTCTATGTTTCTATTTCTGCTTTGCAAATAGGTTCATCTGTACTATTTTTCTAGATTCCATATATATACATTAATATATGATATTTGCTTTTCTCTTTCTGACTTACTTCACTCTGTACGACAGTCTCTAGGTTCATCCCTGTCTCTACAAATGGCACAATTTTGTTCCTTTTTATGGCTGAGTAATATTCCATTGTATATATATACCACATCTTCTTTATCCATTCCTCTGTTGGTGGACATTTAGGTTGCTTCCATGTCCTGGTTATTGTAAATAGTGTTGCAGTGAAAATTGGGGTGCATATATCTTTTGGAATTATGGGTTTCTCCAGGTATATTTTTAAATGTAATTTGATACATTTGACATATGCCCAGGAAATAATTACAAAAATCAAAATAACAAGCACACTTATCACACTCAAAAGTTTTCTCATGGCCCTTGATGGCTCTTCCATCCATATCTTCTTGCTCTACTCCATACACAGACAACCACAGATCTGTTTTCAATCACTATAGATTTGTGCAGATTTTATGGAATTTTAGAAATATGGTATTATACAGAACATTCTTTTTTTCTGTTTTGCTTCTGAATTATTTCATTCACCATAGTTATTTTGAGATTCTTACATGTTATTGTATGAATCTCTTTTTAATTTACAATATTTTAAATTTCTTTTCTGAGGAGCACCCCATTGTATGTATTTATGGCAATTTATTTTTTCATTCATGTTGACATTTGGATTACTTCTATTTTTGTCTATTACAAATAAAGCTGCTATGAGTATTTATGTACAAATGTTTGTTTCTTGCTAAAAACCAGGAGTGGAATGGATAGAGCCTATGACAAATGAATGTTTAACTTTTCAAGAAACTGCCAAAATGTTTCATAAGCTCGTTGTACCAATTTACTTTACTAGCAGCATGAGAGTTCCAGTTGCTCCATGTCCTTGCAATTCTTTTTAATTTTAAACATTCTAATAGATGTTTAGTGGTATCTCAGTGTGGTTTTAATCATGTATTATTTTATGTAATGACTACTGATGCTTTTTTTTTTCTTTATGTAGATCTGATTTCTGAGCCATATAGTTTTTCTTTTCTCTAAAGAACTTCTTTTAACATTTCTAGCAAAGCAGGTCTATTGGCAACAGATTCTCTCAGTTTTGTTTTGTTTTTTTTTTTTTTTTGTAAGAGAAAGTCTTTATTTCTCCCTTTGATTTTGAAGGATAGTTTCACAGGGCACAGAATTCTAGGTTGGTTGGTGCTTTTTTTTTTCTTTCATTTTTTTTCTCTCAACAAATTGAATTTTTCAAACCTCTCTGTTCTTACTTGCATTATTTCTGAGAAGTCAGATGCAATTTTTAATTTTGGGTTTTATTCCTCTGGTTTCTTTCAGGAATTTTTTTCTCTGATTTTCTATAGTTTGAAAATGATATGCTCAGGTGTACCTTTTATGGGCTTCTATTGCTCGGTAGTCTCTGAGCTTCCAGGATCTGTTATTTGGTGTCTAAAATTAATTTGGGGAAAATTCTTACTAATTATTCTTTCAAATGTTTCTTCTGTTCTTTTCTCTTTTTATTCTCCTTCTAGTATTCTCATTATATTGTGTATATTACAACTTTTGTAGTTGTCTGACAGTGCTTGGATATTATATCTGATTTCTTTTTTATTTCCCACCTTTTTTTTTCTCTTTTTTCTTTTCAGTTTTGAAGATTTCTACTGAAATTTCCTCAAGCTCAGAGCCTTTCCTCAGTTCTGTCCAGTCTGCTAATAAGTCCATGAAGGATATTCTTTTTTTTTTTTAACATCTTTATTGGAGTATAATTGCTTTATAATGTTGTGTTAGTTGCTGCTGTATAACAAAGTGAATCAGCTATATGTATACATATATCCCCATTTCTCCTCCCTCTTGCATCTCCCTCCCATCCTCCCTGTCCCAGCCCTCTAGGTGGACAAAAAGCACCAAGCTGATCTCCCTGTGCTATGTGGCTTCTTCCCACTAGCTATTTTACATTTGGCAGTGTATATATGTCAATGCCACTCTCTTACTTTGTCCCACCTTACCCTTCCCCCTCTCCATGTCCTCAAATCCATTCTCTACATCTGTGTCTTTATTCCTGTGCTGACCCTAGGTTCATAAGAACCATTTTTTTTTTTAGATTCCATGTATATGTGTTAGCATACAGTATTTGTTTTTCTCTTTCTGACTTACTTCACTCTGTATGACAGACCATCCACTTCACTCTGTATTAAAGGTCCATCCACCTCAGTACAAATAACTCAATTTCATTTCCTTTTATGGCTGAGAAATATTCCATTGTATATATGTGCCACATCTCCTTTATCCATTCATCTGTCAATAGACAATTAGGTTGCTTCCATGTCCTGGCTATTGTAAATATAGCTGCAGTGAACATTGTGGTACCTGACTTTTTTGAATTATGGTTTTCTCAGGGTATATACCCAGTAGTAGGATTGCTGGCTAGTATGGTAGTTCTATTTTTAGTTTTTTAGGGAACCTCCATACAGTTCTCCTTAGTGGCTGTATCAATTTACATTCCCACCAACAGTGCAAGAATTTCCTTTTCTCCACACCCTCTCTAGCATTTATTGTTTGTAGATTTCTTGATGATGGCCATTCTGAGTGGTGTAAGGTGATACCTCATTGTAGTTTTGATTTGCATTTCTCTAATGATTGGTGATGTTGAGCATCCTTTCATGTGTTTGTTGGCAGTCTGTATATCTTCTTTGGAGAAATGTCTATTTAGGTCTTCTGCCCATTTTTGGATTGGGTTGTTTGTTTTTTTTTGATATTGAGCTTCATGAGCTGCTTGTATATTTTGGAGGTTAATCCTTTGTCAGTTGATTCATTTGCAAATAGTTTCTCCCATTCTGAGGGTGTTTTCACGTTGTTTATGGTTTCCTTTGTTGTGCAAAAGCTTTTAATTTTCATTGGGTCCCATTTGTTTATTTTTGTTTTTATTTCCATTTCTCTAGGAAGTGGGTCAAAAAGGATCTTGCTGTGATTTATGTCATAGAGTGTTCTGCCTATGTTTTCCTCTAAGAGTTTTATTGTGTCTGGACTTACATTTAGGTCTTTAATCCATTTTGAGTTTATTTTTGTATATGGTGTTAGGGAGTGTTCTAATTTCATTCTTTTACATGTAGTTGTCCAGTTTCCCAGCACTACTTATTGAAGAGGCTGTCTTCCATGAAGAGTATTCTTCATTTCTGTTAGTGTTTTTGATTTCTAGCATTTATATTTGGTTCCTTCTTGGGATTTCCATCCCTCTGCTTGTTTTCCATCTGTTTCTGCATATATCTACTTTATCCATTTGATCCTTTAGCATATTAATCATAATCATTTTAAATTCCTGATCTGATAATTCTAACAACCTTCCATGTCTGGTTCTGATGCTTTCTCTGTCTCTTCAAATTTTTGTTGTTGTTGTTTTGCCTTTTG